>NC_135657.1:40900882-41500882 GCF_964188315.1 Podarcis muralis
GTTGCGGATGAAATCTGAGAGACCTCACTTTTCATGATAGTCTGGAGGGGAAAATCCAAAGCACACTGCTCGCATCTTAATGAATCTTGAAACTAATGAGAGTGCATATTGAATATGAATTTCCCCAAGTTCAAATATTTGGGTGGGCTGTGCTCCATAAAGTGGCATATAAATAATTCCATAAATACAAATTGATAAAGCAAAACATTCCAGTGTATCTAGTTTCTGAATTGGGTAGAAGATATTATTCCAGGGAAACATCTTTCCTGAGCTCAGCAGGGAAAGTTCACTTCTAAGACTTTAGAATGAGATTTATCATGCAAAATCTCATACAAATTTACTCAGCATGCTTTAAAATGGATGAGATTTCTTTCGTTGCCCGACAACGCCTGGGGAGGCTATTGCATGATTTCGTTCCGTTAGTGTGGTTAAAAATCATCTTATCTCTCACCTAAATGCATCAATGGACAATCATATCATATTATTTTCAGGACGATATTTCTCATATTTGATTTAAGTCCAGAGGATTATTTTTTGGGGTGTGGGTGGGTGTGTGGAAGCAAATAAAGTGATAGGTATTAGACTCAGGGAGTCAGGATGGATGTGGGAGAAGACTTCGGAGAGCTTTCTCTTTGGAAGGTAATTTTTCAAAGAGATTGCTTGTTCCTTCCTCCCAGAATGTTTGGAGTCCCTTCTGGCTATATTGAACACATCCCATTACGTGAGTGATGCCAGCTTTTCTGTCATGCAGGTGCTTTGAACTTTTGACTCTGCAGGATTCAAGGGGATGACAAAGGGCCCATGTATACATTAAGAGCCATATGCAAAGACAACAATAGGAGGAAGTAGAAGGAAGGGCTTCTGTGGGAAATAATACACAATGACAATATGAGAGGAACGCAGCAAAATCATACGTTAACGATTATAGAGTAGACTTCAGGCAGATCTCCTGAAAAAAACTTTGCTTGACATTTCATTATCTGAATTCTTTCTTTCTTTCTTTCTTTCTTTCTTTCTTTCTTTCTTTCTTTCTTTCTCACTTTATTCCAGCGTGAAAAATGTATGTTTCCAACTGTACCATCTGTTTCCTGTTTTCCAAGCAGTCTTACTCCACCAAGGGACAATGCTGCTTAGGAGCATCTGGAGAAGGTGGTGGCCATGGTGGCCTTACCAAGTCAAACATTTTTCTGACATCTGTGTGCACAGATTGAATGGATTTGTTTTATTTTAATTATTTAGCAGAATTTTTCAGACCCCCCTGAGCATTATATATATATATATATATATATATATATATATATATATATATGCAACATAGTACATAGCAGGATAAATCACATTTCTCTCCATCACAATGCTGGTTGCAGACATAAAGCTGGGAAGGCTGGACCACCCATGAAAATTCCAGAAAGGTTTGTCACTACAGTTACGAACTTAATTCGTTCCGGAGGTCCATTCTTAACCTGAAACCGTTCTTAACCTGAGGTACCGCTTTAGCTAATGAGGCCTCCCGCTGCTGCCGCACAATTTCTGTTCTCATCCTGAGGTAAAGTTCTTAACCTGAGGTACTACTTCCGGATTAGCGGAGTCTGTAACCCGAAGTGTTTGTAACCAGAGGTACCAGTGTATGCTGTTTCAAGTTACAAAATTTATTTATTCCAGTACAAGAGATTGTCAGTCAACCACAGTTCCCTCCAAGGCTGGCAGAGGTAATGCTTCTGTTGTTGGAGACCACAGAAGACGAGATTGCTCTTGTGCTCAAATCCTGCCCTGTGGAATTCCTGCAGGCCCACTGAGCCTCGCACCCTGTTCTCACAGCATTTAATTATTATTCATTAAAATTGTTAGTTGCTTTATCTTGCGCAGGGCTTACAATCAAGTGGTCAACCCGTTGCCTATGCCAATGTCTCTTAGGAGCTATACATGTAATACAGCACATATCTGCATATTTTAATGTGTAGCCCCACTTCCACAGCCACCCACTTTTCCCAGGTACTTAAGACTCTGGATTCCACCAGCTCAAGCTGCCAGACCCACCCACTCCTACACTGTGGGGGTCCCTGTTTTCATCCATGAAATATTGGAAGGCACAGATAAGAAAAAGCAAAAAACCAAAAGCAACAACAACCCCAACGTAATTTTTTTTTAAAAAGCGAAATCTTTTGCTTATAGCACTTCTTTCAAAGCGAAAGACTGGTGGGAGAATGCAGAGCTGTTTTCTTCTTTCAGGCCTCCTTTTATACTCTGTAATTTTATGTTTTGCTTTTGAAATACATCTATATAGGGCTCGGCAAAGTTGTTAGAAGCTGGACACGTGATGGAAGAATAAAGCAGGCAAGTCAGACAGGAGGCACGTCAGAGATGGCTCACAGGTTGCAGCAAAGACAAGCACCTGTTATTTTGGGAACCTTGCCAAGGTAGTTGCGGTTAGAGATTGTCTTAAAAGAACTAAACTTTGTTATCTGAAAATCTTTTGTGGTTTTTCTTGATATAAGTGATTTTCCTACCGAAAATGGCCCATTCGTAGCAGAGCTTCTGAGAAACCTGCTGGCTTCCGCTAAGCAAAGCAGAGGCTCCTTCCTCTCTGCAGAAGGATCAAAATAGTGATAGTTTTGATAAGGATTTTACTTTCTCTTTGTCTTCAGCCTCATCTGAACTGTCCAGGAACTTTTTAAAACTGAAAATAATCCTAATAACTATAATCAACTTTTTATTTGTTAATCTTTGGTTACTGCATAATATATTATATGTGATTATTCTGTGTTTTACGCTTCTTTAACAATTTATTGACATTGGAGGCCCTAAGCACTGAAAAGATTATGGTGTCGTCCACATGTAATTCAGAATAAGAACAATACTAGAGCATAAATAAAATTTTATTTTTCAAAATGACACAAAACCTTCCTATAGGCTTAAATTGAAATAGCCTCTTTCTAGATGACTACCTCAATGCTTTTTTTGAAATTCCAAATCTTAAATCTTTTTTTAAAAACTCATTTTTGTGTGTGCCCCTGCTTTGTTGGTTCCCTAAGCACGCACTCTGCCAATTGGGTAATCAAGCACTGTCTGAATGTGTGTTTTAATCCTGGTATCTGAAGAAGTGTGCATGCACACGAAAGCTCAAACTTAGTTGGTCTCTAAGGTGCTACATGAGAACTTTTTAATCCTGCTCAGTAACACTTGCACTCAGGACCTGCTATGCATCGCATTGGCATCTCCTTGGCCACTGGGCCCGGAAAAGGATTTTCCTGACCTCCTTTAGAGTATCTGATACTGTCACTTCTTGGGATGGGCAAATGTGTCGATTTTGGTTTCTAACTTTCCCTAGTCTTGAAGTTTCCTCAAGAGTTTGTGAATTTTTTTATTTTTAGAAAAAAGCCCTCACCCAAATCCGCAGGATTTTAGTATGCATTTCTCCTAATATATCCATGTTCTAATCAATGTTGCCCAATCTATACATTTGTGCAAGCAGTTTCCCTCAGTATGTGCATTTTTGTATGTTACTTCCACCAATGTAGGTGGATAGCTCAATCAGCAGAACACTGGATTCTTAATCTTGGGGTTGTGGGTTTGAGCCCCACATTGGGCAAAAGATTCCTGCATTGCAGGGGGCTGGACTAGATGACTCTCATTGTCCCTTCCAACTCTACAGTTATATGATTCTATGGTTTCTGTACACAGTTCCCTCTAATATGCACATTTTTGCATGCATGTTTTGGCCTGAGAACTGTATTGCAAAATCTGGGGAAGCGTGAATTTCAAAGGATGGCTGTGTCTCAGTTGACATCTGTTGTTTCAGGCAATACCAATTAGGAAGGTTCACATTAAAATGCAAACCAATCCGAATTTCTTCCCCACCTCTATGGCCTGCAACTAGAGACAGGATATTTGATGAGGTTTTATCAGGTTTGCAGTCTGGCTGAGTGACATACCTGAAGTTAGGAAAGAAGTTTCCTCCCAGCGAAAGTAGTTTGTTGCTCTGGGCTGTAGGGTTCTTCCATCAGCAAGAGGCATTCAGAGCTGTAGTTCAGCAGGCAGCTTCTATAATCTCAATGCTCACTGATTTACACATACTGAGGTTTGAAATGTACAGATGAATTGGTGCTGGATGGATGGGACAAGGGTGTGGTTTGAAGAAGCAGTGGGAGGGAGTACTTCCTTTCCCTCCTGCTGCTTCTCTCATAGGGAAATGTCAAAAGAAAGACTGTGAAACAGTCTGGGCATGCAAATCTTTTTAGGGGCTCATTTCAAACTGAATTCACACCAAAACAAATGGAATTGCTTGCAGATAAGAGAGAGAGAGAGAGAGAGAGAGAGAGAGAGAGAGAGAGAAGGAGAGAGAGAAGGGAGAGACTCAAAGACATTTGTCTTTTAGAAGAGATACTAATAGTCCCTTCTGATCAGTTGGGAAACTAATTAGCAACATAACTCAGTATTCCTGCCTATAATTTAGTAATGAGCTTCCCGTTCCACTCAGCAACGGTATTGCTGGACAGAAAAACACTGCAGCAAAACCTCCTGCTTCATTGGAGATGCCATTCATGATGATCTTGTTTAATAGACCTTTGGCATCACCAGCTGTGACAAAGCTGTCCATTTCCTACATTACACTAATAAATCCTTTGCGGTGTGTTCTAATCTATCTGAAGGGCCTTGTGGCTACCTATCCAACTTGTTCAGATAAGGGTTTGTGTCTAGGGGAATAGCATTCAAACAAAGCTTGGCATATATGATAACAAGAGCCATATTCGCTTGCTTCGAAATGGACTGCCTGGGAGATGTGTTTTCTGGACCACCTTTGCACCCAAGTGTGCCTTCTGCACATATACCCAAATGAGTTCAGGCTGCTGTACGTGTAAAGTAGTACCTTCCTAGAGTACTGGATTGTACATACAGGACCCTATGCATATTTGGGTGTACATGTGTGGGATCTGTGCAAAAGTATGTGTGGAAGTCAGGGGCAGGGCCAATCATCTGTCTTAATGCATCCACTTGTACCCAAGCGAAAGAGTGAAGAGGACTAGAGTATTGCTCAAATGTCTGACTTTCAATGAATAGGTATTCTATAGATGTATAAGTGAAAATATAATTAATATAATATAATATAATATAATATAATATAATATAATATAATATAATATAATATGATTTGCATGTAACACATACACCCTGGGGAATGTACAAAGGAAAGGCCTACCAGAAACAAGAGGGCCTTGCTCTCTATGGATGGAGTTTCGGGAGTTATTACATTGATCAGTAAACACCATACAACAGTGTTCTAATGTTAGGATAGGAGTGCCCTCTAGTGCTGACAATTGTATGGGAGTCAACTGCAGCATAATATAGAAGAACTCAACATGGCTGCCTGTTGAATGTAAAATGAACCAAAAGTGACAGGCAGTAATGGGTTACGAGCATATTTTAATGGAGACAACTACTTAGGTGCTGATGCTCTGCCATTATCTTGGCATTGTAGTATTTCCTCCTTGCAGAGGTGCCTCTGGCACCTTCACTATGCAACTTTTGATGAAAGCTTGAAGAAAGCTTTCTCTTGGCCTGGCCTTTGACACCTGAGACATGTGTTCTCAGGGCCATAATTGTTAAGTGTTTTTAATTCTGAATTTTAAATTGTTTCAACTCATTTCATCTTTAAATTGTTTCTACTGGCGGAAAGCATGTAATAAATATAATAATAACAATGCAAAATGTCCACATATGTAAATACACGATGCATTTCTAACCCTCAGCACTGTCTTCCTGCCCACCAGAAGAGAACAAGACTTTTAAAATAAAAGTGGGCATGGTAGCTTTTAATCTTAAAATGAGAACCTTATTAATTTATAAAAGGGTTCATGTTCTTAGAAGAACATGTTGGAGATCTAAAGCCATGTTATCCAAAATAAGAGAGTAAAATCTGTGTGTACATAGATATTCTAAGTTGTGGGTTCAGCTTATGTTTGTTTATATACGGTACTAGATGAATATAGGAGAGACCCTAGACTGGGGCAAAAGGGGCCTTATGGTGGCATTTTTTACCTTGATTATACAATTCTACTTTTTAACGTGATCAGTATTTCATGTAGTTATAGTCCACTTTGGGTTAGTTGAAAATGCCTCTTCCACGAGCAGAAGGGACTGTCCACTCACCGAGGAGCAAAGGCACATTTAGACCAAGCACTGGTATTTAGCTGAGATTTATGGAGCCAAAATGGGCTGCAAAATAAGTAGCAAAGTATGACTTTGTAAGCAAACAAGGGCTTAGCAACAGGACATAAAACTTTTAAAAAAACCCTTGAATAAAGTTTTAATTACATTAATGGGGGCGTTATTCACAATGAACTTAACTCCATTTATTTCAGTAGGACTTGAGTACAATCAACTTTTCCTGGATTGGGGAAAATGTATTCGACTATGGACCAGTGGGTTAATTCAGACTGACTTCAAAGGTGTTTCTGAAGATGTCTGGTGATGAAGTCTCATCAAAGCTAAGACAACTGTTATGTCAAAGGAAAAGTAGGCAGAATACTTTTTTTCTCTGTTTCCTTCCTGCTTACTTTCCACTACTTTAATTGAACATAATGAGTGATAAAATATTTTGTCTGATGTGGAGCCAAAACCTATAGCTCCCTCCACTGCCAAATACTCTTATTTCTGCAAAGTACATTTTTTCCTCTTATTTTCCCTACTTTCCTTTAAAACAATATCCCTGGACAGTCACATGAGCTTCCCAAACCACTTCCCAGTGCAGGATTATTGCTACTTTTTAGAATCAGAAATAATAAAAACAAACCCTTGTCCTGATGTTGAATTGGATTAAACTCAAAAAGTCTGGGTCCATCACTCGGGCTGTCTCCTTCTCATTTTACTGGCAAGGGCTGAGCTAGGTTGTGCTTTCTGCCTCTGTAAGATTTAAAGGTGATGATGATGTTGTGCTGTCAGCACTGTGGCCAAACTAGTCTTCATTGTCAAAGATGCATAAATTCATATCCTCAATTGGATGGGTGCTAAAAGCAGAGGCAGGGCAAAATTTGGATTGGGGCCATGACACAGAGCAGATTCCCCCCCCCCCCCGCCAATGAAATAAATAAATCCAGAGATACTCCCAGGTTGTCATTTTTTCTAGTTAGTGAAAATCATGTCTTTGAATGTGTTGTTAGCTCCACAGGAAAACAAACAAACCTACATGCAGTGCAGTAAGGTCCCTGCCTGTAAACTTCCCCTTCCACAGGTAATAGCAGGGGTTTTTTTTGGATGTTGATGATTTGCATTGTGGAAGGGTCGTGTTAAGTTGTGGGTGAACATATCAGACGACACAGCAATTCTCCAAACAGCTCTTGTTTATTCACAGGTCAGAACAGAACTGAACTGAAGGGTTCAGCTAGCCTGCTTATATAGAGCTCCAGTACAACGTAACTGTAACAACTTTCTGTAACTATCCAATCACTGAACGTCACTTTCAATCCCTTATTTGCATATGTGACCTGAACTATCTACAGTATCCCCCTGCTGGCCCAGGGTGAGAACTTCAGTACATAACAGGTCGAATCCTCTCCACCCTGTGTTCATTGGGACTACATCCTGGCTCCAGATCCTACAACTTTGCTTACCTGGTCTACAAGAAGGCTGATGACAGCTAACAAATGTCTGTTATGATTGTGATGCTACTAAAACCTTTTATTAAAGTTCAAAAATAGAGAACGTAATGAATAGGAATGTCATCTTTTCATTCCAACTGAATAACAGATTGATGAATCTACCCAAATACTGTACCTCAATATATTTGTGATACATTTCCATGAGGAGCATGTGTCTTTTGAAACATTTGTGTAGGATGGATGCAAAAATAGATGGCTGGCAATGAAATTATCTCACTGGTGCAGAAGCACAGACATCAGAGATCAGGCTAGCGATTCACCACATCCAATATGTTTGACATGTAATTTTAACATGAATATTACAACATGGAATTTAGATTTGGCGTTAGGTTCTTCATATCACACACTGGTCATTCAGATATCACAAACAGGTTGCTGGCTATAGGCTCCCCCCTCCACTTTTCTTTAATGTATTAGATTTCCCAAGGAATGGGTAAATCAGGATTAGATGGGGGGAGGTGTAGGGATACAGGCTGCTGCGGATGTTGTGTGGATGCTGCAAAAACCATGTGCAAATGATCCCCCAGATCCCACAACAAACACCCATCTGGATGCTCCCATAGAAGGAAGTCAATGAGCCAGGAAGGCTGAGTCAACTGCATGCTACCTTTTAAATTGCAACTGATGCTCTTATCTCGACAAATATCTGATCACTCCGATTCCTGTTAAGACAGATGATGTAAAGTCTAGTTTAGCTAAAACATTTAAACTAATCACACAAAATAGGGTTTTTAAGTGCAACACTTTGCAGTTTCATTTAATGATCTCTGGTTTTGATTCAACCCCCCCCCCAACTTTTCTGTGTTACCGTCTTCAGCATAGCTGCTGTACATTTCTGGTTTTGTCTTCACTAATTTAAAAATAACCAAGTAACCCCCCCCATGCCCTTCCACATCTGCTTGTTGTACTCTCCATAAAGATTTAATGATCTCTGAAATGATCTCTATTTTGGATGCAGTATTTTAAAAGCAGCCTGCCCCCCCTCCCTGCATGATTGTTTTCTAATGATATTGCAGGGTTATATGCCTTCTGCTCGTGTATTATTTGCTTTTGAGACAGCCGCACTGCACAAAACTTTGCCGTTTATCTGCTCACAATGACAGGCTGAATCTCCACAGTTAGTAGAGTAGAGTCATATTAATCAGATATGGTTAAGAAGCGACACAATATGCCACTTATTTCTCTCATTGTACATTTCCTGATGACAGACCAAAATCTTGACTGTTGCTATTGCTTTGTCCACTCATCCTTCAGAGTTGAAGTTATTTGCTGAACTACTTCACAGTCTTTTGTAGGTCTGAGTGAATTAAAAATCACTTTGGAACATTTTGCCACTTTGCTGCTTGCTCTCTTTGCCAGATAATTAATGAGCATATTAGACCTTTGGCCATTGTGAAACTGACTATTTAATCACATTCTTCTTCTTTTTTGCAGGGCAGAAAGTCGGGGAGGGTTTCACTTAGCCATTATTTAATAGAATTATCCTTCTCATTCCTGCATGCTGATCCAACCCTATCTTGAAGGTTCAGGGGGACCCTGCTGCATACCCAGCAGAGCTGTCCTTTTAATATGGCCCATTATTGATTGATTGATTGAATTTCTATACTGCCCTATAACCGGAGGTCTCAAGGCGGTTCACAGAAGAAAAAATTAAAATATAAAACCACAAAATATATAATCAAAATAAAAACAACAACCCAATAACCCCCCCAACCCATATTTTAAAAGGGCATAGGATGTCAATCAAATCAGCCAAAGGCCTGGCTAAAAATGAACATTTTTACCTGGTGCCTAAAGGTGTATAATGAACACGCCAGGCAAACCTTCCTGGGGAGAGCATTCCACAGATGAGGAGCCACTGCAAAGAAGGCCCGTTCTCATGTTGCCACCCTCTGGACCTCTTGAGGTGGAGGCACACGAAGAAGGGCTTCAGAAGATGATCTCAGGGTCCGGGTAGCTTCATGTGGAAAGAGGCGGTCCTTGAGGTATTGTGGTCCTGAGCCGTTTAATGCTTTATAGATCAAAACCAACAGTTTGAACTGAGCACAGAAACTAATTGGTAGCAAGTGCAATCGAACCAAGATCGGTGTAATATGCTCAAACCGACTTGTTTCAGTGTGCAACCTGGCTGCTGAATTCTGCACTAGCAGTGTGGTCCTTGCTGGGCAGCAGCAGCAGCAGCAGTCCTTATGAAGCCTGTTAGGCCCTGCCCTGGGCCAGGTGCATAGAGTCAGCAGCAGGGCCCTCGGGCTCTCAGCAGGCCCATTTATTCTCTTATCCACTATAGACCACTTTACACATACAGTTTCCAGCACGGCAGGCATCCCTGCCTCCACAGTTAATATCATGCTGCTCTGGGCATGTATAAAGGCTTCCATCCATGCTGCTCAATATCCCAAAGCATATAAAACCATATAAGCTGTCAGGAGCAGCTGAGATCTGTGGGGAGCTGTTCCACGTTGCGAGTCACTAGACAGCAAGCAAAGTATATTCAGGCCTTGGACAGAGTCTACTGATCAAGGCTGGTTATTGGATCCTTTGAGCTTTATTTTTATTTTTACCAACCAGTTTCTATTGATATTACTGCAGAATTGAGTTTTTATTTATTTATCAATAGTTATATTTCTATATTGCCCTTCATCCGAGGATCACAGGGAGGTTTACAATATAAAAACACAAAAATGCACAACATAGTAATAAATAAAGGCAATACCCCCACAGTTTAAAAGGTCATAGATTGTTTATTTAGCCAAAGACCTGGGAGAAGAGGAACGTTTTTGTTTGGTGCCTAAATATATGTAATGAGGCACCAGGCGAGCCTCCCTGGGGAGAGCATTGCACAAACATGGAGCCACTACAGAAAAGGCCTGTTCTTGTGTTGCCACCCTCTGGATCTGTTGTGGAGGATCTGTTGTGGAGGAGGGACATGAAGAAGGGCCTCAGACGATGATCGCAGGGTCCGAGTCAGTTTATAAGGGGAGAGGTGGTCCTTGAGGTATTGCGGTCCTGAGCCATTTTTACGTTGTACACTGCTTTGTTACATTCTTAATGGAAGTGCAGGTTGTAACTATTGAAATAAACAATAAATACACTCCTTTAAGAGGGCTTGCTGTTCCAGCTGAGCTTTTCCTGAGCAACAAGGTCTTTCTGATTTGGAGTGTGTCTTTGTATTTGGCCCTCACTTTTTGCTTGCTCCTCAGTCTTGCCTTCTAATTGGCTCCCTGGCCCTGACATAAGTGATACAGTTCCCATTGGATTGTTTGCATGCTGTTGTTCCGTTGTAGGCCGTGGCCTCAGCTGAATGGGCTTCCAGCCTGAATGGGATGTATGATTGTGGGGTCTGGGAACAAGTTTGAGTTTCAACTTGTGAAGTGAGGCAAAAGCCAAGGAAGTGCAAGTTTAGGTTCAGGCAAAGCAACAACATCAAGCAAAGCAGAGATCAGATTCCAATAAGATGAAACCAAGTAAAGCCACTCACATTCTAGACGGGATAGCTCCGTATGAAACGGATAGCCGAATGGTGCCACAGGAACAAGTGAATCCATACATAGGCTTTCACCACGTTATTGACCACTTTGGCCAAGATGCTAGAAGACTCCAGTTTTTGATTAAAGCGTTTTGTATTATATTCACCACAGCCCAGGCAGATTCTGTGTAAAAGGTGTGAAATTCAACCTTTGTTGTTTAGTCGTTTAGTCGTGTCCGACTCTTCGTGACCCCATGGACCAGAGCACGCCAGGCACTCCTGTCTTCCACTGCCTCCCGCAGTTTGGTCAGGCTCATGTTTGTAGCTTCGAGAACACTATCCAACCATCTCATCCTCTGTCGTCCCCTTCTCCTAGTGCCCTCCATCTTTCCCAACATCAGGGTCTTTTCCAGGGAGTCTTCTCTTCTCATGAGGTGGCCAAAGTATTGGAGCCTCAACTTCACGATCTGTCCTTCCAGTGAGCACTCAGGTCTGATTTCCTTAAGAATGGATGCGTTTGATCTTCTTGCAGTCCATGGGACTCTCAAGAGTCTCCTCCAGCACCATAATTCAGAAGCATCAATTCTTCGGCGATCAGCCTTCTTTATGGTCCAGCTCTCACTTCCATACATCACTACTGGGAAAACCATGGCTTTAACTATACGGACCTTTGTTGGTAAGGTGATGTCTCTACTTTTTAAGATGTTGTCTAGATTTGCCATCGCCTTTCTCCCAAGGAGCAGGCGTCTTTTAATTTCGTGACTGCTGTCACCATCTGCAGTGATCATGGAGCCCAAGAAAATAAAATCTCTCACTGCCTCCATTTCTTCCCCTTCTATTTGCCAGGAGGTGATGGGACCAGTGGCCATGATCTTCGTTTTTTTGATGTTGAGCTTCAACCTTAGGGGCTTTTAATTTGGTTTCAAGTCCTATGGTATTGTTGTTCAACTGACAAACTGAAGCTGTATGTGTTTCTAGCACCTTTCTCTGTGGTTGTTTTAGGGACAAATAAAGCAATTTGCTAGAAGTTACTTCTGAAATGTATAATCCCAAGCGATACAGTAAATCACCAACAGGCACATGCCTTTAAAACAGCATTCTTTCCCTCAAAGGATGCTGGGCATTGTAGCTTACCCTTCACAGTCACAATTCTCAGCGACCCTTTAACAAACCACCATGCCCAGAATGCTTTGAGGGAAAGAATGTGCTTCAAAAGTTGTTTAAAGGCAGCCTGAGTCTTGAAGAAAACTGCAGTTCCATTTGGGTGCCTAACCATCTCTGGTGATTGAGGAATTTTCTGCTAGGCTGTTGTGGTAGCCATTGATTCTGAAGACGCAGGCGAGATGGTGGTTCTGCTGGGCCTTCTGGGCTGGAGTCTTCAGAGCCTGAGGATAGCAATGTGACCTCTTCAGGCTGGAGAGCTGCCAGCTAAACAGGCTCCTCTTGTGCTGGATCTGTTGTTGAACTTCAGCTTTCCATAATCCCAGTTAGAATGGCAAGTTGACATGGGATGGTGGGAGCTGGATACCCGAAGGGCCACACAAGTTCCCCACCCCAGCTTAAGGGGGGGGGGGAAGGAAAATCCGGCACTAGAATAATAGAACAGAGTTGGAAGGTAACCCAAGGGTGACCTAGTCCAATCCCTGCAATACAGGAATCTCAACTAAAGCATACCCTAAATCACTTGTTAAGTGCAGCAATAGACCTGCAAGGTGATGGTCAAAGAAGTTTTACTCGGAGTAGACTCACTGAAATTATTGAACACGGCTCCTTTAGGTCTATTAATTTCAATGGGTTCACTATGAGTAAAACCTAATGGAATATCACCCACAGGCTTGTGATGTTAATAATAATAAAAATATTTATTTCCCACCCATCTGGCTGGGTTTCCCCAGCCACTCTGGGCTGCTCCCAACAGAATATTAAAAACATGATAAAACATCAAACATTAAAATATGTTTAGGGCTTTAAAGGTCACTTTGAATTGTACTTGGAAACATATTGGATTGTGCTCGGAAACATCTTTGGATCGGGACCATGCTTTATTTTCAGAATCTTGGCGTTCTTCTTTGAAGTAGTCGCTTAAATATTGGAAATTCTTTTTATGCTTGCTCTGAGTCATCTTTCCTCTGAACTGCATGTACCATTTTGGTAATGCCTTCTGAGACTTTTCAATCTATATATCACACGTTTCTTTACTGGTTTGCCCCTAGCATGTAACATATGTCAAGGTGTTTTATACATCTAATTAATTTTTGTCTCAGCACTGATGTAATATATATAGATCCATTATTCCCTGTATGACCCTTACCAACTTTTTAAGGGGCGGGGGAGTGAGAATTTACAATTCTCAATTCTTCTTTAATGTGAAATCACTTAAAAAAACCCCACACAACTCATTCTCCAACTCTGTGTGATTGCACATTATTTCTACTAGTGGACCAATTGCTATTTAAATTACTGATGCTTTTATATGTTAACACATCCTCTTTTAATACTTTACTTTCTGATAGTGTGTTATCTTTACTACCCGGAAAAGAGTAGCGTGGAAAAAGTTGTTTTTCTAATATATTCCTGGGCTGAAGAGTGATAGAGGGAAACTTATAATTTCTTGGCTTGTAGGTTTTCTACTTCTGATAAAATAAAACATTTTATATTATCTTTTAGCCTTCGGATTTTTAATTTGTGGGATAGGAGAGCATTTTCTTTATGTCTCTTGATACCTAATTTTGGTAGTACATAAAATATTCACATCATTTTACAATCTGCAACAATTTTGTGAGGTAGACAAACATGATTCCCATATTGTGTATGCGCAGCTGAGACAAGGAGAGTATAGTATGCCCAAGATGTGAGTCCAAGGTGTGATTTCCAGGAAAGAGCTACTCATGATCATGTAGAAACTGAGGGATCTTGTAAGGAAATATGAGAAGGAGAGAAGCAAATAACAACAGGTGTGGGGAACCTGTGGTCCTCCAGAGGGTACTGGACTACCATTCCTATCATTCCTGACTATTGGCCATATTAGCTGGAGTTGATGGGGTTGTAGTCAAGCAGCATCTGGAGAACAGGTTCCCCACACCTGATGTTATCTGGTCCTTCTCTTTCATAGAATCATAGAATCATAGAGTTGGAATAGACCACAAGGGCCATCGAGTCCAACCCCCTGCCAAGCAGGAAACACCATCAGAGCACTCCTGACATATGGTTGTCAAGCCTCTGCTTAAAGACCTCCAAAGAAGGAGACTCCACCACACTCCTTGGCAGCAAATTCCACTGTCGAACAGCTCTTACTGTCAGGAAGTTATTCCTAATGTTTAGGTGGAATCTTCTTTCTTGTAGTTTGGATCCATTGCTCCGTGTCCGCTTCTCTGGAGCAGCAGAAAACAACCTTTCTCCCTCCTCTATATGACATCCTTTTATATATTTGAACATGGCTATCATATCACCCCTTAACCTCCTCTTCTCCAGGCTAAACATGCCCAGCTCCCTTAGCCGTTCTTCATAAGGCATCGTTTCCAGGCCTTTGACCATTTTGGTTGCCCTCCTCTGGACACGTTCCAGTTTGTCAGTGTCCTTCTTGAACTGTGGTGCCCAGAACTGGACACAGTACTCCAGGTGAGGTCTGACCAGAGCAGAATACAGTGGCACTATTACTTCCCTTGATCTAGATGCTATACTCCTATTGATGCAGCCCATCAATATTCCCCTGAAGTAGATTAGGCTGAGAGATATTGACTGGCCCAAGGTCATCCAGTCCAACACCAACCTTTAAACCACAATGGTTAGACAACATTCACTTAGGAGTAAGCACCATTACATCCAACATAGAGTACTTCTGATTGCCTAGGACTGCACTATAACCCTATAAATGTCATTCTGAGATTTCCAAATTCCTCTAGTCCACCAGTTTATGGCACTCCTAAAGACTCTTCATTCAGACAAAAGGGCTGCCCACCCCCCACCACCAGCAACCAGTGATTTGGCCCCACAAGCAGGACTTGAAAACCATAGCTACCCAGGGCATATGCTCTCTCAATCTGGAGGTTGCATATAACCAGCATGGGTGGCATTCAACCAAGTCTTACTTAGAGTAGACCCATAAAAATGCACGAACATGTCCAAGTTAGGTCCATTAATTTCATTTCGTCTACTCATTTCGTAAAACTTGATTGACTACCCACCCTACTACTAGAAATCATTGACAGACCTATCCTCCATGGATTTGTCGAAAGAAAAACTTTCTTGTAGAACCACCAGCATCAATGGGAAGATTGGCTTACTGCTGTTCATCTGCAAAGATAATGGAAGCAAGCTTGAAAACAGCATGTTCATTTACCTAGCAACAAAGTGCACAATACCTCAAAGCCACGTTCCTCATATTGATTCCGATCCTTGCATTAAACCTGCTCCCATATTGTTACCAATACATACTACGCTGGGTATCATTAAGCACAGTATTAACTGAACCACAGACTGATGCGTTTGTTATTTCCCCCCTCTACAATAACTATCATGACCGGCAAGATTCTCCGCAGAAACGCCCACACACCATTTCGGTTTATGTAAAAGGCTCTTTTGAGAAGAAATGTGCAAAAGGGATGATGAACTTGCTAATAGGCAACAACTCAAAGCCTGAGAATGGAAGGAAAAAACGTTGACAGCATGAGTCGTCACCATATTGATCTCTGCTATTAAAACTGTATATGGCTTAGCCTTTTGTATCTAACAGCTAGCAGCAATTTGCGCATCACTAGCTGAACTGACAGTTGACTTATTAAGAATGAAAACACACATTTATTAGACCCTATGGATCTCCCCAACAGCAAGACGAGGGCTGATTAGAAAGAATTCTGGGTCTTCCTTGTTAAGAGTGCAAATAGAAGTTTCTGTGGAACTTCTGAATGAGATAGGTACTCCACTGGGAGAGGCCAACAGCTAGTGCTATGGTAATGATCTTTTGAGTGAAGTGCTGAGCAGCTGGTTCGTGTGTGATCACAATCATTTGATTGCTCAGTCCTTGATAAGCCTCTGCCCCAATGTGGGGATGGTCTCCATTGAAAAATATCGCATTGGAATTGTCAGCTGCTATGAAATGTATGCCTATGGTGAAAATTCAAATAAATGTTTTCATCACTCAATATCAGTTCAAGCCACCTTACATGTCTGGATTGTTCAGAGTTATGCTAGGTGAAAAAAGAAAGTGGGAAGGAAGGGTATGTTAGTGAAATCAATAACTGAAGTAGCACTAAGATGGAAATAAAGGGAAAGAACTGATAGAAAGATTTGATGCTCTAAGAACTGGTGGCTAAAGACAATTATAATTGCCTTACTTGTATGTTAGGTATGTTAGGGCTGGTGTAGGCCTTTGGAGGGCCAGGCCCATAGTAGTGTAATTAGGGAAGCTGAAGGCAACTCTTGAGATGAAAATAAAAACCTGTTACATAGCCTGTGTTGTAATTGTATAGCAAAGCCATTGTTTCAAAGCAGTATCAAGCTAGAATGTCTGTCATAGCTTTGGAAACAGACCAGCAGGGACCAGAACACTGTCAGCTGCTCCACTGGCACCAGCTTAGAAAGTGGATCAGGATATTGGCTCTGAGCCTAATGTGTCAGTTTGCATTTCTTAGTGCAGAAAGTATTGATCTGATGTGTAGAGATCTTTCCTATTCTACTTAATTCAAGAGGATTCTGGATGCTTCTCTGTGTGAAAGAAACAAGCAGAAGGTTCCTGATGTTTGGGTTATTCCTTCTGAGAAGCTGAGTACAGCTAGCTTAAACTGGTTCAGTTATCTCTTCTTCAAGGTGTAGTGGTTAAGAGTGGTAGACTTGAATCTGGTGAACTGGGTTCGCGTCTACGCTCCTCCACATGCAGCTGCTGGGTGACCTTGGGCCAGTCACACTTCTTTGAAGTCTCTCAGCCCCACTCACCTCACAGAGTGTTTGTTGTGGGGGAGGAGGGGAAAGGAGAATGTTAGCCGCTTTGAGACTCCTTCGGGTAGTGATAAAGCGGGATATCAAATCCAAACTCTTCTTCTTCTCCTCTTCAAGGTCATGCTGACTATAATAGTGAGGCCAGAAGGAGCCTGGGTTTCACTCTCTCTTTCTATCTGTTTTCCTGCTGGTGTGGTGTTCTGTATGCAGTGTTAAGGTTTTAGACTTACTGTAAGTTTTTGTAAGTTTAAGTCTGCTGCAACTGGACTTCATATGGACAGTGCCAATCTTGAATTGGATTTGTGACCATTATGCTCATTTGCCTTCAGTAGCAGTAAAGCTCTGCTGGATGAAATGCCCCTGGTCTATTTTTTGGGAATCCTGCAACGTGTTTAAATTTTTACTCTGCTAACTACTATACATTGGAATCTGCTCTGGATCAGTATTGAGTAGAATTTCAATGACATAATGTCGGTGACTAGGGCCCTCTAAATCTGAGGGTGGCAGGCAGGAGCTCACTGAACTGGGGCACATGGGCTCATAGAACCAGAGTCAAAGCCTTCCCTGCCACCTTCGCTTGGGCCCGAGGAACTGAATGCCTGCTATGCTACTTAACCAGTCCATCAGGAAGGAGGCTGTGGAATGAAAGAGAAGTGCTCGTCTTCAGGTGAGAGGGTTAGCCTCTTAAGGATTTGAAGTTCTCAAAACAAAAGGTGGGGTAGAGCAATAAGAGAAACAGACTGGAGGCAGAAACTCCAAAGGCCTTAGTTCATACTCAGCCCTTGTTGGAGCTTGCCTGGACCTGTGTGCACCACCTTGGGACTAGAACAGGACAATGTCCAGTCAAGTGGGTTTTCCACACTCAGTGGTGATGCACAGCAGATAAAGATCATGCTAGTCAACATGATCATCATTATAGTGCCTAATGTAGCATGGTGAACGAGGGAACAAATTCAAAACGGAGATACGATGACTACAGTATAAGCAGGGTTGAAGTACTACCAATACTACTAAACTCTATTCCCCGCTTCCTCCCAAAGTAGTGAAGGGTGACAAACACCAAAGTGGTAAAACATTATGATTAAAAATAAAAGAGAATATTTAAAACCGTGGTTCCCAAGCTTAACCCCCCACTGGGCCACCTGAAAATTACTGAGGGTCGTTGTGGACAACCTATTGGTTATTCTGTGAGTTATTTAGCAATTGTAGCATGGAGTGCTAGATGCTAAAGTGATTTTTTTTTTAATGGAATTCAAATTATAATACAATAAAATACAGTAAGAAATAAAGGAAGCAATAAAAATATAATTGAAAATCAATATGAATACTTTAATGTGATGGATGTGCCTGCTGGGCTAAACAAATTTATTTGACATTTGCTGTAATTTATGCCAGCCAACTTCCACTCTGAGCCACTCTTTCTTATGCATGTGTTTTCCCTTAGTTTCTCCTGCTCTTTTTCTCACTGCTTGCTTCATTTCCATGACTCTTTCCTCAGGGGCTTTGTCTCCCTTGTTTTACTGCTTAGGACCTTCCGCCATCTTGCTGCCAGCCCCACCTTTATTCCTTTATTCCTTTGAGGAATTATTCATTGGATTAATACACTACTGCTCCTCCTAAAGGAGCTCAGGCTGGTGTACAGAGGCACAATGGAAAAACAAAGCAAACAGCTTATCTAAAACAGCTTAAACATTCTAAAGACAATTACAACGAGTCCTCCCTCCATCACTTCCAATGTACCTACCTCATACCATTCCTCACAGACATGGCTTAGCCAATCTGCAGAGTTGCCACCATGGAACACCTAAATGAACCTCATGGACCACTGGTGGTCTACAAGCCACACTTTGGAAACCCCTCATTTAAAACGTTTGAAAACTATTAAAAACATCTAAAAACATGTAAAACAGTTACATATTCCCACAGCTGGGAGCTTGATGGAAAAGCAACCATTAAGTGTTCTCTGAGCAACTGAGAAAGGTTCTCTTGCTTTCTAGATCAACTTACTAGGGTTAGCCTTGCTGTAGATATAGGGTTTATTTTTTATTTTAAAAAATTAATTGTCTATTGTCTATTGTCAATAAAAAATATTTATTGTCTCTCAGCAATGGATGTTACAGCAATATAATAATAACAACTTAAATGACAGCAACCACAAATAATGACGATAAACATCAGAACTGAGATAAAACGACAGGAGAAAGGTGAAAATGAAATAGCTTTAAAAGCTGGGCATGCTACCTGGACAACAGCGTCTCCAGATAGTATCCAAATATCATAATTAGGGACTGATGGGGAAGTTAACGGTCAAGGTGAGAGAGTTCCACAGATGAGGTATCACTACCAAAAAGGCCTGTCTCCAGTCACTTCACTGTAGAGGGTGGGATATTCTGAACAAGGCCTGTGATGATGATCTTAAAGACATTTGGGAGTAGGTTGGACAGTTTTATTGGACAGTTGGATCAAAATGTATTGTAGGGAGCCATAGCAAGGCAATTTTTTATTTATACCTTCAATACTGTATATACTGTAGAATGTCAACCAGTACTCTTGCAGTTCACAAAGTTTTGCTGAAGGGCAGAGTATCAATATTTTAATTAAATGTAAATACCTTCTTTGATGAACCCACATAGCTCACCGGGTAGGATGTCTTCAGAGAATCACTCGCAGCGTTCCCCTTCCTGGGACACGAGTTCAAGTTCCGCCCAGGGAGGAAAAACTCTTTATGTGGAAGGTCTGTTGGTCAGTGGTAGAACACACACTTTGCATTCAGAAGGTCCCAGGTTCAATCCCTGGCATCTCCAGATAGCAGCGTAAGTCTAAAATCCAGGAGGGCCACAGCAAGCCAGCATTGACAACACTGAGATAGACAGGACCGTGTTCTGGCTCAGTTAAGGCGGTTTCCTAGGTTCCTGGCAGGTAATGACATTTTTATTTTAGCAGACTTTTACCTGCCAGCTATACGATGATGTTTTATTTAGAGCTATGTTTTATCTTTGGTTGCTCCCTTCATATTTGACTCTGGTCTTCATGCGATTATTTTTTATTTATTGAAAGTATTGTAAAATGCAGCATGCTTTTAATTTGTTGAAAGCCACTCTG
Source organism: Podarcis muralis (assembly GCF_964188315.1). NCBI lineage: Eukaryota > Metazoa > Chordata > Lepidosauria > Squamata > Lacertidae > Podarcis > Podarcis muralis. Next base: position 40,921,040 of record NC_135657.1, read on the forward strand.
AGTGAACACTAGAAGGATGTGATAGAAATCTCTCTCTCTCTCTCTCTCCCTCTCTCTCTCTCTCTCCCTCCCTCCCTCCCTCCCTCCCTCCCTCCCTCCCTCCCTCCCTCCCTCCCTCTCCCCCACCCAACCCACACAAAATAAAAAGCTTCCTGTGTAATTTTAGGGACATTAAAAAATAGGCAAGTGTATTGGAAACTGTCAGGGGCTCAGGGACTGAGCCACAGGAGAGAGAGAAAATGGAGAGCGAGGGGGAGGAATCTGAAGGTAGCGGAGAACAGAATGACAGTGAATCGAGAGATTCCATAAGCCTCTCCAGTGAATCAGAAGACTCCCAGAAGGGGGCGCCGACGGCCAGGGAGAAGGGGGTCCCAGAGGGGACACACCAGAAACAAGGGGCCAGCGGAGACTCCCAAAGTAGTAGCTGGAGATCAGGACCAGTTTCCCCACCGGAGCGCAGTGGGGGGGAAGAGGAGTCAGGTCTGGCCACGCCCCCGTCGGAGAGTGAGGGAATGGAGGGGAAGTCAGAGCCAGGCAGCACCCCTGGGGAGGAGAGTAGCGACAGGAGCTGTGTAGCAGTGAGGAGGAAGGTGTCGGGCTGCGCGCGCGCGCCAAGTTCAAATGTACAGGCGCACGGGACTGCTGACAGCCCGGAGTGGGAACCAGGTCCTAAAGCCCGCCGGAGGCTGGGGGAGGACTCGGGAGACTCAGCTTCTGAAGAGTCTAGGAAAGGCGAGTCCTCGACGGGCAAGAGGACCCAGAGGAGGAAAGAACAAAGGAAGAGGTGGAGCAAGGCTAGGGTCTTAAACTGGTGCCTGGGGGGAGGAGACTCAGACGGAGCTTCGGCGGTCTAGAGTTCGAGACGTAGAGGTGCACGCTGGGAATGTAAGAATGAAACAGAACTTAAATAAAGACTATTTCATACAGCAACGACCTGGCGTTGGTCCTTTGTGAGCTGGGACCTAGGGCAGGCTCTGACAGAAACCAAAAAAGCGGAGGCAGACTCTCAAGAAAATACTTAAAATGCCAAGATTTATTGAAAACTATGACTTGCCTGGTGCAGTTGTAATGCCATGTTTTGCAAATGTATCGCCTTGATTTGCAATGTGCAAAAGCACATTGTTTTGCTTCCTGTTTGTACCACTGTTCCAATCATGCAGTCCCTAAAAAGCTTAGGTGATCATCCCCAAATGACTTTTCAGCAAAGACAGCATTGAATATATGACTAACAAGTATGCTGCTGTTCAGTGCAGACAGTGTTAATCCATCAGATTAGCTCAGGCAACACGGAATCTCATTCAGTTAAGAAGGGACACCTGGATGCTCATCCTCAAAGTAGCAACATAGCAAAATAACAGCAGAGCCCCAGTCCACGCTCACAATCGGATTATTCAGTGTAGCAGAGTCAGTGCGAGTACCTGCTACCTCTGAGATAACAACAAGACCTGTAAACAGAGATCTGCAGACTGATCTACTGTTTATGGGTTCTTCACATCATGTTTTCAACCTCATCTTTTTAAAATGTTGTTTTTACAGAAGAAATCACAGGGAGTCTTGACATCTTAATATGTTTTGCATCTTGATATTAGTTTGGAGTTTAGGTCATGACAGTAAAATGCAATGTTTAGATGAAGGATACTGTACAAGCAGCTGACAACCTGATCCTACACTTGTTCCTGAGATGCACAAGCCCCACTGAAAGCAATAGGCCTCCCTGCCATGAGATAAGCTTTAGAGCAGGCTTCCTCAAATTCGGCCCTCCAGATGTTTTGAGACTACAGTTCCCATCATCCCTGACCACTGGTCCTGCTAGCTAGGGATCATGGGAGTTGTACGCCAAAAACACCTGGAGGGCCGAGTTTGAGGAAGCCTGCATTAGAGTGTGGGTTAAGGACAGTACATTTGCGTTCTCTGCATTTTATATCAGCATGAAACTAAATCAGAGTCACTTTATCTTGAAAGAAGGCACCAAAAGATTCAATTTTTTAAAAATCCCATGGACAAAAGTTCTGTATGTGGAGCATGGGCAACAAGCAAAATGAAAGAAAGCAAAGACAAGGCTTTTGGAACTGATGGAGATGAAAGTGTAAGAAGACTGGGACAGAGTCAGCTCCAGAACTGCATTCGGCTGTTTGTGTGTATCCAGCAGATCCAAAGTTGCCTCCTCTCCCTGCTTCCTTTTGCTCTCTTCGCCATCAGAATTTCCATTATTCACAGTCTGAGAATGGAGGTGGAGACTTCCATGGCCTCTATGAGCAGGCCTTCTGCTCCATCCACAAATCTCCTTTGCCACCACTAGCAGATTAGAAGATCTGCACTATCCTATGGTTCCCAGGCCTTCCCAGAGAATTATGGCCTTAATAAATGAATAAACAAATGAATGAATGAACAAGCTTCGTGAGTACTCTGAATGAATGAATAAATGAATATGAGCCAGAGGAAGCTGCCGAGACAAATCAAATTAAAGGAGAGGAAAAAGTGGAAGGATTATAATCAACCGAATAGGCACAAGCCAGAGAGCATTGCTGAATTGTTGAAAATGTTGACCTCGACAGACGCTGGCTTTTACTTCAGGCTCTGCCCCAGAGCCTTTAATGTCTCTACAGCAGAAAGCATTTATCATGCAACTTTCATTGGTTCCTTTGCAAAGACAATTAGACAGAAAACCTTTCAGATTCTCTCTCCCCCTCCCCCAAGCGTGCTTTCCTGCCTTCACTACCACCAGTGTAAGTGATGGACTATTTTTGGTATAGCTCTTAGGACACATTTCAGGCTATTCATCTATCTCTTCTTAATGGTTTAGGAAAGAGAATCTTGTCAATGGAAAGGAGATATTATTGAGTTTCTAGATGAGCTTTGCGGCAGTTACTTTTATCCTCAAATCTCTCTCTCTTAAAAGCTGTACCTAGTTATTGTGCCGAAATGCTGAGTTTCAGCCGTTTCAAAATGCATTTTAAGCATTGCACATGAAAAAGATATTAAGCAATATTTCGTCTTTGCCCATGAATCCCATAGAGTTTGCTTTTGAGGCAGGAGGATTAAAAATAGTTTTAATAAGTTTTTAGCAAGTACTCCATAAAACAGACTGATTTTAAAATATAAAAGATATAGCTAGGGTATTGGAGACTGAAACAAAGCTGAAGATCATTGGGCTGAAGTCTCTAGAATGAGAGCCCAGCTTCCATAGGCAAACTTTACAAGTCTGCTGGCATTTGGGGAAAATCAGGGACTCACCTAAGGCCAACTATTGAGGGCCAGTTGGCACTCTTCATTTTGAACCTGGGAATAGATATCCACTTCCAAGTGCAAAATATGCAATTCTTGCATCAGCTGAGATTATAATTATGATTGTTATTATCATTGCTTTTTATTGGGGGGGGGGACACAGGGGTACGCATACCCCAAAACATTTTGTGAATCTAGGTTGGCCTCATCGAGGGGCAGTATTTCAATATGAGTAGGAAAATGAGAGTACCCCTATTTTATTTTTTTTAAAAGCACTGGTTATTATATATTGTAGCCACACTTCACCAGCAAGTCGCAGGGTGGGTTACAACAATTTAAAATTCAGTATTAAAACCAGCTGAAAACAACAGCACATGCACATCTAAATTGCACTTTTCTTTGGCAAATATATCCATGCCATGGCTGGGAAAGAAGCATCTCCCTTGCTCTGCATAGTCTGCTGGTGTCATTCATAAGAACATCAGAAGGGCTCTGCAGGATCAGACCAAAGGCCGATTGAGTCCAGAATTGTGTTCTCACAGTGGCCAACTAGATGCCCATGGGAAGCCAAAAAGTGCCTCATGAAATAGCCAAGGGCATACCTGCCAACAAGAGGTGGCAGTGACTATAGCAGGAGGTGAATTTATCTCTTGGGGACAATGTGGCAAAAAGAAGTGAATTAATCTTCACTTTTAGCTTAATACACTTTTCCCAGCATGACTCAAAGGAGCCACTAATGGAGCATAAGGCAGAAGATTAAAAACATACATTGTTTCATAATTTTTTTAAAAAAATAACAAATACCCAGAACTGTTGGCATTTTCTCCTGAACCTTGACAAAAAAAACCCCCATAACCTTTCAATTACACTTATATGATCTACTTAAATAACTGCATGCTCGGTATGACAATGTTTATTGTGAAGATTCTTAAAATATTTTTTCCCATTGAAAGGAGTCCCAGTCCTCTTAGCAAATGGATTTCAAAAAAAGATTTTTAAATTGCCTGATCAGTTTGAAATAAAAACTATCAATTCTTCTTCATATCGTGAGGGAAAGCATTGGATCCTTGTCTCTCATGGTTATTCAAGGTGTTTTATGTTGTGTGAATAGATTTTTTTAAGACACATTTCAAGTATTCCAAACACTTCATCAGCACAGACCCCAACAAACAGATTAGTAACATCCAAACCTTTCTTTGTGATGGTTCTCATGGGTACAGAGTACCAGCACCTCTTACTTTGCTGCTCATAGCAGCCATTTTGTGCTGGAACCCACAACAAATTTACCAATATGTGGGTACTGGCACCTCATTATTTTTTTGAACAACAACAAAATACTGGTAATATTATTCTTCTATTGCAAATATGCAGACTGAGAGAACAGAGGCTTTAGGCTTACGCAAGACCATCAGTGAATTTAAGACTTAGGCAAGATAGGTTTAAACCAGAGATTTCCTGGCTAATAGCGAGGGTGGCCAGTGAAAAAGAGGACAGGGCTCTTGCACTAAAGAGTAATTGTGGAGATTTTAATTACTTAAAGGTGCAGGAGCCCCATTCTCTTTTTCACATGGTTATCCCATTAACACACTTTGCTTCATATATTTCTTAGATGAACTTCCAGCCGAACAAGTTTTTAAAGAAATTTGTTTTGAGAACAAAATATTCAATCTCCCTGAGATTCAGAATGAAATTATGACAGGCCTTTTGATGGCTGCATGCATTCTTCTTCTATTATTATTATTATTAAAAATTAAGAGTGCACATATGCATATCTACTCACAAGTAAATCCCACTAAGTTCAGTGTGACTTACTTTTAGGTTTTTGTTTATTAAGTTCAATAAGGTTTTCTTCCAGGTAAGTAGGGGATTGCAGCCTGAATTTCTTAATAGCTTCTTTAAAAATAGAGCTGATTCTTCTAGCTTAAATCACAGATGCCAGTGAATGCTAATGTCAATCTGTGAATTGCTTGTATTTGTAAAATTACTTGTATTGTTAGATACTGACAAACTATTCAAATACACAGCTTAAGAAAAAATTGCTGGGTGAGCAGGTTAATTCTTTTACTGACATTTCTTTCCCCATCAATTTTTCCCACCTATGGGCATTAAATTGTTGCCTAATTACATATTATCAAAACTGCACATTGCCAGTTTTTGCTCCGCACATAAAAACTAGCAGAGACAAGCCATTGAAAAATGTACCTTGCATGTCACCCTAAACTGAAGCCAAGAGCACTAAGTAAATCAGTGGGATTTAAAGTGCTTAACTTCTTTATGTTGTTTGTCTAACTTAAATACACTTCTGGTTCTCCCCAAAGCTCAGAGTGGCTTAGGTGTGATTCCTGGGCACTTTCCCCATCCAGGCAGCTTACAAGGTCATAGCTGCTTAGCTTTTTGTGGTGGAAATGTGCCATATAATTTCATCCCACACTCTGGGCAACTTTAAAATGTCAGTACTCTTATAATGTCAAATGATATGCCTTGTCTTAGATTTTACACCTGCAAGGCAAGTTTCTCTCCCTCCCTCTCTCTCCTGATGCTTTTTCAGAAATAATATCAACACAGCCCAGATTATGTAGAACACAGTCCAATGAAACCACAGCTGGGTGTGGGGTGGGGTGGAGCAGAGGAAGAATAAGAATAGACATGGTGATTGGGTTATAACCAGGCCACAAGTATATCAATTCACAGCTTGTCCACCAGATTTGGCATGGCATGGGGCAAAGGTTTCACTACCATGATCTGCTTGGTCACTGCCTGTGGTACTCTCAGGCCCACAGGAGAAATGCCAATTTAAGGCAGCAGAAAGTCATCCACAGTCACTCATGTGACTAGCTTGGTAGCATGGCTAGGGTGACCACTCACACAACACAAAAAAGGATAAAAAATGGCATAAAATTTGCACATGCTAACATTTATTGTATACATGCAAATTTAGATACTGGGCAGTATCCATTGATGTTGTTCCATTTGTGTGTTAAGATCCCCAGGGGCTTCCCAACAATAAAGACACAACTGGCACGGAATTTAGTTTTAGGTTATTGGTATAATTTTGGCCACAACTTTATTGATTACAGATAGTGAGTGGTTTGTTTAGGCATTGGTTCCTGATTAGCTGCACCTGACCTCAGCAGGACAGCGCTGACGACTGGACCCCACCATATCGTCAGTACAGGTAAACACCGTGGGGGAGCACTGGTACAGTCACGTGACTCAAGCTCACCCCAAAATGCTCCCAGGGACTCTTGCGTGGCCCTTCCCCCCGAAAGGGGTCGACAAAAGCATGGCGAGTCCCTGGATTCCGTTAATGGAACACCTGTTGCGTATTGGAGGGGCCAGGTTCTCCAACTTCCCCTCCAGACCACCTTGAACCAATGCCTAACTGCCAAACCTTACAAAGTTGTGACGATTTGCTACGCGGCAGGCGAAACCCAAGTGGCATCAGCCAATCAGCCAAATGGGAAAATTCCTACCGGGCCCCTGCCCCAACAGCAGACGACCCACGACGGCATAGCAAGGTCATAGCAAGACCCTAGATATAGGGAGGGTGGGTGGGCGATCTGGTGCACGAAGTGAAAGCAGGAAGCGCGATGCTAAAGGTCCCTCGGTTAATACACAAAAAATCCCATTGGCCGGTCAGACCAGCAACTGAGGGACCACCAATCGGGTTTTTGTGGCTATCCAATCGCTTCCACCCACACAGCAATGAGGTCAGTCCTGATCTCACTGCAACACGTGCCCTCTGTGAGGAGGACCCGATTAGTGCAAGGCCTTCAGGTGTACAATGTAACTTCCCCTCCATTTCCTCTCCCTGTGCACCCCATAAATCTATTCTGGGGTCTCCCCCAACCCTCTGAAGCAGATTTAGAGAGGGTGTATCGAGAGAGAAGAGGGAGAAAAAGTTCCATTGTGTAAACGGAAGGCCTTGCAATAATGGAACTGCCTTGTAGGATACCATCCAACTACTACAACTTTTTTTTTTAAAAAAAATATTTTTATTAAGTTTACTTTCAAAGAGTCAGAAGTTTACAGAATAAAGAATAAAGAATGAAGATAAAAAGAAAAAGAAATACATAAAAACCAACTTTCCAGAATATTTTTACCATTCCAACCGGACTTCCCCACATCTTCCGAACCCTGCGTTCTTTGCAATTAAAACATCAGCAATTTGTTACCTTGTTTCATATCTTACTGTATCTTTCAAATACTATGTATCTAAATTCAAAATACTGTATCTCCGTTATTTGTACCTTAAAAATAAACATAGTATAGTTATTTCATGTTGTCCACCTCATCTTTCTTATAACTTAGTTTCCAATTCACCTATTCAAGTTGCTGAAGCAAAAGTTTCCTAATCGTACACATTCTTAACATTCATACAGCTTATAATGTTTTTGCAAATAGTCCTTAAATTTTTTCCAGTCTTCCTCCATTATTTCCTCTCCCAAATCTCGGATTCTGCCAGTCATTTCAGCCAATTCCATGTAGTCCATCAACTGCGTCTGCCATTCCTCCAGCGTGGGTAAATCTGGTGTCTTCCAATACTTTGCGATGAGGATTCTTGCTGCTGTAGTAGCATACATAAACAAAGATCTATCCTTCTTTGACACCTTCTGGTCCACCATGCCCAGGAGGAAGGCCTCTGGTTTCTTGGGAAAGGTATATCTAAATACCTTTTTTAACTCATTGTAAATCACTTCCCAGAAGGCCTTCACTTTTGGGCAGGTCCACCAGAGATGAAAGAATGTCCCTTCCGCCTCTTTACATTTCCAACATTTGTTATCAGACAGGTGATATATCTTAGCAAGCTTGACTGGGGTCATGTACCACCGGTATATCATTTTCATAATGTTTTCCTTCAAGGCATTACATGCCGTGAACTTCATTCCGGTGTTCCATAACCTTTCCCAGTCCTCAAACATAATGTTGTGCCCAATGTCCTGTGCCCACTTTATCATGGCGGATTTTACTGTCTCATCCTGTGTGTTCCATTTAAGCAGCAAGTTGTACATTCTCGAAAGTATCTTAGTTTTTGGTTCTAACAGTTCCGTCTCTAATTTCGATTTTTCCACCTGGAAACCAACTTTTTTATCAATTTTAAAAACCTCTTGAATTTGAGCATAGTGTAGCCAGTCTCGCACCTTATTTTTTAATTTCTCCTGGCTCTGCAACCTCCAATTGTCTCCAGTTTTTTCAATTATTTCCCAATATTTCGGCCAATTTGCCTCCATATTGGGTCTTTTTCGAGCCTTGGCCTCCACCGGTGATAGCCACCTCGGGGTCTTGCCCTCTAGTAAGTCTTTGTATTTCATCCAGACCATAAATATTGCTCTTCTGACAATATGGTTTTTGAACAATTTATGAACTTTAACCTTGTCGTACCACAAATATGCATGCCAACCAAAAGCATTGTCAAACCCTTCCAGATCTAGGACATCAGTGTTCTCCAGCAAAAACCAATCCTTCAACCAACAGAAGGCTGCAGATTCATAATACAACCTCAAGTCTGGCAGGGCAAACCCCCCTCTTTCTTTCGAGTCAGTTAGTATTTTAAACTTTATTCGGGGCTTTTTGCCCTGCCAGACAAACTTGGAGATGTCCTTCTGCCACTTTCCAAAACATTCCACTCTGTCCACAATCTGTAGGGCTTGAAACAAAAATAACATTTTCGGCAATACATTCATTTTTATAGCTGCAATTCGACCCAACAAGGAAAGTTTCAGTCTTGACCAAATTTCCAAATCTTTTTTGATTTCTACCCAACATTTTTCATAGTTGTCTTGAAATAAATTCAAATTTTTGGAAGACAAATGAACCCCCAGGTATTTCACTTTTTTAACAACACTTAATTCTGTCTCTTTCTGAAACCCATCCGTTTCTGTAGGTGTCAAATTTTTAGCCAAAACCTTGGTTTTTTGTTTGTTCAACTTAAATCCCGCCACCCGACCAAATTCATGAATCAGTTCTAAAACTCTTTTTGTACTAGATTCTGGCTCCTGTAATGTTAAAACCAAGTCATCTGCAAATGCTTTCAGTTTATATTGTTTCACTCCGACCTGTATTCCTTGTACCAACCGGTCCTCCCTAATCATGTTCAAAAGCACCTCCAGGACTGAAATAAATAAAAGAGGGGATAGGGGGCACCCCTGTCGTGTCCCTTTTTCAATTTTGAACTCCTCTGTCACCACATTGTCCAACTACTACAACTTAACGGGAATGACAGTACATCTCACCATAGTGGGGAGGATGGTGACCAACCAGCCTGTATTATGGCTGCTGAGTTGGCTGTTCAGGTGCTGAATGTTGATGGGTAACTTCAAGGCCTCTGCTCTCCTTAGGATCCTTTGAGCAGATCCACACTGTGCATTTTAAGTGCATTCAACATACATTGGAAACACATGACTTTCTCCAAAGAATCCTGGGGACTGCAGTTTCCCATTTCTTGTAGCAAAAAGAATTTAAAAAATCTAACAATTTTGTTATGGCTTAAGTAGGGTTGCCATAAAATTCCTGACACCCGCAAAACCACCAAAATTGTCGAGCTTTTTTTGGGGGAACCTCCCCCCCCCAAATAGTGATTTTAAGCTTTTTCAAAGCGTACATCTGGGTTTTCCCTAACATCCCTTGATGCCATTTTTACACCTGAAAACCAGGACATGCCACTGATGTATGGCAAGCCTAGGCATACATTTTCATGGGCTCATCTGAGGCAGGATGTGAAATCTTTGTTGACAGGTATATGAAGGAGAAAATGGCAAGGTGTGAGTTGAACAGCAATGGGATGTCAGTAAATGGCAATTAGAAAATAATATTTACTTTATCCAAATTAATTTCAATAATTTGCAAGATAAGACCTTCTCTCACTCTCTCTCACTCTGTGTATTAATTTTTTTTCTTTTCTGTTTTCCCCACTCCTAAGAAATGTTACAAACCATTATGGCTATATTCTACCTCCACTGCTGGAGACAATATGGTTCCAGTTATTGGAAACCGCAGGAGGGGAGAGTGCTGTTGTGGGTGGGTCCTGCTTGTATGCATCTCATAGGATTCTGGTTGACCAGTGTGAAAACAGCTTGATGGGGATAACATGATCCGCTGGCCTGATCCAGTAGGCCTTTCTTAGGTTAATTTTGCTGACATTGCCATTTGTCACAAGTTTCCTCACCCAAATTCAACTTGGGCCCCTTCTGACATTATTTTATTACTGTGGGAACTGCTGAAACGATACATTCCCCTCCTGTATCGTTTCAGTAACACTGAATCTGGGTCACATAGGAAGACCTCATAATGAAGCTCTTTCCCTTGACGATCTGGCTAGTCCTACCACAAGGCAAAGGGAGGCAGGCGCCTTAAGCTGCTGATCTGGGGTGTCACGAAAGGGCAGCAAATGATGAGATATTCAATTTGTCATCATTTGCTTTTATTCCCAGAGGGAGGTGCTTGGGATTTCCTGCCTTTTGTGCCAAAGTAACTTGGCCAATTTGATGTTCAAAAGGATTCATTTATCTGCCTTATCTCTACTGCTATTTATCAATACATTTTCATTTGGTCCATTTTACATCTATCTCTTGAACTATGCCCTTAAGATAAGAGCATCACAAAACTAATGCAGGTTTCAGAGCTGTGATATAGTTGACAATCTCATCAATCACTGCAGTTATAGATTGCCAACATCTATTCATTCTTTTAAAACAAGACTATTTTTTTTGTAGTCATCAACCCCCCCCAAATTGCTTTCATGTATAACTTACTTTTAAAAGTTTGGTTGGAACAATATACATTTTGTAAATCATTTTAAGACATTAATCTCTTCCAATGAAATGGAGAGTTTTATCAATATTGTCAGTATGCCGGTATACTGAACCTTTCCTCAGTTATGTTTTAAATATATGCCCTTCTGAGTTTTCATTTGCTTCCAGAAAGAGCACCAGGCTCATTCCTGAAAACAAAGTTGGGGTGCCCTACTGAGAAGACCCTCCTTTGAGCTCTAATCATCTGGACTTCACTAGGTAATGGCTGTGCATTTCTTTGGAGAGCCAAAGCCACAGAAGCTTAAGGAGTTCCCGATCTGCCTTGAGACACCTTGTTAATGGGATGATCCGACATAGATACATGAGAACCTTCCTTGAATCAACCTGATTCACCTTGTAATGTGGGGTTCAAAAAGAGCCCATGCACACTCCTAGTACATTCCCAGCTTTCATCCCTAGCTAATGAAACAACTTCCAGATACCAGCCTCCATTCATTCACACAATATTGTATGATGTTTATATATAAACGAAGTATCATAGCAATGGATGCCTCTCATATTGCTTACCGCCATATAGCTCTTAAGGGCACGAGGGACTTCTTCATGCTTACAAGCTGGCAGGTTATAGCTGAAGTGGTTGCTTGTATTCCACCTGAATGCAAGCGGAGCAAAAGTATGTGCAGCGTGGGATGGCGCATAAGCCTTGTGAGATCTGCTCTTCTGCCAAGGATTCAGAAATCTTTGGAACTGATGTGGATGACAATAAATACCTGTCTGTTGGATGTCTCATTTAGACAACCTCATCCTTCACAACTAATCTGGCCACTTGAAACTTGGTCATCTTCTATCGATCCTCCATCTCCGTACTTCGTACTTCTCATCTTCCTTAGAATAAGAAGGCATTCAGTTCACGTAGGCATGCCTTTATTATTTTAAAAAGAATATTCTCAGCCTATCTACTCCAGGTGCTGACTGCAGATGCTAGAATTGTAGGCATGTGCTATTTTTTAGGGTAACGTTTTACTGCATCAGACAATGCCGCCAGATGTGTTGCAAATTTTGTTTGATGGCTGGCTTTTTCTTGTCTTTATTTACAACCAGGTCCCTTAAGAATAACAGGCTCATTCTTTTGTGGTCTATTAATACATTCTCTCTCTCTCTCTCTCTCTCTCTCTCTCTCTCTCTCTCTCTCAGTGTGTGTGTGTGTGTTTAATGCTGCAATCTGAGGGTGATTAGTTAAGATTGTACTCATGTCCCACAATTGTCATCCACATTACGGTTGGGTGTGTTTTTTAAAAACGTGAATGTATATTTTCCTAAATACTTGTATAAAATTGATGTTGAATGTAGGGGGAATGTCAGCATAGATAACATTTAGTCTGTTTAAATGGAAATTTGGGCAGCTGCTTTCGGTATATTTAACAATAGAATTCTCCTGCGTGAAGGCTGCTGGGTCGTGGTACATTGCTGCATGTTCTTGCAATTGCACATTCATACATGGGAGCCTCCCAGTTATGCTGCAGTCAACAAAGATTAGTTTGCATGTTGTAAACCAAGTGAAGATACAAAAGGCAAAGTTTATGTTTTAGTTTGTGTTGCAGATTTTTTCCTTTTTTTTTTTTTTGGGTGGGGGGAACTTTCCCCACTACTTTCCAAATGTTTCAGTGATATGTTTTGGTAATGTTGCTGCCATATTGTTGGTTCTTAGCAGCTGAGGTGACTTGTATTGCAGTATTATTTACTTTATTTATTTTGATATTCTTATGCTCTCAAGGCAGTTCACTGAAATAACATAAGGACAAATACATATGGGTATATATATCTTACACATAAAATATTAAAACTAAAATAGCAGCATAGAATGACTCAAACCACACCAGGTATCCATGGGAAACATAATATAAAACACACTTTAAAAAATATAGTGCAGCTTCATTAATTAAAAGCCAGTTGGAACCAAGAGTTCTTTTAAGGCCCATTTATAAACTGCGAAAGAAGCGATGAAACCCAAGTTCTTCAAGGAAAACACTTGGGTGATTTAAAAGGCCTCCAATCAGCAGTACTATTCAACTGCAAAATGACGACTGTATGAGCAAGTGCTCCAGCCATTTACAAGCCTTGTTCACTTAGAATCACAGAATTGTAGAATTGGAAGGAACCCCAAGGGACATCTTGACTAACCCCCTGCAATGCAGGAATCTCAATACTCGATCCCCCATCCAATTTGAATCCATACCAGACACTGACTTAGCTTTGCAAATGTGCTAGCAATTTTATTAGTGCACCACTTGTAAGATGCTCAAAGCACCAGACCATTTTTTTTCTTTAAGAAAATATGTAGTCAGTTTGCATTTGGGGGACATCTGTGAGGTACTCTTATATTTTGTTGCAGTTCAACAGTACCTCCTAGAGTTTCTGCAGTCATGGCACTCTTGGGAGAAGTTTGCAATGGGCAGACATTCGGGCTTTATTCTCCAATAAGCATTCTGAGGCTAATTCTTTTTTTGACAATACCAAAACCTGTTAGAACGGGCCACCTCTTTTATAATATAAGTGCAGAGTCATTTGAAAAGTGGTCTAACCTCTAAATAAATGGCTGACCGCATAAATGAAGTGTATTTCATCATTGTTCAATGCAAAGGTGCTCTGCCTGAGAAGCTCTGAAAGAAACTCTTAATGTGCTCTGAAACCCTTGTGTTTGCCCTAATAGCTAACATTTGTGTGTTCAGACCCAGAACTCTCCCCCCTAAATAAATTCATACTTGACTCAAATTTTCGGTTTGTTTTTTGGCAGAATTTAGGCCACAACTTTATTGATTACAGAAAGTGACTGGTTGCATAGGCTCTGGTTCGACTAGCTCCCTGCACCCTTGCAGGTAGGGCTGACCCAGGGCACCAGCATGGGTCAGCCAAGGGTGAGCACCTGGATAAGCGGAAAGCCAGGCATGGGCTAACTCCGCCACCCAAATGTCCCCCTGGCACAGGCACAACGCCCTCACAGGGGTTGACCAAACCATTGAGTCCCTGGATTCCTTTAATGGAATACTCTTCACATAGGGATGGTGAGAGCGTTCTCCCATCCCTATCATCTGAACCAGAGCCTATCTGCAACCTTACAAGTTGTGACGATTTGCTACGCGGCAGGCAAAACCCAAATGGCAACAGCCAATCAGCCAAGTGGGGAAAATTCCTGCCGTGCCCCTGTCCCAACTACAGACAGACAACGGCATAGCAAGGTCAAGTGCAAAAGCCCTAAAAGTAAGGAGAGGTGGGCGGGTGTTCCGAAGGCACACGCCGAAAGAGGAAGCTCTGGGTCATGTGCATGGGCATAAATAGGTCTCTCAAACCGTTTAGACTGCATCCTATTGGCCAGATTGCACCCAGCTTCGAGGGACCTACCAATCGGGTGTTGTGGCTAACCAATTGTACTCACCCACAACACAGGGTGTCAGTTGTCCAGGTCTCACCACAAGGAGGACCCGATATAACATTAGAATGATTTTCCTATTTTATTTGCAAGTCTCTGTGTGTCACTGTTGCCTTTCCTTTCCCCCACCTTTTCTCTCCTTTCCCACCTTCCCTGTTTGCTAGATTGCACCAATATTAAGCTCCCTGTGGTGTTATAAAAATATTTCACAAGGTTTTGTTAAATTCTGTGTCCACCAGGCTTTGAGGGAACAATTCCAAAGATCCCCTCTTTATTTGTTTTCCTTCTTTGACCTGGGCTGAGAAGTCCTGGGTAACAGAGTAGACTCACGCATCAGCAGAGTCATCCTGCTGGGCTGGCAACATATTATAATTCATTTGGGGGGGGGGGGACTTTATATATAAAATGTGGTTTCCCAGTAAGGAAAAAATCCCCCCCTTTTAAAAAAGGTCTCCTGATGTCTCTTCTGTATGCCAATCATTCCTTTCTGTCGCTTTTCTTGCATGCCTTCATTTAATCATCACTTCTCTAAATTAAAAAGCCCCGACCTTTTAAATCTTTCTTTATATGGGCACATTTTCCATGTCTATAACCCATCCCCTAGTGTATCTCTGAACCCCCTCTATTTCCATGATAGTGTGATCATAATTAAGCTCAGCCTTCCATGTATAACAATGATTAATATAATAAGCTATAATGCTGTCAGTCTTCTCCCATGAGTGGTTACTGTTAATTTAAATCTCCAGCTTTAGAAAGCACAGCATTGTACAGATGGGTCTATAAATGAAAAGGGAAAAAAATCAAAGCACCCAAAACTGAACAACCTATCCTAGCACTAATGAAATTGAGAACCTTCCTGTTTACTTCAATTAATTTGGGACGGCAACCAAAGAAAAAAAGCAACCCTTGATGCCCTAGTTGAGTGGAAAAGAACAACCAAAATTCCTCCACAAACAAGAAGCTTGCTCTTGATATACATATGATGAAAAAGTGAATTAAAAAATCTGCTTTTAATTCTATACGGTTATAATTTAGCATTGTGTGAATGAGTCCTTTCTTCTCTGGTCCAACAGCAAGGAAGAGACTGAAAGATTTCATTTCCATTTTAACTAACCACAGTTTAGTGTTCTCACAGACAAACAGTGATTAGTCCCAACCGTGGTTTACTGAAACAAGTCAACTTCAAATCAAATCAGCTGCCTTTTTTCAATTAACCATAGTTAAGATTAACCCCAGTAAGGATTTGGAATTGTGACTAACTGAAAATAGAAGCGAATGCTTCTACTCATTCTCTTTGCAGACACACCAGAGTAGGAGAAAAGGGGGAATGTGTTACCCTGAGCCATGCCTGGGTTCATTCATATAAAGGAAAACCAAAGTTTAGTGTTGTCACAGACACCACAAACTCCTTGATGGTGCCCATCAATTCTTAGCTGCTTCCTTCCCTCGGGCCAAAAGGTTGAAGTAAAGTGGCAGTGAGTCCCCATAATTGTTTCAGGAGCAAATCCCTGAAGTATCTTAGACTCAAAGGGAGAGGCATTACTCTTCCCATCAATACAACTATTTTGGGGTGGGGTGGGGGGAAGAAATGGGACTGTCAAGAGTCTCCACCCTGAGCAGTGCCACATCTTGAATGTCAGGACGGCATCCTTATTGAGATAAAGGGAGAGGAGACCATCTTTGAGAGAGAAGTGTGCTCCCTCTCTTTCTCTCTCACACACCCATCTGACGGGGAAAAGCATTTTTCATACCATGGACAAAAATGCTTGCAAAACAAGTCCTCCATAATGCCTCAGCCCTAGGGAAAGCAACCTTATTAAAAATGAGCAAAGGGTGCCTTTAGAAGTAAGGACACATTAATGTTGTTTTCCTTTCCCTTCCTCCCTGAGGGCCGTTTGGCCTGAACGGAAAGGAGGCATCCCTCTGTTAGGCAGGGACAGCTTTACAATAGAGATGTTTTGATATTTGCCATTAAGCCGTGTCACATATTTCGTTCCGTCTTGAACAGGTGCTAATCTGCTTTCAGGGAAAAAAGTGGAGTGTTTGGCTTTGCTCCTAATCAGAGCCATAGGCAGTCATGAAGCAATTCCAGCAGTTTCCTCAGTAAATTGGCTATGAATATTTAAGGAGGAAAGGCAGCCCTTTTCTTTTACTTTTGCCGCAACCCAGGCCAAAGCACGCCTCCCTTGGTAGTGCAAATATCCCCACCTCCTTTTAAACAAAGCTGCATCAGGAAAGTGTCTCGCTCATATTTTGCTGTTTAAATAGACACTAAATTCTGAACGGGAAGAGAGTCCATTTAGCATGTTATTGTATGTAAGCTGTGGTCATATAGCAAGCTCCCGACAAAAAATGGGAGTGGGATGTTGCCTCTAGCTGGTGAGGGGAAGCCATACATAATGGATTGCCTCAATTCTCATGAAGGCACAAAAGCAGAAAAGAAACAGTTCGTGCAGAGTGATGGCTGTGCGGCCATTTTAAGAGGAGAGTGAAAATTTTAGAGAGGTGTGTGGCAAGGGTCACAGGCCTGCTCTTGGATACATTCAATATTGGCTTTTCTTTTTCTTTTTAAGGAGTGCATTTTAAGAGCGCTTGTTGAGATTGCTATCTCCCCTCCCTTTAATTTTTTTAAAAAAATATTTATTATATAAATTTATTTAAAATGATTTTATTTTAAAAAATAAATTTTTACTAAATAGTGGACACGACATGAAAATGAACATAAAAAGACCAAAAAAAATAATAAAAAAAATCAGAGAACAGAGTGGTACAATAGGCTTACACAGCAGTATATCTGTCAGGGGCTGGGCAGAGGAGGAATGGTGGAGACCGCCTCCCCATCCTGACCCTTCCAGGGGGGAGAAAAAGGAAAACAGTATAGATTTACAACAGTGATTTGCGGGAGGTCGCAGCTCAGAGGCAGATGAGGGGAATAGTTGGGAAATAATGAGAGAGGAGCAGGCAGAGCCAGAGCAGCAGCTGACGCGTCGTCACTAGAAAGCATTCTAGACCCTCCATCTCCCAGAACCTGGCAAGCCTTAAAAGTAGAAGAACAAAGAGCTCAAAGACAGAGGGCACTTAGCTAGGATCCAAAGAGGTGATGATGATGATGATGATGAATGAGGAAGTGGGAGAGAAGGAGGGGTTGGAGATTCATTCAGGACAACGCCGTTACAGTGGTACCTCAGGTTAAGAACTTAATTCATTCTGGAGGTCCGTTCTTAACCTGAAACTATTCTTAACCTGAGGTACCACTTTAGCTAATGGGGCCTCCCGCTGCTGCCGCGCTGCTGCTGCACGATTTCTGTTCTCATTGTGAAGCAAAGTTCTTAACCTGAGGTACTATTTCTGGGTTAGTGGAGTCTGTAACCTGAAGCGTCTGTAACCCGAAGCGTCTGTAATCTGGACCGTCTGTAACCCGAGGTACCACTGTATACAAGAGGCTGGGTTCTATAGCCTCTATCTGTAAAGTTTGAAGTTAAAAGGGACTGTAAGAAACATTTCCTTGTCTTTATACTTTCATGGGCAATCAGCCGACGGGCTGTGGATAGCATCCTGACAATAACTAGTAACAGTCTTCAGTTCTGTATTAATATTCGTTTTTCTTTCCAGCATCACTTCTGCACTGTTCATGCCTGAAGTTCTCTTTCAGATGGATGGCCAAGATGATCTGCAATTTAGTCTGCCTCCCACAAGAGTTTCAAAATGGGTTGATGGTCCTTCTGTTCATTTGCGTAGGCCATGAGGCATGTTACCTGCCACTCGCATAGGTGAGTGAATCACGTGCCTCAAATTTTCAGCAATTGCTTTCTTTTTAGATTACACATAAGATGCCTTCAATCCGGTCTCTTGCATGTGCAACTGCTGGGTGTGTGTGTAGCCTAGGCTTCATAATGGATGAAAACACTGAAGCAGCTGATTGGGAGGGGAGGTGGGAAGCAGTGGAGGGAGCTAAATCCAGCAGCAAATTCCTTTTCCTGAACAATTGGTTAAGACCACATCTACACCATACATTTAAAGCAGTACCATGCCCAAAAGAATCCTGGGAATTGTAGTTTGCTAAGAGAGCTCTTTTGGAGACTCCTATTCCCTTCACATCTACAGAGTGATTTAACAATCAATCCCTCGTTCCAGGGAACTCTGCAAATGTACTGTTTTAAAGTGGTATAATAGTTCTTTAAATGTAGCAGATGATGCTTCTATGCTATTGCTGATTATTTGATTGGCAATATCCATAGGGAGGACTGGTCGCCAGATTTGATGTGGAACTGTACGCACAGCAACCATTTGCCAGTGTGCTCCATCATACAGCTGGGCATACGTATGTGGAAGCCTGCTGTGTTTGTAGGCAGATTCGTGGCCACATGATATAGGTAATTCTGAGGAGGTAAAAAGGTAAAGGTACCCCTGCCCGTACAGGCCAGTCTTGACAGACTCTAGGGTTGTGCGCCCATCTCACTCTAGAGGCCGGGGGCCAGCGCTGTCCGGAGACACTTCCGGGTCATGTGGCCAGTGTGACATTGCTGCTCTGGCGAGCCAGAGCCGCACACGGAAACGCCGTTTACCTTCCCGCTAGTAAGCGGTCCCTATTTATCTACTTGCACCCAGGAGTGCTTTCGAACTGCTAGGTTGGCAGGCGCTGGGACCGAACGACGGGAGCGCACCCCGCCGCGGGGATTCGAACCGCCGACCTTTCGATCGGCAAGCCCTAGGCGCTGAGGCTTTTACCCACAGCGCCACCCACGTCTGAGGAGAACTGCACCTTAAAAAATGGGAAAGGGAGCACATGACTGCCTAACCCTCCCTAATTGGCTCCCTAGGGGAGTGGGGAAAGTTGCAAATGTTAGGGGTAACAGATAGAAGCATATGTAAGCCACAAGCACACGTTTGTAAAAAAATTGGGGAGAGGAAATCAAGGAGAGGAAAAAGTACCGTATTCTAGGAGAAAGGCATTATGAATAAACTGAGGAGTCAGAAAGAGCGGAATTGGCAGGCACCCAGTAGGAGGTCACAGCAGTTAAAAAACAAACAAATCAAGTTATGGATAAGAGGGCTAGGAACCAGAGTAGATAGGAAGTGGATGCGCAATTTTTTGAAAATGAAGGAGCGGAAATTACTTGGTTGTATAGGGAAAAATTTTTGTTTCCTTCCAAAAAAACTCCCATAGAAACAGCACAGTTACCATTTGTTCTGTCTCACTCTGTTATACACTAGTCTCTCTATCCAGTAGGATTCTGGATGGGATGTCCTACTTCTGTTTTTCCAGGACACCATAATTGTCCTGATGCAGGAGGTGGGTCCAATGCATAGAAGATGCCAGGAATAAGTCTGTGGCTACCACTGTAGGATGAGAATTCAGGCATCTCTCACTGAGGTAGCAATGGACACGTTCCACTTAAGAACTTTGAAAGCAGTTAACTCTTTAAAATCAATCTTACCCACCTGAAAATTCTATTTGTTTCTAAAATTTGTGATCTATATTCTTATTAGATTTGCTGGTTTCCCCCTGTACCAGCATAGATATTATTATAGTCCCAAGCAGTGTGAGTGGAGAGAGTCTAGATCCTGGCAGAAGCACTTGGTAGTACCTCTTCCAGCATGAAATACGAGGCTTGCTCTTCTGGGGTCACCTCTGCTGTTGTGTTGGAAACGTCACTAGCAAGGAAAGAAGCATCCTACTCGCAGCTGGACACTGGATGGGGTGGGGCCGCAAGAAATCAGGAAGGGTGCTGAAGACAGCCCAGAGGCTCCAATGTGTCATCTCTGCTCTGAACCATAAAGGACCTTATGTAAGACCTAACCCTTTCGCTTCCTTATCCTTGCCCATTCATCATCACTTGTCCTCTTTCCAAACCTAAAAATGGTATTTGCTTCCAATAAGGCACTTTAAGCTTCAGTAAGAGAGAATTCAACTGAATCTAAATATATATTGGTTGTGTGACTGTGTGTAGAGCAATACTCCAAAACACGCCTTCTCTCCCACCCCGTATTTGGAGATGTGCATTAATTCCCTTATTCTTCTTCTAGCTGTGCACCAAAGGTTGCAGCTAGACTCACCAGGGTGCTGTTTCATTAATATTAATCATGGGTATCCTTTATAGTACTGAATTTTCTCTTAGTGCTAAGGAGTGTTCTTCAACAATGAGTCCTTTTCAGGTGAATTATATCCAGGGCACTTATTTTCCTGCTATTGGCACAATCTACGATATTTGCTTTAAAGAGCACAGCTTGTTTCCTACCAAGAGCTGAGATTTGCAGACTTTTGTAAAGAAAGCCTCTGGTCTCAGTTCCCAGTTACAGAACAATGCCGCACTCTCCTCCAGCAAGATCACTTGGAGGGATCCTAGTTTGATGAATTTTTTAAAACGGCTTTCCTGCTGGTTGCCGCTGCAGTGCTTCTGTGGTAGCGGGCTTTGCGAGTGCTTATTATTATTATTTTAAAGTGCCAGGCACCAATCTTTCCTTAGAAGCCGGCATTTGAAAGGATGCTTTGGCACACGGGGCTTAACTAGTCATACATTCTGAATCACGGGCCTGTACCCTGTGGCAGCAGGTGAGCAACTAAATGGGCTGGAGATGGAAACTCCTCCCTACGGCTTCAGAAGCGAACGCTGAGCTGTCGAGCAGACAGTTCTGCAGAGCTTCCGAGACTGCCAAGTTGCAACTTGCCGGCACGTTGCTTTGTCTGCGGAAAGCAGGTTGCAGAGAGGCTCCTACAGAAACCTCCACTCTCTGCTCAGAAGGATTCTTGTGTCAATTTTAACAGCCAACCGACACAGGCAGAAATTCTTCATGTGCAGCTGCCCCCACTTGCAGATGGGAAGGCTCAGTGATAGAACCTCAGCCTTGCACGTAGGAGGTCCCAGGTTCAGATCCCAGCATCGCCAGGTCAGGAGATTGCTTGAAAACCTGGAGAGCCACTGCCAATCAGTGTAGACCATACTGAGCTAAATGGACAAAAGGCCTGACTCATTATAAGTCAGCTTCCTATGACAGAAAAAGCTTCACCAGGTGCATTTCTCTTTAGAAATAAAGAAAATTTTCCACCTGCTCTCCGCAGCCACAGCCGATCCCCGCCCCGCATTCACTATCCATGTATACAACAACCCCAAAATTAAAGCAAAAATTATCATCTTATACATGGAAAAATACAGTAATCATGCCCCGCTTTAGGCCTGGTGGAGAGAGGCAGGAGCAGGACCCTCAGACTCTCAGCAGGTGTTCCTGCTTCCCCCAGCCTCCCAACCTGGGAGATCCTCTCTACCCTGCCCCTCACCCAGAGCCACCAGATGTATTTCTCAGTGTCTCAGGGCCGGCCCTACCATTAGGCTCAAACAGCTGATTTGAGGTGTCATGAAAGGGCAACAATTGCTAGAAATTCAATCTGTTTTCACTACATCGGCCCATAGGAGCCTATTTGTAGTGGGACAGGAAGGAGGGCAAGAAGCCACTTCTGGGGCACCACCACTGTGGTATTCCAGCCCTTGGGAGGAGTGGGCTGGGTATACAAGGAGGCAGCAAGAAGTCAGGAAGGCCTCCCACCTCACCTGAAGTGGTGTGGCATGAGATGACCACCGGTCCTGCTAGCTAGGGATCATGGGAGTTGTAGGCCAAAAACATCTGGAGGGCCGAGTTAATCCCACCTTTCCTCCTTAATCCCACCTTTCCTCCTTGATGGGCAGACTTGCCCAATTATAATAGGCTTAGGAACCAATTTATTCTGATCTCACACAACTGTAATTTTTACACCCAGGAAAGGAAAGAAACATTTTGAGGATTTTCTGCCTCAGGTGCTGAAATATCTTGGCTGGTTTGGGGTATGTTGCCCTTTGTCTTGGAATTGTGTGCATGCATGCCTTTTGCTGCTCCACTTAAGGCAGTAAAATCCTGTTTTTGCATTTGCTCAGGAGTCTTGCAAGAACAAAGTTAGTAACTTGGCTTATTTCTGTGAATTGTGTGCACACCACGAGGAAAGCAATGTACTGAGTAATGCTATTAGTCAGTACATTTTGGGGAGGGGGTGTTGGCGACAGGAAAACATGCTTTCATGCAACGTGTCAGGATATTAGAAAATCAATTCTTGAGTTTACCTTGAATAAACAGCACCCCTGTCCCCAACAACTGAACAGCAATGTTCATTACTGTTATTCATATTGTGATGCCCTTTAAAAATAAGAGGCAGCCATTAAAAAGCCTTCTTGGTTCAACTTCCATTTCCAGAAATTGTTCTACACAATGCAGTTTGTTTACAAATGAGATTGGGTTTGAAAGAAAGTACACAGCACTCAAGAAGCAATCAGACGGCCAACAATGAGAAATGGTTTTGTGGTTTTGTTTTTGTCTTGAAGGAGACAAGCAGAACAACAGCACGTTTTGTTCTCGAGCTCATAAACAAAAAATCATAAGGTAACTGGCACGATTGCTTAGTGGCAAGTTACAGAACAGGTACAATGTTTTAAGTTAGCTCTGAAAACAAGACAGATTAGTGTGCTCAAGTGAATGGAAGTTACTCTGGGCTGCAGAAGACAATGGTTTTAATGGCGCCACCACTGCCCCAGACTCATTGTGTTGCCTTGTAATAATAATAATAATAATAATAATAATAATAATAATAATAATAATAATAATAATGCAGGGTTAAACAGATGGGCAGGTCTGGGAAAAATGGCCTTGCAGGGCAAGTTGGACCCCCTGGCAGGCCATGTTTGGCCCATGGGATTGCTCTGGATTTGATATCCCGCCTTTCACTCCCCTTAAGGAGTCTCAAAGCGGCTAAAATTCTCCTTTCCCTTCCTCCCCCACAACAAACACTCTGTGAGGTGAGTGGGGCTGAGAGACTTCAAAGAAGTGTGACTGGCCCAAGGTCAGCCAGCAGCTGCATGTGGAGGAGCGGAGACGCAAACCCGGTTCACCAGATTACGGGTCTACCACTCTTAACCACTACACCACACTGGCTCTCACCTGAATCTATGCTCATTGACTTAAAATTCTCAATGAGAAAGGAACATGGGGCTTTTATGAGATTTTCCATTCTGTCCTAGTGATTGAAAGACCACTGGGAATAGCACAAAACGGGGGTGGGCAGAGGGAGAATAATGTTTTCTGGTAACTCCGACTTTCAAAGATGATCTTGAAAAACTGAACACCTTCAAACATTTTTGGGAGATTCTGAGATGTTTAGATTTTTTGAGAGAAAGGCAGTTAAAAAAAAAAGGCAGTTTGCAGAAAGAGCAGTGAAAGAGGACTGAGAGGTTGTTGTTGTTTTTCAAAGAGAAAGGGAGGGAGGGAGAAATGGATTCTTAAATGAGAATGAATTTATTGAAACTCAGAAAGGATAGGTAAACACCGAGGAGACAAAGTTGTGGAGAACAAAAAGCAGAACTGTCGAGACCAGTCTGGGCTCACCCTGTGTGAGCATGTGTGCTTATGACATGCCATGTACATTGATGTTTCTTCATAAACAAAGCAAAAGAAACATGACCATGCTGAAGAGGCCCCCTCTTTTTAGTTTACATTTAACTGGAAACCTGTCTGTCTGCTCAACACTGCAGGCAGCTGCAACCAAAAGCCACAAGCATTATACATTGCTCTCTTCTGTGCTCAGGGCTATAGGTAGAGAGGACAAATGTAGCCCTTGAGTTTGGCACAGAAGCCTTTCAAGTAACCTCCCACATTTAAATCATCTTCCCACCATTTTGTAAAGGACCAATATGTCCTACATCTTCTGAGAACAAGTGAAAACAGTGGTGGCCTTCAAGATGATAAAGTTTAAGAACCTGTCACAAGCCTTCTTAACAATTTCAGCTATCTTAGAATGCTGGAAGGTCTACTGCCAGCAGAAGGACAAACTGGACTTGGACAGGGAAGAACTATTGTGTGTGTGTGTGTGTGTGTGTGTGTGTGTAACCACACTTGACTTATAAATATTCCTCCCTAAAATGCAACAAGACTATATATGGCCTTTATTGATCTTAAAATGGTGTTTGAGTCCATTAACTGGGCATTTGGATATTTTGTAACTCTGCACCAGTGTGCCTCAGATAAAATTACGTGGGGAAATGCACAAATATACCCTAGGGAACGAGCACTGTTTGTCAAGGTTAACAAGCACCAACTATTTTTGGACTTAATTTGTCAGTTTGTAAGATGAGGATCGCGTTTTCACCTCCTCTAGGGAAGGAAAATTGCTTTGTCCTTTTATATGCAGATGATGCCATGAAGATGCCTTTGTTGCTTTATTATCCAACAACAGTTCACATTATATGGATATTGTTTTTTTAAATATTTATATATATGGATATTGTTAATTACAAGACGCTCCTTGTGAAAACCACAGGCAAGAATCCCTCTTGTCTTAATTTGATTTTGGGTATATGGGCACACAGTCAAGTAAAGAGTGGGTTCTCAAAGTCCACATAGGCCTGACCAAATCGGAGACATGCTATATGGACTCATAATATTATAATTCATGAAGAAGCGCTAGGTTGCTCAGATTCACCTGGTTTAACGAATTGTAGGCAACTTGAGTCATTTGCCAAAGGCAGCCATTGGTGCTCATTGAGGGCAGAAGTGGGAATTGCTTCCCTCAAAAGCAAGAACAGGTCTGCATTTTATGATCACTACAGGAAACACTGGTATTTAGTGGTGTTTTTCACAGCAAGCACATGCTGAGTGGATATCACACACCTTTGGTTTCCCAGCTGTGTGTCAATATATGCTTTATGTTTCCCAGGACATTTTCAGGGGGAACTCACAGGAACTCAGTTCCGCCAACTCTCAGGTGGGCACCATTGCCATTCTAAGAGAATGAGGGAGGTGTTCATGGTGAGTTCCGACACCTATTTTTCTAGAAAAACAGCACTGGTGTTCCCTACATGCTACGGGAAACACTGGGGCAAGGCATCCTTCCCTGCAGCAATTGGAATGTGTGTGGGATTCTTTTCTGCTTGAGACAGATGAACGCCAACCAGGAGGAGCTCTTTTCCCCAAGCATAGCTACTCTCAGTTTCTGGACAAAACTATCATCTGTTTCGGAGTTCCCTCCCTTATTTGTGCCAAGCACAATGAGACAAACTTTGGGGTGCTGGGTGATATCCAGTGGTTTTAAAAATGTTTCCTTGCTTACTATTTTAGGCCTTTCGGTGCCTTCTTTTTTTTTTTTTGGCTAACCTAATCATTTTAAAAATGTAATAGTCTCAAAAACAAAACAGCTCTGCTAGAGGATTTGGCCACAACTGTCTCCTTTAAGTGATGTCTCCCCTGAAACGGTGTGTACTGCAGAAATCCCTTAGATTTAAGTTGTAGTTGAAGCAATCTCTGGATGTGAATCTTTGTAGGCACCATTAAGCTGCATTTTAAAACTTACGACTCAGCAGTTCCTTTTGCAGAATCTTCTCAAGAGTTCCTATTCTAGGCAGGCTTCTGTTTGCAATTAAGATCCCAACTGAGAAGATGATATCAAAAAGGCTGCTGAGCATCTAACTATACTGTCATCCTCTTCCACAATATGTAGTAGACGTCAAGGGTAGCCCCCACAGTACAATACTCTGAATATGAGGTTATCTGAGCATGATCCACTGGCAGAGGAAGGGGGGTGCGGTAGGTGCTGTCTGCCACGGGTGTCATCCTTGGGGGTGGTGACATTGCCACCCCACCCCCCTGGGACGCTCAGCGCAGGCGGCTAGCCCCGCCCCCATGGGCAGCTAGCTCCGTCTCTGCATGGATCAGTAGAGCTAGGCTGTAGATGGTGAACCAGCTATCATTGAAAATAGACTTGCCTAGCCATTGTCATCTTGTGACAAGGCTGGATTTCAGAGTGTTCCAGGCAATGCACCAGCTCCTTCAAGAGCAGGAAGGCTGCATCCTGGGTAAATTGTTTCCTCACGTTCTGGCCCAACAGCAAGTGTCTGTGCCTTGTCAGGATTCAGTTTTAATTTTTGGCTCTTCTCTAGACTATTACTATCTCTAGGCATTGATCCAACACAGCCTTGCCTGATTCAGATGGAGAGTAGAACTGGTTGTCATCTGCAAACTGGTGACACTTCATCCCAAATCCTCTGATGGTTGCTCTCAACAGCTTTGTATAGACGCAGGTAGTAGCAGAACCACCAAACACAATATCTTGCAGAGCCACTCCAAGAGGATTCAGGGGTATCAAAAGCTGCTGAGATGTGGAGGAGAATAAACAAAGACATCCTCTCCCAGTTGCTGTCTCAATAAAGGTAACTGACCAGGGCAAGCTTGGCTATTTAAGTGACAAAACCGGGTCTCAAGTCAGACCCAAATGGGTCTAGATAATCTGTTTCATCCTTGCATATCTCTAGTTGAATGACTGCAACCAACTCCACCACCTTATCCCTAAATGGGATATTAGCCACCGGGTGCTTGCTGTCATACATCTCAGGATCTAGGGAGGGTCTCTTAAGGAAGAAGTATATAAATACCTCTTTCGGGGTACCTGGCATCACCCATTCCACCACAAGGCATTCATCACCCCTGAAGCCATCTTCACATTCAACCTTCTAGTCTTGTTCCAGACACATGATAAGCCAGGGATGCCGACTTGAATATAATGGGGGGCAGGGCAGGAAAGCCCTGCTCTGCATAATAGATCACAAGACATGGCACACACACATACACCATTTGAATGGTAATGCCCATCAACTTCGGGGGGCTCTGATGAAGGGGCGAAGGGACCTTGGCCCCTTGGAGTTGGCTCCTATGTGATAAGATGAATAATTTCGCTGGGGCTTGGACTTCTGGCATAGATGGCAATGGACAGAAGAATCAAATTCAAGAAAATATAGTGTGAATTTTATCTCATGCTTTTGTGACATGTTTATAAGGTGTGGGTGTGTTTTGAAAATTATGGCCTGTCCACATATTGAATGATGATTGATTCCAGCAATACCATGCACTTTATCGCAGCAGCAATGAAAAAGACAAACTCAATGTTAGGAATTATTAGAAAAGGGATTGGAAATAAAACTGTCAGTATCATAGTGCCTTTATATAAATCGATGGTGTGGCTGCATTTAGAATACTGTGTACAGTTCTGGTTATCCCCACATCCCAAGAAGGATATCAGAGAAATGGGCAGGGGTGGGGGCAGAAGGGAAGGGCAACCAAAATGATCAAGGGTTTGGAAAAACCTTCTCTATGAGGAACAGCTCAAATATATGGTAGTTTAAAGTTTGGGGGGAAATGAAAAGAAAAAACGGAGCATGATTTATAATATTTACAATCACAAATAGTGTGAGGAGGGTAGACAGAAATATACTCCCAGCCCCTCTCTCATATAACAGTAGACACATCAAATGAAATTCATTGACGGTGGATTCAGGAGAAAAAGAAATACTTCTTCATACAACACATATGAATTTACTCGTTTGGAATTCTCTCCCACAAGTTTTAGCGACGATCACTAGTTTAGATGGCTTTTTAAAGGTTACGTAAATTTATGGAGAACAGCTCTAGCAATACCTGTTAGTTATGAGACCTAAACGGAGCTTCCATGCTTAGAATATCTCAAAATACAGTGGTTGTGCCCTAAACCCACTACCCTCCAGGATGAAATTTAAGGCGGTATCCTGGCACTTCATTCTTTCCTGCCATTTTTGTTGGTGAACCACAAGGGAACAGAACCACACACACACAGAGAGAAAGTGTGTGTGTGTGTGTGTGTGTGTGTGTGTGTGTGTGTGTGTGTGTGAACATGTCCAAAGACATCTGCTGTTGGGTCACACCATAAACACTGGTGGGAATGAAGTTTAGCAGCCCATGGTGCTATAGTGGTCAGAATTCCACAGTTCCATGACACAGCAGGTAATAGAATGCAAAAGGAATGTTAGAAAACTAGTGTCATAATCCCCTTGTCTAAATGCACCCACAATTGGGTGAGATTCCTGCATAGCAGGGGGTTGAGGTAGATGATGCTTGGCGTCCCTCCATCTCCACAATTCTATGAATCTATGACTGGAGAACCCTGCCCACCTTTATTTTGTTAGCTATATTTCAGGCCTGGAGCAGTATTTTTTTTTTTTTAAAAAAACCCAACTCACCACCACAAAACCCTTCAGTGTCCAGCTTGAACTGGAGCTGATCTCTGGGTTTCTTTCTGCACATTGTCTTACGCCATGAAAGAGGTTTAATGGAGGTGATAATTGCTTTTCTTCCCTGGCAAGGGTACACTTCATTTGAAATTCACTCTTGAGTAATGATGCCCCTATTCCTTTTATCTTGTGCATCTACAAGACTAAAGAGATATTCTTGAAACAGCTCCCCAAAGAGAAGCGTTTGCAAGGGGCTACTTGCTATGCATTTTTCGCTTTCGGAAATTGTCTCTCATTCATTCTGCAGCTGAGGCAAGTTGAGAAAGGCCTCCTTTATATTGCACAGTCACCTGTAAACATCGAAACACTCCAGAGCGATAGAGGCAGATAAATATTATCCTGATGTGACTGGAAACTGGGGTGGGTGAGAATGAGCTTCAGGGAAAGACTGTATTATGCTTTTAAGAAAAACCTTTTAGGGCTTCCTTGAGTGATAAAATAAATCTGAACTTAGGGTAATAGAGAAACAGTTGACGGGTCCCTTTAATGTGTTTTAGGCAGTTCCAACACCTCTCAGATGGGTGCCATTGCCATTCTAAGAGAACGAGGGAGGTGTTGCATTGTGAGTTCCAGCACCTCTTTTTCTGGAAAAATAGCATGGGTTTCGGATACGGATTAAGCCTTGGAGAGCAAAGGCTTAAACATTCCCTTCCTGTGAGCTGTGCCCCTGATGAAAATTGCCCTATGTTTGTGTTTGCTTAGGGCCATGTCTAGTTTAGCTCTCTCACACCTTTTGTTCCCACTAAAAAAGGTAAAGGTAAAGGACCCCTGACAGTTAAGTCCAGTCCCAATGACTCTGGGGTTGCGGCGCTCATCTCGCTTTACTGGCCGACGGAGCCGGCGTTTGTCCGCAGACAGTTTTTCCGGGTCATGTGGCCAGCATGACTAAGCCACTTCTGGTGAAACCAGAGCAGTGCATGGAAACGCCGTTTACCTTCCCACCGGAGTGGTACCTATTTATCTACTTGCACTTTGACGTGCTTTCAAACTGCTAGGTGGGCAGGAGCTGGGACCTAACAACAGGAGCTCACCTCGTCGCGGGGATTCAAACCACCAACCTTCCAATCAGCAAGCCCAAGACTCAGTGGTTTACACCACAGCGCCACCCGCACCCTTTATGTTCCCACTAGCTTGGGCTTATTCATTTTCTAGGTATCTGACAGCAAGTCATTTGCTGGGCTAGGGGAAGGGATGTAGAAGAAATCCGGTTCAGTTCAGATTTTAAGGCCAACCTACCTCAACCACACTTTCCAAAACAATGTGGTTTATATGCAAAGTGATGCCTTGCATGAATAGAAATACTTCCAATTGCACAACAGGACTCCCTCCCCACTGCCTGTGCCCTCCAGTCTGTTCTGGGACTGCTGGCTCCTTCAAGGGTCAGCAGCAGATTTGGGGACCACACAGAGGAGGAGAGGGTGTGAAAGTCCCATTGCACAAGTGGAAGTCATTCTGTTCATGCAGTAATTTCTTTGAATACAGACCTTTGTGAACCGAAACACATCTATCCTTCAAAATGCACAATACTCTCCAACCAAATAATAAGCACCAAAGTGTATATATCAGGGGAAAGTGTGTGTGGTAAAAATGCAGGCATTAATAAAAATACCGTATAAAATGCATTGGAGCAGGGGAAATTGTGTGCAGAAATGTGTGCAACAGGCAATTGCATGCAAAAAAGTGTCTATTAGGAGAAATTTGTGTGAAAAGGGTGACAAATTTTTATGAGGACTTTGTAAAAATAAATAAATTTCAAACTGATGCAGAAATGTGGAGAAGTGAACTAAAAACAGAAAAAAAAGAGAAAGAGAGGGAAACTGAAATTGACAGGTTTGTCTCTTCCTAGCCAGGACCTTGGCAGGTCCCAGGTCATGATGTCCACTGAAGCTGGCATGGATGCAGGGCAGGGAAGCTGTTTTTGAAATGACAATGTTTTCCGCTCAGTGCAAAACATGAGGAAGTTCTTCCATAGTTAGGTCTACCAGAGTTTTGTCTTGTTGACACTCTCATATTGGCTTCTTGAATAAAGCTTGTTTATTAGGAAATTGTGTTCTCCCAAGCATTCTTCAGTATTTCAAAAAGATCTGGGCAATATGCAAATCTTATTTAAATTTAATTAATCAGCTCAAAGGCACATGGTTATTCACCTAAAAATTCTCCAATTTCTTCACAACACTACTTCACATGTATGCATCTGAAATTATATTTCTGAATAATTTTGCCTATGATTTTTTAAAATATAGAGTTACACAGTACAAAGGCATTTCTCAACCTTAATCACCTGGATATATGTAGAAGGAACAACCTACAGGCTCCTTCCACTTTCCACCTTATGCTAGAACACTGTTGACAGCTTAAACGCAGCTTACCAGTCATGCTAATGCAAAGTCAAATCTTTATTTCTGAAATTAAATGTGCTGAACTGTGTCCAGAGTGAAAGCTCAGCTGCTGCTCTTGAAAACATATCCATTTAAATTATTTCCCTATATTTTCTACAAAAGCAGAATAAGTGTGAGTAAATTCATTCCTTGGAAGTTGAACAATTTGCTTTCTCCCTCAACCTCAGATATGGAAGGACCTCTCCCACCATCACTATTAATCTGCAAGTTGTAGCAAGAAAAACGAATATTTGCTTTCAGAGGAAAAGCTTTACCATGCTCAGCAGTGAGCCTATGTTTTACTGCCACTGCATGGGCATTTCTATAGGCTGGGGCAAAGTAAAAACACTAGAAGGCTCACAAAAATATATGAAAATATTGCCTATACCTTTTGCCACGTATCTCAGATTCTAGAAATGTTTGCCAACACTGAATGTCACCCCCACTTAGGTAAAGGTAAAGGGACCCCTGACCATTAGGTCCAGTCGCAGACGACTCTGGGATTGCGGGCCTCATCTCGCTTTACTGGCCGAGGGAGCCGGCGTGCAGCTTCTGGGTCATGTGGCCAGCATGACTAAGCCGCTTCTGGCAAACCCAGAGCAGCGCACAGAAACACTGTTTACCTTCCTGCCGGAGCGGTACCTATTTATCTACTTGCACTTTGACATGCTTTCAAACTGCTAGGTGGGCAGGAGATGGGACCTAACGACAGGAGCTCACCCCATCGTGGGGATTCAAACCACCAACCTTCCAATCGGCAAGCCCAAGGCTCAGTGGTTTAACCCACAGTGCCACCCGCGTCCACTTACCAAGAGGGAAAAGGTGAGGGGCCAGGCAGTGGGGAGCTCAGCATAGCCAATCTGATGCTCCATGCCCACACTGTGCTGAGCTCACTTCTACCTTGGTTCTCCCCTTCACAGTAATTGGCAATAACACATGGTGTTGGGGTGCTGGAAGAGCAGTGCAGCCCCACCTGCGCCAGCCCGCTCTCTGCTACTGGTGGGATGGAAGTGGGACAATGTAAAACATGTCGTAATTTGCAGTAAGTTATTTGTTGTTGTTGTTGTTGTTGTTATTTAGTCGTTTAGTCGTGTCCGACTCTTTGTGACCCCATGGACCAGAGCACACCAGGCACTCCTGTCTTCCACTGCCTCCCGCAGTTTGGTCAAACTCATGCTGGTAGCTTCGAGAACACTGTCCAACCATCTCGTCCTCTGTTTTCCTTCTCCTTGTGCCCTCAATCTTTCCCAACATCAGGGTCTTTTCCAGGGAGTCTTCTCTTCTCATGAGGTGGCTAAAGTATTGGAGCCTCAGCTTCAGGATCTGTCCTTCCAGTGAGCACTCAGGGCTCATTTTCTTAAGAATGGAGAGGTTTGATCTTCTTGCAGTCCTTGGGACTCTCAAGAGTCTCCAACATTTCTCCGGTGAAAATAGGGATGTAATAATACCCCACCCATCGGATGGAGTTGCCTCAGCCACTCTGGGCAGCTTCCAACATATATAAAAACATAAGAAAACATTAAACATGAAAAAGCTTCCCTACAGGGCTGCCTTCAGAGGTCTTCTAAAGGTTGCACAGTTACTTATCTCCTTGGCTCAGGGGTCCCATAACCCTCCAACATTTCTCCAATGAAAATAGGGATGTCCTAAGGAAAAGTGGGACATTCTGGGATCAAATCAGAAACCAGAACAGCTTCTGTGAATCTGGGAGTGTCTCTGGAAAATAGGGACACTTGAAGATGTTTTGAGGAGAATGCTTGGCTGCCATTTTCAGTAGCAGCTGTTTAATGTCTAGACGGAGTAACGTCTTGTTTTCCCATTAGTCAAATGGCTGGTATATTTCTTTCTTTTTAGAACAAGCTTATCCAGCAACTTGATGAATCCAATATACCTCTAGCTCCCAGCTTACTCAGGGAGCATGGCCAGTGGTCAGAATTGATGGGAGCTGGAGTCCAGTAACATCTGGAGGGCCACAAGTTTACTGATAGTGAACTTGTTCTCTGAGCATTGATCCTTATGTAGCCAAGGTGTACCCATCTGCATACGCAAGAGAGATATCAGGAGAACCTAAGGGGGATGAGGTGGGAACTAAAACAGCCCAATGAACATTGATCATGCTCAGTTTCCATAGAATACTTTGTTTCTGTCTGGGGCGAGGCAGGCAGTAGAGGGAAATGGAAGAACCTGCAGTGGGGGATGCAGTGGAGTAGCCTGAAAGGAGGTATGACTTACTGGCTGGCTAGAACAGTGATTAGGAATGTGCCACACTGCAAAATTTTGTTGCAGGTTGCACTTGCCAAATATAATTGGAGAAATTATTTAACTGACTCTCTGACATGTAGTCTAATCGGCTGGTGATAGAGAGAAATATATATATATATACTTTCCCATTCATTTAATGTGTATAGAGTTGAAATCAGCTCAGTTGAGAATGATTACTCAGAAGATAGCACTTACCCCAATAATCTATAAGGTAGATTCTCCACTTAAAGATGTAACTTAGAAGCCGGTTCAATGAAACAAGTGTCCTTTTTATAAATCCTTTTAAGGTATTGCTATGAGCAGAATCTGGCCATTTCACTAAGCTGCCCTGAAACACAGGAGAATGAAAAATAATAGACTCAATTTACTAACCATTTGCATGGTACAATTTCCATAAATTTTACTAATAGGGCAACTTATAAACATTCTCCTAGTGTATTAAAGAAAGCAATTTACAAAATCTATTTAGAGCCATAAACTGAAGTTTGTTGGTAAAATGGCTCAGTTTCCAAGTAGTGTTTTAGATATAAAACAAATTGTTCCTGTTCAAGACACATTATGTTAATGGCACATTACATTAATACCCAGTATAGACATGTGCAAATAATGAAATACTTTGATTTTGTTGTTGTTGTTTCATGTAGTTCATCTACATACTGAATTGACATCTGTCCTCTATTTTGGAGACATTGCGCTTCATCTTTCTGGGGGCAGGGAAAAAGAACTCGTAGGATATTGCAGCTTTTAAAGGTGAAAATTACTGTTGGTGGGGGGAGGGAGGAGGAAGAGGAAAGATTTTCTAAACCTGTTCTGCTTGTCACTGAAGTAAATATGTCAGTATATAGGAATGAATATATTAGACCGTCCATACACTGCGGAATCACTCACTTGAAAACCTACACATTATATTTCAAGCAGCAAAGATTTAATGGCTGACGATGCAGTGACAGCATGTATCATTAATAATGTATTTAACTAGGGCATTATGCAGTGTTATCATAAATACTGAGCACCAAGTTACAGGTGGCAAAAAAGAGAGGAGGATGAATGCAATCTTTTCTCACAGTCTTTGTGCAGGGGAGCTCATGCGGGTGCTGTTCTGCCTGAGATTGCGGCACAAAATAGAAGAATCCTGCATGTGCTTATTCCCCGGATGAAAGGCATCCCTGCACCTCTTAGAGACATAGTGATAATGATTAACATATTTGCAGCCTGATGATTCCCAGGGTCTGCTTCAACTGTGGAGCTACAAGCGGATAATTATGATGTACTCAGCATGTCAAGTGGGGCCGAGCCATGCACGAAGAACGACCCTCACTACCCACTTGAGACGCCTCGATTCCCCTTAACAAGGTGCAAATCTGGGAGACGATGCTCCACTCGTTGGCGGGGCTGCAAAGTCCTCTCTGAGACTGTGGGGCTGTGAGCTCAGGTGTGTTGGAAGGAGGCATGGGCAGTCACACAAGTCAGCACCACCTCCAGCCAATGACGCCACTTGACAATCATGTCTCTTTCCCACCTGTGCACCATCAGATTGGCTCATTGTTTTCAGGTTAATTTGAGGGTTTCAGGTAAGTCACAGACAAAAAATATTCTTTTCAGCTGCCAGGGTACCTTCAGCATTTGACAAAAACTGGATAACAATGATAAACGGCCTCGGCCCAGTATACCTGAAGGAGTGTCTCCACTCTCTTCATTCAGCCCGGACATTGAGGTCCAGCTCCAAGGGCCTTCTGGTGGTTCCCTCACTATGAGAAGTGAGGTTACAGGGAACCAGGCAGGCAGAGGGCCTTCTCGGTGGTGACCCCCGCCCTGTGGAACGTCCTCCCATCAGATGTCAAGGAAATAAACAACTATCTGACTTTTAGAAGACATCTGAAGGCAGCCCTGTTTAGGGAAGTTTTTGATGTTTGATGTTTTAATGTGCTTTAAATTCTGTTGGGAGCTGCCCAGAGTGGCTGGGTAAACCCAACCAGATGGGCGGGGTATTAATAATAATAATAATAATAATAATAATAATAATAATAAAAACCAGCACAGCTGCCTTTGAACAGGGGCTGTATGTGTTCTGGATGTCACCCCAGCCAGTAGCCTGGCTGCTGCATTCTGGATCAGTTGAAGCAGGCACACATTGCATAGAGCGCATTGCAGGAGTCAGTTCTGGAAGATTCTAGAGCAGTGGCCAAGTCTGACGATAGCTTTCAATGGATTAATAGAGCATAAATTTAAATTGCACAAATATGAACAGGTTTTTACTAATTATTATTATTAGTTATTGAATTTGCAAACCGCCCTAAACCTGCAGGTCTCAGGACGGTTCACAAGATAAAATCACAACATAAAAACACAAAATGCGTAATCAAACCAAAACAACCCAATAATGCCCCCCCCCATTTTAAAAGGGACAAATTTGATCAGGATCAAATGCATGCTCAAATTTCATATTATTTTCTTGGAGCATAAGACTCCCATTGTTTTAATGAAAGACCACATAATGTATTTTGATTTTTTTTAAAAAAAATACACCCAAGGGTTTGAATTCTGCTCAGTTACACCCATGCAAACCCATTGAAGCCATACATTGCCACATATGTATGCCTAGCCAGGATCTCTTCCAAAAGCCTGGAGAAATTAAAAATTAAGGAAGGGAACACAGCATGCTTAGCGAAACTGGCTATTGGCCAGAGGAAGGCAAGGCATGAACACCTATCAGATCCTTGGCTTGTTTGGAGGAATTCAACAAGGCAGAGTGGCATAAACAAGTATTTCTCCTAGCGAGGCATGAAATAATTGCCTAGCCAAAACAGGAAGGAATTAGAGTGGAAGGGTGGTAGCTGTTAAAACAAGAGTAACACACCCAAGCCCAGATGGCGAGCTTCCTTAATGTGATGAAAATAAATAGAGCATGCAGCTAATAAATGCCAAGCACAGAAGCACATTAGCTTAAATGTATATTCCATACCAAAACACATTAAAAAAACATGAAGGTCAGGCAAAAATAAAGCCTGGAAAAATTAGGAATTTAAAGTAGCAAGGGAGTCTTATTAAACATTAACTATGTACTTGGGGCTGGACAAGCCAAATATTACCTTGGCTGAAAGAGCTTTAGTATAGCGTGTGTGTGTGTATTATATATGTGTGGTTTACTCCCATGCAGTCTGTGGTTAGATGTGCATAGAAGCCCAGGCATATGAATCTTGCCAGTTTTTTTCCTGGACCCAATCAGGCTGTTTAAAGCCCTAAATGACCTGGGTCCGAAATCTCTGAAGGACCACCTCTTTTCCTACATAGTGCAGACCCTCTCGTACGTTAAGATCATGAGAGGGGCCCCCTCTTGGTGTCTCCACTGCCCTCAGAGATTCGAGGGGTGATGGCCTGGGAAAGAGCTTTTTCTGTGGCAGCCCCTATTGTTGTTGTTGTTGTTTAATCGTTTAGTCGTGTCCGACTCTTCGTGACCCCATGGACCAGAGCACGCCAGGCACCTCTGTCCTCCACTACTTCCCGCAGTTTGGTCAGACTCATGCTGGTAACCTCGAAAACACTATCCAACCATCTCGTCCTCTGTCGCCCCCTTCTCCTTGTGCCCTCCATCTTTCCCAACATCAGTGTCTTATCCAGGGAGTCTTCTCTTCTCATGAGGTGGCCAAAGTACTGGAGCCTCAGCTTCACAATCTGTCCTTCCAGTGAGCACTCAGGGCAGCCCCTAAGCTGTGGAATTTCCTTTGACCAAAGGTGCATCTGGCTCCTTCATTATGTAGTTTTCGAGCCTTTAATGCTCGAGAGAGAGATTTTTTTTAGAACCCACTCTATTCCCTGTCAATTCTTTTATACTAATTTCATTATTTTATTTTTAAATGGCTGTAACCCACCCTGAGATATTACAGTGAAGGTCAGGGAGTGGCACCGCTGCTTACACAAATGGGAAAGTGGGGTAGATCATCTGCTTTGCATGCAGAAGGTCCCAAGTTCAAGCCTGGCGTCGCCAGGGAAGGGACCGCTGTCTGAGATCTTGGAGAGCTGCTGCTAGATGGGCCAATGGCCTGACTCAGTGTAAGGCATGAAGCTAGGGAGTTCCTTATCTTTTGAAGTGAATGGACTGTCCTCTGAAGGTGAATTTCCATGTATACATTGAAACTATTAGGTGAATGATTCTTACACCGGGTTGTAAGGTGTTTTGATTCAGTTCTCTGATGACCATCACATTTTCATAGGTAATTGTTCCAGCTCCTTAAAAATCGAGGTCCTTCTGCCCACTGGCTCCCTCAAAAAGAAAGGGGAATGTAAAAGAAAAAGCCAGGTGGAAGGTAGGTAGGTAGGTATTGCTAGGTGTACACAGGCTCCTGGTATGTCAATCAGGCAAGGCCCATTGGGGTTTATCTAGCAACACTTCTCCCTTCCCCTCGGGAAACTGTAATCACTTATATTTCATCATCGGTTCTTACACGTTAGAAATTAAAACATATTTATGATAATCCTCTTGGACGAAAGCCTGAAATACTGAGAGCTTAATCCCTCACTGCCAAACAAAGGCTTGCAGTGAATAAATAGCATTAAGCACTTTCTGAGTCAAGTGCTAACCGTTATGCTCTGAAAAATGACTCCTTATAAAGAAGGAATTAGGGATTCCGTATTCATTTTGTCTTAGTCATTTTCTCTCACAGTTTGAATGCCTTTTCGGAACCAGGAAATACTACCCAAAGGAAAGTTTTGCGGATTTTCACTGTAATCAAATATCTTGCTCGTAAGACATAAATCAGAAACAATCCAGCTCAGTAGTGGATTTCCAGTAGTGGATTTGTGCACTGGCTTGAATCACTCCCTGCCCCCTCTCACACACAAACACACTTCCCTCAGGGATTATTAGCAATGGCCACTGTCTAACAATCCAATGCAGACTCTTGAGGCCTGCTTGCGGACTTCTCATAGGCTTCTGACCAGCCACTGTGAGAATAGGATGCTGGACTAGATGGGCCATTGGCTTGTCTTCCTAAATTCAAGTGACTGTGACTTCTAGTCCAGAAGAACTTTCACACCTGCAGCCTTACATTCAAGCCATTCTACAACTGTGGGTAACTGTTCACCACACTACACAGCCAGTGTGGTGTAGTGGTTAAGAGCGGTGGACTCGTAATCTGGGGAACCGGGTTCGCTTCCCCGCTCCTGCACATGCAGCTGCTGGGTGACCTTGGGCTAGTCACACTTCTCTGAAGTCTCTCAGCCTCACTCACCTCACTGAGTGTTTGTTGTGGGGGAGGAAGGGAAAGGAGAATGTTAGCCGCTTTGAGACTCCTTAGGGTAGTGATAAAGCGGGATATCAAATCCATACTACTACTACTCCTCCTCCTCCTCTTCTTCTTCTTCTTCTTCTTCTTCTTCTTCATTTAATTCAATGGGAATTGTACCAATAAACTTCCAGGTATTCGTGTTTGGCAGCTAGTATCATGTTTAAGGCAGCACTAGAGGTAAAGGTTATCAACTTCTTAATTGGGTTTGTTCCTGTGCCTTTAAGAGCAGCCCATCATGCAGAAATTTGGCAGGTGATGCTTTTCCTGTCATGGAAACAGAGTGCCGGGGAACAATTTACCTGCTTTATTTCATGCCGTTGCAGAAGTTTAGGGATTCTGAAAGTGTTCCAGACCACAGGTGATCTTTTCCTGCAGAGTGCCAATACGTTTAGTTATTATAAGGCATAAATAGTAACCACAAGCAATGCTCTTAAAAGATAATGACTTTTTTGCATTTTAATTTTGAATATATCCAAGAGTAGGCTTTTGAATCTAAATGCCACACCCCACCCACTTCCAGATTAGAGACACAGGAGTGGGGCCAGTAAAAAATATATGTTTGTAACACTATACAAAACCAGGTGTAAAAACCATGAATGGAAAGCAAGATGGCCATACAGCGGCACATGCTGTTTTTGCAAAAGAATAAAAATAAGAACGAACTTCGCCTTTCCCATGTACTCCCTGATTCACCAGTGGCAAGAGTTTGCTTCCTGCAGCAACTCCCAGCAAGAAGTCCATTAGCTGTAATGTGGCTAGTTCCAAAATGACCCCTATTTTGCCACTACATTTGTTTCACGATGTATGTATCCCTTCAAGTAACGAGGAAGCCATGTTTCCTTGCTTGATCTCGTATTCTGTTTTGCAGACCGAAAAGCCGAATTTCTTTTTAAAAATGCAGACTCAGGTGATATTAGCAAAACATGCAACCCTGTGCGAAAAACTGGCATAAACTGCTCTAGCTTGATAAAGTTGTTGCCCTGGATTCATGCCGGTGCGCATAAAAGAAGTATGCCTTCTTTCCATGCGCGAGGCATTTCCGATTCTGAAACTATCGGACCCAGTTAACGCTCTTGGTGAACTTGTCCTGCTGGTGATCATTCTTGCATTTTCCATGCAATCTAATTCCCACCCAAGGCAATCACAGCCTGCAAATTGCACATTCTGTGCTTGGCGGAGGGCAGGGTGAGTCTTGGGTCACGGAAGGAGTATTCAGGAGAGAGAACAGCCCCGCACCTCCAGACCTGCCTGTGGTTTTAATGAGGACATTGAGTTCTGCATGAGTCTTTAAAAAGTGATAGCTTGATAAATAATAGATCTTAATTTGGGCTTGTTCAAACAGGGCTCACTCTTTAGCCCTGTATTGACATTCATTGGAGGTCTTTTCATACGTTTGGAGAATGCATGGCAGCAGGGAAAAATCAGGATTGTACCTGTTGTTCTTACACCCAACCTCTTAGCTGAGCTGTCTGCTTAAATAGAGACAATCATACAAATTATATGTAGGGCATCGGTTCACTATCAGTAATTCTGCACACATGCAAAAAGCAGGGAGCCAATGGGTGAGTTTCTGCTTCCTCTCCCACATACTCACTGAATAGCACTTTGCAGATGCGTGATGTCACACGCAGAAGCCTGCATGTAGTGCACATGTCGCCGCATGGTTGCGTTGTGGCGGATGGAGGTGACTCCTCTTCCTCCTCCTCTCTGAAGCAAGCAAGGCACACTTTTCCGTGGGGAGGGGCTCAGACTTGAAGGCAGAGAGTGTCTGCCTCTGTGTCTGAGGCCCCCACCCCCTGAAACAGGGTGCCTCGCTGGCAGGCTTTGAAGGGCGGAGCTGAACTGCTTCTCTCTCAGAGGTTGTGCCGCTGCCATCTGCCTTTCATTGACTTTGTGGGTGCCTGATCCCCACAGTTATATTATTGTGGGTGCCCAGGCACCCACTGCCCCCTGGAGTTGGCTCCTATGGATATTGGCATGAGCACATGTTTAGATATTAGAGTCTTGGGCAAATTAAACTGAGCTATCTTGTAAGTGAACACTGATGGTGGTGCCCCAATTGTCCTCAGTGGTCTTCCATTACCCCTAGCTGTGCTTCTGCTCTTGGATAAAGTGTGAGATGCTCACCATTTCATGTTCACTGACTTCCTTTGCTGTTTCAACATGTGCCTTGCAAAGCCTCCTTCCTTCCTTACTTCCTTCATCTCTAGTACCTTCTGATTTGTGTGCTTCAATTAGCAGAAGAGGTGCTGTTGGTTGGAGTAGTGAGCAGGACAGGATCTTCTCAGTGGTGGTGCCCCATTTATAGAACTCTCTGCTAGGAGACATTTGGCTGCCCCCAACATTAGAAGTCTTCCAGCACAAGCTGAAGAGATTCTCACTTACTGAGTCCTTGGACCCAAGTAGGAGTAGTCCTGAGAGTTATGTTTGTTGCTGCTGAGTTATATTAGCTGACTACAATTCTGTGATTTTAAGTTAGCTGTATCCGACTAAATCGTTGTGCATGCAGGATGACTTCTGCTTGCAAAATGGGACTTTATCCCCTTTCCTCTCCTCGCAGATATCCTGTGCAGAAAAAATAGGGGGGGGGGGATAGAGGGGGAGAAGACCATTGTGCAAGTGGAAGTCATTCCACACACACAAGGATTTACTTACCGCTAAGCTGAGGGACGCGGGTGGCGCTGTGGGTTAAACCACAGAGCCTAGACCTTGCCGATCAGAAGGTCGGCGGTTCGAATCCCCGCGATGCAGTGAGCTCCTGTTGCTCAGTCCCAGCTCCTGCCCACCTAGCAGTTCGAAAGCATTTCAAAGTGCAAGTAGATAATTAGGTACCGCTCTGGTGGGAAGGTAAACGGCGTTTCCGTGCACTGCTCTGGTTCGCCAGAAGCGGCTTTGTCATGCTGGCCACATGACCTAGAGCTGTACGCCAGCTCCCTCGGCCAATAAAGTGAGATGAGCGCTGCAACCCCAGAGTCGGTCACGACTGGACCTAATGGTCAGGGGTCCCTTTACCTTTAAGCTGAATACAAACCCATGTTTTTATTATATTGCCACCATTATCAGCAATAATAATAATAATGTTCTACCCTTCTCTCTTTTTAGAGCGTTCAGAGAGACTTAAGTGGAGCTCCCAGCAGTGCTCGATCTAAACTCTCCTCATTAGGTCTATGCCCACCTCCTTCGCTTTGAGATTGTGTGCTTCCATCCCAGAGCCTTCGTACTCATTTTAAATGCTGACTGCTGAATACATACAGGTGAGGCAGCTCGTGGCAAAACAGTCCAAGTCTCCACAGTTTCTGTATTAAAAAAAGATTTAAGAACTAGGAACCTTCACTAACTTTTCACTGATTACGGAAACTTTCCAATAAGTCACTACATATTGTCTTTGGGAAACAAGCAAATGAATATCTAGAATTTAATCAATCAGGGATATAATATTTGTCAGAAAGGAAGGACTCTTTTTCTTTCTATTTCACAAGTCCGCCAGCAGGGATGTCTTAATCTCATTTTGTTTTATTTTGCTCTAATCTGCATCTGGGTTAAACCACATAAACCTCCCTATCCTTAAGAGCTCTGTTGTGCTCATGTTCCTGGCACTTTGACAGCACGGGGTGGCACACAACCTTTGGAACTCCCTGCCTATTGACATCAGGCAGGTACGTTCACGGTACTCTTTTCAGCACCTACTAAAAGTAGAATGTTGACACGTATTTTAATCTGGCTTTGGGTTTATTGTCAACATCAATCAGTGCTTTTTTTGGAGGTGGGGAAACTCACCATGAAGTTTGTTTATTGTGGGCCCAGTCACAGTGCCACCCCCCCCCCCCGGCAGTGGCCAAAGATGTGATTAATAAACTCAAGCAATGATCTGGATTGGAAATGGCCACAACTTTATTGATTACAGATATAGGTGGATTTTTGACTCAGTTCCCCCAGATTCCTGCTCAAAAAACACCCTGACTTCAATTATTTTTCAAAGTTTTACATTGTTGTTTTTACTGAAAATTTCATTGTTTTATTCTTTTCGTAAACCACTTTGAGATCCCTCCCCCAATAATCAAGTGGTACATAAATTCTATCAAATAACATAAATAAATAAACCGAGGCATCTGTAAATACTAAATAAAGGGGCAGGGCTGAGCAAATTCTCTCCCTCCACTTGATTAAGCGATAATAATTCCACCCCTTTATTCACAGCAGCCCTCCCATGGTGGTAAAAATATCATCCTATACCAGACAGACAATTTGCTGCCCTTTGTGTGTACCCCATAACATAAGGTTACCAGATTTTTTTCAATGAATCCGGGGACACTTTTCAACTTCAGTAGGAATGATAGGATTTTGTCAGGGGACTGATTTGTAAATCCAGGGACTGTCCCCAGGAAACGGGAACGTCTGGTAACCTTACCATAACATGCCCCTTGGGGCAAGCCACTTTTCCATGCCCAATTGAGAGCTTGTTTCCCCCTGCCAGTAGTTGGTGCTTAGACATACCCAGCTCACGGACACTTCCAGTTGTGGTCTGCAGCAGCTGGCTGAGTTGTGGGCTTTGAGAAATTGCATTAAAAATGTTAGAATGTAGTTTCAGCAGTACAATCAGCCACCTGTATCACTCAACCTGATCGGGGTTTCTTTTTCATTGTGGGGGTAAGATCAGACATGTAATTGCCTTTTCTTCTGACACACAGTTGTAAACTCTAAACAAATCTGGGCGAAGCCAAGTAAATGGAGTCCTTGGAAGAATTTCAGGTTACCTAGATTGCGCTCCCACCCTTTTCTCCCTTTTTGTATCTTTTCTTTTATATGGTTTGCAAGGTGACCTGCAATCCCATGCACACCCATCTGGAACTGATTCCCACTGTATTTATCTCAGCTTACTGGCAAGTAAACACATATAGAATAGTATCTGTGTCCTCCCACCCTCTGACTCAGACCCTCACCTGAAAGCTTTATTCAAGAAATCAGTGCATGGTCTCAACATCAGTTCAAAGCATCAGATGCACACGTAAAAAAAGTCTATAGGCAGAGCTCTAAGATACATTGTTGGGCATTAGCTAAGACCTTGTCCCAACACACCAGTCCTGGTCCACTTTTAAAGAGTGGCATGGGACTTATGATTCGCATGCTTCTCTTCCCAAGCAAGAAGACTGTGCTTGCAAATGTGTGCTCCTGCAGGGAGGACACCATAGAAACATAGAAACACGGAATTATAGAGTT
Source organism: Podarcis muralis (assembly GCF_964188315.1). Taxonomy (NCBI): domain Eukaryota; kingdom Metazoa; phylum Chordata; class Lepidosauria; order Squamata; family Lacertidae; genus Podarcis; species Podarcis muralis. Next base: position 40,964,696 of record NC_135657.1, read on the forward strand.
GGAAGGGACCATGAGTCTCATCTAGTCCAAGTCCCTGGAATGCAGGAATCTTTTGCCCAATGAGTCTGTTCACTCCAGTGCAGATAGTGGCGCATCCTTGGAGACGGATCCTGAGTGTCCAACCCTCTGGCTGTCCCTACACCTCTGATTGGCTGGCCCTGCCAATGGGCCAGCCACCCACTCATCCACTAGGGTGGGATTCACTAGGATCGTCACCATCAGGAGGAGGGCTAAGGACTGACTCAGATGGCTGCCCCCTCTGCCTGTGATGTCCAGCAACAAAGGGGTGGAATCATTTCCCAAGTCACCACTGGAGGTCTCCCCACCTCTAGCCTCCACCCTGCGCTCTGTCCATGAGCATTTCACCAATGCAATTTCTTTTCTTCTTAATTGATGGTGAATGGACAGGGGAGAAAATGCAAGAAGATGTTTTGTCACGGCACGAGTCAGCGCTGCTGCATCTAGCTGTTTTTTTCTGTAGCTACTGGACGTCGACTCTGTTTCTGGGAGAACATAACATTGTGACTATGTTATGCCATCATTTGCCCCGGTGAAATAGCTGCCCAACATATGATCACCCTGGCTGGCTGCAATCCTATGTACACTTCATTGTTTTATTTAACTAGAAAAAATTATAAACACTTACTAATTTAAAAAAACCTATCCAAGTAGTGCACATTAAATAATACAAACTATTATCAATTATACCAAGGTATATTGGTAAATATTAAAAAGAAGTATATATAACTAAATAATGTGTCTGACGAAGCTTGCTGAAATAATGAAAAACAAACGTTTAGCAGGTATTTCAAACAGTACAGAAAGGGTGCTTGCATAGGATTAATAGACTGGGAGTTCCAACCTAGCTGCTTACTTGGGAGTAAGTTTGATGGAAGTCAGTTGTCTCTAAGTAAACATCTATAGGTGTGGGATTCAAATCTTAGCTAAGATTCCAATCCTACAGAAGAACACAATGAAGCAGAAACTTTGGCCTACCAAATTCTGCAACCTTCCTTCAGCATTCACTAAATCTCAATCCCTGTTATTTCTCAGAATCTTAATCTATTTAAGGATAAGAATATCTCATTCCTGCACAATCAATACTGTGCTTCCCCTCCTGTCTTTGATGACTGTTACAGTGCACTTGATGGGTCATCAACATTTAATTTTCTGGCTAATTGAAAACTGTGCAGTGATGTCAAATTAATGGGAAAGCATTCAAACTGAGAGCTTTTGGCTTAATTAGATAATTAACACAATCAGTACAGCATCAATTGTTATTCATATTAATATTTTAACTGTAGGTGGTTTTCTTTCAAAGCACACAGTTGGCTTGGAATATCGTTTATCTTGTCCCCGTTCGTAAAACCACAATGCCTGGGCTGAACCAGAAGGTTGTGTCAACTCCACTCCCAAGACAAGACCCTCCATGTCAGATAAATGAAAAAGAAGACGCTTTAATTTCCTCCAGAAAACAAAAGAAAAGAAAAATCTGCTAAAAGGGAGAGATAGGTTTGACCAAACTGTGGGAGGCAGTGGAAGACAGGAGTGCCTGGCGTGCTCTGGTCCATGGGGTCACGAAGAGTCGGACACGACTAAACAACAACAACTTTGTTTCTGATTTTCTCTCAGTACAGCTCCATCTGTTAGTCACTGATTGCTTTGTAGGAGTAAAGTTCTCTTTCCCCATTACAATGATCACCAACATGACATCCATGACTGCCAATGCACCTATCAGTTCCTCCTATGTCACCCACAAAAGGTCTATAAAATCCAGAATACTCAGTTCCTGTTTGCACGGGCTCAACCTCTTCCTCTTCTACACTGAACACCTCCCCTCCTTAAATGTGCCCACATTTCAGCGTATGCCAGGACAGGTCAGCCACCTTTCCATCCATTCTGAAGGGATACAAAGAGCTTCTCTCTGTGAGCTGATATATGTGCCCTTTCCTCCATTGATAGGGTGGCTGATGACACATGCCTGCCTCATTTTGCAATTCTGTCTCTTTTTCTGTTCTGACGGATGTGGCAGCCATTTTGTATTGTGCCATATCCTCCCCCATTGCAGCCATTTTGTGACTGGTGCCCACAACTCTATATCAGTTTTTTGGATGTGCCCAATGGCCTGCGTTTGGCAATCCCCACCCTATTAGCTACTCAAATCCTCTTCCAGGATCCCCATAAAACAAGGAGAGCATTGGATCTAAACAAATAACATTGTGGCACTGTGATCTATACCAAGGTTGTTGTTGTTTCCCTATCCCTTCATATTATTTTCTTTTTAGAAAAAAAATTATTTTTAGAAAAAAATACACTTTATGTTTTCTAAGAGTTACAAAAACGAGAAAATCAAGGCAACCATGATACATTTCACAACTTGAGTCTGATATATGCCAATCCACGCAATCAAGCTGCAGCCCTCCCAAATTGTCTTTCTGTAAATGATTGCGAATTGTGGGCAGTTTAGCTCCTTCTTTTCCTTTACGCAGCACTCTCACTTTATGTGTGAGTTTCTCCATTCACAACAAGCTCTGCGTTTTATGGTACCGGCTGTCTAGCAGGTTGGTGCCTAGTACCTTCTAGTTTTGGCAATTATAAACCTGCAACAACTATCGACATTTTTATGAGCTCTTTAGGCAGTACATTTTCTAATAGACTATCAAGTAACATTACTAGAGTCAATTGAGGACCAAGGTATGTTAACTGATTAATGATTTTGGTTTTTTGTTTCCTGAAAGATTAAGTTCTGGAATGGTGCCTTCTCATCACATGTCCACAACATGCGAAGTAATGTGCTTCACTTCTCACAACCTCTCCAGCAAATTTGGGAAGACAAATCGATTATCCTGGTGAGAATGTGGGGAGTCAGATACTAGTGGAATACCGCCAATAGTCTTCCTTCTAGGAGGAAGGGGAGAGGGATCGGAAGAAATCATTATATACTAGAGGAGACACTTGGCAGGGGAATGCTCTCAGGAAATGAATTTCCTCAATTCCCCATTTTAGCTATGAATTGGAGAGATACATGAAGAACAAACATGCCTGCCCTATCAATGGGTGGTTTGGTGCTTAGACCTGCTTGGCTATGGTTACCAGTATCATGCTAAAGGAAACCTGTAACACGTGGAGTACTGCTTGAATGGAGGGACAGGGGGAATCTCAGTTCAACAGCCAGTCTACCGGAGGACAAATAAGTTATTGCTCTCCCTGCTCTCAAATGCAGTGACCAGTTGGACTGGAGGTAGAGTATATTTTTTTCTGTCCAGGGCTGAATTCTCTGAGGTGTAATTCTGTTTGGGGCTGCAAGATAGCAGTGGGCAGGGCCAAAAGTGGTCTGCTTGCATAGCTCCCTCTCTTTCCCCACCTCTCTCACACCTCTGGTGATTGTCTGAAGAACCATCTCAAGGAAATTATACCGGTGGCTGTAAATTGGAACTTTAATGTAAAAAGAAACCTCACATATGGGTTCTCCATAGGAGAATGCTTTTTCTAAGTGCTTTTCTGCCGCTTACATTCCGTACAACTGTAGTTCACTGTTATTAGAGGGGAGGGGGGGGAAGCCCTAATTGAATTTTGTAGGTCAGATTTGAAATTCTAAATGAAACCATACAATGGAATTCAAAATGTAGGCAGCCCCTCCGCCCCTTCACTGAACATCAACCTCAGGGCTATTGACTTGCTAAAGGTGATATATAATTCTTACCTTATGTGGTCTATCTACAAGTAATTTCTTTTTAGGTTGTGGAGATAAGAGTAAACAGGTTCAACTCAAAATAAGAAATTCTCCTAATAAAACCAATATTAATATTCTAAACCATTCAGCCACATATGCATGTAAATAATTGAGAATCTTAATTAATGTGAAGTGTACATCTGCCTCCTCTTAAAACCAATCCTGTGCATAAAATCCAGCTCTGGGATTTCACCAGAGGAAGAACAACAACAACAACAGCAATTGTATTTAGAGTGCAAACATTTTAAGACTTAAACTCTTAAGCAAATCTGTCACAGGACTTGATTAGGATCTTTTTGGGGAACCCACTTTTCTTGGGTAAACCAATCAGCAGATGCTAATTAATGCATTAAAATGTGTGCCTTTCCTTGAAGGTTTGATACGATGTAAGCAATTAGGAGGGTTTGCTTATTTTTGCAATGGAAGCTGCATCTCATTATGAACTCTTCAAGAGACACATTATTCTTTCATAAAGAAAGCAGTTATCTTGTTTATGGATTCTTGAATTCAGAAAGCTGAGAAGCATTAAGTATTTATGCAGGCACTTGAAAGCAAACTGCTATGAAGTTGAGCTCATTTTTAGGGGTCTCTCATCTTGTTGGTTTTTAAGCAAATATCGGTCATGCATACGCTGCCATACAAATTGCTGCGATAAAAGCGAACTAATGCTTCGTTTAGAAAAAAATCACAGAGTGCCAAATTTGTAACGAGGTTTTGCTTAGACATGGTGCACATTGTGCGGCTTACACGTGGCGCCATCTTTCAACTGCTCTCTGTGGCAGTTGCCTCCATTTGGAAAGTCAGTCACACACAGTGGTCTGCCATGCAGATTGGACCAATTTCTCTGCACCCCTGATTCTTTGGTAGTATGGAGAGAAAAATAAGTTAATGTCCAGTCCATGTAGTGAAATGGGTACATGCAAACGTATTTCCCAAAATCATGACATTGGGAATGATTTAAAAAGCATCTCTATATCAGCTGTATCCTGTACAGTGGTACCTCGGGTTACAGACGCTTCAGGTTACAGATGCTTCAGGTTACAGACTCTGCTAACCCAGAAATAGTACCTCGGGTTAAGAACTTTGCTGCAGGATGAGAACTGAAATGGTGCTCTGGCGGCAGCTGGAGGCTCCATTAGCTAAAGTGGTACCTCAGGTTAAGAACAGTTTTAGGTTAAGAACGGACCTCCAGAACGAATTAAGTTCTTAACCTGAGGTACCACTGTACAACAGTCCTTAGGCATCATGCCTCTGAAACGCTCTTATTGTATGTCAACATGGTGACAACTCAGAGCCAGCTGGGTCCCCTGGAACTTTTTATGGAAGTTGACATTGCCATAGGAATATTCTAGATATAGTACAATGGGTGGCTGAGAGCGATAATCATGGAACATCACAGGCACTGAGTTGCACCCAACATGGGGGGGTGACGTCATGTGCGCAATGCGTGACATGTGCGTGTGATGCCATGTGCATTGCAACATGTTGTGTGTTGTATGCATGACGACTGTCACATCAGGAGAGGCTGACATTTGCGCATCTGGACGGGAGACTCTGCGTGTTCTGGGGTGACATCCTGCCAGGTCACGCCCTGTCTCCCAGTGCTGTGTGGCATATGGCGGCATCCCACCAGGCCTCCTCTGCTCCCTCAAGGTTGAGGGGGGAGTTGAGCACCATCCTAGTGAACATAGGAGGGGGCTGTAGAGGCCTTGGCCAGCCTGTGGGACATTATTAGCTACATATCAATTCTTTCACTCTAAGGTTTACAAAAGGTACCCTGGAGTACAAGCGTATTTCCCTCTCCCCGTGCCTTCAGGCAAAGGGTGGGGTTGGAGTCTGCCATTGCAATGTTGCACCTACCCACTTACACTTTCATTTTAGGGCAGATAATGCCTATAGTATTAAAGTTGCAACTCAGAACCAAAATATCCAAAAATCTGTGCGCCTTTCTCTCTCAGTCCCACAGATTAAGAAGTTAGGACTTTGAGACTGCAATCATATCCCTATCTGGGAGTAAGTCTCATTAAACCCATTGAACTCAATAGGACTTACTTTTGAACAGGCGTACAATTGTACCTGTACTGTAAACCAGGGCTTTTTTCTGAGGGAACTCACAGAAACTCAGATCCAGCACCTCCAGCACCATTGCCGTTCTAAGAAAACGAGGGAGGTGTTCATTATGAGTCCTGGCACCTCTTTTTCTAGAAAAACAGCACTGCTGGAAACTAATGAAGTCTTGCACCATGTCTGTGTGCACACACACATATAGCAGAGACCCCAAACATAAGCTCTAGAAAGAGGAACCACTGTCTCAAGGCTGAGTTTACATATTACAGTGTAGCAGTGAATGAAAAATTGCTTTCTTTTTCAGGTTGCCATTTCTCCCCCCCCCCCCAAAAAAAATTTCTGGTGCAGTTCCCTTCTCAGTTATTGACTCAGCACTTCCCTGCTGCTAAAGCATTCACATCTGGGACTTGAGTTCAATAAACCTGTTCAATCAAACAGATTAAGTGCATTTGTAACAAGCTGTTCATTTGAACAATAAATGGAGCTGCCCATCTCTCTCTCCTGAAGAAAGAACTACTCTTCTGTTTACGTACCCCAGATTCTCAACCAGCAACTATCCAATTGTACTCCTGTAAATAAACTTTATGCAAATGTATTTATTTTTAAAACTATTCAAATTTTTAAAGAAATATTAAAGAAATATAACAAGATACATTGCTAAACATGTATCAAGCCACACACAGGAGTTCTGCATCATATGTCATGCCATAATCTGGAGGACAGGACTGAGACAAAAATGTAATATACCCGGTGGTGTAGGAAGGGGGGCGCGGTGGGTGTGGTCTGCCCCAGGTGTCATCACTGAGGGGGGTGACAATGGCAAAAATATGTGTTTTTAAAATACAGTGGTACCTCTAGTTACGAACTTAATTCGTTCCAGAGGTCCGTTCTTAACCCGAAATTGTTGTTAACTAGAGGCATGCTTTCACTAATGGGGCCTCTTGCTGCTGCTGCATTGCCGGCACACAATTTCCGTTCTCATCCTGGGGCAAAGTTCTCAACTCGAGGTAACTCTTCCAGGTTGGCAGAGTTTGTAACCTGAAGCGTTTGTAACCTGAGGCATTTGTAACTCGAGGTACCACTGTAATTTTTTTTTTTTTGGAGGGGTGCTCACAACACTTTTTTTTTTAAAAAAAATATTATTTAAAACGAGTTTAGCTACTTTGTCTGACAATTAATTAACCTCAAGAAGTCAACACAATACGTATTGAACCTTTTTAGTTCAGTCAACAAACACTATGAAATGCAGATGCATAGCAGAGGCTGCGCTGCCCCTCTCCAATGGTGGGATCCAAGGCTGCGAGCTGGCCGCGCCTCCAAGCATTGTGAGGTGGCACTGCCCCTCTCTACAATGCTGGGATGATCCCGGGCAAAAGCAGTGCGGGGTTGGCGCATGGAGCTGCTGCGTCCCTCCGCATGAGAAGGACGCAGTTGCTTCAGCGGTGCCCCCCACCCCCACAGCGCCCCCTGCCTCCCTGGCATGGCGCTCTCTCTCTGGCGTGTGCCCACCTGTCCCGGGCACCGGCAGGGCATGCTCCGCCACTGAATATACCTTCAGAGAAGTTGCTCTAGAGTCAAAATTGTGTGGCTGGAAGACAACTTTATTATGAATAGATTTTTTTTAAAAAGGAATGTTGTCATATACATTGCCAGCCGTGTACTTGACTGAGAGATCGGGACAGATCTTTGGCATATCTGCCGTCTTTTTACTTCGAGCAGCATATGAGCAGATTGGCTTTGTAACAGGAACAGACAGAAACACGCCCAACAGGCACAGGAGAAACTGGCAAGCTGTTCCGCCTCTGTTATATTTAGAGAGAGGCTGCCCTGCATGTCGCAGGCTGAGTGCATAATGGTCAGCTGGCCACAAGGGAGTGGATTGTAGCTAACATGTTTGGCTGGCCTGGGCTCTGGGGATTGTGATGACCCTTCCCAGCAACTGGTGTTTATGAACTCAAAGTACTATTGTTTTCCTCACATATGTTCTAGCCACTGACCTGGGTGACCGGGGAAAATAGAAAGCAAACGCTAAAGTTAAAACTAACCATTTGCTCTTTAAATAGAGACCTTTAGAAAGACTTGCAAAGTGATCAGACCTTGACTTGAAACCCCCTTTGTCTGAAGGAACGTGGGTAGGAAAAACAAAACAAAAAAGCCATCTCCAGCAGCCAGTCTGCTGACAACACTGATGCAAACTGCACCGTCACGTAATTTTATTAAACCAATTGCTTACTGGGGTCCTTAGCCGTGGTTTGTAGCATGAAAAATGCAGTGCGCTTAGAGTACATCCCATGTCTCCAGGGGAGAGTGAGGAAAGGTAGCAACCCAGGCCTTGACTTTATGCGGCCTCCATCCTTCACTAGCCAAGTCCAAATACCCTTGGCGCCAAGTCCTTCATAATAAAAGGGATTCATCACTTTCCTGGAGAGCCCTTCCAAAAGCCTACTTAGCTCAGCTGCTGTAGGATAGGGCTGGAACAGAATCGATGCTTCCATAAGAGGGGCTGTTATCTTATGGTTATCTTGAAGGAAGGAAGTGGGTGGGGAGGCAAGTGACAAGCGAAAGGTCTTTCATACCTGGGGTGGGCATTTCTCCCGCTCTCCATGGCCATATAACATTTCTGCATTTGCTTCTGAGTTACGACTTCCTTTTGACATTCAAAGGCACAACCCTGATCTCGCTGAGAGGGAATATTAAAGGTGCCTTCATTATACATCTTTAGGTGCCAGGCAAAAACATTCTGCTTCAACCAGGCCTTTGGCCAGTGCTTTTTTCTGGGAGGACGCAAGGATATGCATAAAGGTAAAGGGACCCCTTACCATTAGGTCCAGTTGTGGCTGACTCTGGGGTTGCAGCGCTCATCTCGCTTTATTGGCCAAGGGAGCCAGCGTACAGCTTCCGGGTCATGTGACCAGCATGACTAAGCCGCTTCTGGCGAACCAGAGCAGCGCACGGAAACGCCGTTTACCTTCCCACCAGAGTGGTACCTATTTATGTACTTGCACTTTGACGTACTTTTGAACTGCTAGGTTGGCAGGAGCAGGGACCGAGCAATGGGAGATCACCCCATCACAGGCTTTCAAATTGCCGACCTTCTGATCAGCAAATCCTAGGCTCTGTGGTTTAACCCACAGCGCCACCTGCATCAGGATATGCATACCCCTAAACATTTTGTGAATCTAAGTTTGGCCTCATTGAGGGGCAGTATTTTAATACAAGTAGGAAAATGAGAGTACCCCAAAACGTTTTTTTAAAAGAAAAAAAAGCACTGCCTTTGGCTGATTAGCATCTTCTTCCCCTTTTAAATGTGTTTGTGGGAAGGGGTGGGAGGTTATTGGTTTGTGTGGGGTTTTTTTGTTCTTTTTTGTGTGTCATGTACTTTGTGTTTTTATATTGTACATTTATGTTGTGAACTGCCCTGAGATCTATGGATGAAGGTGGTATACAAATTTAATGAATGAATGAATGAAAACACAGCTTGGGGAAAAGGAGGAAATAGCAACAACAGCAGGTCGGAGGAAAGATTTGCACTCAACTAATACTTATTTTGCAGTGTCTCCATATTTCCAAAGAAGATATCACCCTATTTGAAAAACCTGCTGGAGCCATAGCTTGAACTCCCAACCATGTATAAAGAGCATTTTGCAGAACAGTGAAGGAAATAGGACTTAATGGTGTGCAAGAAAATCCTATTTTGCTTCCGCAGAACTCTGTTGTGCTCTGTGGTTTAGATGGCAGGGAGAGATTCCCAGCTCGGCTTTCTGTATGAATAAAATAGGAGATGGTCAATTACATTTCAAACGATACAGCACTGGCTATATTTTTCCTGATGAAAACAAGCTGACTCCTGTTTTCAGCACTCATGCATAAACGAGGCTTGCACTGTTCATTTCAGAGGAATTGCTTGTGATGTGTCCTTGGTTATGGTGTGTGGGGTGGGAGCTATGGAACAGTAACCAAATTTTCAAAGCCTTGCCAAACTATAATTCCAATGAACCTTTGGGGGAAGCCATGGCCATAGGTATAAAACCTGCATGCATCTATAGTGGCATGTGCCCACTGTTGTTTTAGTGATGCAACCAAGAGCATAAGACAGAGATGGGGGACCTGTGGTCCTCCAGGTGTTGCTGGACTCCAACTACCATCAGCCCCAGCTAGTATGTTTGATGAAACGGAATGATGGGAGCTGGAATCCAGTAGCATTTGGAGGACCACAAACTCCCTATCCTTGGAAAAAGAAATGCTGTGCTTTCATTGGGCATTATTTTTTCAGCACTGGCCAATCAGGTATCCTGGATGCTCATTTGTTCCAAGGAAATCTTGAAGATGATAGCCATCTTTGTCAGCTGCAAATTGGTACTCAAAGGCCTAGCCCAGGCTTCCTCAACCTCAGCCCTCCAGATGTTTTGAGACTACAATTCCCATCATCCCTGACCACTGGTCCTGCTCGCTAGGGATCATGGGAGTTGTAGGCCAAAAACATCTGGAGCGCCGAGGTTGAGGAAGCCTGGCCAAGCCTAACCATTTACAGTGCAATCCTACCCATGCCTACTCAGAAGTAAATCCTACGAGTTCAATAGGGCTTACTCCTGACAGATAAGTGAGGACCGTATTACGGGCATTGGACAGGATCCACCTAAGGAGCCCCATAAACAGAAGCCCTGTGCAAGGACGTCTGCTTGTGCAATGGGACTTCCCCCTACTTTGGTATTCCTGGCTCAGGGTTGTTTCCCAGACCAGTGGGCAGGAAGAGATGGGATAGATCGGTTTGGCAAGCTAAAATGCTTGCACAAATGGAAAGATCATTATAGCGCAATGTTGAATTCCAGCTTTTGTTATCTTTGCTAATTGCCACGCATGGTCCTGTCCTCCACGAATGTGTCTAATCCTTTTATTAAAAGGCCACCAAACCTAGTGGACGTTACCACGTCTTGTAGTAACGAAACCCACAAATTAGTTACTTCTGATTCTGTTCTGAAACCTGGCCTGAATCCAAATGGATGTGGATCCAGATAATCAGTGCCATCCGGGAACACTTGCTGTTTCTGTGCCACCCTGCTCTCCACCATTCCCAAGAACGACCCTGTTACTTTGGACGACCCTGTTACTAGGTAACTGCTGACTGTGTCAGTCTCTATCCTTCTAGCAGTGAATTTGCTCTTTTCACTGCTGCAGCACACTGAGCTGATTTTTCAGATGTTCAGTATGAGTGCAGGATCTCTTTAGGGGGTAGTCACAGCCAATTTAGACCCCATCAGCACCTCTTTGAAATTAGGGCTTCTTTCCACCCTGGCTTGTGTTACTTGGCATTGCTTACATTTCCGCAGCAGCTTAAAGCGCATCTTTTCACCCCCAGGGAGGTGGAGTGCAAACCCTGTTACATGCATTTTTATATCTGCTGCTGAATTGTTGGTATGGTGCAATATTCCCAGTGAATTTTAGTGGTTTTAAACTGTTGTAATTCTCAGTGCTTATGTTGTTGGCTAGGGTTTTGCGTTTGCTTTGGTTGTTCTGCACATCACCCCAGGATCCCAAGGGATGAAGGGAGCCATCAATAAACATGTAATAAAAATTGAAGCTCATCAGCAGGGGCTGACACCTGTGGACCTGCCTTCATGGCTAGTCACTGCAATTCATCACCCCCCCCCCCCCGCTTCCTGGGACCCTGAGAGACTATGCAGAGAAGTGTGAAAAAGGGAAGTCTGAGTCTTCTGCCTTTGCAGCTGGCGAAACCAATATCTTTCTACTTCTACAAAATTCCAGCAACAAAGGGAGCAGGGAAGCAACTGATCCTTCCCTTCCCTCAGCTTTAAATGAATTATAGAGAACTCAGGCTGTGAGAAGTCATGCCTGATTTTGTTGGCGCCAAAGCATGCAAAGAAGCCAGCCAAGTTCTCTATAGATCATAGAGAATTTACAGGTAAGGTAAAGATAAAGGACCCCTGGATGGTTAAGTCCAGTCAAAGGTGACTATGGGGTGTGGCGCTCACCTCGCTTTTCAGGCCGAGGGAGCTGACGTTTGTCCACAGACAGCTTTCCGGGTCATGTGGCCAGCATGACTAAACCGCTTCTGGTGCAACGGAACACCATGACAGAAGTCAGAGTGCACGAAAACGCCGTTTATCTTCCCGACGCATTGATACCTATTTATCTACTTGCACTGGCATGCTTTCGAACTGCTAGGTTGGCAGAATCATAGAGTTGCAAAGGACCCTGGGGGCCATCTCATCCTCCCCAACCCCTGCTCAATGTAGGATCTCCAGTGAAGGATGCAAGGTCCCTCTCAACCATGAAGCAAGGTCAGGCAACTGCCTCGGGTGGCAGAATTCACAGGGGCAGCAGATTCAACCTCCAAGGAATGCATTGCCTGCTGCTGCCGGTGCCACAATGGCTGTGGTGAGCTCTTGGAGGCTGGCTCTGCCACTGCCCCGGCAAACCCTCCCAATGTTGCCTCGAAAGTGGCCTCTTGGCGAATAGGAAGTGCAGCTCCCCTAGTGGTCAGGCTTCAGGGAATTCTATCCCTCCCCCAGTGGCAGCAAGAAGCAGAGAAAAACAAAGAAGAGTTCTTGCTAATGCATTTATTCAATCATCACAGTGAGAAACAAAGGAATGCAGTCAGTCTCCCGTTAATGGCAGTGCTCCAACCCCCGCTCCTAGCAACAGCACTTCCCCTTACGGTGGCCGCCAGGGGCTAATTGTCTCTCTTTGTTCTTGCACTCTCAACGAACACTGAGTTCTGGGAGAAGGGGGATCAGAAATACTCTCCAGTGATAAAGTGTCAGCTAGCTGCTCTGGCTCTGCCTTCTCTTTATCTTCTCCCAACATCTCCCAACTCTTCTGTTCGCCTGTCTCTGAGCTGTGACCTTCCTCAAACCACTGCTGTAACTCAATATTGCCTTCCTCTTCTCTGGAAGCTTCAGGAAGAGAGAGGGGGCGATTTTCACCATTCCTCTTCAATCTCTTCCCCTTCAGTCCAGTCCCTGACTCCCAATGATGGGAGCTGCCCATTGGGGTCTCCTGGGCTCTGCATCCACCAGGCGACATTCACAGCAGGTCTCTCCCTCATCCCCGATGGCCTTTGAATCCCACTTCAGCTGTCAGGTAAGGTTGATTTGATTCCCCCTCTTGTTTCCAATGTACACCTTCAGTCCCCTCCCCTTGTCACCAGTGTAGATCTTTATTTGCCATTTGTGCTTGATGTAGATCTTCACCCACCTGGCTGGGTGACTCACCATTTTGTGGTTCGCCTCAGGCGCCAAAATATATTGGGCTGGCCCTGGGTGCATCCTTAACAGATGTCTCTTTAAATCCGTTCAGCAAAGATGAGCCCACCTCTTTCCAAGAAAGTTTGTTCCACTGTCTAACAGCTCCTGCCACTAGGTTTCGCTGAGCATTTAGCCAAATTTTCTTTTCCTTCCGCTTTTCCCCATTAGTTCAAGTCTTGCCTTCTGGAGCAGTGGAGAATAACTCTGCACTATCTCTGGTGTGGCAGCCTGTCAGTATCTGAAGACTGCTATCATGTCTTCCCCTTAATCTCCTCTTCTCCAGGCCAAACATATTCAGCGCTTTCTTCATGGGACTTGGTTTCCAGACTCCTCATCAGTCTGGTCACACTTCCCTGGCCATGTACCAGTTTTTTAATGTGCTTCTTGAAATGTGGTGCCTTAGATGTGGAGATAGCACTCAAGATGTGGTCTGCCGAGTTCAAACTAGACTGGGATTATTACTTCTTGTCATGTGGACGCTATGATTCAGTTAATGCAGTGTAAAGATTGCATTAGCATTTTTTTTTTTTAAGCAGCCATATCACCCTGCTGACTCATGTCCAGCTCAGGAGATAATCTTGGTGCTGAGTAGAGAGATGTTTTGTCCAGTCCATATTTTAAAGCAAAATGACCTAATTCATTGTTTCCAGATTTATACACAGATCAAAACACAGTTAACAACTGAATTTCACACTTCTCTGAGTTTTGTACTGCAGTTTTGCTTAAACAAATTGTAGAATAATGTTTATTTTATGGGGAAGTTACTGTCAGTTTGCATTTCTTAGTACAGAAAATATTGATCTGATGTGTAGAGATCTTTCTTATTCTAGTTAATTCAAGAGGGTTCTGGAAGCTTCTGGAAGCTTCTCTGTGTGAAAGAAGGTTCATTATGTTTGGGTTGTTCCTTCAGAGAAGATGAGTACAGCTAGTTTAAACTGGTTCTGCTATCTCTTCTGTCAAGGTCATGCTGACTATAATAATGGGCCAGAAAGAACCTGAGTTTCACACTCTTTATCTCTTTTCCTTCTGGTGTGATGTTCTGTATATAGTGTTAAGTCTGCTGCAACTGGATTCCTTATGGACAGTGCTAATCCTGAATGCACAGTACAGTGGTATTTTGGGTTAAATACTTAATTTGTTCTGGAGGTCCGTTCTTAACCTGAAACTGTTCTTAACCTGAAGCACCACTTTAGCTAATGGGGCCTCCTGCTGCTGCCATGCCGCTGGAGCATGATTTCTGTTCTCATCCTGAAGCAAAGTTCTTAACCTGAAGCACTATTTCTGGGTTAGCGAAGTCTGTAACCTGAAGCATATGTAACCTGAAGCATATGTAACCCGAAGTACCACTGTATTGGATTTGTGACCATTATGCTCATTTGCCTTCAGTAGCAGTAAAGCTCTGCTGGATGAAATACAATTGCCTCTGGTCTATTTTATGGGAATCCTGCAACGTGTTTAAGTTGTTACTCTGCTAACTATACATTGGAATCTATTCTGGATCAATGGAATTGTGTGATATATACATACAAATTACCTAGAAAAAGTATAGAAAATACATAGAAAGACAATAAATAAAAAGCTATTTTGCAGGTAAAATGCATACGTTTGGAAAAATGTGTAGAAAAATGAGCACAATTTTAATGGGAGTTTTCTGTGGTTTTAAAAACCCCACACAGAAAACAGGATGAAATGGGGTTATGATTGAAGATATGTAAAACTGACATGAAATGAAAATAACCCGATCCATCTATAGCGCTGGTTGTGTGTGGAAGAGGCAGGGGCAGTTGCCACTGGAGACTTGACAGGTATAAATCTGTGGTAGCTATCTTCCAGTACTTTCCCCATTCACATAGTCTACAGAAACCTGTTTGCACAGATTTGTACCCACATTTCATTCCTGCCTCGAAATCATTTATGTATAAGTTAAATCCACAAATCCCGCAATGCCTACTCATTTCCTAGTAGCATTTCCTCATTCATCTAATTGAAATATGTAGTACAGCTGTACTGGACCTGAATATTAATTCAAGTGGCTTCCTAACATGGTGACTGCAATGTTGGTATTTGCTCATATGCCAGAACAGTGGCCCAAAATACACTAAAGACATTTAAGGATCAAAGACATTAGCAAATCGTTTCAACACAAACAATGAAAAAAGAAAACTTTCCAGGATGAAAACAAAATGTCATAAAATGCAAAGCCAAACAATATACGTACGGCACAATTATATTTTCCCAAACCCCAATGATCACCACCACCCATTTAATTAATGTCATTTGCTTGGAACACTCTCCAGAATTAAAATGAATCATGACTAAGACTAGCATATTGGTTTTTATTTTATTTTATTTCACAGAACCTTAATAAATGCTCAGATTTTTCATTTAAATGGGCAAATATCAGTAAAGCCATGAGAAATATAATTTATGCCAATTAAATCCCATGCAAAAAAAAATTAAGAGACTCAGGAATTGTGAGCCATTTCTTTTAATGAATAGTTAAAGTTAATATTTTGAAAGATATCAGCACAATGCAATCAAAGTTAAACATTTTGAAGTCCTACTTATTTCAGAGGGAGATAGTTAAACAGGTGCTGTATTTTTGTCCACTTGAGACCAGATTGAGATCAATGGAACTTAAAAATGCTTAATCTGTTTGAGAGCTTATGTATGATTATAGGCGAGTGAGTAGTAGGCGAGTGGAGGACTCCCTGGTCCTGAATGGGGTAACTGTGCCCCTGAAGGACCAGGTGCGCAGCCTGGGAGTCATTTTGGACTCACAGCTCTCCATGGAGGCGCAGGTCAATTCTGTGTCCAGTGCAGCTGTCTACCAGTTCCATCTGGTACGCCTGCTGAGACCCTACCTGCCTGTGGACTGTCTCGCCAGAGTGGTGCATGCTCTGGTTAAGTCTCGCTTGGACTACTACAATGTGCTCTAGGTGGGGCTACCTTTGAAGGTGACCTGAAAACTGCAATTAATCCAGAATGCGGTAGCTAGACTGGTGACTGGAAGTGGCCGTCAAGACCATATAACACTGGTCCTGAAAGACCTACATTGGCTCCCACTACGTTTTCGAGCACACTTCAAAGTGTTGGTGCTGACCTTTAAAGCTTTAAACAGCCTTGGCCTAGTATACCTGAAGGAGTATCTCCATCCGCGTCGTTTAGCCCAGACACTGAGGTCTGGCTCCGAGGGCCGTTTAGTGGTTCCCTCACTGCGAGAAGTGAGGTTACAGGGAACCAGGCAGAGGGCCTTCTCGGTGGTGGTGCCTGCCCTGTGGAACACCCTACCATCAGATGTCAAGGAAATAAACAATTATCTGACTTTTAGAAGACATCTGAAGGCAGCCCTGTTTAGGGAAGTTTTTAATGTTTGATGTTTTATTGTGTATTTAGTATTCTGTTGGGAGCTGTGCAGATGGGCAGGATATACGTAATGAATTCTTCTTCTTCTTCTTCTTCTTCTTCTTCTTCTTCTTCTTCGTTCTATACTCTGCTTTTGATGGCGATCTGGGGGGCTCACATCAGGCAAAGTGCTTAGTACCCAGGTCATCTGTCTGCCCCTGCATATATCTGCGTGGGGGCAAGCCATTGAAGCGACAGCAGGTCAGCGTATTTCTCTCATACCCCGGGAGGTTGCAGGGAATGATTTAACCCCTTTCATTCCCTTCTCCTTCAACTGTGCCTCTCTCTGGTGTTGAGAGAGCCGACGCTATGGTGTGGGAAAGGAACTGGAAACCAAAAGTGCTCTACTATTGGTCATATTGCACTACTGGGAATCCATGGCCAAGATGTCTTAATGGAACCAACAGAAACTTAACACTGAATGAAGAGAAGTGTGAGCAGATAGAAGGAATAAGTTTGTGCTGGGAATGAGAGGCCTGAACATGCAGGAGGCATAATTTTGTGTCAGAGTTTGTTGTTTTCTTGGGGGTAGGGGTAGGAAACACGACTTTATAAACCACTTTATAAAACATTCAGGTTGACACAGTTGGATGTCAGGGGGATATGCAAATGCCGTTTTGCTGCTAACGCTGCTGAACCAGGCAAATAAAACTGTCAAAGTCACTTACAATTAAGGTATCAAAAGAGCACCTAAATCGAATCCAAAGCGATGTAACAGCTTAGCTGCTCGCCCCAATTTATTACTAGAAGTGTACTTCTGAGCCAATTTCCATTTGTGAACATTGCTAATGGTGCACCGGAGGATGTCTGAAGGTTTATTGATAAATGACAGTTGAGATAAAAAAGAAAGAAAGAAAGACGAATCTATCAACAGGATTCAATGAGGCTGCAGCTCTTAAACATTCAAAACAATCTGAATATTTCTTTAGCTAAAACAGGAGAGCCTTGGGGTTTGTTGCTGGATTTTTTTAATTTTTTTTACTTTTAGTCAATACTAAGGTAATAAGCTTGAATATTTCCTAATACAGAAAGTACAGTTAGTAGTGTAATATATGGCTGAGGTTTAAAGGCCATCCCTTTCTTTCTTAATAGACTTTAGAGCACATAAAATGTAATTAATTGGTTATGGGGAAAAGTCATTTTACTGCCTGGCTTAAGAAGCGTTAAACCAAAACCTACCAAAAGCTAATTAAATCAAAAGGAAGAAGAATTAGGAAACTACAAAATGAAGCTGAGACAGCTGTATAAATCTTTTGATTGTACAAGATTAAAAGTAGTAATCTAGAGGTTTTTTGTCAGCTGTTGACCAACTTATCCAGCAGGAACATGTACTATAACTGAATAATTCTTTTCCATTCAAATACCCTGCCCCATAAGTCATTTCCAGGGCAGGATTCTAATGCTATTACCACCACGCCAAGACCTAGTGCAGTAGCAATTCATGAATGACTATATATACTTTTAAGGGTCCAGTGGCTGGAATGCTAAAATTCCCAGATTAAATGCTCCTGCTCTACTCAGAAGCTGTTTTGCAGCTATTCTGAAGCTTTTCTCCATCATGTCACATTTCCCCATTTTTATTCCCTTCTGTTGAATGTGCTACACTGTGTTAGGCTGCAAAAAAAGGTCCAATGAGAAACTTACTGTAATTGGTTGCCTTGTTCCTCCTGCCAAACTTGAGAGCAAGCCCACTGTTTCTTTAACTTTTTGAATTTGGGTCCTCCTTTTATACTTACTCTGGGTTCTCCTTTTATAATTACGATATGCTCTGTGCCTCCCACGGTGCCTTCTATATGTTCAGTATGAACCTTCTTCCTGACAGACCCTCTTGGGTGCTAAGATCAGCAAAGGATTCTCTTGGTTGCTCCACTGCCCTAAGAAGTGGGGTAGCAGCCAGGAAGAGGACATTCTCTGTGGCAGCTCCTCAGTTGTGGAACTCCCTCCCCACAGAACTGCACCGAGTGCCTTCATTATACTGTTTGGGTTTCCCCCCCTAAAAACACTTTATTGTGGATTTTGACACCTATTTAGGACACAGCCTATTTCTGCGATTACTTGTCATTTTAAACTGGTACCCTGGGATGAAGGGAAGGTAATACGTCATCAGCAGCAACAGCACCACCACCACAGAGAGATTGTTGTGCTTGCAAGTGCACTGAGGACCCATGAGCAACAAGACCCTTTTCTTCCCAGTCACTTTCACTCTTTCACACATACCAAGTTCACCTTGAGAGGAAGCAGTGGATCACATTTATCTGGGACTGGTCTGATACCAGGTGAGCTCAGCCCATTCCCTTGGAAAGCCATGACACTACGGTGAGGTGTTTTATCACCTCTCCTGGTCCCAAGGACCCCAGACCCCAGGTTAAGAACCTAGGAGAGAGGAAAAGACCATTCAACCATGATACGTAGTCTTTAGGAGACCTCTCTGTAAGATACATGGATTTTGGTGTGTGTGTGTGTGTGTGTGTGTGTGTGTGTGTGTGTGTGTGTGTTGGCATCTGGAAAGAAACTCTTCCCTCAGGTGTGCAACTAAATCCGAAACCTTGAGTTTCGATGAAACTGACGGTTTTATCATGTAGTCAGTTTTGGTTGGCATGAAAATGCACTTCTCACCTCATTCCAAATCCCCAAAGGGTCTATCTGGAAAGGGAGGGGAAGTTAGGGATACAACCTGGTGTAGCTGAATTAAAGAAACTTGTATGTGAGTCTTTAATTTCTGAAATGGGCCTCAAGCTTACCTAATGTAATGCACAGTGCACCTTACCTCAGATGTACACTTGGCGTGAGCTGTCAACTGATCAGTAGTGAGGAAAAATGACCATGTGCATGCTTGTGTAGTGCTCTCTGTTCATTTTGTTACTTCACATATGACTTTATTTGAAGCATTATTTGAAACTTGGGAAATGCCACTCATCTGTTAATAGGGTTGAGTATTACCAGCTGTAATATTTTGTATTTCAAGGCAAGTAAATACAAATAGCATGAATCCTTGCTTGCCAGAATGAGGGGCATTTTGTGAGTAACAAGGGAATGCAAGACTTACTAAGAGCCAGTTTGTAAGGAGAGATGAAGACTCCAAAAGCACTCCAAAGAGAGGAGATATCTAATCTACACTGTCCTTCCATTGGTTTTGTTCCAGGCCTCGATTAAATTACAAGTCATGTCTCAAGTTTACCTGGAAATAATAGCAATTGACTTGGGAATGTTTCCTCCAATGAATGGCTGTTTATTGGGATTATTTGGTGGTGAGGGATTAGGGAAGGACGAATCTGTTGATTTCATTTTCTCTCAATTTCTCATTTTTTCTCCTCTTGAGTTCAGTCTTCCACATTTCCACATCAGTTTGTGAATTAAAAAAGAAAACAAAACTCATGAAAATTCTTCAGCATTTCAGTGAGACTTTCTCTTAACATACACAATCTTGTATGCAATTTTGCCACACACACACACACACACACACACACACACAAAACATCCCCTAATAAAATGCATATTTGTATGCTATTTTCACCAATATATGTTTACTTAACCCCAGCGCTATTTTCCTAGAAAAAGAGGTGCCAGAACTCACCACGAGCGCCTC
This sequence comes from Podarcis muralis, assembly GCF_964188315.1. Lineage (NCBI taxonomy): Eukaryota > Metazoa > Chordata > Lepidosauria > Squamata > Lacertidae > Podarcis > Podarcis muralis. Next base: position 40,984,752 of record NC_135657.1, read on the forward strand.
CCTTTTTCTCTTATAATGGCAACGGTACCGATCTGAGAGGTGCCAGAACTAAGTTCCTGTGAGTTCCAACTGAAAAAAGCCCTGCTTAATCCTAGTATATGCATTTTTAACATATTGCTTGGCTTACTTGGCTGGAGAGCCGCACTGCAAAATTTTGTGAATTGCGAATTTTGACGGGAGTTCTGTGTTTCAGTTTGCACATTGTTTCTGAAAATGCTAATTTGGTAGGTTCACCTTTAAAAGCAAACGGAGTCAAATATATCCCCCATCCCTACTCCTGACCTAGATATTCTTATTAGTACTGTTGCATACCTTCAAGAGATGAGTTCTACCATGGAAAGGACCTATGGTTCTAGAATTTGGTCTGTGTTCTGGGGATTAACCCTCCGGTTCTGCTGGGTGTTGTGCCCAGAAGCAAGCCAGCTAGGGAATTGGAGAAAGAGCCATCAGGGATTCCTGTGATGATACAGACCCCAGATTCCAGTAGGGACTAGGGGTCCACCAGATTCACCTAGCAGTAAGGGTCATTCTGGGGATCTGAAGGCTCCCCTAAGGAGGTGGTATGCAACACCTTCATTTTTCAGATTAATTATAGGTCAGTGTCCAGTGTTCTATTCTTGGCTAAAGTAGTTGAGTAGGTGATGGCTGAGTAGCTCCATGCACTACTGGATGAAATAGATAGATAGATAGATAGATAGATAGATAGATAGATAGATAGATAGATATAAATAAATGAGTTGTGTTCAACTAAATTTTATTCAGAGGAGACTGATTTAAATTAATGGATGTCACCTAGTCATGCTCATTAATTTCAGCAGGCCTACTTTGAGGAAAACTTAGTTGAATGCCACCCATTTTCTAGATCTATTTTCAGGGAGGCATCAAACAAGTCTGCTTTGGTTACTCCGGTGGTAACCAAAAGAGGTACTGAGATTGGTTTCTGTGGTCTATGACCCATGCCTGGAGAGATATATGGAGAATTTGATGTGAGTTTTCTTGGAGGCTTTTCAATACTGTTCTTCTGGGGAAATTCATGGGCGCCGTGTTCTAGTGGTTCTGCTATTTTTCAAGGTGGTTCCAGAAGATGGTTTTTGGGAAGTGTGGCTTTTTTATTTGGGAGCTTCCTCATCAGTTGCCTCAAGAGACCATCTGCTGTGGAGTGGTAGGAATTCCTACTCTGGATGGGGCCAAACTCCCATAGAATAAACAGGCAAACAGCTTTGTAATATATCCTAGTCTCCAATGGTTGACTGGTTGGGTTGTGATTAGGAGCATGTCTTATGAATGTCAGATTAATTGTCAGCTTCCCCACTTATTCAGAAGAGCAACACTGAATAGTGTACTGTGATGTATGTACGTCACACCTGGACGGTAATACTTTATGTGTGGGGCTGCCCTGAAAACTGTAATTGCAAATAGTTACTTGTCTCTCTCGGGGACGCGGGTGGCGCTGTGGGTAAAAGCCTCAGCGCCTAGGGCTTGCTGATCGAAAGGTCGGCGGTTCGAATCCCCGCGGCGGGGTGCGCTCCCGTCGTTCGGTCCCAGCGCCTGCCAACCTAGCAGTTCAAAAGCACCTCCGGGTGCAAGTAGATAAATAGGGACCGCTTACTGGCGGGAAGGTAAACGGCGTTCTGTGTGCTGCGCTGGCTCGCCAGATGCAGCTTGTCACGCTGGCCACGTGACCCGGAAGTGTCTGCGGACAGCGCTGGCTCCAGGCCTATAGAGTGAGATGGGTGCACAACCCTAGAGTCTGTCAAGACTGGCCCGTACGGGCAGGGGTACCTTTACCTTTACCTTACTTGTCTCAAGTGCAACTTACCTCAACTTTCAAAAGTATGCTGTCAGAGATAAAGGCATTTTTATTACTATAAGACCTCAAGACTAATCAGCAACACAGAGAGATGACAGGATAGAACTGAAGAAATGCTAAAAGGGCAAAAAATTGCTGCAAGAAATGCACTTGCTAAAACTGATATGAATAAAAGGGGCAATGCTTTAACTTTCAGGTGATTCTTAGAGCACTGAAAGGCCTTGCCATCTTCAGCTATAATGATCCTGAATATTACTATTGAACTAAGTGGGGAAGCTAACCAATAATTCAAAATTCATAAGAAATGCCCTTGGTCACAGCCCGACCACATAATCCATTGGATGCTAGGATATATTACAAATCTGTGTTCCTTTCTCTAAACAGCAGTTTCAAGAAAGGCATTGGTATAAAAAGATGGATAGGCAGGTAGACAGAGACTGTAGATGTGGAGAATTTTTTTAAAAAAAATACCCTGCACACATGATGTAACTAAAGAGGTTTTGAAACTCAGTCTTATTCTCCGTCCCTTCATCATTGATCCAAAGAAAGGCACCTGAAGATGGCAACTGAGAAGTACCCTCCAGGGGTTAAATAAACAGTACGGCCCTTATGTTGAGATGTGGATTAGATACTTGAACTGCCTGTGACTTTCAGGGGAAAATAAAGTAAACTCCATTGTATGTTGTTGTGGAAGCTGTCCAGCTTCCGATAGGGCAGTGCTGTGAGATATCAGGCAGCTGCAGATTTCAGCCTCACACGGTTACAATTGAAAGAAAGGTTTCTTTGTTTGACTTCGATAATTAAAATCAAGATTAATGTGTTCCCAGCCTGATCAGTGACAGCCACATTTGGAACATAAATATAAATGTAAATGTCTTACCAGTTTATCCAGATCATAAAATGGAAATGGAAGGATTTATTGGAGCTGCAAAAACCAGGGTACATGTATCTCAATACCGTTATAGTCATTGTTACTTAAAAATTGGATAGTTCCTAATATAATAGGTTTTTATGAAATCAATGCTAATGCAAAGTGGCTGCATATATGGAGCGTTATGATTATAATTAATTGAATTTATAATGTTAAGCATGCTTAGCAAAGATTTATTGCAATTTAGCAGTGAACAATAAAGAGACACGGTTATTTTGGAGAGAAACTTTCTCCCCATTCACTAATGATTTAAAAACATTTTCTTACACTCTGGCTGCAAGGCTACAATCCTTGTGGAATAGGCCCTGGAGTCAACTCAGGTTTAGACTGGGAGAAATCCTTGTCTGAACCCCTGGAGTCAGTGTAGACTAGGAGTTCCCCAACTGTGGTCCATGCACCATCAGAGGTCCAGGAGCCTCATTCAGGTCTGTAAAAATATACAGTAAAAAACCATACAGCATCTAGCTCAAGATATTAAAATTGCTACAACAGGCAGAAAAATAATAAAGTGTTCTGCCAGGAGCTCCAGCAATTTTTCTAGTGGTAAATGGGAACCACTGGTGTAGATAATATTGAGCTAGATGGACCAATGAATTGACTCAGGTGTGAAGATCAGCCTTGACAAACCTGAAGAAAAAGTGCATAAAAAAACCCACAAGTTATCATTAAAACCAAAGTGTTTCCCTAACAGTATGTCTTTTATGTTTTAAGGTGACACTGTGTTGCTTTGATAGAACCGCAGAATTAGCTTTTGAAATAAGCTAATTGAGACAATGGGAATTATTGGCCAAATATGACTAGGCTTCTACTAGCTGTTGAATAATGCTTTGTGGCTTTGAACTGTTTAATTAAAATAAGCAGGAGAGCTGACACGGCAAAATTCTTTGTGTGTCTGTGTGTGCAGAGGCAAGACAATGATGGGGTTTAGAAGAGATTTGTTTTGTTTAGTTATGGCTCCATTAGATCGAAAGGGGTAGCTTTATCTTCTCCATCTCCTGTGAATAAGATATATGAAAGGATGGAGATTTCTTCTTCAATAGGAAGGTGAACAACAAGCTAAAACGTTTGCTGTGTTTTAAAAACTATTGAGAGATACAGTGGCACCAGCGGTCGATAATAGCTTGCAAAATGTAATGTGGGGGTGAGTGAAGCGGAAGACAGGCAATCCATGGGGGAGGGGGAAAGTTCAACTAACTTTCACAAGACCTGACAAAATGTCTCACAAGACTGAATAAAAATAAATGCAGAAAACCTATTGGCCTGGAAAACACACCATTAATGTTGTCAGTTTCCCATAGGAGAATGAAAAGGCTAATCTCTTTGGATTTATTTAGCCCTTTCATTAGGTCATGTTAGAAGAGATTGTGTTCATTTTGAGTATGGCTAATTCACAGTTACATTCGTTAAGATGAAAGCAAAAACTGGAAAGACAATAGATGGTCATATTTCGGATGATAGGCCAGCTTCTCCATTTTGGAGTAGAGTCCAAAGTTGTCACTAAGGGGATTTGCATCTGGTAGTAACCATGATGGAAGTCAGTGTCTGATGTTGGTTAGCCTTTTCACCAGGTAGGATGAAGACTCACCTTTCAGAATATAGATCAGCAGCTCCACTTTGAGAAAGATTCTCCATGATTTGTCATTGTGGGATTTACATCTGGTACTAGCACATTGGAAATCAACTTCTGAACTTTTTCAGCAGATATATCTTCTTTTATTTTTCTGTGAATATTTTATACAGGGTGTACTTTATTTGGAGCCACTGAAACCCCGAGGACTTTCATCCAAGAAAACAATTAATCATCAGGGTACTAGGAGTTGCTGTATTCTAGAAAGCCAGGGTAATTTCTGTTCTTCTGATTCTGTGTACAACCAGGATATTACCTGTAATGGGAGGGGTTCATTCAGAGAGTGGGAGAGAATATGGTCTAATGGTTAGAGAACTACTGCCTTTGATCAGGGAGACTTGGGTACACACCCAATATGGCCTTGAATAAGTCACTATCTTTCAATGCAAATGCATCTGAAAAATGGAAGCAAAACTAACTATTCCAAAAATTCTTTAGTGGGGAGCTGACAATTAGATATGTAAGCTTTGGGAGATGCCCAAAATGAGTAGTTGATTGGCCCAATTATCAGAATACTTGGTATTTTTTTCTACTTTGACCACATTTGTATATTTTCACATTGCATTAAAGTGATACCTTATTTTCCTGTAATATTTAGATGCATTTTGCTTTTGCTTTTCTACTCAAATTAGTTTTTGAGTCAAGCTGTGCAGGTGAACATATCCTTTCTTGTGTTGTATAGGAGCAGCTGTATTCATTCAGACAATGCTTTTTTCTGGGGGCACACAGGGGTACGCATACCCCTAAACATTTTGTGAATCTTTGTACTTTTGTCCATTTACTGTATTTATTTTTCCTGATTTGAACTATAAAATGGTGATTTTCTTGAGTCATATTGAGATCACCCCTAAACATTTTTTTAGAAAAAAAAGCACTGCATTCAGAAGAAAAACTGGTTGAGACAATACTGCTGGAGTAAAATTGATTAGAAAAAGCCTGGTGGCCAACCACTCTGGGCTCTTATGAGAAGATGGGCAGGAGACAAGTAATATCACCACCATCACAATAATTTCAGATGCCGATTGGAACTTTACACAGGTTGGACATGGCCCAAAGTCAGTGGCGTAGCGTGGGGGATGCAGGGGGGCCCGGCTGCACCGGGTGCAACATCTGGGGTTAGGGCAAATCCACAAGTTAGGGGGCGCAAATCCACGGGTTAGGGGGCGCAAATTACTTGCCTTGCCCCGGGTGCTGACAACCCACGCTACGCCACTGCCCAAAGTAAGTGGTATTGGTGATAGATCGCAAGTATAATGAGTTATAGATCGCAAGTATAATGCCATGTGTAAAATAAATCAACATAATGAAGTTCATGGAAGGAGAATTTCCAGGCTCCCCACCCCCTGCTGCCCTGCTACAGTTGTCCACTGTGCACCCTGAAGAAGAAGAAGAAGAGTTTGGATTTGATATCCCGCCTTTCACTCCCTTTAAGGAGTCTCAAAGCGGCTAACATTCTCCTTTCCCTTCCTCCCCCACAACAAACACTCTGTGAGGTGAGTGGGGCTGAGAGACTTCAAAGAAGTGTGACTAGCCCCAGGTCATCCAGCAGCTGCATGTGGAGGAGCAGAGACGCGAACCCGGTTCCCCAGATTAGGAGACTACCGCTCTTAACCACTACACCACACTGGCCTACTCATCTGTGGAATGAGGTCTGGGGAACTACTGGGGGACAGACAAAAATACAATTCCTCATGTCTACCAGCAGTCCCCTACACCTCATTTCATTTTTGCCCTTCTGAGCCTCTGGAGAAGCTTTTTGGTAGCTGTAGGGGAGAGGAGGAGGAATGGAGATTTTCCCTCTGTGAACTTTCTAAAGGCTGCAGTCCTATATCCACTTACTTGTGAGTAAGCTTCACTGAACTTATGTCCAAGTAATCATATATAGGATTGCAAAATTTAGTTGGCTTCCCTTAGGAGCCAAACCATTGATATGTTTTATTAGCAAACACAGAAATTAGAAGGGGTCAAGACAGAGAAGTCGTGGCATATATGTTTGTTGCTGCCAAGTGCTGGAAGCAAAAACCATTTGCCAACAACTGAGGAGAAATTGAATAAACAACGGGATTAGACTGCTGTGTCGGAAACAACAAATGCTGCCAAACAGAGCCAACCAAAGATAGATGCATTTTGTTTCAAAGCTGGTCTTTTTAGACTGCTGCATTTTGTAAATGAGAATTGCACATGGATGGTACGATTAAAAATGCCTTTCACACATTCTGCAATGAACAGCTGTAAAAAACGAATTGCTCACTTTTACAATGAAATACATTCACTGTCTTTTGAATAGAAACACACAAGTTCCCCAAATTGTTCTCTTCTGGTTAAGTGGGCCAGTGTGGAGCTGTGGTTCAAATTCAAATCTCTGCATGAAGGCTACTCATTCTCTTTCGGTTTCACCTACCTCTCAGGGTTGTTGTGAGATTAAAATGAGATCATGTGCACTGCCCTGTGCTCCTTGGAAGAAGAATGGGATGAAAATATCATAAATGACAATGTCAACTGATGTGCTAAATTAACTGCAATATAACTTTTCTTTGCCTGCTATTAATGTATTTTATATTCATACAATGAAATAGATCAGCGATGCTAAAGGTGTCCCCTCTTTTTAAGAGAGAATGTTTTGCTTACAGATATGAAGCTTTAAAATGCTTGATTTCTTCTATAGGCTAACATATATAAAGCAAGAATAGGTGTGGGAATGGTACCTTCACAGGAGTTACAGCCTAGGAAATGCTATGACTTGGAGATGTCCGACTGGAGTCAATTTCTGACTATAATATGATTCTTTACTGAGCTGTATGCTGTAAGGTCCGTATAGTTAAAGCCATGGTTTTCCCAGTAGTGATGTATGGAAGTGAGAGCTGGACCATAAAGAAGGCTGATCGCCGAAGAATTGATGCTTTTGAATTATGGTGCTGGAGGAGACTCTTGAGAGTCCCATGGACTGCAAGAAGATCAAACGCATCCATTCTTAAGGAAATCAGACCTGAGTGCTCACTGGAAGGACAGATCGTGAAGTTGAGGCTCCAATACTTTGGCCATCTCATGAGAAGAGAAGACTCCCTGGAAAAGACCCTGATGTTGGGAAAGATGGAGGGCACAAGGAAAAGGGGACGACAGAGGATGAGATGGTTGGATAGTGTTCTCGAAGCTACAAACATGAGCCTGACCAAACTGCGGGAGGTGGTGGAAGACAGGAGTGCCTGGCGTGCTCTGGTCCATGGGGTCACGAAGAGTCGGACACGACTAAACGACTAAACAATGCTGTAAGAAGAGTTTGGATTTGATATCCTGCTTTATCACTCACACAGGACCTTCACTGCCTTCACTGGTTCCAATTTAAAAGAGAAGTAGAGCTGGGTATCATCCGCATATTGATAGACACCCAGCCCAAACTTCCTGATGATCTCTCCCAGCAGCTTCATGTAGATATTAAAAAGCATGGGGGAGAGGACGGTGCCCTGAGGCACCCCATAAGTGAGGGCCCAAGGGTCTGAACACTCATCACCCACCACCACTTTCTGGACATGGCCCAGGAGGAAGGAGTGGAACCCAGTGGTATAACAGTGCTCCCAGCTCCTCTAGACAGTCCAGAAGGATGTTATGATCGATTGTATCAAAAGCCGCTGAGAGATCCAGCAGAACTAGGAAAGCTTTCACCATTGTCCCTAGCCCACCGGAGATCATCAACCAGCGCGACCAAGGCAGTTTCAGTCCCATGATAAGGCCTGAATCCCGACTGGAAGGGATCCAAATGGTCTGCATCCTCCAGGCATGCCTGGAGTTGTTCAGCAACCACCCGCTCAATCACCTTGCCCAAGAATGGAAGATTTGAGACTGGGTGATAGTTGGCCATACTGGCCGGGTCTAAATTTTATTTTTAAGAAGCGGTTTAATGACTGCCTCTTTCAGCGGGTCTGGGAATGCTCCCTCACAGAGGGAAGCATTCACCACCCCGCAGAGTCCATTGCCCAGCCCTTCCCGGCTTGCTTTTATTAGCCAGGATGGGCAAGGATCAAGGAGACAGGTGGTTCGTTTCATGTGTCCAAGCAGCTTGTCCACATCCTCAGGGGTAACGGATTGAAATTGATTCCATGCAACTCAACCAGACAGGGCTCTAGCACTCTCCCACCCCGGCCCTGCTCCCACGGTGGTGTCTACCTCCTTCCGAATCTGAGCGACTTTATCTGCAAAAAACTTTGCAAAATCGTTGCCGGAGATCTTGGGGTCTTTACAAGGATTTGGATTGCTGGTACTGTATAAACTAAAAGTAGCTAAAAGGCAAAGCTCAGATGACCATATTTTTTTTGTCCCCTCATTCTCAGGATGCATTGGAATTCATTCGCATGATTGTAGGGTTGAGTTTATCTCCTTACAAGGCCATGGCTGAGTGTGGTGCTTCCCCCCCACCTCCTCCCTCCCCCCCCATCAAACATTTCTCCAGTGCTCTGTAGCTGTCCTGGCTGCTTCCTGATCTGAAAAAGTATCATGCAAGGAGTCACTTGGTGACATCTTTCACCAGATTTCAGCTGAAGCACAGGAAGCTGGGGAAGCTGGCGTCCAAATGTTAGGAATGTTCAAATGGGCGTCAATCCATTCTGAGATTCCTTTGAACATTCCACCAAATGGTATTTTCCTTTCCATTCCAACTAGTTTGTTTTGCACAAGACTTTCTTCCACTTTGTCGCCCTGTGATTCAGCAAGATACATTTGCTTGTTTATATTATAGTGTAGGATAGGCATGTCTCATAGGACTGGCATATCTCAGCCATCAACTAATATTTACAAATCAATTACCTTCTCTTTCAAAGTTAATGAATTTCAATGAGTAGCCCTGTTAGTCTTCGGCAGCAAAACCAACAAAGAGTCTTGTGGCACCTTAAAGAGAAAGTTAATGAAGTGGCTAATGGCCCATCACAAAGCCATCTATCTCACTTTCTTGATTTCACACTTCAGCATAAACTTGCCAACCTGTCCCATTTCCTTCACTTAGGTATCAGAGAAGAACCGTTTAGCACCTTGTTGACATTTTGACCTTTGTGTCCTGGATTATATGAATTCCTGTGGGCATATTAAACATTTTATAGGTGCTCCAATGCCCGTGCAGAGCCACTTATATAAATCCTTTTTGTAATGCAACGTTCTGTTTAATAAATGACTAATTTATACAGAAAATGGCCATATATGTTCATCTGCAATTCCCTTACTCAAAAGAAAGCTTCGCACATACAAAAACTCTGCATCCCTTCTGTGAGAATTTTGCAGAAATTTTCTCTCCCCTTTCATAATTTTGAAATATAATTTCTTTTCTTGAAATTTGATGGAAAATGGTTGGAAAAAATAAGAGATACAGTGCTACCATTGTTCTATGCGTCATTCTTCCAACTTGGCAATGTCTATCGCAGGTCAGCACAACTTGTGACCCACCAAATTAAATGCACTCCAGTAACCAGATGTAGCTCTGCCAAATGTTCATTATTCTTCTGAGTTTTGCGGACCAAATAATCCCAACTTTGAAGATAAATTTATAACATTAAATGCATTTTAAAAAGTTAGAATAAACTCTTAGGTAGGGAGGTGGATTTATCTTAAAGGTAAATAACATATTCCAGGCATCTATACCAGTTGGCAATGAACTGGCTGCTCTGGCTTCTGTAATTTATCATGCCTTGTCATTGTCTGTTGGAAAGAACATGTCACCTGATTTGCTGTGTCTCAGTGTGCCATTTTTTTTTAAATGAGACTTTAATTTGTTATTCCTCTTCCTCTGTTTATTTAGTGAACACATAAAGACTTTACTTCCTGCTGTCTTCCCATAGTTGAAAATTTGTGGCCTTGGTAATAAAATCAGCAGTTTGTCAAGAGGGGGGAGTGTGTACAAGTGGCAGACAAGTGCTTTCCTTAGACTACTGTCGCCCTTCCTGTTTATTTCCAGAACTTCGACATCAACAGGAAGTTGTAAAGCTGTGAGGAAATGCCTGAGTTATGTAGGAACATGATGAGGAATGTTATGAGAATCTGGGTAGCTAACTAAGGTATTTTCATGATTTGTGTGACTTTTGGGAAAAACTTTAAAAACAAATTCAGGCCAAGTAGCTTGTGAAAATATAGGGTGAAGTTAAGAGGGAAGCAACTTAACACCCTCCCCCCCATATTTTTAGGCAGGGATAAAGTGTTTGTGTGTGTGTGTGTGAGAGAGAGAGAGAGAGAGAGAGAGCGCGAGAGAGAGTGAGAGCGCACAAGGATTCCTTGGAGCTGGGGGCAGCTAATATTTGTATGGTGTTTGTCAAATTAGAGATACAGTTTTCTGTGGCTACACCTGATTTACACAGGTGTTTGTGGCATTTAGACTTTATATTTGCAGATGTTCTCTTAAAATGTCTCAGGTGCACACTTAAAAGGTATAATAATAATAATAATAATAATAATAATAATAATAATAATACCTTTATTGTCAATGTACAATGTACAGTTATGGCTTGGATCATGATATCCCAAGAGCAAAACTTTACTCATAGGATGCTTGTTGTTTCCCTTATAGTCCTCTGAAAATCTGCTCTGGAGATTACCAGGTCAATGTTCCAGGACAGTGTGTCAAAAATGGCCTCCTGCTCTTCTACCAGTGGAGAGTTTTGCTTCCATGAGTGAGAGGAGCCCGTACATTTGCAGAAAGGTAACTTAGAATCCAAACCATAGTGTGTGAAAAGGCATTTAATTTCTAGTGTCCCAAGAGAAGCTACACAATGATGGAATGTGTACAGATATGCTGAGCCAACTTGTGCTAGTGATGGCTATTTTCATTTTCAGGCCCAATTTAAGGCCCTATGAACATTAGTGTTTAAAGGCCCAAAATGACTTGATTTTTAAAGTCCCAAATATGTGAAAGACCACCTACACACCCGATCAAACGTTAAGATCAGCAAGGGGAGTGCCTCTTGGTAGCTCCACCACCCTCCAAAATTTGAGGATGGTCACCAGGGAGAGAACTTTCTCTGTGGCAAGCTCCTAGGTTGTGGAATTCCTTCCCCACAGAGATATGTTACATAGTTTCCACCATATGCTTAAGATCCACTACTTTACACTGGCCCTGAGATGGTTCCTGATTGTAATTTGTTTTAAACTGTTTTTAATATTGAATTTTAAATTGCTGTAACCAGTTGTCGGAATCTGATGGTGATGGGTATGAAAGAAACTGAAATAGTAATAGTAATACACAAACAATAACTAAAGAGGGCTGACTTACTCTGAACCCCTCGATAGTATGTATTCTGTGGGCGATACAAAAATTTGTTGCATGCGAGCAGCCAGGGGGCAGAGTCGAACAGCCTCTGAACATTGAAGCGGCTTGGCCCCATAAAAAAAAAACCTTGGGGGAGGGAGTCCCAAAGTGCTTTGACTTCCAAGGAGCTGGCATCTATGGGTACATATATCTCAATATTGTCTACATTGACTGGAAGCAGCTGTCCAGGGTTTCAGGCAAGGAGTCTTTGCCAGCTGTACCTGGAGAATGCTGGGGATCGAACCTTTAACCTTCTGCATGCAAGGCAAATGCTCTACCACTGAGCTATAGCTTTTCCCCTGAGATCACACAGGAGGCTTTTAGCATAGAAGATCAGTCATGAATTCTTCCCAACCAAATGGTCTTATTACCTGGCCTAGCTCTAGTCATGATGGTTGTTTAACCTGCCGCTTTCACAAATTCACCTGTCAAGCTCCGATGGTCTTATAATCAGCCATTATTATTCCAAGCTTCCGCAACGGTAAATAATGTGACGCAGAGACAATTTGTGCCTCAGTTCGGCATTTTCTCTTTCTGTTCCATGCCTTATAATTACTTTTCAAAAAGTAATTGTTGAGAAGTCGTTTCACCCAAAGCTCGTTTGACATTCCCAGAAAGCTGGCTTCATCCAGCATTTTTTCCCATTTCTTCGAGAAAAACAAGCCTTTTGCATGATGCAATCATGCAAGTGCAATGTATGCAGGGACTGAGATGAAAGCGCACACATATTGTCTGAACGGTTCCCATGAGAAAAGAAGGAGGACGTACCACCGAGCAAAGTGTACATCTCTGGTGTCAAAAAGAACAGAACGTTCCACACCAAACAGTTGTTTTCGTACAACGTCTTGCTTTTCCAGAGACAAAGGAATGCAGGTGGCATTTCATCTCATACACTATTAACCAGGAAATGGAAAATATCTGAGTGCCAACAATAATTAGGAAACTATAATTAGCAATCAAGAATGTCTGGGAGGGGTGGGGTGGGGGAAGAGACTTTACTTTGTGCCTTTTGAGAAGCATTGTGGATTGCAGTCCCAAAGGAGACAACAATGTTTTGTTCACTGAAGCCCAAACAAACAGCTTTATGCATGGCCTTCATCAAAGTCCCCTTGCCCACCTTCCCATCCCCTCACATATTGAACTGATTAAGCAGTTAATTCTTTTCCATGGGGACTCTGGTTAAAGCTGCCTTTTATAATTTGCTTCTTGTACAGTGTCCGCTGAAGCTGGTCCAAGGCAAAAGTGAAAGCCGATATCTGTTTTCCAGTAACTATCTAGGAACAAAACAGCGTTCACGGCCATGTGAAAGTTTATACCCAGAGAGATAAACACAACGTGTTACTAAACCTGCATTCCTTTTCCCATAATAATAATAATAATAGAATCAATCGACTAATTAATTTAAAGGATTTATACTCAAACAGTTAGGAAAACTTCCCTGTTTTTTTAAATTCTGCTCTTTTGTAGTCACACCCTTCATGGCTTGCAGAACATACAGAAATGCACAGACCCACTCATACAGTAAAACATCCTTTTAAGTTAAAAGTAGGAAATCAATGCTGCCCTGGCAAATCCTAATGCTGCTGTCCCACTCATGAAGCAGCTTTTGATTTTACGGAGGTGATGTTCTCCCCTTCAACAGCAACCTCTTCCATGCTCCTCAGAAGGGCCACTGAAAGGATGCCATAGATTTTTTTGGGGGGTGGGATATACAAGGAAGGGGGAACAAGAGAAAGTGGTCTCTCTTACATAACAATTAGGGGATGTCTCTGCTGAATCAAAAGCTCTTTCAACCCATACGTCACAAATAGGGAACTTCAGGCCCAGGGGTCAAATCTGGCCCTCACTATCTGACCCATGGACCTCTCCCCAGGTGACACCTCCACCACACCCTGGCCATACCTCTCAATGGCCTTGTTTCACACCCTCCTTGAGTGTTTTTGCCTAGCTAGCAAGTGTCTTAGAGCTCTGACAGTGCCTTTTGCTTGCCTGCATGGAGAAAGGAGAAGTGTTTGTGAATGTGTGCAGAAACCAACCTGCTGTGCAAAGGTAGGATTTATATTCGTCGCTCTGCCCACTTTTAACTTTGGCCCCACCTACCCTTGGCATGTGGTGCCTTGGAGGTTGCCAAGAAAGGAATTCAGCCTTGAGCCCCTGACATACAGAGTATAACTTTGTTTCTGCAATTGCCAGTTTCTACCACTTAGTTAACCATTACAGGCGTGCCCAAGCAGACATAAAGATGTTTAAAGAGGGGGGTAAATGCAACTCGGATAAGAGGTGTGTTTCAGATTCAGGGCACTGGGTCCCATTTCTCATGCTCACATCAAAACACCATTCAATGGCACTGAAAGCAAGGCCTCTGAAACCCCAGAGTTCAGACAGGTCTATCTGGAAGCAGTATAAGTACTTAATACCAACCTGCGGGCCATTTAGGGCTTTAAAGGTCAGCATGGGGACTTTATGCTGAGTCAGGAAACAAATAGGTAATAAAGGAAGTTGCTATTGCATCAGAGTTAAATGTTCCCATCTGCCAGTGCTGCTGCATTTTGGATCAGCTAAGGTTTCTGAAGTATTAAAGGCAGCTCCATGTGGAGATCATTGCAGCAGTCCAACCCAGGGGTATCTACAACATGGATAACTGCTGCCCCAAATACGCCTTCTCCAGGAAAAGCTGCAGCTGGCAAATCAACCAGAACTGATAAAAGGGACTCCTGGCCACTGCAGCCACAAAGGGAGGGCATTAGATTCAGGTACATCTCCCCAAATGCATACCTTTAGGGGGAGTGCAATCCCATCCCAAACAGGCTGAATGGACTCCCCAGAACACCAGATTCCTGCAACATAAATGAGCTATTAGCACTCAAAACCCAACATGGGGAAATACTATTTTTTGGGAGTGGGGATGAGGCCTGAAGGTTGCATGAACTTATTTTAACTCCCTCCCCCCTTTAAAATACCTGGAGTTTCTGCATGAGAGAGAATGAATGTGCATGAATGCATCCGGAGCAATCAGCGTGAAGTGCCTTTGGCTACATGAGGGGATTCCTGTTAGTCATAAGTTTAAAAGAAGGATCAAGGAAGCAGCTGAAACAGAGCCCAGGGCTAGCTCATTGCATCATTTGAAGATAGCTCAGACTCATTCCTGTGCAGGCTGGAGGCATTCTTAGCCCACTCCTCACAGTGGGGACATCAAGAGAGACCATGCCAGAGTCCTCTTTCCATTGCCTAGTCCTTGGTTTGTAGAAGAGAGTCAACAGCCGAAGCATATAAGGGAAGACCTCCAAGAAAACCCCTGTCCACCCTGGTGAAGCAGCAAGTCCACAGAGCCTTAGGAGAAATGGATTGATTGCCAGAGTGCCACTTATCATGCTCTCATGTTCTCCAAATACATGGCTGGTGTAGGTTAAGCAGCTATCAGGTAAACCAGCTGGTGTAGGTCGGGCAAAATGCGGAGCTAGCTCACATCGCCCCCTCACTCATGCTTTGATCCCTGTCATGTGATTCCCATTTGTAATGTGAACCCATTCAACCCGAACATCTGAACATCCCATTTTGGCTGTGTGGATCTGCCCTGGGTGTCTAGGGAAGCAAGATATGTGGGGATGGCTTTCTTTGAGAATAAAGCAGAATGTGAAGAATTAGGAAGGAGGATGACTGCCTTTATGTATCCATTCTCTAAAATCTCATGCGATTTTATTCCAGTGATAGGCAGGTAGTCCTTTTTGTATTCCTTTTTCAATAATAAAAAAACCCTCTCGATGTGAGTCAGAACTATAGGCAGTAGCAGCCCTGACAATTTATGACATGCTGTTTGCCTGAAGCTTTTCAGGAGTGCATGTAGATAATTTCCTAATCCATTATTACCAAGCAGAGTTGACACTTTCCGCTGCATTAATTAAGCAGATGCAACAAAAATGGGCTGCTTGTCTATACAACAACATTTTCAGTGCTTGTTGGTGACATTACTCTTCATTTGAGAAGCAAAGCAATGGGGCTTTGGGAAGTTGCTTTTCTTTATCTCTTTCTTGTTTAGTTCCTGGATCAGGAGGACATGTTCTTCGTATTTCACAAAATGCTTCCTACTTTGTTTTTTAAAAGCAGAAACACTCTTTATTGCAAGCCTGCTTTTCAAAAGAAAAGAAAAAGATGGTATAAATTAGATTGTTACATTTTAATTTAACCCATTGCATCTTACAAATCTTGGAGCCATTGAAGCAGAAGGGTACTGGGTTTGAACTGGGTTGACACACATTTTCTCAGATCCTAGGTGAGATAACCACAGCAAAAATAATGTGGGCCCTTGCTGGGCTCCCAGCTCCTTCAAACAGACAACTACGAAGGCACCAGAATAAAACACTGCTGGTAGTTTTTAATGTGATACTACCCTTCTGAATATGGCCACTCCAGAACTGTTGTGTGACTTCAACAGTTAAAACAAAATTGGCAATATCTTCTGCCCCATAGCAAACTGCTCCTGGAAGATTGATTCATATCTCTTTAATGAATTTGGTCTACCTGGGTTTGCAGTGGACAGGTGCAAAACAGGACAGGGCTCCCCCACCTTTTTGGGTAGGAGAGGAAATTTCAGCAGGTTATGCTAGTGATACCTGCCAAGTTTCTTTCTACCTTGCTTATGGATCCTACTACCAGATGCAGACACTGAACATCATAAACCTGGGTTACAGTTAAGCACTTTCTCCCTTAAACTTTACTGAAATCCTAGGTGATGGATTGCCCTCTTCATCATATGCTATTGGGTGGAGAATTTTAGCATCATCACCCCACTTGATGTACTTCTGGGTCCAGAAAAGGAGGTTGTCTCTTTCTCTCTCAGGTCATTGGGCAGGAAAGGCTGTTCTTGTTTGATTCTCAGGCTTTCGTGGGTGGTGGTGGGACTACTTCCCATGTCAACTCTTTCCCCCTTGCTACTTCCCCCCCTACTTCCTGCTACCTTGGAGTTCTGCCTTCTGTTGCAGCTGTCTTACTGTTCATAGTAGTGATGACAGAAAGGGGTAGAGGGCTATGAACAAGGACAGAAGAAGGTAAGAAAAGCCTTGTCAATACCCATCTAGCCCATCATCTTGTTCTCAAAGTGGTCAACCAGATGCTTATGGGAAGCAGTGGAACTCAGGGAAGAGCCAACCCATGGCACTATTAAGAACTGGAATAGGGCAAATTCACTCACCCCTACTCCTTTTATGAACACACTGCTCTGTTCTTTATTATTGGCACGTTGATGTTGACATTTCCTTTTGGTATGCTAGCACTTGCATGTTCTCCGACTCTCCACCAAGCACTCATAGCGGAAACTCAACCTGGTAGTTTTAATTAGGTAGTAAGCCATGGTAAATGCATAAAGGCATAATTATTCAGGTGTTCTGCCCTGTGTTAAATCAACATGGGAGGGGGACAGGGAGAATGAGCATGCTTGCTCTGAGCCCTCTCACCATTCCTACTGACCTCCACGATTTGGAGGGATATCTTCTGCAGCAAGGAGCCTGTGCTTTTAGGGTAGACTCTCTGCAGAATGTAGAACCATGATTTCCCTGAATTCTAAATTACACAGGTAGCTTAAGTGAGAAAAACAGGCTCCCTGACTCAGAAGTTATCCATCCAACTCTTGAAGGGAAATGGAGATAGCGACAGAGGATTGGAACTAACATGCCTATACTCACTGAATAGTGCTAGTGGTGTGCAAGATGTATGAAAATTGTCCTGAATAATTTTATCAGCCATCTGCTAAAATCTTTGCTGGCCTTCTCCACCTCACCTTGAGCTGCATCAATCTCTTGGGCAAAATCAAGGGAAATTGTGGGCAGATACTGATAGAGCAGATGGTGGCTTTTTGTACTTGGTCTATACGGAGCGGTGTGCAAGTAGCCCAGTTGCATCTGTCAGTGGACTTCAGAAAGACTGGTGGTTTTCCAGTTCTGCACCTCTGTACCTCTTCATGTGAGAGGTTCTATACGGTATTGCACATGAATGATGAGGTGTGTGTGAAGATAGCATACCTTTAAATTAATTAGCATTTCTACTATATTCAATGCTGTAAAGACCTTTGAAGTCTTTACCAACTTGACTGTTCCTGTCCCAGCAAGTAAATTGCACATATGAAGGTGCCTTAGTCAGAGGCCAGTGGTCACTCTAGGTCAGGCATGGCCAAACTTGGCCCTCCAGCTGTTTTGGGACTACAACTCCCATCATCCCTAGCTAACAGGACCAGTGGTCAGGGATGATGGGAATTGTAGTCCCAAAACAGCTGGAGGGCCAAGTTTGGCCATGTCTGCTCTAGGCCAATGTTCCAGGTCATGCAAATCTAAATATTTCTGGAGCAGTGTGGAACTATGTTGTGGGAAAGTTATAACTACCACTTGGCTACCAAGTCTTTCACCAAGTTTGCAGTTGGTAAAATTAAAATAAACACCTCAAATCTATTTTATCAGTCACAAACCACAAATAGCCACAATGAGAGATTTGCATTACTTAGAAAGGAAAAGATTTTGGGCTCAATTCAGGCAGAGTTGCCTTTGAGCAAGAGGTCACTGTGCAAGAATTCAAAGGGGCACACATTTGCAGCGGGTACCAGGAGGGACGCGGGTGGCGCTGTGGGTTAAAGCCTCAGCGCCTAGGACTTGCCGATCGAAAGGTTGGTGGTTCGAATCCCCGCGGCGGGGTGCGCTCCCGTTGCTCGGTCCCAGCGCCTGCCAACCTAGCAGTTCGAAAGCACCCCCGGGTGCAAGTAGATAAATAGGGACCGCTTACTAGCGGGAAGGTAAACGGTGTTCCGTGTGCTGCGCTGGCTCGCCAGATGCAGCTTGTCACGCTGGCCACGTGACCCGGAAGTGTCTGCGGACAGCGCTGGCCCCCGGCCTATAGAGTGAGATGGGCGCACAACCCTAGAGTCTGTCAAGACTGCCCCGTATGGGCAGGGGTACCTTTACCTTTACCTTTTACCAGGAGGTGAGCACTCACTTGTTGCTGACAATACTATTCTTTATTGCATCTCTACCCTACCTTTCTTCCAAGGACCTCAAGGTAGTGTACCGCTCCCCATTTTGCCCTCAAAACCACCCTGTGAGGTAGGTTAGGCTGAAAGTGAGTGACTACCCTAAGGTCACTCAGTGAGCTTCATGGCTGAATGGGGATTTAAATGCTGATCTCCCAGATCCTATTCTGATCCTCTGTTACACTGTCTCTCCATTTGCTCATTTATAGTTTCATCCTTCATTGGTTGACATGCCCAGAAGACCACTCATTAACCCCTTTCCCTGCATTTAACAGGATCTTCAAAAACTCCTGCTGCGCCTGGAAGCTTATTGCCTAATTAGGCAATCTATAGTTAATCTACAATTAACCTCAGAAGATTTCACAAAGGAGTCTATAGTTTCAGAGCAGATGTCAAACAACAAAATGAGATTGAATTTAAGGAAACTGAACATATAATATAAACCTGTGGAATTTGGACAGATTTCAGAAACTTCATTCAGGAAATGATTTCTGTTAGAGGAAGTAAGTCCTCTGCAGAGCAAGCACCTTACCTCTGATTAATTTCTCCCCTCCCCAGAAAAAAATACTGAGCAGAGATCGTGAAATTCGGTAATTAAGTAAATTATAAGCAGATGAATATAAAGCATACGAAATCCATACTGTTCCTAATAATCTCTCCTTCTGCTGCTGCTTTCAATGCAGATGTTTGCATTGGGAACAGCCGGTACCTTCAGGGACACATTACTACATTACTGGAAAATTTGGCAAACGGGAGAGGTTCAAAGGGAACTCGTAGATTTTGGTCTTGTGCTGGCAAGTGTGAGAATGAGCCAAAGCAAAGTATTTAATGAGTGGATCAAAAGTACTGAGATTTAATACACCACTTACCATTTTATAAGGAAATAAAACTCTTGGTCTCTCTGCCCCCTCCCCCTCCCCAGGGTTTTTCTCCAGGGTAATTAGAACCACATAACCGACAAAATATCCAAACTCAAGAAAAGCTTAAGAGATTAAGGGGAACAAGCTAAAATCCTTGTTTTTACAGATGAAGTTTTATAAGAAAATAAGTAAAGCTTCAGTGGACTCAATCTGGCCGGCTAATGCTGCTGCCCACTTAGAATTGGGGTTGCCAATTAAGTAACTTGAAAATAATAATAATAATAATAATAATAATAATAAGAAGAAGAAGAAGAAGAAGAAGAAGAAGAAGAAGAAGGAGAAGGAGAAGAAGAAGAGGCTGGACTTGAGCTGAGTGGCCTACAGGTGTTATAGTTATCTAGAGATTCCTAAATTATCTGGTCCTTCCACTGGGAGCATCACACAGCAGTAATATTTAGGATGTGTAAGCACATAGTGGCACAGCAATAAATGCCTGTCAAGGAAAGTTACATTTTTTTGGGGGGGGGGTCATAAGTGTGTGATTAGGGTCACATTAGGAAATCTATGAAACTGTCATGGCACCAGAAAAGATCCACAGAAGAAAAATGGGTTACCCCCAAAACAGTAGGCAACTTGTTCAGCATCGTGGACATCCCATGATGCTGAATGTTAGAAGATTCTGTATAGATGAAAGAAAGTACTTCTAGGTGGAATGCCTAGTTGGACTATAGGGAACTTGCTCCCACAGGAGGCAGTGATGGCCACCAACTTGCGATGGCTTTCAAAGAGGATTGGACAAATTAATGGTGAATAAGTCTATCAATGGCTGCTGCTCTGCCTCCATGGTCTGAGTTGTCATGCTTCCAAATACAAGTTGCCAGAAACCGCAGGAGGGGAGAGTTTTCTCGTGCTCGGATTCTGATTGTAGGTTTCTCACAGATATCTGGTTGGCCACTATGAGAACAGGATGCTGGCTTAGATGGGCCATTGGCCTGATCTAGCAGACACTTTCTTACGATCTTATTTTTTGCGTTCAGCACTCTTAACAGTACAACAACACCCCCCCCCCAAATTGGGAGGAGCAGTAGGCACCGTCTGAGGGCACATGGGTTAATATACACCATGTGTATTTCATGGGAAAGTGCATAAAAGTGCACATATTTATGCAACAACACACAAAACATTCATATTAGGAAAAATGCCCACTGAAATGCTGATTTTAAGGGCTTTTTCTAAACAAAAAGCCCCCCCCCCCAGAGTGCAAAGTGATGCAGAAATGGGACAATTTAGGACTGGAAAAACAAGACAAGGGGTGGGGGGGAAATGGTTAAATTTATTCCTCCTCATCATGCCACTTTTTTCCTTGGGCCAAGTTCAGGAAGCGGTCCAAACTGGGAGTCATTTATAGTGGTTTATTTGTGTACCTGACTGGATACCCCAGAAAGACGATTCACCTTTCCAGATTCATTTTGCCTTGCCGATAAAGCTGCTGCCTTAGTTGACCCCCAAGGCTTGTCTCTGTTCTTCCCTTCGCTATTTGCAGCTCTTCTTTCATGGACAAAGCCTTGCCAGAAGATGAATGAATGCGGTGGAGAGAAATGCTATGATTCATATTCTATTCCTTTCCCTCTGTAACAAACAAAATACATCATAAGGAACCTGCCTTGAAGTTGTAAGTGAGAGTGTAAACCGTGCCGAAGAAAATGGTCTGTAATAGCTTTAAAAATGTTAACTTTCCCAGAAACTCGCAAGAAGAGGTAGGCAGAAAGTTGTTCACTGTTTTTATTTTCGTAGGTTTTACTTTTAAAGGTTTTGAATAGCATTGAGCTGAAATGCCTCCCCCATCGCCCCAATTTTACCACCCTTTTCTTGGATTTGAGGTGCAGGTGCTTAAGGAAAAGCAGTGGCCTTGCTAGATTCTTAAAAATCTCAGGGCACAGGCCCACAACACAGGGGAGATTTGGTGAAATGACCACTCCCACACCCTACTCCAGATAGGATGGAGAACTTCAAGAAGTTACTTGTGACCACATATAGCTTTGCCCATTTCTTTTAGTGCACTATATCGGTTGAATTGTAGCTGGGCTGCAACTTGACACATACCAATTCCTTGTGTGCTGAATATTACTGTATACTTGTTCTTTCGTTGCATGGTTTATATTGGGCGTCCCCTCCCCTCTTTTGTGTGAGGGATTTTGAAAATTAAAGAAACAAAAACCCGCTTGTCAGGTACACACAGAGCATGGATTGCCAGGTGCACAGATTGATGGTCTCCACTAAGGAGCGAAACCCGAAGGTCAGCTAGATGGCAGACATTAAATTAGATATTAAAACAGATGGTGTGAGCATTTACTATTCCTCCAGGATTGACGAGTGTATTACTGAGTGTTATGTAAAAATGCCAAACCTATCCTTTGGAACTGAAGGAAAGCTTAACTTCCCTAAACCTGCATTTGTCTTAAAATGAAATATTCATGTTTTTGTTGGATTCTTTTTCGAGTCTGCGAGAGTTGTTTCTTGCAAAGCCACTAACTCCCTCCATGGGAAATGTGTGTGACATTCTACTTCCAGCAGAAATCCAGGAATGTTATGTTGCCTTCTGTAAAAATTTCACAGGGTCACAAACCTTCAAATGTGTCCCTCCTCTGCTCCTGGGATTAATGGACCTTTTCACGGCTCACTCTACTGCCACCATCCCAGAAGTATTTGCCAAGCAAAGCAGAAAGCTTCCTGCCCCATGCCTCCCATCTTATATTTCCTTCACTTCCCCTATGGATGTGAAAAGGAATCAATATGAGAAACCCCACATGGATCTGCTTTACAAGCAGAACAAAGGAGAAAGAAACAAAGGCATGCTCTTGCCCGGAAAAAATACCTCCTAGCGAAGAGTGAAAAATGGAAACCTCTTGTGTTTGGGGCAGGGAAAATAATAAAGCTAAGCAAAAGTTCAAGGTGGGAGCCTGCAGACGGTCACTGTTTTGTCGGAGAGATTCATGTGCATATTGGAAAATTTTAGGTTTGCAAAATTAAAGTGGATTAATGTGCTCTGTTGCCCTAGCACTACAAATCCACCTTAAGAAAGAAATGGAATTTTTCTCTGGTTAGGAAAGTGATGGGGGAAAGCTTTTTCAATGTGGGGTGAATGAAGGATCATTGGGAAGATGTATAAGCACTCTGCAAGCAAACTAGTATAAAAGCAAGGATACATGAATACTGCCTTATAACCTCCAGCCAAGCAGGTCAGAATGAATAAAGACTGGATATAACATAACTTCTGCATAAGCTTTGTTCAAGCAAATCAAGATGAATGCCCAATTAATAGGTTGTCTGGAGGAGAGCTGTTTTACAGGACATTCACAAAGGTGGATCTATGAAAGCGTGCCCAGTTTGGCCGCACTGGGCGCAGAGCTCCTGATTGTTAGGAGTGTCCTATTCTCATGTAGGACCCTGGTAGAGACACATGCCCAACTGGCATGTTCTCTCCCTCCTGCTCGTTCATTCGGGAGCTTCAAAAGCTTTCTTCTGCCTGAACATCACAGCGACTAATACCAAAAGGCATTAGCATGCTTAGTGATCCGTAGAGTATTTGCACTTTGCGTAACAGTAGCACAGCATTTTGGCTAATCTACTTTTATTTATATATAATGCACTCGGAACATTCTGCTTTAGTTCCATCCTCTTTCTCATCAGACAGCAAAGAGAGAAAGAACAAAGGACAATAGTCCCACTTCACGGAACACAGTAATACCAAAACATCCTGTCTCCGTCACTTCCTACACTGTGGAATGAAAACATATACCGTCATGTGATAGACAACAACCCCATGACTGCAGACACAGGGAATGAATCTCCAACACTGATATGCCTCAGCAGGCGGTGCAACTATGAAATCCAATGGAAGGCGAGAGGCAGGGTGTGCATGCTGGATTTTGGCCTCTCACAGGGCGCCACTGAAATTTGAGATGCCAACTGAGATTCAGTATTGTTTTGAGGGATTTGTTAACATGCAAACATAAAATCTGTCTTATGGTTATGTTATCCCAGGTAACTCCCTTTTGAAACAACACAAAATGGTGGCTAGTCCTTGTGCAAAAGTTCTGGCAAAAGCGAGAATCAAGAAAGGACACACCCTTCCCATATCAGGGTTGTTGAGGGTACAAGATTATCCCCATTCTGTTCTCACTTTGCCAATCATACTTCTGCCTCTTAAAATAGTTTTCAAAGTTCACCAGCAGACCTGGAAAACCCCAGAGCTGCTTCTCAATACACCTAAGGAATTATTTCGCTGAGGAAAACAGACAGCCTCCGAATGTTGTTATAATTCAGTCTAACAGTTCCTATTTGCTCAGGTCAGCTTGTGGGAAGGGGAGGTGAGTCAAAGTCTGAGGAAAATAACGTTCCCTTGGAAGTTATATTTATATCTGTAAAACTTAAGTAAAAAATCCAAAGAAAGGGGTCTTCAGACACTGGATCAAGTGATTTGATGTTACACAAGGCTTACAAATGCTAACATCTTACCTGAATGTAAGACCTGAATGTAGATGCTCAAATAAATAATGTAAGGTTGATGTACTGTATTACATAAGTGTATGAATAAAGCGTAATTTCTGATGTAGAATAATTATTTGGTACTTGCATACTTTTCTCACATGAAGAGAAATCACATTATAATTATTTTTTCCGGAATGCAGAAAATGTGCAAAACTAATATGAATGTATTGAAATCTTGCCAATTCTTGTCTCTGTGAGGTTGTTCTGTTTTATTTGGCATAACTGCCAAGTTTTATAAAAAGATGTTGACAATAGGCTCTGGCAATCATTTGAAAGCAAGTAGTCAGTTTGAAATAAAGCAATTGTGAAAGGGGGACAAAATATATCACAAATTTTATTGGGAATACTAAAAACATTTCCCCCTGTTTGTTGTGATGAATTTGTTCTTAAACACTGACTCACCGATGGGCTTACTTACTCCAGTTTCTAACTGGACAATCTCACAGGATTCTGTACCATGTAATGGTTATTATAATGCCTTGCAGTGCTTATAGGTCTACTCAGGAGTCCAAGTTCAGGGATACATGCTCCTAGATAAGAAGATACAGGATTGCTCTGTAAGATTTATCAACCTTTCCTGCATGGAGATGTCAGCTTTTAAACATGGTTTAAAGGCTTCCTGCCTCCCTGCACCCCAGCGCACTAAAGTTACCATTTAGAATCTAAATGTAGGTTGGGAGTTTGTGGAAAATAAGTCTATTATGACTTTTTTGTATTGGATCGGATACTTATAAGGTGTGTGACCTTCATTATATAATGGTGCCTCTGAAAAATGTTACATATCATTTTAGAAGACCATAGAATCATAGAAACATAGAGTTGGAATAGACCACAAGGGCCATCGAGTCCAACCCCCTGCCAAGCAGGAAACACCATCAGAGCACTCCTGACATATGGTTGTCAAGCCTCTGCTTAAAGACCTCCAAAGAAGGAGACTCCACCACACTCCTTGGCAGCAAATTCCACTGTCGAACAGCTCTTACTGTCAGGAAGTTCTTCCTAATGTTTAGGTGGAATCTTCTTTCTTGTAGTTTGGATCCATTGCTCTGTGTCCGCTTTTCTGGAGCAGCAGAAAACAACCTTTCTCCCTCCTCTATATGACATCCTTTTATATATTTGAACATGGCTATCATATCACCCCTTAACCTCCTCTTCTCCAGGCTAAACATGCCCAGCTCCCTTAGCTGTTCCTCATAAGGCAAAGCAATGATTCTACAACATCAACTTCGATGGACTGTTCATGTTGTTTGGATGCCTATCGTCTTCCAAAGCAACTACTTTATTCCCAACTTAAGAATGGAAAGTATAATGCTGGTGGACAGCAAAAGAGGTATAAAGATGCTCTTAAGGCAAATCTAAAAAAATTTGATAAACACCGACAACTGGGAAACACTGGCCTGCGAATGCTGCAATTGAAGAACAGTCTCTACCAAAGTTGTCATGAACTCTGAAGAAGCACAAACTCAGGACGAAAGGGAGAAATGAGCTAAGAGAAGCCATGTTTGGCAAACCTTCAGTGTGATCAACTCCTGCCCGGAAACCTATGTCCCCAGTGTGGAAGGACGTGTGGCTTCAGAATTGGCCTCCACAGTCACCTAGAGTCACACTGTTAAGACCATATTCATGGAAGACTATCTTACTTGGCTACAAGTGATCCCAAAGAAGATATTTTGTTGTTGTAAACTGCCTTGTGTACTGTAATATACAAAGGCAGTATACAATTTAAAGGTGAAATAAAATGAAGTAGCTTGAATATGACAGGGAAGCTTATGAAGCTGTGGATGCCTTGGGTAGGCGAGGACTACTGTAAAAATGATGTGGGGTGTGTGATTTTACTGTAACAGACTTCTGCTGCAGTTGCATAGTCTAGGGTTTCCCCATTTCTGTAGTGTTTGAGCTTACAACAGAGCAATGAAGTGGGCCATCATTTTTGCACTTTATAAAGGAGAAACTGAAGTTGAGGGATTGCAGTCTGTCTGACACAAATCAGTGGCGGCAGAGGCAGGACTTGAACCCAGATCTCACACCTCATTAGCTACCAGACTCCTGTGGCTCACAAACCGAGACGGATAACTCTGGAAGCAGACAATTTGAGGGCAGGTAGCGCACAGCTAGGGATGAAGCAGACCAGTTGCTGTGGCTCTGACAGCAGAGAAATAAATCTGTTTTCTCTCCTGTCATAACATCTGCACAGTGTTGCCCAGAGGAGCTCTTCAGGATGGTGAGTAGCCTAATTAATCCAGGCTGTCTGGCCTTAGACTCTGAATCATATTTGGTTTGCGGGTGTGGGGGCTGGGCGAAACCACTCATTCATTTCATTTTTGCTTAGTTTGGGATCACCAGTGGTAAAATGACATAGTTGCCCTGTGTATTTCAACTAGTGGATGCTGCCAACTTATGTAGAAGGGATGACCAGAGTAATGCAATTAAGTAATCTACACCCATTGCCATTTAGTATAGACAGGCAACTGGTTTGGTTTACAAACATATCCCTTTGGGAGGCTGTACTGTTCAAAGACCTTAACTGTGTGGCTCTCATTCAGAAATCATTTTGTGCCTGATCTTCAGCTCTCCCTTTTCAGATAAGCTGCACCTTCAGAAAGATCTAGAAAGTACAAACTAGCTGCTTTGGCTTCTGTTACCAAACATGGAATGCAAAGTATTCGGAGCTCATGATAGCTGCTTAAGACACTATTGATCATGAATTCCGTTGGCCTGAGTTGTGCAGTCTAATGTTCCAATCGGAGGGCAATCTCTGAAAACCCTGTATCAGAACCGTCTTTTTCCACGTTTCACAGTTCACTGCCATGGCTAAGCAATTCGTTCATAGGCTCCTTGTAGCTGAAAAGGGAGTTAACTGAAGTTGCAACCTGTGTATGGATATTGTACTAAGGTACGCTGAAGAAACAGTATACTGGGAAGCCTGGCGTAAGATTATCTCTGATGAGGGTTCATTGTATTCCTGAGACATTATATATCTTATTGTTCCCTTGGGGAAATGTGTAGTTCCTCCATGTTTGTCAAGTAGAGTGTGCCTTTCAGGCACAAGCAGAACTGTTATTAATAATAAAAAATGCACCAATTATCCTTAAAAGCCTTGATATGTTACACATTTATTTTTTAAAAAGCAATACCTGCCACCAAGTGGAAACCTTTTATCATTTCACCAATAGTTAAAGACAATTTTGTGTATTAGATACACGACTGTGTATTAGATACATGACTTTTGTTCAGTCGTCAGATAGTACCAAAGAAATGGGGGATGGGGTGGGGCGGGGGAGAGGCACAAGGGAATTTGAGCACAGAATTTTCTTCTCTTTATTTATTGTCTCCCCTCCCTGTTCTTATAAAGCATATCTGATGAAATTACTGAGGGACAGTTAAATCCCCTGCCCCCTTTTGTATGCATTTTATTCAACATACTGTGGCAAACTTTTCCAGCCAAAAAATGACACAGAGCTCTTTTTCTCTTTCGGATCTTGTTAGCTTAAACATCTTCTGGCATAGAATCATAGGTCCTATGTCTACTCCCAAACCTCTTAGGTCTTATCAATTTCAGTGGGAATGTGAAGCACACACTTAACCCTCCCACTGAAATGGGGCTTTAAAAAGCTTAACTTTGGCTCAATTCTGCAAGGCATGTTGATGATGAAAGAGTGTTGCCTCCAAAGCGGAAAGTGAACTTACACAACTAGCTCAAACTCACCTTAATTTTCTTTTTACAACAACAACAACAACAACAACAACAACAACAACAACAACAACAACAACAACAACAACATTGCTTCCAAGTGAACTACGGGATCAATTTTATTCATTTATTTGAGTTTTATACCACTTTGAAGGATCACATATCTCAGGTGGTGCCAGTCCCATCTGAGAAGAGAGTCACATTTCTGTCTCTGCTGTGTAGAGTCCCATGAGACCATCAACTTTACAAGCGACACAGGCCAAGTCTCGGGACAAGAAGATGACTTTAGGTCCTGCTGGCAAAAGCAGCCACAGAAGATATTGTCTTGCAGGGGCCTACAGCTAACCGAAGCCTTACATAAGCTGACAAGACCCAAAGTGTGGTAAGCTCCATCTCTCTGGCGGAGCTGGCTGGCTGGTTAAGGGGCTTTTACCCTAGGGTTGCTATATTTCAAAAAGTGAAAATCCGGATACAAGTTGTTTAGCTTTTTAAAACTTTTTTCTGGGAAAATGGGCAAAACTGACACGGCCGACATGGATTGCCATATCTCTGGATTTCCCTGGACCTTTTGCTGATTTCCACCTGGACACTGCTTCCGAATGCAGCATTGAGGGTATGTCCAGGAAATTCCAGATGTATGGCAAACCTATTTTACCCTGTAGTGCAGACTTTGAGATCTGTGAGGCTGGGAAGGCAGAAGGGAAACCACAAGGTACCACAGGCAGAGGTACCACAAGAGGATGTTGATAAGACTGTGACTTCCAGCCAGGAGCACCCAGAACAAGATTTTAACAGCCAGCCACCCTCGGCAAAAGTCCACCCTTGCACATAGCAAGGTCTCTAGGTCATGACCTGCAGTTGCTTTGTTTAAAGGGGGCATGTGAAGAGGGCCAAAGAGAAAGGCTGCACCCTAACACAGTGCTCACATTATTGGGAGGAGGAGAATGGGAAATGCAGAAGCCTCACCCCAAGACTCTCCCCCCTCCCCAGCCATATCATGCCTCTCTTTTTAGCCTTGTGAAAACAACTGCTATGGAAAAAGTACTTGGGCTTGAATTCAAGCCCTGACCTCTGACCAGGAGTGGGTGGTGCTGTGGGGTGGAGGTGCTTACCTGACCTCTTGACAGCTAAGTCTCTGCTGCTCGCTGGAAAGGAGAAGGTTGGTGAGACAGCAGGGAGGTTAGCATGGTGCAAACCCCCCAGCAGAGCTAATCCAGCACTCCAACCAGTGCATTTGCACCATCCTAACCTCCCTGACAGCTCAAGCCCAGTAAGAAGTAGCAACTCAGCTGCCAGTAGGTCAGATAAGCACCTCAGTTCCACCATGCTATCTGATACTGCTTCTGACTCTGAGACCCATGGCTTAGGTTTTCAGTGGGCGAACTGGGCTGGAGCAGAGGCCTCATTCCTAGGTTTAAGACCCATCACTTTTTATTATAACTATGTAGCAGGTGGAAGGAATCATTGGGGACGCAGGTGGCGCTGTGGGTAAAAGCCTCAGTGCCTAGGGCTTGCCGATCGAAAGGTTGGCGGTTCGAATCCCTGCAGCGGGGTGCGCTCCCGTTGCTCGGTCCCAGTGCCTGCCAACCTAGCAGTTCGAAAGCACCCCTGGGTGCAAGTAGATAAATAGGGACCGCTTACTAGCGGGAAGGTAAACGGCGTTTCCGTGTGCGGTTCTGGCTTGCCAGAGCAGCGATGTCACGCTGGCCACGTGACCCGGAAGTGTCTTCGGACAGCGCTGGCCCCCGGCCTCTTGAGTGAGATGGGCGCACAACCCCAGAGTCTGTCAAGACTGGCCCGTACGGGCAGGGGTACCTTTACCTTTAGCAGGTGGAAGGAGTATGATGGAGAGCTGAGATCCCTTGCCAATATGTGTGATTCTAGCAGTTATTTAATGGATTGGAGGCCAAGGCAGCAGCTTTACGTGACACCTCAAATTAAAACAGAATGGAGTGTATATACGCTTCTGAAATTCATCTGTTATATCTTGATAGTGTGACACTGATCATATCAACATCTACCTAGCTTGTAAGAATTTTAAGGCATAATCTGTTTTATTCTGCTTGCCTGATCTTCCACGCTGGTCTTTGTGTTTCATCTTTTTTGTTTGCTGCGGTGAGTAAAAATGAAGGTCTACACTTGCCACAAAAAGATGACATATTAAAAGAAAGGGTTGACAGAGCATATAAATAACATGAAAATGAGGGAAGTTCCTGGGCAACATAAAAAATATGAGGTGGAATAAGGCAATTTGATAAATACCACACTTCAACAGAAAAATGATTTTGAAGGAATCGGATCCTTAAAGTAGCAGATTTGACTGCCCTACCAATCTTCAGGCATTATAATTTAAAGTAATGCAAACAAAATAATTCATTATCCATGTCAGAATACCTTGGGTGCTTCGATGTGCCATTTTTACTTTTATTTTTAAAGCTGATTTTCTACAACACATTTCTCCATGAATTACACATGGAAGGCCCAGAGAAGATTTTGGCACTATTTCATGCCAAGTGTTGCTTTTCTTTAAACGTTTCAAAACTTTAAAGAGGTCTAGCATTAGAAAGCAGAAGGGAGCAATGGCTGACCTTAAAAATGAAGCATTTTGCATGCTGCACCCAGGATCAAGCTGCAGGGCATCTTGTTAAGAACTATTCAGTAAGCAAAACAAGCACTTTGTGTCAGGATGGCTAAATATGACTTTATAGCGTGTTGTATTGCTGCTATGAGTCAGTGGTGATGGGGGAAAGGGATGGGGAACTTCCAATTATTTGCTACCTATCTCCTCCCTGGATCCTGACCATACCATTCAAAAGTAGCACCCTATATTCAAGGAAATTCTCTCTCCACCTCTCTCCCCCTGCCCCCACCATTTAAAGTATAAAACAGAAATAACCCCATAATTGACTGCTAATGTCTAGTAAACCCAAGTATGATTGTTTATCTTTATGGTTACTGAAATTCCAGGTGCTCATTGTTTTTGGTGAGGCTGCCTTGAATCATCTGTTGGCCATCCTTGGTTTCAAGGAAAGATTGAGAACCAAGCTACAGCTGATGCTAAAGACATAGTCAGGAAGACATCTCTTTCAAAATGGCAGCATGTCTCCCACCCCCCTTATTTTCTTCCTTCCCTGGCATGCTCCCAGCAAAAATTGGCCTACCTTTAGTGCATTGGCACCAATGGGAGCTTTTGTCTTGGGCTAACAGAAGTACAGGAGTGAAGTGGGTGAATTTAACTCAACTGTATCAGGGGAAGAAAGCCTTCTTGCATGCTGTGGACCTGAGGAAAATCACCCCCTTGTGCCTGTTGTTAATTAATTAACAAGAAACATGACTAATTCTCTCATGATGTGATTAGCAGCTTGTAACAGCTCTGAACAAGCATTTCTCAGAGATGTTTTAGGAATATCCACTGTAGGCACTGTATCGACACTTTATTGGTGTCAATAAAGCTCTATTTTCTGCTGAGAGCTTCTGGGTTTAGGTCTGATTCATTTTTGTTTTTCCTTCCCTTGTTCCCCATTAAACTTTCTTCTACCAGAATACAACAGTGTGACTCCACCCCCAAACCGTAATTTTATTATGGTGGATAGAATGATAGTCTCTTAACCAATGCAAGAAAACATATACATTATTATCTCTCTTCATCTAATTCTAAATGAGTTATATAGATTAGTAGCTTTTTAAAAAATGGTTTGTTTGTAGATATGATTTAGTCACCTAAATTTGGTAGTAGTTCTTATTTTTACAATGTGAGACATGATATAAATGGAGAAGCAGCAAGAATTCCTTTCACATGCAAAAAAGTTCATTAAAGCAGATCAATATGTTGGGTTGTTCTATAGAGTACCATTAGTATTACAGCTAAATAAATATTTTATGTAAGCACGGCCTTTTCCGACCTAATATTTTGAAAGAATCAAGGGGATTACCAGAATATTTGCTTGTAAAGCAGGAATCTACATGTGCTTTCAGCAAAGCAGTTTTAATCACCGACTGTCAACTATAATATTTCAACATATGTACTCCTTCAATGGCAGGAAATTACAGGATTTTAAGGTCTGGGTGTGGGGTAGGTAGTGACTGAATATATGAACATTTTAGGTGTGTGCCTCCTGTTACAACATGCAGAAAGTATGCTTACATTGGCTCACACACACACACACACACACACACACACACACACCTTGGAATGTGCTTTGGGACTCTGGGAAAAATAGATAAACCGTCTAAACGGTGAAATTCATTTGCTGTTAAGTCACCTAAAGGTACTAACTGTGCATAGCACTTTGGGAAATGTAATGTGAAAGCAGAATGACACATAAATTATTGGATTTTCTCCCCTGATTCTACCTAAATGACCTAGAAGTGCAAATCATTTGTGTGTATGTGTGTGTGTGTGTGTGTGTGTGTGTGTGTATCTCACACCAATTGGTTCTTGCTTGAAGACTGTACCACAACACGAAAAACTTCATCTGTGCTCAGTGATGTTTTGCCCTCAGCAAGTAGTGCCAGTTATAAAGTCAGGAAGAGACTGTGGTAATTAATGATAAACGGAGAAAAATTAAGGAGGGAAGGTTCGCCATTCATATGAGGCCTGCTATAATACTGTAAACATGTAGAAAAATATTGCTGCAAGGCTTTAAACGTACTCATTTTCTAAAAAGAGAGTACAATGCAATCATTTGCATGTGTATTCAGATGCGAGTTTGATTCATGCTGTATACAGGCATCTCTCCCTCATGAGTTTGCCATTGTATGAAGGAGGAGAGTGAGGGTCTAGGTACAAAACCATACGAGGTGCCTCCATGAATAAAGATCGTCCCTGGTGCAGATATTCAGCTCCAACTCATGGAGGGCAGCAGGGCCAGGTCATCAGAAATGTGATAGAGGAGAAGGAACTCATAACCAGCCTTCATTTCTTCCCCTCACATGAGGTGAAATGGCGGAATAGGGCGTTGCTCCCAGGCAAGTGGTTGCAGCCTTAAAGTAGAAGTGTCACTCTACATCCAGAGTTGGAGACAGCGTGCCACTGAATGGCAGATGCTGGGAGTCACAGGTGGGGAGAATTCTGTTGGACTCAGGTTCTGCTCACAGCCTTGCCATAGGCATCTGGTTGGCCACTGTGAGAACAGGCTGTTGGACTAGGTCAGCTTTTCTCAACCTGTGGATCCCCAGATGTTGTTGAACTACAACTCCCATCACCCCTAGCTAGCAAGGCCAGAGCTCAGGGATGATGGGAGTTGTAGTCCAACAACATCTGGGGACCCACAGGTTGAGAACTGCTGGACTAGATGGACCTTTGGCCTGATGTAGGCGCAGTATCCAGAGGACCGAGGCTCGCTGGGCCCCCTCAATTTTTTTTTTTTGAGGGGGCTGAGTCCCTCCATTTTTGAGGTTGAACACAGAGCTGGGCATGGAGCGACATCAGGATATCGTGTGACGTCACGTCAGGCCCCCTTAATATTCTTCCGAAGATGGCGCCTCTGTCTAGCAGGCTAGTCTTATACCACCTTACAACCTGGACACCTTCAGCTGAATAAGTCTAAGTCTCTAAGTCTCTGATGAAACAGAAGGCATCTGTGGCTCCTTCTTATCCCCACCATCCTGGCCCTGTCATCTTCTCCCCAGCCCCAGATGTGTGGGACACCTTGCGTTATGTTGGGCAGGGAAGTGGCGGATGAGAAAGGTTGGGTAGAAATGGGAGGAAGGAATTGTCCCTGGATTGTTTCTCATTGCATGAAGAGATTGAAAGGTGTGAGTCTATTGTGCAGCTTACCTGTCAAGCCTACTTTAAAGCCACTGAATACACTGAATCCAGGCAGTGTCCTCAGGTAATGCAGTTAACTGTTCATGTAACAATGCTCTATACAAAAACAGTTAACTGTTGCTCCGACTACCTTCAGGTCACTGATGGCTAGCACGGGGATAAGGCTCCTATGTACCTCTCCATCTTCCATATTCTGAAATGTTTTTAGTGGTTTTGAATTTTATAATGTTTAAATTATATTGCTCTGTTTGTGATGCAATGCAGTCCGTGCATTCTGAAATTTGCAGGCATGCAATTTCTTGGGTGCAATTGGTTTATGGAGCTCTGAGGCTTTAAGTATTGTTAAGACAGGACTTGCAGTTTAGTTTAGCTGTGCTGTACTCTTATTTGCATTCTTCCTATGGGATTAGTGAGTACTTTTTGCAGAGTCAGAACAGATAAAAGGTGTGGAAAGCTTCCTTCCTTCCTTCCTTCCTTCCTTCCTTCCTTCCTTCCTTCCTTCCTTCCTTCCTTCCTTCCAACTTCGACATGTAGAGGATGGAAAGGGAACCTTGAATGGAGTTAAATATACACTTCTGTTTCTGTGGGAAATAGCTTTATATGTGATTATATGAGTCTGTGTATATGTTAAAGGTGCACAATTGTGTGTAGGTTTGCCCATTACTCAGACTTACTAAATTATATTGCAAGTCATCTGTCACATGCTGCCAAATAACCCTACTGACATTGCTACTCTCAGGACAGTCAAATAATGTCAAATCACAACTGCTTTGTGTCAAGATACTGGCTGAAGCTGCAAGCCAGCAGTTGGATACTGTTAGATGTCTGCAAGGGCAAATTATTTTCCTGATGGCACAGGCTGATGCCCAGTAGTAAGGATTCACAGAAATGCCACTGAATATTCAAACACGTGGAACCAAAACTGAGCTAGATGGGTGGAAGGTATTTCAGCTAAAGGGAGTGTGCTTGTGTGTACATGTACACGAGGAACACACCAATGGGACAGAGCAGGGGGAGAGAGCAGAAAGAGAAGAGT
Organism: Podarcis muralis; assembly: GCF_964188315.1. Taxonomy (NCBI): domain Eukaryota; kingdom Metazoa; phylum Chordata; class Lepidosauria; order Squamata; family Lacertidae; genus Podarcis; species Podarcis muralis. The sequence continues at coordinate 41,019,316 of NC_135657.1, forward strand.
TCCATTGACCAGCAAATTCGAGATCTGAGAGTGAGCTGCTGTATAGATATTATTACCCAATATTACTTGGATGAGCTTGTTTGGGCTTTCAGATGAGCCTCTAAGGTCCAGCCAATAGATAAGACATGACTTGTTAGTGGGATGACCCCCAAATTCCTTTCCCTAAAGAAAATACATATGTCCCCATCATTGTTGACATAGTACTCTTAAATGTGTTTTGCATTCAATTGGCACTTTACTAATTGCTGTGTTCATGCAATATGTCCTGAATGTCAGTTTGGAAATCCATTTTTGAAAGTGCAGTAGGTAGCAATGAAGCACATGCTCACAAAACTGCACATAATGCAAGGCTTTGCCTATTCCTAGGCTGCATTTCCACGTATGCTTGCCACCATTTGATGGGCACCTCACTATCAAAACCACAAAGGGACACATTGATCTTCATATTGCCCTCTTAACGGCGTTCCCTTCTCATTTTCCTCCTGCCTCAGCAGAACCTTAAAACTAGTTACTGTTGCCGTGACCCTTTTGAACCGAAAAGGACAGGCTTCTAAAGAATGAATCTCCCAGGGTGCTGGTGGATGCTATTCTCCTTTTTTGTGTTAATCGGCAAAGCGATAGGAGGGTGTCAAAGCAAAGCTGCCAGCATTGCTTGGCATTCCTACCCGGGCTTTGCTAAAAATTCCAGTCCTCAGCGGATTACAAGGATGGCATTAGAGCTTCAAAGGAGAGCTGGCTTAGCACTGAGCTGCATCTCCTCAGAAGCTCGATCAACTGAGCAGTGCTGGAAAGACCTGCGTCACGCCGCAGCCTTTCATAACTTTGTCCTGATGTGAGACATCTTAATGTGGGAAAGGAAGGTTTAAAAGAAAAGGGAATAATCAAGTTTCCTGGAAAAAGACAGTAATGATGATGATCACCTATCCCCTGCAACCGACATTGTAAATATGAAGATAACATGGTATATAAATCCAGTGTTTGTGGTAGGTGATGCAGCAGACAAAGCATTCAAGTTTTAACTTTATGAGTAAAAGCCAAAGCACATTTTTCAAACAGAAAAATGAATCCAAGCAAGGAATTTTTCTACCTATCAGATGCATCTTTTTAACATGGCAACATTGCCTCCCCCCATTAACCAAATATTGCCGAGGAAGAACATCTCACTTAGTGGTGGAGGAGACCTAGAAGCTTGAGGTCCTCCTGTGCAGTTTGTGAAACCTCTGTGCACTGTGCTCACTTTTTCAAATGTACTGCAGTTAGAAAAGACGATGCAGGTGGTTGTCAGGAACTCTGTAGCAGGACCTCAGGCAGTAGGTGCTGCCACATATGTTCACAGCAGAATCGGAGATGGTGGGACCCTCAGGAAATATAGTTGCCATGGCTTCCAGATTCCATGGTTGCTGCTGTGCATACCTCCCCCAGGCACCAGTCTCTCCCATGGAATTCACCTAGGAGTAATTACATCCATCCTGGATTGCATCAGATAACCCTCAAATATCTAGTGTGGGAATTGTGTGGAGAGACTTTCTGTAAGCAATTGGTCCCTCAACCTGCTACTCAAGCCTGATACCATCTCCTCCTGTTCCTTTCTGGTATTTAGGGTGGGGCAGCCAGAGGTATGAGGGGTGTGCAGGGTGACTTGGGACTAGCTAACACCTGAAATGGTGTGTAAGAACAAAAACTAATGTAGGGTTGCCATATTTCAAGAAGTAAAAATCCGGACACACCCAAAGTTGTGGGCTTTTTTTAAAAAGGAAAACTCAAAAAATATACAAAAATGCCAAATATGATTTCTCGGTTTACTTGCCAAAGATCCAGGACAAACCACACCTTACAGAAATTCGCCCCAGATGTCATTTCCACCTTTGAAATCCCAGTAATGTCCTGGAAATCCTGGATGCATGGCAGCCCTATACTAATTACATGGTTCTGTTTACGTCTTTGCTACTGTAGCTCAGTTGGGAGAACATGAGACCCTTAATCTAAGGGCCATGGGTTTCAGCCCCATGTTGGGCAAAATATTCCTGCAATGCAGGGGTGGGGTGGGGTTGGACTAGATGACCCTCATGTTCCCTTCCACCTCTACAATGCTTTGATTTTATGAATGGAAGAGTTATGCCACCTCCAAAGTGCTTCCCAGTGACAATCAGATCCTATTACATAATTGGTGTTCTTGGCTGAATTTTGTGGCTATTTTATATTGTTGCCATTGATTTATCATATTATACTTTAGTATTAAGACATATTAATGTGGTTCACCACTTTGAGGGCCTTGGATTCAAAAAGCATTATACAGTGGTACCTCGGGTTACATACGCTTCAGGTTACATACATTTCAGGTTACAGACTCCGCTAACCCAGAAATAGTACCTTGGGTTAAGAACTTTGCTTCAGGATGAGAACAGAAATCGTGCTACAGCGGCGCAGCAGCAGTGGGAGGCCCCATTAGCTAAAGTGGTGCTTCAGGTTAAGAACAGTTTCAGGTTAAGAACGGACCTCCGGAATGAATTAAGTACTTAACCCGAGGTACCACTGTATAGATAAACCAACCATGCCATATTACAGAATTTGTGCTGTCTCCTCACCTGAGGATCTTAGGTTTGCAAATGCATGTAGGCTCTTTCATGCAATCAGGATCATGCAGGGCTCCCAGTTTCATGGAGATGCCTCGGCATGTTCAGCCAAATGTACATAGTCAACCCATTTAGACCTTCTATCCCTGTAATACTTGAAGTTCTGGAGGCTGAAGCAGGAAGGAACAGTAATATCAGGGCAAGTCTAGCACTACTAGTCCCCCTCTCCCATCACACATTCTTGGAAGACGTGCAGAATAACCTCAGGGTAGGGGCTTCAGTCTAGCTTCCAATCTACAAGATTGGGATGAAATATTGAACTGCCCTGTAGGTTTATTGTACGCATGAATGAACTTGGAGCTATCCAAGCTCTTTTATAAATGCGGAGTATTATTTAAACAGTGCTTCCACAAATGTGAGCTTCAGACCTGAAATAAACTGAGCTAACCTGGATTTCAGTTCAATGCAGTGTGATCGAAAGATCTGTTCAAACAGAATTCCCTGTCATGTCGGCTGTCAGATTCCATGTGTTGCATTTATTATTTACTATATTTGCTCACAGCCTCGGGGGGGGGGGGGAGGAGGAAGGGAGTGGAGGTAGGAAGCTTGGAGCTCCTTTCCTTCACAAAACAACTTTAGCATGGAGGTAGGCCAAGGCCACTGACATTGTTTCAAGGCTGAGCATGTACTTAAAACTGAACTTTTCCCACAAACAAGCGTCATGCTTCAGTGTCCAGCAACTGCACCACACTCTGCGGAACCAGAGTGTATTAGAGGTCAAAATAGATGACCCTTCGATGCACTTTTCATTAGCAGGCTGCGTGCAACTGAAAAAGCACACACCCTCAAATCCTGTAAATGTGGAGTCGTTTTCACACTCTTGTCAGTGAAATGTGACTCCCGCACACTCTGTGGGAAACACAGCTAGATTTAAGGGAATCTTTTAAGCTTCTCTTGAAAGTCCACAGCTTTTTTGCCTGAGCAGAAACTTCCAAAACTGCTCCACATTTTGCTTTAGGGGGAATTCAGTGGCAACTGGATAAAATGTGTACTGAGAAATCTGTTTAGCATTCCTCAGAATTCCTCACATAGTTTGCCCAAGCAGGAATTTCCAAATTTCACTGTAGGCAATGTTTGGTGGCAGCTTGGAACAAACTATTTATTGTGAAACTACTTTCTGATGTTGCAAGCTTTTGTAGTATTAGCATTGCCAAACTTTTTTCTCTCTCTGTCCCCAGTAAAACCTATCACTATTCTAAGAAGGAAGAGGTTTGTAATACCTAGAGAAGAAAAGAGTATCAGATATTGGTATGGGTATTCGAGGGTATGTGAAAGTCTGCTTCGTTGATCATCAGTTTTTTATTTTATTTTTGTTACTGGTATATCTGCTGCTGTTGATCTTGTTAATTTTTATGGGGGACATGAACTTAGTATTATATAGAGTCATTGTGGTTTGTTGTTTGGTTTTAAACTCTGTATATTTTCTCTGTTTTATATTTATGTTTTATGTTTTTACTTTTATGTAAGTTGCCAAGGTCATTTTAAGAAAGACAACTAGTAAATTTAACAAATAAGAATAATGTGACCACACAATGATAGCCGACTTCCCCATGGTTGCCCTGCCTTTAGAAAAGTGGTCCCCAGATTCAAGGCCTACTCTCTAACAGGACTAGAGCAGTGGTTCCCAAACTTGTTTCCACGCGGACCCCTTGAAAATTGCTGATGGTAGACCACTTAAGGAGGGCCCCCCCCCCCGGTCCACTGAAGCAATTGTAATGTGCTATGCTAGATACTGTATGAATTTTAATTGTATTTTAATTGCATCTTTTATTTATTTTATTGTATTACAATTTGAATTTCATAGAAGAAGAAGAGGAGTTTGGATTTGATATCCCGCTTTATCACTACCCGAAGGAGTCTCAAAGCGGCTAACATTCTCCTTTCCCTTCCTCCCCCACAACAAACACTCTGTGAGGTGAGTGGGGCTGAGATACTTCAAGAAGTGTGACTAGCCCAAGGTCACCCAGCAGCTGCATGTGGAGGAGCAGAGACACGAACTCGGTTCCCCAGGTTACAAATCTACCACTCTTAACCACTACACCACGCTGGCTCTCCAGTTGTAAGTGTTCTTCACATACACTCTGCAGACCACTTGAATATGGTCCATGGTTTGGGACCTCTGATCTAGAGACTTTTCTAGAGGCCATACATCTACCATGACTCCTCTCTTCTCCCCAGTTCTATGCCACAAGCTGGTGCTAGTTATTGCTGGCTGAATATGATTGGCTGGGTTGAAATTCCCCCTCCATTTTCCTGGCAATATCCTGCCCCTCTGAAAACAAGGGCTGCTACTGCCTTTGTTGTGGTGAGGGAAGAGAAACAGCTCTGAAGTATTTGGGGGTGGGGTTGCTGCTTACCTTACTGCAGGGGTCGCCAGCTTTTTGGGCCCACGGGCCCATTTGCAAACTCAAGAAATTGTTGTGGGCACCCCTCACACATCGCAGCCCAAGCACACACCACAATCTATTCCATTGGCTTCATTTGAATAATTATTTCAAGCCTAATTTCAGCAGGGGCAGGGAATGGGATACTTTGAGCACCAGGGAAAACCTCTATGGGCACATGATGTGTACCTTCAGGCTTCAGGTTGGTGACCTCAGGCTGCTCTTCTCCAGCCACACTTCCAGAAAGGCTTCCAGAGAGTGACATGATATGGAATCCATCCAAGGCAGTCCAGCAAGTGCCAGCGGGATATAGCAAAGAGAGGACATCTGTAAGCAGTGCAGGGCTAAATAAATAAGTACAGTGGTACCTCTGGTTATGAACACTTCAGGTTATTATAAGTAGTTGCTCCTGGTTGTGAACTTTGCCCCAGGATGCGAACGGAAATCGCGGGCAGTAGGAGACCCAGTAGGAGCAAAAGCGCACCTCAGGATCAGAACGGTTTCAGTTTAAGAACGGACCTCCAGAACGAATTAAGTTCGTAACCAAAGGTACCACTGTAAAATCAGTTAGAAAAATTGAAACACTCCTGGGCATCTTGTAAGATAAGCAGAAACCCCCACCCAAATTTTTCAAAGAATCCACCCCACCATAATTTTTGGAGGATTTTGTTTTGCTCCCACCTAGCCAAAAGATTGTTGATTCCTTTTTGGGGGGTGGGGGTGGTGTCAGTTCTACTTTAAGGCACAAGCATAACACTACAGAACATAAAACAACAGAAGGGCAAGAACATAAGAATAAGATGAGCCCGCTGGATCAGGCCAATGAGTCCTGGATCTAGTCCAGCATCCTTTTCTCACAGTGGCCAACCAGATACCCATGGGACATCTGCAAGCAGGATCTGAGCACAAGAGCACTTTCCCCTTCGGTGGTGTCCAGCAACTGTTGTTCAGAAGCATTACAGCCCATCCTAAACACGGTTGTACAAATCTGGAAGAGACTGTGTAGAAGCTCAAACCATTAGGTAGCTAATGATACTTCAGATTTTAGGGTGGGTTCAATTTGTATTAGGTTATGGGGTGAATTTATTCCACTTCCATACAAATTACTGAGCTGTAACGGATCTATATTATTATTTTCCTGCCTCGTCTAACCCCTTTTCCAGTTGTTTTGATGTATGAAAAATTATGGCTATGGCTCAAGAGAGTGGGGTGCTAGATTAAAGATATAGGTCACCATGCTGAAGTTCTCATGAGGCTGTCAGTCTTCTTTAGGATTCTGCTGCCATTTGATTGCATTCAGGGAAAGATTTGAGTCGAACAGATAAGGAAAGAAAACTGGCACAGAGCATACAGTAACTCATTCTGTCAGGGATTTGGCATGGCATTCAAGAGAAACCAATTATGATTTATGTCAATACAGCACAGATAATTTCCTATTGATTGACTGCCAGAGCCTTGATAAAATAATGAGTTAGGCCCGGAGCCAGTCCCACAGGCTGCAGTGGGCCCATTCTGCATGCCCTTGCTAAAGGTTCCCTCAAATCTTGTAAATAATTTGGACTGATGAATGCTCTTGTCAAATATGGAAACACAAATAAACAAAAGTAGCCATTTTCATTTCCTGTGTTCCACTTGTCTACCCTTTAACAAGCAGGCTCATTTAGTTGGTTCTAGTTGGAAGGCAGGGCTAAAAGACTAGGTTTTAAAATTTGATTCTGAACCAAGGCTGGGTGTGCAGTGCAGATGGTCAGTAGGAATTTCTCAAAGAATCTCATTTCTGTCTTTTTGTCCTGTCCCGGAGCAACGCAGACCCAATCGGTGAACTCCAATAAGGCTACAGTACGCTCCCTCTCCCTCTCTCAGCTATAATTACAAAACGACAACTTTCAGATCAGGTAATTTACCAGCAGTCGCAAGCATTTCCTGTGCCCAGAATGTAGAAAGGTTCTTGACACTTTGTGTAGGTGTCACCACAGTACCCAACTGAATGACGACATGGACACAACCCATCATGGGAGTTCGCTGGATAGGTCCACATCAATATAAGTTCTCTGAAACTGCTGATGGCACTGTCTCTTCAACATCAAACTCCAAATAAATGAACTCTCTTCAGATAACTGCTACTTCTTCTTCTGTCCTGATGATAAATCACATGGTGAAGAGAAACTCTAATTCATCACTAAGGAGAACTGCAAGGGCTCTTGTTCCCTGTGAGGTTTTCCTGTGACTATCAAATGTGGGCTAGAGATTATTCGAGGTGGGGTACTCAACCGGCATTCCCAGAAACTAGTATATTAGCCATCATGATTACTAGCCACTGATTGGCTTACCTTCAGTGATTTTGTCTAATTCCCCTTTAAAGGCATCTAACTGCTCAGAACCAAATACTATGGTTGCTTTTATGACATCCTGTTTCATTCTTTTTACTGTTTTCCTGGCCAATTGAAATTCATTCAATAGCTTTTATTGGAAATCCGTGTCTGCAAATCCTCTGGTTTTCCGTAATAAGGGTGAACATCTAGCTTTATTTATCACTGCCAATTTGGGAAGAATTGCTTTAACAGCGTTAGCAAGTGGCTAGGCCATTACAAAGTCCATGATATGACTCAAGTTCAGCAGCAGACATCAGTTTAAGGGATTCAGTACAAGGGACCCACATCTGATGCACATACAAACCATCAGTAGGCTGCACAATAGGCAATTAGAAGGTCAAGTTGCATCATCATCCTTGGAAATAATGTTTTGTTTTGAAAGTGGTTAGCCACAGAATAGTTAAACTACATTAGAAATAGAATATATCTTTACTACAGCTATGACTTTGAATAGGAGTCTATTCTAGGCACAAAGAAGAGATGCACTCACAGAAGGTGCTGTAAAGTCAAAGGTAGCTGTTGGGAAGATGGGTTGTTGTCTGAAGAGTATGGAATAAATCAATCTGATAAATCAATGTCATCACCACTGCACTTGATGTCAGGCATAAACGGGAATGTTTGTGGGCTACAAAAGAGCTTCTCCTTGACTTTGTTTTTCTGCATTGCTGAGCCAACAAATATAAATATACATTTTCTGTAAATGAACATCGTGATAAGACATGGTGTTCTCTGAAATTTTAAAGGGCAGGAGAAGTTTGAGGTGGAGAAGATATATAATCATTCAGTTGCATGTGATGTATCTTGAAATCACTGTTCTCACTCCTGGTTGTGTATTTGATCCTTTGTGTATTTAATTATACTAATTATGCAAGAAGTTGCAAAAAGCTGTTCAGAAGGACACTATTCTTTATGCCCACCACAGCTCTTTCCCCTTAAGCACCTGCTCCAGTGGAATCTGAAAAGGAATACTTGCAGCTTCTTGGTCACCCTGCTCATTTGGACTCTTTTGAGTGTTGATTAAACTGTTCTCTAGTCTAAACAGTTTACTTAATGACCAAAGGGAACAAAAGGCAGTCTTTCTCTATTTACTACACTGCACCACTCCCCAAAGTAAAATTAAAAATAAAAATAAAATCCCATCTTGGGGAAGAGTTGTGGCATGGCAGCCTGCAAAGGGCTGTGATGAAGACTAGAGGATCTGGTGGGCTGCCTGCCCAGTGCCAAATGATGCAGTGAACACAATTCCCTCCATGGAATGAGGAGGCTTGTAGTCCAGTCCATGAATTCTCAATAGGAAAAGGAGGAAGAGCAGCGAGTGGAGGTCTAGGCATGCATACAGAATTGAGCTGGGGAGCTGTGCCCATCTCAGCCCTGCCAAAAAGTCAAGAAGTTCTGCCTCCAAAATCTTGCCTTGTTCCTACTTCCCAATGGAAGCTCAGAGATCTGAGGTTCGTCCCCTGGCAATAGGGAGCAATTGATGGGAAAGACCATCATATCTCAAGGACCGCCTTTCCCCATATGAAGCAACATGGACCCTGCAATCATCATCCATGGCAACTGAAGCAAAGTGAGATGCAACCTTACACAAGAATATAGGAACATAGGAAGCTGGCTGATATTGAGTCAGACCATTGGTGATTAAATCTGGGACCTTCTGTAGGCAAAACAGACTCCGCCACTGAGCTATGACCCTCTACCAACCTTACACAGCGTGGAATATCACCATTTATTTATTTTTCAATTTGAAAACAGGTTTCTTTTCCCAATGAGTGAAACATTTTGGATGCCTCCCCCCACCAGATGAATGAGGGGCCCATTTGCTTAGTTTAGGCTCAAAAGCCATTGCTACTTTTATGATATATTAACCTAGGTTTTCACCCACTGGAACAGGGTGCTGAATTTGGTGCTACTTACTAGGGGTTGACTAAAAAGAATCTCTTATCCAAGAGCTGAATGTATATAGGAAAACTGTTTTGTTTCAAAGAGCAGGCATTGTCTCCCCCAAGAGACGTGGTGACATTCAGTGGAATTAATCTAGAGGATGGGGGAAAGCAGCAGTGCTAAAACTGCCGAGTTCTGCTATCAAAATGCAATTGCAGCATGTGCTTTGTATGGTAAATAATTGGGATACATTTATCAATAGTCTGCCAAGGGAGACATAAGATATATACAAGCTATTACCTCGGGTGACAGAATGGCAATGGGCGCAGAGACATTTCCCCCCCAAAAGAAATCTTCAGAACCTAAAGTAAGTTTATTGTAGGATCTACTTGTCAATATTAGGATGCCCACGGGTGGCTCAAGGGCTTATTTTTGCAGCGTTCGGATGAGAAAGGCTGGATCTATTGGTTTTATGACAAAAAACAGATTTAATCCAAATATGCACAGATAGGAAAAAGCCTTGAAGCATTACAAGAGACTGAGGTTGAATCTCTCTGGGAGTTTTCCCAGCTGCAGTTCAGTACATTAATGCTGAACTAGAAGTTACAGGATGTGGTGGCATCAGAGAGCATGCATGTTTACTGCATCATTTTCACACCAATGATTTCAGAGTAAGCAACAAAGCAAAGCAAAGCAAAGCAAAGCAAAGCAAAGCAAAGCAAAGCAAAACAAAACAAAACAAAACAAAACAAAACAAAACAAATAAAGGGAGCTAGAAACAATGGCCACCAATTTTTATCACTTTAACAGAGTATTAGATAAATGGAGAGCAGTGTTTTCACTGGCTACTAGACGTGGTGGTTCTGGCTATGCTCTGTCTCCAGAGTTGGAGGCAGCATGCCTCTGAATACCAGTTGCTGAGTATCAGAACTGGGGAGAGCTTTGTTGCATTCAGGACCTGCTTGTTGGCTTTCCAGAGGCATCTCATTGGCCACAGTGAGGACAGGATGAAGGAGTGTCTCCACCCCCATCGTTCAGCCCAGACACTGAGGTCCAGCTCCAAGGGCCTTTTGGTGGTTCCCTCACTGTGAGAAGTGAGATTACAGGCAGAGGGCCTTCTTGGTAGTGGCACCCTTCCTATGGAACACCCTCCCATCAGATGTCAAGGAAATAAACAACTTTTAGAAGACATCTGAAGGCAGCCCTGTTTAGGGAAGTTTTTTATGTTGGAAGTATTACTCTGTTTTTAGTACTCTCTTGGGAGCCACCAAGACTGGCTGGGGAGGCCCAGCCAGATGGGCGGGGTATAAATAATAAAATCATCATCATCATCATCGTCATCATCATCATCATCATCATCTAGATGGGCTTAATGTCCTTAAAACAAAACAAAACAACAACAAATCCAAACCAGAAGCCAACAGCAGAAGCAGCACACTCCTGATTGGTGTTACTTTGAAAGGACTTGGTTCCACACCAACAGGGTTTCCAACAAGCGGATGGGCACAATAGCCAGTGATTCATCAGCTGCAGGTGCATAGTCTTCTAGGAGACACCTGGGCAAGGAGACACCTGAGCAACCTGCATCCCAAGGACTACCTGGCTCTTGCCCTGGTTTCATATGGGTGGCATGGAAGGGGAAAGGGGGACAATAGGGCAGGGGAGAGAAGAGGGTGGGAGAAAAAGGAAGAGAAAAGGGGGTGTCCCACTCACATTAGGCTCCAGTCATTACTGACTTCAGCTCCACTCACTGCCCCCAGCAGGTTATCCCCAAGGGAATGTGGCCCTCTACTGAAAAAGGTTCCCCACCCTTGATATTGCTAACTAGTTTTCTATCATGCCACCTTTTTCAGGGGATGGGAATCCTGGCAAATGTGCTAGGTTTATTTAGACTTGCCACAGAAATGGGTAAAACATAGATTCTGGATAAATTTAGGGATGATGTCAATCAGTTTCTAAATTGTTTCGAGGGGTGGGATTTTTTAGCAGGCAAGTAGTAGATACATTTTATGAAATAAAACAATAAATGAAGTTTTTGAATTGGGGATGGATGGCTTAGAACCCCCCCCCCCAATTTGGAAAATACCTATGAATTAGTAGTGGGCTCTTGGGATTCTATTACCTCAGTCAGATGCTCCATTCACCAGTGTAATTATTGTTGATACAATATAAACAGAGCATGCATTTTTTTTGTACTTAGGAAATAAAGCTACTAGGCTGCCTGGTTTCTGATCTGTCGAGCTCTATTAAATGTCTTTTAAACAGCCTCAGACAAAAGTGCAATCTTGCTGGCTTGCTGAACCACACAGTCAAAGGAGATTCTCTCCGGACTAGACCTCGACACTTTTCTGGCACTCAAAATCTATAGGAGACACATAAGGAAGAAATTCAGTGTTATTTCTGATCAGAAGCCACTAACTGAATTACAGGCACCAGTGGGAAGATATGAAATCTGTGGGAGTGCTTGTTCCTTCCAATGAACCTCTGCTAAGCAGGCAATGAATGGAGTCAATAGTTCAGCTCTCCTAAGATGACTGAATGGTTAAAGGTGCTCCTCCTTTGCTGCTCACTGCTAGAATGAAAGTGGCTTTTGGAATAATTAAGGCAAAACATGGTTAACTCTTCTGAAATGGCTCACACGCTTTTTAAATTTTTTTAACTAAAGCATTTTCAGAAATACAAGTTCATAATCCCAACAGTAGTACAGTGGTACCTCAGGTTACAAACACCTCAGGTTACAGACTTCACTAACCAGAAAGTAGTACCTCGGGTTAAGAACTTTACCTCAGGATGAGAACAGAAATCGTGTGGCAGCAGCAGGAGGCCCCATTAGCTAAAGTGGTACCTCAGGTTAAGAACTGTTTCAGGTTAAGAATGGACCTCCGGAATGAATTAAGTTCGTAACCAGAGGTACCACTGTATGAACTATTATTTTATTTGTTTTGACAATTTATATAGTGCTTCATTGCAGATGTCTCTGAGCAGTGTACAAGAAACTCAATGCAAACTGTAGCACCCCCCCAAAACCCCCTATAAAATCACACTAGGTAGTTTGCTGTTGACCCAAGCCCAATTCTGGCATTTCCCCATATGCAATAACAATCACTTGAAGGGAGAGAGTAGGACTGTGCTTCCTGGCCTCATCCACTCTGTTGCACCTTCATAACCTGGAGAAATCAGTGCTTCTCACACGGAGAAAGGGTGACTAGGGTAGGTCTGTTCGTTGGTTCTCTGCACATTTTAGAACTCTGATCTTCCAACTTTATACTTTCATCTGCCTCAACTGAACCAAGTGCTGAAGTTTAATTGCTAGAGGTGTTTTTCCCGAGGGAGGTGTTTTTCCTAGATCAAAGTTTTTTTTTAAAAAAACCATATAAAGACTGCAAAAGCACCATACAGATGCATTAAAAAATCAGATTTTAAAAAGCTATTTTACAGTTATTTCCAAGAGACACTTGTATCTATGCTTAGATCCAGCGAGAGAGAGCTCTGTGTGGAAGCTGATGCATGAACCGAATGTGGAGGTAGACGCTCATCTTAATGCACATTTACATCTGCATTGCAAAGCTTATCTGGTACCCACTGAATATGAATGTGGATGTATATTCCCACTGAATATACTTGTTGTTTCATGCAACTGGTTCCAAGCAACTGGGGCTGGATTGGGCCTGCACTATAAAGATTGGTGGGAGGGAGGGAAAGACTGCTAAACAAGGTGCGAGACTGGTTACATTACTTTCAAATAAGAGAGGTTTATAACCTAGATAAAAAAATTGGTTTCCAGGTGGAAAAATCAAAATTAGAAACAGAATTGTTAGAACCCAATGCTAAGATATTATCAAGAATGTACAATTTGCTGTTGAAATGGAGTACTGAGGAAGAAACGGTAAAATCTGCGATGATTACATGGGCACAAGATATAGGACACAATATTATGTTTGCTGATTGGGAGCAGTTGTGGACCACTGGGATTAAATTTACGGCATGTAATGCCCTAAGAGAGAATATTATGAAAATGATGTACAGGTGGTACATGACCCCAGTCAAGCTTGCAAAAATTTACCATTTGCCCGATAATAAATGTTGGAAATGTAAAGAAACTGAAGGTACATTCTTTCACCTTTGGTGGACGTGCCCAAGGATTAAGGCTTTCTGGGAGATGATTTATAATGAAATGAAAAAGGTATTTAAATACACTTTCCTGAAGAAACCAGAGGCCTTTCTCCTGGGCATAGTTGGCCAATTGGTGTCAAAGAAGGATAGAACTTTCTTTATGTATGCTACAGCAGCAGCAAGAATACTCATCGCAAAGCATTGGAAGACACAAGATTTACCCACTCTGGAAGAATGGCAGATGCAAGTAATCGACTATATGGAAATGGCAGAAATGACTGGCAGAATCCGAGACCAGGGAGAAGAGTCGGTGGAAGAAGATTGGAGGAAATTTAAAATTTATTTACAGAAACATTGTAAAATGTATGAATGTTGATGACATTGAAATGAAATGAAGGGGTTCTAGTAACAAGATATAATGTAAGACTGGATTGATAATAGATAAAAAATTGAAATTATAATTTGGAAGGAAAAACAATTAAGGATAGGATAATAGGATAATAGGATATGAATTTGCTGAACCAATTTTTAAAAAGGGATACAAAAAAGGGAGGCGTGAGGAAGTCAGGAAAATAAGTTAATCAAAGATGAGAAATTAAAAAAGAGGGATTTGTGTTTTTCTTTTTTGTGCGCTTATTTGCTTTTTCTTTTTCTTTTTCTTCTTTCCCCCCCTTGTTAGGTTAAATGTTTGTATTTTTCTATTGTGTAATTTTGTATTGTTGTGTTTTATATTTTTCTTGTGTTTTTCTTGTTCTTTGTTTGTTGTTTTTGAATTTTCTTATTGTTAAAATTTAATGAAATATTATTATATAAAAAAAGGAAAGACTGCTAAACAGTTTGGCCTACTTCATCACACACATTTCTAATTCCACTGAGTCTGTGAAGTTATTTCAGACCTTGCTGGATATGATTAGCTCTAAAAGATATCACACTTTTCTACATGGGGGGGGGGGGGGGGCGGAGCCCATTTAGGTCATGCTAATCCACATATTTCACATTTTTCTTTTAAACACACAGAAACAACTTAGCGTTTTGCCACCTCTAAGCGTTTTGCCACCTATTTATGTTTTCAAAAATTGTGCTTATATTTTTAATGTTTTCAGTCTCATCTGTTGGTCCATTTTCTTACTGCATGAAGCAATTTTTTTCTCCATACTTACCAAGCAATGTTTTTTATGCTAAATTATAGATTATCTCCCATTTTATTTTATCTTTTTACAGACTGGTTAATGCTGAGAAAAATAACCAACACAAGTAATTTGGATTTATGGCCAACTGTCACCTGAAAATACAATGCTAGAACTTGAAAGAAAGAATGAAGACAAAATGTGAAAATCCCAGCTGGACTGTTGCCTGGATTGCTACTAATGCTTGACTAATGTTTATTTTATTTTATTGTATTTTTTTAAAAAGGTTGCAATAACTCTGGCTTTTGGACAACCGTTTCATAAATGATTTGGAAGAAAAACGTTGATTTAACTACAAGACTACTGAATAAAGATTAATAGTATATTATTGTTTACAAACTAAACTGCACATAAAACAGAATACATTGGATTATGTGAATGGATTAATAAAATGGCACTAATGTAGCATGCTGTCAGCTACAGAAGACAAGGATTCATGAGGGCAAGCCACACTATTGTCAACAATAGCAAAGGCCTAGCTGAGCTTTTGGTAATAAGATGTTGACCAGGGCCTTCTTAACCGTTAGCGCTAGGGGTGCACGGCACCCAGGTGCGGGCTCTCAGGGGCACCAGGCCAAGAGTCCGGGGCCGAGTGTTGGAGTCCGGGGAAGAGCCACCAACAGCCAAGTGGAGTAGAGCCCATTGGAGCTCCGTGGGCAGCTCTCCCCCGGACTCCAACGCTCGCCCCTTAACTCGCGCCAAGCCACTGCTCTGCTCTGCTTGGCTGCCGGCTTTTGCCGCAGCTGCATGGCGGCTATTTTGGCTGCGTGCACCATGCCTGAAGCGCCGTGTAATATTGTGGGTACTGCGTGATGCATCCTATTGCATGTGCTGAGCTGCAAGTTCCTTTGCTGGCTTTTCCGCTGTCAGCGCATGCTCCCAGCACCGCCCAACGTGGGGTGCCGGTGCAGAACGACGGAGAATGCAAGCGGCAGCAGAGGAAAGTTGAACTTGTAGTGTTGATTGACTAGATGAATTCTTGCCATACTGTGTTGTACTCAGAGCAAGACATGGGTGGGATTAAGAGTTCGGACTTAGGAAACCCAGCAAGACATTTATGATAGATGAAGCAAACATCTCAAAATGTGGAGTTTGTATTTCTGAAGCTGCAATCTTGCGCAGTTTACTAAAGAGTATGTTCCATTGAACTCAGCAGGATTTACTTCCAAGTAAAGATGCAAAGACCAAAGATCTAAGAGGTAGACATGATTGATTAGCAATACATGAAAAGGAATTTCCCCCTGCCCCCAAGAACAATGAAAGATCAGAACCATGGGAAAAACTATAAGCCTTGAAATAGCGGGGGGATGTAAGGCTGTTTGATGTTCATGATTACAAATGATAAGTTGATCATTTAATGAATGATGGAAGTACTCTATAATTAGCTAAATGATTACATCTTCATCATTAATCAGGCTGCAAACCTTTCTCCCTACACATCATTAAATCCCATTAAAATTAACAGAACTTAACTGTCAGTCCTGGCACCAGCACCTGGCACAGTGGGGCAAATGTGGGTTCTGTGGGCTCTGGGGCCCCACTGTGGCTGGTGCCCTTATATCTCAAAATAAATAAAAGCATGATGATAATGTCTGAGCAAAGTGGCCCAGCCACCACCATCTCTGGTACACTAAGCCCACAACTTGTGCACATTCAACTTGTGTGCATTCAGCCTTACACACATGGCAAAAAAATTAAAAGGGGTTGGGAAGGGGGTGGGGTTTGGGGGAAAATGACTTTGGCAACCCCACCCACCATTGAACCCAATGGGTTTTGACTATATGCAATTTTGGCTTTAGGTGTGATTCCCCAGGTTGTAACCCCTGGATTAGTTGTGGACCAACTGTATAATAACGTTGACTGCAGCTAGTTTGCTTGGACGTTCTCTGCTATGCTGGGCACTTGGCTGAGCACTGGTGGGGGCAAGCAGCAGTTTAGGTGGTTAGGAGTCCTAGGACCATAGCTGTCAACGTTTCCCTTTTTTAAAGGGAAATTCCCTTATTCCGAATAGGATCCCTCACAAGAAAAGGGAAAATAAAACCCCCATAATAAAACCTCTCTTGCCCCCCCAAAAAACTTGAAATAAGATACCACGAAGCAAGACTAGCAACTAACAAACTGATTATGGCACAGGTTGTCATAGCATGCAAAGGAGGAGGAGGAGGAGGAGGAGGAGGAGGAGGAGGAGGAGGAGGAGGAGGAGGAAAGAAAAGAAATACTCTGTGCAGTTTCACAATTCTCAGCAGAACACAAACCAAAAACATATTACCGAACTTGGAAAACAAGAAAAAAAATATTCTGACTATTTGCAGTCTCACATTTTAAACTTGCTTAACTCGTAATTGATTTTTTTGTTTTGTTACTTCCTGCCTTGGACCAGTTACCCACTCTCATTGTCTCCTACCCGACATGCAGTGGCAGACCTTGGAGTCTCAAATTTCCACAGCAGCCTGTGCGACACCAAAATTCAGCACCCCCCACTTAAACCCTTCCCTTCTACATCATAGTTGTGGCACCCTCTGTGGCACCCCAAGGCTCTGTGCCCAGTGCGACTGAACTCTCTGCGCTCCCCTAAATATGCCTCTGTGACATGGCTGCTGTGAAGAAAGAGAAGGAGGAATAAAATGGAGGCCAAAGGGATTTAGCCCTTGCATCATACGTATCAAATTTTGGTTCTTTTAACCAGAACCATGCATCTTTGTAATATAAATTGCCACATATCCCTGCCCTGTAAGTTATTACAGCTCCAAGGTTTCAATCGATCTTAACCATTGTATGTTTTAGATGCATAAATCCAACTTGAGTTCAGCTGAGCTTGCTCCCAGGTTAGTTTGCACAGGAAACTGATACCTAAAAGGAGATATCTTAGGCCTGGTGCTGTTGGGGTGGGGGGACTGTGGGAAACAGAATGAACTACTTCCATTTTAAAACATGTTTGTTTTCTTTTTACTATTTTACTGTTACATGTATAAGGGTGCTTTAAATGTATCATGTAGATGTGACCTAGATCTGTTTGAAATAGCAAAATTGTGTTCATTTGGAAGCTAGTCTAATTTGTCATTATATGATAGGAAGCAGCCTTTGCTCTCTGCATAGTGAAAAGTTGTGCCTAATACAGGATATTTGATTATGAGCATGGGGTGCTCCAGTTAAAAGGTATCATCATCTGGCCTATTTCGTGTCTTTTATTCTCCTGGGCTAGCAGCATGGCAACAAAAAACCCAGTCCAAACAAAGTGAAATGCTTTCAGAATGCTCATGTTTTGAGGCCACATTTTCTATCCGCACAAATGGCGACGGTTAAAAGGGTCTGGGAAATAAGCAAATTTACCTGACACATGAGTCCACAGTCTACAAAGTACTTTCTGATCGGCTTTTGTACAGAGAAGGATCCCACTCTAGAATATATAATGGGATATATTTGTAAAATTTCTATCCCACTCAGGGAGGCTGATTCTTGGTGCTGAACTGGGCCTGCATGTGCAAACTCAAATACCGGTTTTGAGAGTGGCAGGATTTAATCAAGACTTACCCTCCAACGGATAATGTTTGTGTTATTGTTTGGACAAATTCACAAGCGATTGATTAAGTTTAGATAGAAATACCATTTGGAAAGGGCCATAGCTCAGCGGTAGAACATCTGCTTTGCATGCAGGAAGTCCCAGCTTCAATCTCTGTCATCTTCAGGTAGGGCTAGGAGAGATTGCTGCCTGAAATTCTGGAGATCCTGTAGGAGTCGGTGTCAACATTACTGAGACAAATGGCCTGGCCTGATATAAAGCAGATATCTATTCGTTCACATTGGAGAACACTGTGATCAAGAGAACCTAGGTGCCTCCTCAGTCTGTGGCCCAGGTGCTAACTTTTGATGGCAACTTCGAGGTCCCACCTTGCTCTACCTTTTCAGGGTCCTTTATCTTTAAACTGGGCTTGGACTGGACAGTCCTTCCAATAGGGAACAGGATACCCTCCTAACTTTTGGATTATGGCTCTTGTGTTGCATCAGCTCAGACTGTCTCACAAGCAGAAGCCCAACTTAATTCAAAGGAGTTTGCGCTAAGGTTTGTCCCCCACTCCCCAGAAAGCATCTGGATAGTGTGTTGCATTCAAATGAATTACCAAGATAACTAAACATAGACTGGTGCTCAATTACTTTGCCGGAACAGGCTTTAGATACCATTGCAATGAGCATAATAAAAATGCCCAGGCAAAGAGATACTAGAGACAAAATTGACTTCTGTTGTGCCATTTCCTTGTCTTCTTTAAATTTATTTTTCAAATAGCCAAGAGACTAGCTTCACCTGCGGAGTTTCAAGCAAGTCCCTCCAAGCTACTACATTTTCCAGGTGCAGCAACTATTTGCTCAAAGAGTAAACAGAGGAGATGCAAGGTTGCCCACTGCTTCTCCCTCCCCAGTTTTGCAGCATCAACATGTAAAAAGTGCACACATTTCAGCATGCAGGTAATCATGACATCTCTTTCTTCTTTGTTCAAGGTTTGGGAGCAATCTGGCACCATGACACTAGAACTGAGGGGAAAGAATTATACTGACTTGGGTGATATCCAATACTACTCAGTGTAGACCGGTTGAAATCAAAGGGCACTGGTTTCAGTGGTCTACTCTGAAGATGATTAAAGTTGGATCTCATCGATTTTTCATAGACCAGGTCTGAGATTTTTCTCAGAAGCAGAAAACCTCTGAGGAGTTTCTCCCCTAAATATTCTTCACCAATTTTTTTGAGGTAGAAGCCATTCCCCCCAACCTCCATGACGCACCACAATGCTACTGAGTCTGGTATCTCATGAAAGGTGGAAAGTGATGGGCAGGCTGCTAGCATAGCTCTTGCCACTTGCTGTGACAGCAACTGTGAAACCTACCCCAGAGAAACTATGGTGTGGGGTGGGGGAGGGATGTAGCTGGATGGAAGAACATCTGCTTTGTATGCAAAAGGTCCCAGGCTTGATCCCCAGAGTCTCCAGCTATGACTGGGAATATCCCTTGCCTCAAATGCTGGAGAGCCACTGCCATTCAGTGTAGACAAGGATGAGCTAAATGGATCACTGGTCTGCCTCGGTACAAGACAGCTTCCGATACTTCTTCCTAATTTCTCCTCCCTCTGGAGAAATTTGTCAACCTCCCCACACACCCGCATTTCACTGCCCACGAATAAATAGGGTGAGGAACTCGGAGAGGCCATTTGCTCACAGTTCTCTACATGAAAACACCATTAAATAATAAAATACAGCTTTGTCTCAAGTTCTTGGCGACGTTGTCAGTCAGTGGCCACTAGGGACACTTTCACTGAGGCAGCACTTTGTTCCATTTACTTGCTTGATTTACTTGCTTGGGATAAGAATCAGTTTGGACATAATTGCACTAAGGCAGGAGTAGCCAACATGGTGATCTCCAGACAACAAACTCTTATCAGCCCTAACCAGCATGGCCAATTACTGGAACTGTAGTCCATAGAATGTGGTGGATCCTGGCTTGGTTACACCTGCTCTAAATACTCCCTGATGTCTGAATATGTCATATCTTCCATTTCTTATGTATGTTATTGCCATTTATTTATACATTTCCAATAACATCTTCCCTCATGTTTTTGTACATATTTCAGAATTCAGAGAAGTTGGTTATTTATTGTTTTGGGAAATGAGGTAGGTTAAAATGTGAACAGAAATTGAAATTAAAATGTGAACAGAAACAAATTTCTCCCTAGGCCCAGATTTCTCCCTGAGCATATACACAGACCCTTACCAGGCTCTGTTTCTTCCTGTAGTCCCTTTTATTACATTTCTTTGTGATTTCTTCATTTGCATTTCTTCGTGATTTCTAAAGTTTTGGAGTCCTGCAGAAGAGCGCATCATATTGTCGTGTCAACAATGGCAGTGCATTAGCAAATATGTGGATTGCTCTGTTGTATGCAAAATATTGAAATGGTGCTCATCTGTCATTCTTTGGGTCCCTGGTGCGGCAGAACAGTGCAGCTGTGTGTAGCATTGGCTGCTTGGCAAATATATCCACATGTGGCAAAGAATTTACAACAATCATCATCTGCAGTAGCGTTGAAAGAAAACACAGCTCAGCACATCAGTGAATGGATGTCGAAGCATCAAGCCAGCTTGAATTAAAGAGCTGCAATACTTAAACTTATCTCTGTGGCCTTAATCTCCACAGCAGAACAGTCACCATCCTTTTGTTGACCTATATTTATTTGCTCCAACCCAGCAGGGAACAAATGCGTATTAATCCCTAGTTTCTCAAGGTACAAGATACACAAATAGCTGCTGCCTGCAGTTCTAAATAGTCATATCCAGCAACCAGAGCAGAATGCATGTAGCTTGAACCATATAATAAAGAGCCCAGATGAATCAGAGCAAAGGACTATCTGGTGCAGCTTCCTGCATTTCACAGTGGTTGTCCAATGCCTATGTCCACAAGGAGGACATGGGAGCAACAGCCCTCTTCTGCTATTTGCCAGTGACTAGGGATGCAAGGATGTGTCAGTCTTGGTTTTCTATGTTTCTCATTCCCCCAATCTTAAATTCACTTCTCCACATTTCTGAAGTAATTTGTGATCTGCTTTTTTTTTTAAATTAATAATCATGAAAATACTTCAGCATTTTAGTGCAAAATTCTCCTAAGAGACACACTTTTGAATGCAGTTTGTACGCATTTTTACAAGCAATTTCTCACAATGTAATGTATTTCTGTATGTTATTTTTTACCAATATATTCATTTTTATGCACCTAATGTAAACATTTTTGTAGACATTGTTCGGTGGGAGAACTGCATCGCAAAATTCAGGTTAGTGAGCCTTTTGAAGGCCATCTGTGTTTCAGTTCGCATATTGTTCCGGAATGTAAATTTAATAGATTCCCTTTTAAATGGAGGTTACCCTCCCCCCAAAAAAACTTGGTGTAGCCTGAACTGCACTGTGTTTCTATGTACCTAAATATGTGAGTTGACTAGACGGGCCAATATCAGATGTAAAATATTCAGGCATTTAACCAATATATCTTGATGTTCTAAAACGCACATTTCCACTTTGAGTATTTCCAGCATTTTTTCAGATCTTTTGTTCCTTTTGCCAAAAAGTGGAGGAATGGTAGTTTATCTGTAGTTTTGGACATAAGCAAAAAGCCCATTTGTCAAAAGATTATGAAATGAAACTTGCAACATCTCTCAACCATTATGCTGTTTAGTGATAGGGGTTATCTGTAGCTTGCATAGCCTAATATTATATTCCCAAAAAATGTCTATGGGAAAATTACAAAGATAAATCATTCTGATTCCCTTCCACCCATTAGTGGCAGACTTGGGGCTTTCGAATTTCAGCAGCGCTCTGTGTGGTGCCAAAATTTGGCACCTCCCGCCTCTCGCCTTCTGTTTCATTTCGTTGTTGTGGTGTCCCCTGAAACATTCTCTCTGCTTGATGCCCAGTGTGGGCGAACCAGTCATGCTCCCCTAAATCTGCCTCTGCACCTATGTCCCATAGCTTTTCCCTTGTCATCATTGGGTTTACTGTGGAAGAACTAACAGATGTATTCTGTATGTTAATTGTATGGCTAGTTTCTGCTTAGTTTGTGTAAGGATTCTATATTAATATGAGGTGGAGATGGAAGTATAGAAAGTGAAATTTAATTTTTATTAATGTCATGCTCTGCACAGAAACTTTCATAGAACTGACTGAATAGCTGATTTTTTTAAGTATTCGCTTTCTTTCTTATTACCTTATTCAAGAAAGATATTAATAAAGATGGGTGGGTGTAAAGGGCTGCTGAGTGACTCAGTATGATAGATCTGGTTCAGCATTCCTATGCCCCTTTCTCACAGATGTTGATATATTACAGAAATGTAATGTATTTCAGAAAAATGAAGGAAAGATGATTCAAATTTCTTATTTTGGACAGTAGCCGAGTTCTGTAAGGGCATGCTTCTGCAAAGATTCAGCTAATTAAAGTCACATTGATTTCTATGTGAGGGTTAAGCACATGTTCAATTCTTTCTCACCAAAGTACCACTGAGATGTTTAATGGCTGGGCTCTGCCCACTACTCCTCAAATGTGGGCATGATGAAAAATGAACCAAAGCCGTTCTTCTGAATTCTTTAAGTTGAAATGTTTTTAAAATCCAGATATGATTGCACACTTTAAACCTTGGGAAATGGGAGTAAATTAAATCTGTTTTTATATATCCGAGTTGTAAAGACTCTGCAAGTATTTTGTAGGTCTGCATTCTCAGAAATGTTTTGAAAGGCTTTTACATAATCCTACCTAGCACTGCGGTGTGGATAGTGGATCAGAGGTGTAGACTTGTTATACACCCATGAATTTCATCCTCCCTAGGGATTAGCTTCCCAGAGATGTTCTGAAAGTTAATGGACAGTTTCTTCTAAAATAAATACAGTGCTGGCAGTGATGTTCAATAGGGACCTGGAAATAAAATACAGAGATTATGCAACCACATTTAAAAGAAGCAATCTATTTGAAGTGCAAAGTGTACTCTTCAAGTTAAACGGTTTCCCCTTCTTATATTTACCTACTTTACATGCTATGAAACAAATTTTATTTCCAAACAAATTGCAGCATATATATTTTCTGTACAAATCCGCCCCTCTGGTCTTTGAACTTCCACCAAATGCTATTCCATCTTACAGGTCAGTCATCCATGTTGTTTTCTATTTATTCACACATAAAAATGGCATCTTGAGGCAGGAAATCAGCCTTGGGTGATGCTATCTGGTTTACGAGCATTTATTCTGTGATATGTTTCCCAAATGATGCTATAAAAATAGTATGACGGTCCAGCAGGGATATGTATAGTTTAAAATAGAAAGACTTTCTTTCTTTCTTTCTTTCTTTCTTTCTTTCTTTCTTTCTTTCTTTCTTTCTTTCTTTCGTTTGTCTTCTAACTTACTTTTAAAAAACACTACACTACACCCCCCCATAAGTCTATAGTCAATTACTACAATAATGACAAGAAATCAAAAGTACAAGTCTCCACACAAACCCAATGCCTGATACCATAGAAAAACACACCAAGGTATTATCTCATCCTAACCTCCCTCAGGGTTGTTGTGAGAATAAAATGAGGAGGGGGGTTACCATTGACGCCCCTTTGAGCTCCTTGGGAAAAGGTGGGATATAAATATATCCAAAAATAAATGAGGGAGGCAGTGGGGACAAGCACATTTGCTCTGCCCCACCCCACCACTGGACACCTAATGTTAGAGATGGTAGTTGCCAGTCACAACAGTGTGATGCAGCAGCAAAAAAGAAAGAAAGAAAAGCTAATGCCATTCTGGACTGTATCAACAGAAGTATAGTGTCCAGATCAAGGGAAGTAACAGTACCACTCAATTTAAGAAGGAAATTGACAAGCTGGAACGTGTGCAGAGGAGGGCAACCGAAATGATCATGGGTCTGAAAACTGAACCTTATGAGGAATGATTGAGTTAGCCTGGGAAAGAGGAGACTGAGTGGAGATATGGCAACTATCTTCAAATATCTCAAGGGTTGTCACGTGGAAGATGGAGTAAGCTTGTTTTCTCCTGCTCCAGAGGGTAGGACTCAAACCAATGGCCAAGTTACAAGAAGGGAGATTCTGACCAAACATCAGGAAGAACTTTCTGACAGTAAGAGCTGTTTGACAGTGGACCAAACTCCCTTGGGAGTTTGTATAGAGGTTGTATAGCCATTTGTCATGGATGCTTTAGTTGAGATTCCAGCACTGCAGCAGCTTGGACTAGATGACCCTCAGGGTCCCTTCCAACTCTATCATTCCTATCTATATGTCCATAAGGTAAAGGTACCCCTGCCCGTACGGGCCTGTCGTGTCCGACTCTAGGGTTGTGCGCCCATCTCACTTAAGAGGCCGGGGGCCAGCGCTGTCCGGAGACACTTCTGGGTCACGTGGCCAGCATGATGAAGCTGCTCTGGCGAGTCAGCACCAGCGCAGCACACGGAAACGCCGTTTACCTTCCCGCTAGAAAGCGGTACCTATTTATCTACTTGCACTTAGGGGTGCTTTCGAACTGCTAGGTGGGCAGGAGCTGGGACCGAAAGATGGAAGCTCACCCCGCCGCGGGGATTCGAACCGCCGGCCATATGATCGGCAAGTCCTAGACACTGAGGTTTTACCCACAGCACCACCCACGTCCCCAATATCTATATGCATAGGTAAAGAACCCTTGGATAGTTAAGTCCAGTCAAGTTTGACTATGGGATGCGATGCTCATCTTGCTTTAGGCTGAGGGAGCTGCTGTTTGTTCGCCAACAGCTTTCCAGGTCATGTGGCCAGTATGACTAAACCGCTTTTGATTGATTGATTGATCTTTATTACGGCCATTGGCCCGTTACACGACAGTTTCCCATACCAACATATTATACTTAAACCTCCAAATTTAAAATCGCCAAAACTTACAAAAGACAAACAATAATCGAAGCAAAACAAAAACAAAAACCACCATCATACAAAAACAGAAACCACCATCATACATTACAATCAATATCAGGGATATCAATGGGGATATCGCCTAAAACATAGATCATGGTTTAAGACAATGGTGATATCACCTAAAACATAGGTCATGGTTTAAAGGGGTTATCCGAATCACACAGGAGACCGTTTCTCTTCTTTAGGGATAGGACGCTGATCAGGAATCTGGCAACCATGAGTGATTTTAGGGGGTCATCATCAGTTAGTAGATATCTCAGTTTGGCTTCAATCGTATCATCGGCAATTCCCTTAAGATATTGAGCAAGAAACTTGCTCCTGGCCGGTAAGTGAAAAGCACAGTCAAAGATTATGTGATGCAACGATTCCGGTGCCCCACTATTACAATCACATAAGAGTGATATCTGTCCATTGGAGAATCTATTTCTCAGCACGTTCGATGGGAAGGTGTTGAATCTTGCCTTTACAAAGGCATATCTATGAGCTGAGGAAGTTAGGGAATTCAAATAGTTTGGGAGCCTTAAGAGGGGTAATAAACCAAGATTTAGAGGTGAGCAGGTACCATTGCCCAAGATCATTTTCTGCTGCAAGTCCATCTCCTCTAGCTTACAGGTTACTGTTCTTTTAGCTGGGACTATGCCCTGCTCTAGTAATTTGGTGCTGTGACGAGTGCCAAAGTGCACGGAAATGCCATTTACCTTCCAATACACATTTGAGGTTGTTCTACTTGTTTTTAAAGTTTATTTTTGTAAGTCACCTTCAGTTTCATATATTTTTTAAGTGAATAGCTCATTCAGTAGAACATAAGACTCCAAATCTTGGTTGTGGATTCAAGCCTTACATTGCGCAAAATATTTCTGTACTGCAGGAAGTTGAACTAAATGACTCTTGTGGTCCCTTCTAATTCTACAATTCCATGATTCTTTGTATTACTACTACTACTACTACTACTGATGATGATGATGATATTTTTTGTGTGAAATCACTCTGGCATGCTTCAAAGGAAGTGATTCATAAACAAAACAAATAGGAATAATATGTGATTAAACACAATCTGTCTTCCATTCCTTGGGCACTAGTATGACAGAATGCTTAGAACCAGCTTAATAGGTAGGCAGGCAGGCAAGCAGGCAGGAAGATAGATATATTCGTGGTCTACTCAGGTGTGACTTTATGGGTAACAAAATAGTTGCATTTTAAGTAGCAGTTGACATGGATTTGCCCTTAGCATTTTATAACATCAATAAAAAGGAAGGGATTAACACACATTACCTTGCGGCCATCTACTAATGTTTATATGCCAGTTGTTCAATACTAATGGGGCTAATCCCGTTTCCCTGTAAATCAACAGGATTTGGGCCTGTTCCATTAATGCAAAGTGCTCTTTACTACTGTCTCTCCTTTCCCTTTTTTTTTTTTTACACCCCTCATAATTCTGAGGGGCATTTTGCTTCTTAATTGCCTAATTATGGCAATGCAATTAAAAGGCCTTTTTAGATTCCTCCTCATGGCAAAATCCATCCTTGTCTCTAAGACATCATCATTTAAATGCCTGGCTGAAGAGCTGAAATAGGGTTTGATTGGCATCCGCCAAAATCATCGCCTTTATAATGACCTACACTTATTGACCTTACTTCTTTATATTTAGATCAGTTCTGAGCTTTGCTGGCAACTCTAAATGCATGACTGATTCCTCCTCTGCTGACCTCATCTAATATTGTCCAATGACACCCTTTTCTTTTGTTCAACTTCTATAGACAAGACACCCTTTCTTGTGATGACCTTTCTTTCTTCCACATGCCTTTCTGCTGAGGTACTGTGTAGACTTCCTCCTTTCTGTATTATCTGCAGAACTTTTTTGTAATAGTATTCATTGGTACAGAGTCCCGGTGCCTCTTTTGTGCTTCCCATGGCAGCCATTTTGTGCTGGTACCCACAGCATTTTGATCAATATATTTGTTTTCTTCACAAAAAAAGCCCCCCCCCCCAATTATATGGGATTAATTAAATCTGTTCTCTCCATGTTTTAACCTAACTTTGTTTCAAGGTTGTCTTGTCAGCTTTAAAAAAAATAAAATAAAATAAAATAAAATAAGAAACTCAACATTTCATCTTTCTGGATATGGGCCACTGTGGACCTTGCAACCCTTCTTTGCCTCAGACCAAATTGGACCTGGAGGCAGTCACACATCAGAATGAGTTCTTCCAGCTGCCTTAATCCATTTTCTAACATTGTGAATTAAGTGAGAGTAGGTGAGGGTGGTTTAGGAAGCTCAGGTAAGTTAGGGGAATTTCCACTGTGGTGTTATCTCTTTTTACAGAAAACATTAATAATCCAGTTCCAGGATGTAGTCTTTAATCCAAATGAATTTGGATTTGCATGCATCAGTGCACATGTAGCCAGAGGTCATGTTATATATATATATACATTGCCTCTAATTAAGGGGAAGGGCTGTGGCTCAGCCATAGAGCATTTGCTTTGATTGCAGAATGCCCTGAACCCCAGCATACCTGGAGATAAGCCCCACTGGTGCACACAGTCCCAAGGGCACTGCCAGAAAGTAGTCAGACTGTTCAAAAGGTCAAAAATTGGTCCAAGCCCAATGCCACAAGCAAAGTCCACAGGCAAACAGTAAGGCCAGGTTCCCACCTCTGCAGCAGATTCAGGGTCAAAAAATGTGGGATAAGTCCCAAAGTGGAATTCTCAAAGCAGCCAAGCTATGGTCCATCAATGTGGAAAGTTGAGCAGACACAGAGTCCCTTGCTTCCCTTTTATCCCTTCCAATCTTGACTGAGGCATCTGGCTTTGCTCCAGCTGAGCACCTGTATCTCTCCACTTGATGAGGCATGTGACCCTTACCTGTCCTGAGCCTCATCTAGCTGAGTGACCACAAACATCCTTCTAGACCTTCCATGATCCCCACCTGGTCAACTAGCGAACTGGGGTGTGTTCCCTGGCCTGCCTCAGTCTCCTAGAGTGCACCTCCTGCCGTTTCCAACACCTCAGAGCCCACTGTGTCTGCAGAGACAGGGGCACCTCTGGTTCTGGCATTGTGTGCCCCTCTCCTGGCTCCTGGCTCCTGTGAACTGTCAGCTGCCCTATTGTCATCCTCTGATGGCCCACGAGCACCTTCTAAGTCCCCAGTCTCCCTTTCCCCATTTTCAGCTTGCCCCAGTTTGTACCAGGTGTGGTTACACTACTCACTGGGATTCTCCTCCCCTTCCTCAGTGTCCTGCCAGTTCATAAGACAGAAGATCTCAGATGCAATCCATAGCATTTCCAGGAAAGGCTGAGAGACCCAACTACGTGAAATCCTGGATGGACCAATGGTCTGCTCAGTATATAGAACTGCTCCCTGTGTTCCTATATCTTTGTGTGTGGTTCTCAGAACAAGCAGGCAATCTTCTCTCTGAAGACATTTCCTCTACTAGGTTAGAATAGCGGCATCTAGATTTTTTGTTTAAACAATACAAACAATACAAATTATACAATTTTTTTTTAAAAAAAAGGTTGCAGAAATTTCACAATCACACTACCTCAGCGTGGCCAGATTCTAGAAATTTCATGAATAGATGCAGGTAATCCCCATACAATACAGCTAAGTTAATGCATTTAGCACATTAGCTGCAGAACAGCTGTAGCGTGGTATTATGATATTAATGGTAACATGTAATAATGAGTCTAGAAATAGACTTGTCACTGTAAGTGAAACAAACCACTTAGCTATGTAAGGCTATGCTTGGTGCTGTGCAGCAGCTATCTCCCATTACTAACACTCCTGCCTTCTTTATTTGCTTAAGCATTTCACAGTCCAGGTCTTCTTAACTACAGTAGGTGGACTATAATAAATCTTGTTCAGCATAAATGATTCACTCTGTGCAACATTTTCAATCTTGGTCTACATGGATTGCCAGTGGACCATAAATCAAAGGTAAATGGCCATGAACTTAGTTGAGGAGAATTATCTCACAGAGTGCTGGTTTAAGACTAAACCTATTTAAAGTGTCCATTTGCCGGCTGATAAGTGGGCAGGGGAATCCAGTGGATAACATGGCTGGATTCTCCCCTCCCTGCCCCCTGAGTAATAAGCAGATAGCGTATCTTGCTGCTTTCTTCCAGCAGTATTTACTGAAAGGAAACACACAAAGCAACCAGAAGGATTTGATATAGATATATCTGAAGGAGGGCCTTGGGTGAATGGAAGCATCATGACCTTGTGGAAGTATCACTCAAACATTTAAGTCTCACCTCTTCTCTTCTGTGATCAGTTACTGTATTGAACTTGATTTATGCCAGGGCAACAGTGATGTATAAATGGCAATCTTCTATCCTGGAAAAAGACCGTAGGGGAATGTTATATCTAAGGATTTCCACTTGCTTGTGAGTACGGATTGTGCAGAATTGGGATACCTGATTGTGCAGATGTCCCAGTCAGGGCTGAAAACATGGCTCTGATCCTCTCTTTAGACACTTAAGTCCTACATGTGAGCAATGGGGTGTTTATCTTTTAGCCTGACTATATAAAACTGTTCTTCCTCTTCTGTACATATAGTAAAGGTATAGGGACCCCTGACAGTTAGGTCCAGTCGCGGATGACTCCGGGGTTGCAGTGCTCATCTCGCTTTACAATTCCAGGATACCTTATGAATGTAATGAAGGAGGTTCTGTCCTACAAAAGCTGAAATCACTGCTTGCCTTTAAAGCATTTCTACTACAATTGGCTAATGAAACTTGACTTCTGGAATCTTCTGCTTATTATATTTCCAGTTGCACACTTTTAAGGGTTTCCAGTAAGGGACGTGTTTCCTAAGAGTACACTTATGCCTTTTAAAAGGAATGTAATAAGTCACCTTTAATTCATACATAGTCTGGCAGCACAAAGTGAAGGAATTAGGCTCTATATCTTCCTGAATTTATCTAACTGTAGGTCATAATGTTTTCAGGTTTAGTGCCCAGCAGTTACAATGACCCCAGGAAGGCCTCAACTGTTTCCCCTTCTGTCCTTCTAATTTCCCAATTAGTACCCCTCCCACCCACCTAATTTCTCATGCTCTAGTGCTTGTCTCAACTAGAGAGGTACGTGACCTCTCAAAGTCCTCTATCATGTTGGTGGTAACAGAAATCAGGAGGGTGCCATTTCACCTAGTTTCTCTAGCAGGAGCAGAAATTTGTCCACTGTTTCTCTGGAACTCACCAAAAGCAGAGGTGGAAGCACAGTTTTTCTTCTCCTTTGTCTTTTTGTGCTGCCTCTGCAAGTGACAGTGTTGGCAGCACCTGTGTTGGCAGTCCAGCTGCCATTTTGCACATACACACTCCACACACAGTGCCCGAGGCTTAGCAGCATTCTGGGACATATGGGGTGGTGGTGGCAGCCATTAGAAAAATGGTGGAGACCATTTTGGGAAAATTCTGCAAAGTGGAGTTAAAGAAAAGCATCAGAATTATTTTGTGAAAAATATCTTCTGAGAAAGCCTATTGCACATGTTCTTGCTGTTAAGATATGTGAGTGATTTTAACCATAGGTTTGTATCAAACAGCGTCAAACAGCTGATGGTAAGGCTTCCGTCCCTGGAAGGAAGAGAGAAACAATTTTCAGTGATTTTTCTTCGGGGGAGGGAGGGCTGCAGGAGGAATAGGAATAATTGGAAACTGATTCTCCACCTGGTATGCTGAGAGAAGTCTCACCATCTTGTGACACAGCTGGATATGACTTATTTTATTTATTTGAGGAATTTATATACCACTTAATGACAAACATTCCTAAATATTTTTTTAAAAAATATCCTGCAATGCATAAAATGAATTAATGTTTTTCATAAAAGTAGATGTACTGTAATGCTGAGCACAATTGCTTATTGCAGCACCCACATGTCAAATCCCTATGGTGCCTTTTAGGATGTCACCATGCAATGGATCTCAGTCCAGAGCTATATAATGCACTAGACTGACCCAGATTGTCATTCTGACCTAGGCAGTCAAACAAGATGAATCTTCATGTCACTTCGCATTGACACATCATTTTTCTGTACAGCTGCAGTAATGGAAAGGTACTGAGTGCTTAAATCACAGTGGCAGCATTTCTTGGAGACTAATCTTAGTAGCAACAATTGGCTGGCTCATCTGATGGTTATCTTTTGTGGGGGAGATGACAATTTCTTTGGGTATTTTATTTAATACATCTGGTACTGTTATTTCATACTGACTTCCTAACCTGGTGTATTCCATTTGTTTTGGACCACAACCTCACAAACGCCTGGAGACATCTACGTTTTTTCAAAATTGACACCATATTGTGTATAGCTTGAATACACCTTGTTGGCTAGTTAATTTGAATGACCCCAGCAGTTATAATGGGAGGGGGGTTATAAATAAATAGATTCATAGAGTTGGAAGGGACCTTAAGAATCATCTATTCCAACCCAAATATGCAGCTGTTTCAAATGGGGATAGAACCAGCAACCATGGTGTTATCAGCACCACACTCTAACCAACACCAACACCAACTTTCAATTTGCTGGCTCATTGTTTTTTGGACCTATAATGCCCCATGCACACAAACATTCTCAAAGGAATTAAAGGATGATAGTTTGTACACAGCCACTCTGAAGCAATGAAGCTCCATCCACAGGCACACACTTTCAGATGCTATTGAACTGGGTGCATGTTTCCTTTGATGTGCAAGGAGATATGCATACCTATCCTGGCTATTTATTGTTATGTGTTACTGGGTACATATGACGAGAGATGGGTGAAGACCAATAAGAATTCACATGAAGTAGAATGTGATTCAGCTTGTGCACACAGAAAAAATCAGAGCTGAGTAGCAAGCTCTTGGAGCAGGATTTTAATAATAATAATAATAATAATAATAATAATAATAATAATAATAAATTTATTTCTATCCCGCCCTCCCCAGCCGAAGCCGGGCTCAGGGCGGCTAACAACAATAAAACAGTACAAAAGTACATTTTCTGCTCAAATATTACTGAACAGGCTAAGGCAGCCCTAGGCAAGGGCCAGTGGTTTTCATGTTGCAAACCCCCCAAACCCCTGTTAAAGTCAAGAGTACAGTGATTAAAACAAATTATATACCCCTTGACTTGTGGAACAAAAAAAGTTTATCAAGTTTATTTTCAGGCAGTCCAGAAAAAAATAGTGTGAGAGCTACTGCCTTAATGGAAAAGTTGGAAGCACAAAAGTCATTGCTTGTGGTTAACTTCATAAAAGCAAGGTCACTGCAGAAGCACTGAATCCTAGAGTGAAGGGAGCCAATAGATTGCTTAGTTCAGCCCACTGACCAAAGGCAGTGTCTTATAACTAAAGTGTCTGTGACTTTTGATGACCTTCTCTCGAAAGCATCTAAGCGAGGAGACGTCCCATTCATTCCACTGAAAGTGTTTCAGACCTTATCTGGTTTGGTGGGGCCAGGATGTGAAATTTTTCCCATGCTTTATGTTTCCAGACAGTTACATCACACTAGAAATACAACCTTTACATCTCCCCAAAACAGGAAAAATTGTGATCGGCACATGCACACCTTTTGGGTGGGGAGATGCACCCACTTTGAACATAGATACATAGGAACAGGAAGTACAAGGAACTCTTGCACATCCAATTCCACATGGCAAGGGAACAACCTCAAGTGGATAATAGATTTTCCTCATTTTAATCCTCTACCTATGTGTTCATGTCTTAAATCAGCCTTCAGATGTTTTGGAGTACAACTCCCATCAGTTCCAGTTAGTCCAAAACCTCTGGAGGTTGCCAGGGTGCCAAAGGCTGGTTTAAAATGACTGTGCCTTGCTAGAATGAAGTACTGCTACTGCTCTTTAGCAATGGGAAAAGCCTGTATAATAAATTAGTTAATTAGTGTTATTGCTTCCAGTGCTCTTTTTTCTTTTGTAAACAATTTCAGATTTAAAAGAACAAGTTTGACGGGGAAAGCTGCAAGAGAAAACTACTTGTTCACTGAGTAATCTCATAGCATCATAGAAAAGATTACCTTTAAAATGTATGTTGCAAGAGAAGGGGTAGGTAGGAGGAAGTCCAATGGCTTAATTTTGTCTAGTAGGCTTGGGAAGGTAGTTTCATGACCATCCTAACATTAAAAGTTTGCTTTTATGCATTTTAAGAAGCAATAAAGGTTTACAGCCAGATCTTCAAAATGCTTTGCTTGTACAAGTCCTGGGTTAATTAAAATTCAGGTGGTTATGAGTGTAAAGAAACTATTTAACCATGTCTAATGTGGATTTCTGTTTTAATGCTTGATTCTTGTGGAAAGCATACAATCTTAATCCTGCGCTCAAAGGCCTTTGAAAATGAGAAGCAGCAATAGTTTGAGTGTCTGTATTTTTATACTCAGTGCTTCATGTTAATTCCTGCAATACAATATTCCTTAATTTCTTAAACGTGATGGGATCCATTTCTGCCCTGTCACAGTATTAGCAAGAATCTGATGCGTTCTTGCTTTCCGGTAATCCCCACCGCCTTGTTTTAATCATTCCTATGTTCACGTCTTTTATTATATAACCGACTTCTTGCAAGGTATTGGTACTGGATTTGCAGGCAACATTCTGAATTTCAGGAAACAGCTTTTTCTTCATACCTTCTTCTTCAAAGGTCTGCACAGACCTTTGGGATAATACACAGTCAACATCTATGTGCAATTTATTACCTTTAAGAATGACTGCTATGTTTTAAATTACATAGGATGAGACCTGCGGGTATAAGGTAAGGTTACCAGACGTCCCCGTTTCCCGGGGACAGTCCCCGGATTTACAAATCAGTCCCCATACAAAATCCTATCATTCCTACTGAAGTTGAAAAGTGTCCCCGGATTCATTGAAAAAAATCTGGTAACCTTAGTATAAGGCAATACACTGGTACCTCGGGTTATATACGCTTCAGGTTACAGACACTTCAGGTTACAGACTCCGCTAACCCAGAAATAGTACCTCGGGTTAAGAACTTTGCTTCAGGATGAGAACAGAAATTGTGCTCCGGCAGCGTGGTGGCAGTGGGAGGCCCCATTAGCTAAAGTGGTGCTTCAGGTTAAAAACAGTTTCAGGTTAAGAACGGACCTCCAGAACGAATTAAGTACTTAACCCGAGGTACCACTGTATATTATTATTATTATTATTATTATTATTATTATTATTATTAAATGCAAGGAAGTCACAGAATGAACAAGCAAAAAAGCAGATGGAGGGTCTTTAGAACATATGCATGGCTCCATTTTTTTTATATCCTGGCCTAGAAAGTATTGGCCTTTGATCATAACTAGGCATCTATGAACAAAAGGACTCTTTCTGTTCACAGACAGGACCAAGATCCAGTGAATTATTTCCACACACCCCACAGAAGAAGGGGAGACACTTTTCGCCATTCCTCCTTCTGCCTGCAATTCTGCCTACAATAAAAATATTACACACACCAGCCCCGTCCTATGTAGCTCAAGACTGGCCCCCTACTGCTAGATAACCCTAATTTCCTGAGGGTATCATAGGAGGGGTGGTAAACCAAGGTAACCAGATCTGAAATTGCAACAAGGCTTAAAAATGACTAAGCTCAGATGGTGAAGCTCTGACTTTGTCAAAAAACAAAGGTGCCCCGCCCCCCACATTGCAAGTAATGTAATAGCTCTCCAATTTGATTCTGAACAAGTTTGAAAAGAGACTTAATCTTGGAGATCTTGTCAATCATTTTTAAATATAGTGGCTGGTGCTTGGAGAGTTTGTATTTTGTAATTTTATATTTGAGACACATTCTACGTCATATGCTTACATGTATAGTTGTTCATGTTTAAATGATCATTATTTCTGTTACAATTTCATTGCTTCTTGGGTTCCTGCGACTTTGTGATTTGGTACAAGCTTTGACCTTTCCACGTTTCATTATTTATATTACCAAGTGTTGTTTTGTACCTCGCTGAATAATTAATGGGAACCTAAAACATTTTGTATTGATTTTTATATGTCCCAAGTCGTAGTCTTTTAAATACCTTCTTCAATTTATATGACTAAAAACTGCAATGAGTATTGCATACAATTGGGGGTGGGGGAATCACCTCTTGGTGCCCTTGTTCCATCCCACCACCATTTTGCCTTCTTGCCATCCCACATATAGCAACCTTAGTGCCTCATAAGGTTTGAAGAACATCACCTATCGTCTTATATCACCCCATGATGATAGAAAGGTTCATATGAATACAATCAAGACAAGACTAACTGCAGATAAGATGAATATGAAGAAAGTCTTTCTTCATATGAGCAAATGCTGTTTCTATCAAAATCAGGAAGTTTTGATTTATTTATTTTTGGCCCAATCATAGCAAGCCGAAGAGAATCGAGATAAACTTCACTGTAATAAGACCAACAAAGGTACACAATATCAAATGAAATCAAATGGTTTTGGATTCATTTGGGGCAATAGCAAAGAACAAGTGGGGAGCTGGGAAATATACATATAGAGATTAGCTCTTTGTTGTAATATGTAGTGTACGAAGCCACTCACTGGAATTTATACTATACAATAGCAACTTGTGCCTCCTTATGAGATGAATACAGAATTTAGTAAATGGCAGTGAAATGAGAGCAAATGAAAGCATTCTCTGATAGCTTGCTAATGGTGCAGGGCGGGTCTACCAATCTTGTAGGAGATGAGTTGAAATGTTTACCTCTTTATTATTCATTTCTACTGAGAGATAGAGACAGAGCAAGTGATGCAAGAGAGTTCTTTCTTAACCAGTGGGTACTTTAATACATAAGCCTCTCTTCAAATAAATTTGCTCTTGTTCTGGTAAGTAAACACTTCCACAGTGAATTAAGCTTCCCTCCACACAGAAGGATCCTTGGCATTTATTTATTTATTTGCACTTCTTTGAAAACAAAGGATTATAGTCCCAGAAGATCTCATCCAGTATTTCACATTGCTCCTAATTTTCCCCCTTCTAATTTGTTGCTTTAACTTGGCTATTCCTATGAGCTTTGTTAGAAATATCTTTTCACGATTATACGAGTTAGTTTAACATAATACAACATGCCATGGTTTGTGTAGCACTGACAAGCTTATTATCTCCTAAGTAGGATTATCTGTGTGAGACTTTAAAATCTTAGCTAAATTATAATGCTATAGAAGCGTGCATCAAGATTCAGAAGTTATGTTGATCAGGTGGCTTTTTGTTGTTGTCGAAAACAACTTCCTGATTCCTAATAGCTTGTTTTCATCTATATGAAACATGCTCTTGTTTCAAAATAGCTTGTGAGGAATTTTATATGAGGAGAGATTAAAAAAAGAGATACACCAGAAGTGTTGTTCTACAATTATGCTGACAAATCTGGAGTCTTTGATTCGGGACTCAGGCAGGTCAAAAGGTTTTGCAAGTCTGTATTCTTGCCTCCTCTCTGTAGGCCCCAGTCCTTTCCCAAGATCCCTTCCATTGCCTAGTTTTATCAAAGTTTGAAGAAAAAAAGGGGGCGCTATGAGCCACACCTGGCACCAAAGGTTGGCATGACTGGGCCACACCTGGCACCAAAGGTTGGGGGCCACATCCCAACACAGGTCCCATTAACAAGACCTCTCCTCTTCACCAGCTTATTCACTGCTGTTCACTCTGTTCCAGACAACAGTGGTTGTGAGAAGGAGGCACAGGAGATGCTGCTTCTGCATTTACTGATCGGTTTTCTGCCTGACAAGCAAACAGGTAGTAGCAGTGAGGAGGAGGAGGAACAGGAGCTGCAAAGAGCTTCTGGTAACAATAGTGGCGAGGAGATACACTCATTGTAGGAAGGGTACTGAACTTGGCACTGACATCAGCACCTGTTTTTTTGTTTTGTTTTTTAAACGCATTTGCTCAGGCTGCTAGTGGCCAAACTCCCTGAGGATGCATCTGTTCATCTCTAAAAACGCCTTGAGGTGGCAACTTCTGGCAGAGCTCTGCAATGCACTATAGGCAGCAAATAATATATACTGTGCTACGGAAGGGACCTCTTTCTGCAGCGCATCCCCACACTCTCTCTTTATCTTCTCTGTTTCCACTCTTCTCCTAAGGATTGACAGGGGTAGAACTAGAATTGTTGGGCTGGAGCATTTCCCTGCCTGAGAAATCAAAAAGTCGTCTCTAGCTCATCTCATAAAGGACTTCAACTGATCTCCAAAAGCCAGTTGTTCTAATTAGTGGATACCAGGGCAATTGGCACAGGCAGAAATGAAAGTCACAGTTAAACTAAATGATTCCAGCCAATGATATCATCCACACAATGATATCATCCGCACAATGGCACCATCCAAAAATCAAGTTCACTCTTTTAAATATTTGTGGGATTAAGCAAGGAGGCTTGAGCATATACAATTCCTGGCTGTTAACCTTTACTAGTTAACATGTGGCTGTATAAAAATGTGTTTATCGGTGGCATCTTATAAAGGCTTCCCCAGCGAGGATCTTCTTAACCTTCCCTTTGAACAAATGGGACCTTCTTCTAGAGCAGTGCTCAGAACCACATTGGCTACCCCCAGCCTATACCAACAGGCAGTGCTTTTTTTTCTAAAAAAAGTGTTTAGGGGGTACTGTCATTTTCCTATGCATATTGAAATACTGGCCCTCAATGATGCCAAACTTAGATTCACAAAATGTTTTGGGGTATGCGTCCCCCTGGAAAAAAAAGCACTGTCAACGGGCACAAAACCCTTGGAGACTGTTCCCCAAGCCGATGAGGAATCCTTATTTTGCCCCAAGTAATGAAGAGTGAGGTATTCCGCAGTTATGTCGTAATATTTTTACTAATGTTCATTCTCTTGAGCAGTATTTACTAAGAAAAATAAATTAAACCAGCAAAAGTTTTATGCTTCCCCGCCCCTAGAAAGAAAACAACAAACTTATCATATATCAAGAATACTTTTAATGAACACCTTGCTAAGTAGGGAATAGTCATCAAACACAAGCTTGACTTTAATGCTGCTTCATTGAGACAATGGGATTTGCAACATTAACTTTTTATCTTGTTTTCTGTAATGATTTAACTTCCCTAATGGAGGCACAAGCATACATAAGCAGATTTGGGGGACTGTTCTTCTATAATTAAACCGTGAGCTCCAATTATTGTGAATCCAATATGACTGAGCATTAATACATTTGGAAGGGATATGGGTTGTATGAGAACGTTTAAAAAAAACAAAACAACCTTAAGATTTCAAGCCTGGAACAATTTGCTTGAGACTCCTTTTAATTATAAGTAAGAGAGGTGAAATTTCCCCCTTAGGTATTGCTAGAATAAATGTGGTTATTCACTCTATAGTTAAATATTCCTTTTGTACTTTATAGATCATTAGTGAACATTTAGAGCTACATTCACATGGACGTGCCAGTTCCTTTGTGCTGTCCTGGTGATGCAAAGCAGTTATAAACCCTGATTAATTGTCCAGTTTAAGGGCTGCAGTTCCTCTGAGCACCCAGAGAAGGGCAAATCAACCCAGATGTACAAGTATGTTCAAAACATGCACATTATTTTCCATAGGTTCACTATTTTGCTTCACTCCACAAAGGAGTAATGGTGGTGGGAGAATGTTGCAGAAGCTCATGTCACCTGCAGGGCAACAAACAGAGCCCTTTTGCAGTGGCGTAGCGTGGGGGGTGCAGGGGGGGCCGGCCGCACCGGGCGCAACATCTGGGGGGGCGCACTCGCACTCGCAGCTCTCTGCCCCTACCTGTTAGGGGGCGCAAATTACTTGCCTTGCCCCGGGTGCTAACAACCCACGCTACGCCGCTGCCCTTTTGACAGTTTTCTGGGGAGGTCTACAACTCAAGAGTGAAACATTCAGAAGGAGGGAAGACAGGAAACATTGCCCTCACTCTGACTGTGCTTTGCAATTATGACCAGGTCTGCATAGCACAGTAAGTCTAATGATGACTTACTGGGATTGTATGAATGTGCAGGATGCCGGAGGGCAACTTGCTGCCGCTTTGCTTCTCCCCAGTCTTTCTTACTCCCACACTGTGATGAAGAGGTTTGGCTTAGCATGCCATATGTGGCACGTGGTTAAACTCTCTCTTCGCTAACCATGAGCTGTAGCCAAAAACAAACTTTGGCTGCAGCTCGCGGTTAGTCTGGCGAGAGCGTGACCATGTGCCCCAGTCTGGATGATGTAGCAAACCAAACCTTAACATGGCAAAGGAGCAAGGCGGTAGATACCCCTGGCCTGCTGGGAAATGTTCACAGGGGAGCTGCCTAGCATCTGGAGGGATCTGCCTTTTGCCAGTGACACTGTGGGGCTGCGAAAGGTCCTTGGAGACAAATTCTCCTCTTTGAGAAGGAAACTGAGCTCCAGAAAAGCAGCCGGAGGTGAATCTTCTCCTTGTTGCTGGAGATGGGAGGACAGCTAGCTCCATTGAGACTCACTGCCTGCTTATATATATATATGAGGTTAAAATGTGGGTTTTGTTAGTTCCATTTCTTCATGTTATGCCTCTCGTTCTTTCCACTGCAAGTTCTCATTAATTTATCAGAGAAAGAAGCAAGAACTCTGGTAATGCATTTTTTTTTAAAAAAATATTCTATTGAGGTATTTCCTTGTCCTTCCTGAAGCAACTCTTTGGTTTGTTTTATTGTATTTTTAATATTTTGTTGGAAGCCGCCCAGAGTGGCTAGAGAAACCCAGCTGGATGGACGGGGTATAAATAAATTATTATTATTATTATTATTATTATTATTATTATTATTATTATTATTATTGCATAAAGGACCTGCAAAGAGACTCCTCTCTGGGATCCTGCACATCCACACAGTTCTGATAAGGCATAATTTAAGACAGGGGTTGCCAACCTGTTGCCTGTGGATGCCGCGGTGCCCATGAAAACTTGTGTCCCTAGGAAGGTGCTCCAGAACTTTAAGTGTCTAGTCCTCCTAGAAAGTTATGGGACAAAATGTGTGGGTACCTTCTGAATTATTCCTGTGAAATGAGAGTGAGGGTGGTGACCTCACATACTTTTCCTGGTATGGAAGAATGTGCCCTGTTGCAATTAGCATCACTGTGTTGGGGGTGTGTGTGGGGGGGGGGTTGTCGTCTGTAAAATCAATATTGTGTGATCTCTACAATCAGGACCAGCAGAACACAGCTGACTTCCCATGCTAAGCCTAAGGTTGTGTGGGTGTATTTCTCTAATTTTGTGTTCTGTCCTTCCCTAAAAGGTAAAGGTACCCCTGCCCGTACGGGCCAGTCTTGACAGACTCTAGGGTTGTGCGCCCATCTCACTCTAGAGGCCGGGAAACAGCGCTGTCCGCAGACACTTCCGGGTCACGTGGCCAGCGTGACATCGCTGCTCTGGTGAGCCAGAGCCGCACACGGAAACGCCGTTTACCTTCCCGCTAGTAAGCGGTCCCTATTTATCTACTTGCACCCGGGAGTGCTTTCGAACTGCTAGGTTGGCAGGCGCTGGGACCGAACAACGGGAGCGCACCCCGCTGTGGGGATTCGAACCGCTGACCTTTTGATCGGCAAGCCCTAGGTGCTGAGGCTTTTACCCACAGCGCCACCCGCGTCCCTCTGTCCTTCTCTGCACAACAGCTATTGTGTGACTGGTGCCTGGTGCCCCAGCACTCTCAAATTCTGAAATTTGCCCACATATATATGGTTTAAAAGATCAAGGCTCTGGTTCTCCTGGCTATGGAGAAAATCTTGATGTGTTAACAACAGAAGCAAGGAAACAATAACACATAGTTTGGCTTACCATGTTGTATGAACCAGGCCATAATAATGTAGCCAAAACTTAACTATCTGAATTGTCCAGCTGTGGAGCTCCCTTCCATTAAGCATACAATTGCTCCCTCTTTTTCCAGCTTTTCCCCGCAAAGTGAAGGCATTTTATTTTGTTCTCCGGATGACTGTATATATTTTTGAAGTCAGGTTGTTTTATAGTTTTAATACACAGCGTTTTATTGGTTGCTGTATACCACCCTGGGATGCCTTTGCGATGATGTGCGAGTTGGAACTGTAATAAATAAATAAACACAAGATCCATGACAGGAAAAAGAAGGCTGTTTTAAAATCTAAAAATGATGCCAAACCACCAGAAAACCATCACCAGTTGTTGCTCTGTCAGTGCATACACGTGTATAATGCATACTTTGCATCCATTTGGACAAGTCAAATCTCTTGTCCTCATGGCTGTGGAGAAAATATTGATGAGTCAATAATATCATCTAGAAGCTAAGAAACAACAACTCATCTGAACAGTGATCTCTGCATGGGAGAGTGCTCAAATGTCTGGCATCGCACCCCCTCCTCCCAGGATTAAGGAATGAGAAAAAGCCTCTTTACTGAAAGCAATTAGTACAGAATTTTTGGCAGTGGGTAGGAAACTTCCACAGATCCCTCTTTAATCATAAGGTTGGGGTGGGGGCATAATCATTTTGCTTAATGTGGTGCAGTTGATTTTTTAAAATCCTGCTTTTCATCTGTCACTTTTTGCAGCTTCTGGTTTCCCAACAAGACTTCAGGATTAAGGTAGCTGGAATGACTCACAGGGTCCAGGGTGGGGCCCAAACTTTAGGACTGTAAATGAGAAAAGTCTTGGATTTATGTTTAAAACGTAGGCCTAACACACTCCCTGCTGCCACCATGGGCTCTCTTAATTCTCTCTGTGGTGCTACCACAGTGAGCAGACACCAGAATATTTGCAATATCTACATCATCACCTTCAAACTGATGGCGGTCCACATTGCAGGGAGATTACATCTGCCTGAAGAATAGCATGGTTGCTGATAGATTGATGTCTACATGCATGTCTTGTGAGCACCTGATGAAAAACAGTAACATTTTTACCACACACACATCCCATCCTTCTTTCTGTATAACTGTTTCCATAGGATTATTCCAAAAATCAATTCCTTGCGATTGGCAGGACTGTCCCCCCAGAGCTACACAACAAAGGTACACATCTCACAATACGGTGGTGTCCTATTTACTGAGTAGATGGACTGGTTTGGAAGAGCCTAACGTAGCTGGAGAATAATCGTTTCCTTGCCTCGGTGACATAGCCAAAACCACCGGGTTGTTTATACAGAAACACTACAAGCTCCTCAATTTCCTTCAGGCAAAGATTCAGCAGCTGATGACAAGAAGCCAAAAAATGTTGCCGTGACTGCAAGGTAGACATTCCATGTTTCCTAGGCAGTTTCCTCTGGCTCCTCCAGCAGACGCCAAGACTTTGTCACATCCTGTTAAAACATGACAAGTGTGAGAGCTTCCCACTTTTGGGGGGTTTGGGGGTGGGGGGTGGGGTGCCGTGTTCATTTCTCCAGGAGCCAAAACTGATAAAGATTTCATCATTTGCCATGCACAATAGCTTTGGAAAGGACCGCACTGTCTGCCTCTGTGGCCCTGACAATTATTTTGCACATCCGTTGAGAGATTTAGTAGCAGCGTCAGCCAGAGGCTGAAGGAGGAAGGATAAGGTGTGGAGCCTCTTGAAGCTGGGCCATGGCCATGAAAGGTGAATGGAAACACTTGGGGTATTATGCTGCCTCTTAAAGCCTGTGGAATTTCCGTAGCCCCGTAACGGCTCTGAAAATGTAGCTGTCCTTTTCTTCCCAAACAACAGCCATAATTCACTTTTATGATGGGTGTTAACAATGTACTGTCTGTCTTCTGTGTTCTTGCAGCCAGGTCAATATGTAAAAGCGTCCACATGCAATGCGGCAGCAATGAAACGAAATGTTTGCACTGTGGAGACTGGCCCAGGAGTGCAAATGAGGCATTGCCTCACCAACCTCAGTCTCAGCCCACACCTGCCTGCCTGCCTGCTCACAACCGGTCCAAAGAACGGCCCTGCCTGTCAGCTTCCTCCTTTGTGTTAGCATTGCCTTTGCTGGGAGGAGGATGGGAGCCATGCTAGAATCAGGCTGTGAACACACATTGGAAACACATTTTCCTCTCAAAAAAAAAATCTGTGTACAATGGTACCTCAGGTTACATACGCTTCAGGTTACATACGCTCCAGGTTACATACGCTTCAGTTTACAGACTCTGCTAATTCAGAAATAGTGCTTCAGGTTAAGAACTTTGCTTCAGGATGAGAACAGAAATCGTGCTCGGCAACGCAGCAGCAGTGGGAGGCCCCATTAGCTAAAGTGGTGCTTCAGGTTAAGAACAGTTTCAGGTTAAGTACGGACCTCCGGAATGAATTAAGTACTTTACCCGAGGTACCACTGTAGTCTTAAG
Source organism: Podarcis muralis (assembly GCF_964188315.1). Classification (NCBI taxonomy): domain Eukaryota; kingdom Metazoa; phylum Chordata; class Lepidosauria; order Squamata; family Lacertidae; genus Podarcis; species Podarcis muralis. Next base: position 41,062,559 of record NC_135657.1, read on the forward strand.
GGTTCTTGGGAATTGTAACTCTGTGAGGGGCAAAGTACAGTGCCTGGAATTCTTTGAGAATTCATGTGCTTCGAATGTGCTTTAAAGGTATAGCATGAATGCAGTCTAAGTTGACTCAGCCTAACATTGGTTCCGGCTGCATTTCAAACAAACAAACAAACAAAGTTTTATTAACACTTTTCACAATACAATAAAAGAGAATAACGAAGAGAAAAGAAAGCTCAACAACTTCGGTGTCTGGATTTTCACTTTCCTGAAACATGGCAACCCTAACCTAGATAGAAGAGATAGAAGAATACAAGATCCTCTTTCACAAATATATCTGAACTGAAATATATTTTGCACTCTCTGTTGGTCTCCTAGTCCTGCAAGTTTCATTGGGCACTGGCCACTACTGCAGGGCCGTCTTTACCCGAGAGGGGTGTGCAAGGGACGTGGGGCACCCGGGCACCAAATTCTGGGGGGCGCCAGGCACCCGCCGCTGTAGCCGCCTAAGCTCCCTGGGGCAGTTGGCTCATGGCGACGCCATTCACCTGACCCTGACCTCCCCTTCCCTGGCCGCTGTCAAAGTTGACCACTGGGAACTGCGTTGCAATTGATAGATGGGAAGAGGAGCAACAGCATCCACTGCGGGGGAAGGAGGCGGAGGAGGAGGAAGAGGAGGAGTAAAAGGAAAGAAAACAGGGGGGTTGAGATCGCGCCTGTCCCAGCTGCTAGAAACAAGTGCTGCTGATCTGCGCTTAGCCCTACTCGCTTGGTGGCGGCTGTGCGCCCATAAGAGAAGCCCCCAGAAATGCTGCACTGCTGCTGCTGCTGAGAGGGAGACCTCGGCCACCCCCAGGGGCTCCTGGACGGGTCTGGGAGTGGTGGAAGCAGCCAGCTGAGCAGGGAAGGGGGGTGGGTGGGTGCCCTCTGCCACCGATCCTGCAGAGCCCTGAGGCGGAGCAGCTGATCTCTCTCTCTCGCTTTCCCTCCCACTTCCCCCCGCCTCAGCAGAGTTTCCATTTCTCTCCACTCCCCCTGCTGCTTCACTGCCTCTCCCTGCTCCTCCCGGCCTCTTCCCAATCCTCCCCAGCCATGACCATTCCGGTTTTCACCTCATAAAGATGGCGCTGTGGGATCACTGCAACCTTTGGTCTCATGACTGTCACAAACATCGCCTCCATTTGTAATATGGTATTATTTGCTTGGCCTGGCTGGGGGTGGGAGGGGCACACAAACACAGCGGCGACGCTTGTCATTCTCAATGGCGCCGGGATGGGGCTAAACTAAATTTGGGGGCGCTGGGCTTTGCACCCGGTGCTGCTAAAGACGGCCCTGCACTACTGTGTACAGAGAAAACTTGAAAATGTCTCCAATCCAGTTCTATGAGGTAGAAGCACAGAAAGCCAGCCATAAGACGGGTCTTGGCACTATGACAAAGGGATAGTTGGCATCTTTCTTAAGGACATAAGAAGAGCCTTTCTGGATCAGACCAGAAACCCATCTAGCACAGCATCCTCTTCTCACAGTGGCCAACCAGATGCCAAGGGGAATAATAATAATAATAATAATAATAATAATAATAATAATAATAAATAATATTTATACCCTGCCCATCTGGCTGGGTTTCCCCAGCCACTCTGGGTGGCTCCCAACAGAATATTAAAAACATGATAAAACATCAAACATTAAAAACTTCCTTAAACAGGGCTGCCTTCAGATGTCTTCTAAAAGTCAGATAGTTGTTTATTTCCTTGATATCTGATGGGAGGGCGTTCCACAGGGCGGGGGCCACTACCGAGAAGGCCCTCTGCCTGGTTCCCTGTATTATTATTATTATAACCTGCACAATTACTATTATTATTATAACCTGCACAAGGGGCTTAGGTGGCAGGTACAACAAGGCAGGAGCTGGAGAGTAAGGGAGCTGCTGCCTCCTGCATAGGATTGGGGAAAAGGTGATTTAAGCTATTGGTTGCAATGCTGCTAAGTGTTGTTTTCTATGATAAGGAGCCGCACAGTGCTCTGCTTTCCTGATATGTTTAGTCTGCCGCTTTGACTGTGGTGATAAATCTCTTGTTTATGCTTCAGCTGTTGAAAGTAGCCCTACTTGATCACTTCAAGTTCAAACCCCACCCCAGACAGTATGCATCCCTTCTGGTGGTCTAAAATTATTTTAATTCCTGTTCTTCACTGCCCCCCCATGCAACCCCACTCCTCTCAAGAAACTTAAAACATAATAAAGAGTTATTACAGCTGTGAGTGATTAATGAGAGAGTTGATATTTTGAGTGATTCACGAGCAATAATTATATTTCATTGGAATGATTCATGGCGAACATCAGTGAAGTCCTCACAGCTGCTTCGCTGCGAAGGGGGCACAAAGGATATCAGGGAGGGAAACGCTTAATCGCAAGACTCATGTTCTGTCAAATTCCAAACCATAGGAATGTTTAATCTTGATGGGTGTTGTGTTAATAATTTATGCAAATGCCATTCAAAAAGGTGCTTCGTGATTATGCTAATTCCTTTCTGGCAGTAATAGCCAGCAAGGGTCCTCCCCCCCACCCTCCATTTAGGAAATTCATTGTTTATATGCAGCTTGTAGCTTAAGTGATTCTGTGAGCTGGGCTTGGAAGGAAGGGTTTGTGGTAGCAATGGTGGTGGGAGTGGAGGATGCACGTTAAAGTACATGGAAGAGAAATGTGTAGGATTTGGTGAAATAAAATTCCAAATCGCACCCATTATATCCTATCCATTAAACATCAGCTTTGCAAAGATGCTCAGGCTTTCCCTTTAGTGAACCTTTAGAAGAAAGCAGTTCCATGCATAATATGTCCTCTTCCTTCAAAGTCTAAACAGATTATTTCTCTGTTGCAAGAGGAGTTACTTTGGCCTTGATATTCCCTGATCGATGGATATTGGCAACAATTCTCCAATACCTCAAGACCGGCTTACTGCAATGTGCTCTATGTGAGACTGCCCATGGGCTGAGTCCAGAAGCTCAAGCTCAGGGGTCAGCATTTTTTCCCAGCAGGGGGCCGGTCCACTGTCCTTCAGACCTTGGGGGGGCGGGGCGGGCGGCGGACTATATTTTTGGAAAAAAATATGAATGAATTCCTATGCTCCACAAATAACCCAGAGATGCATTTTAAATAAAAGGACACATTCTACTCATGTAAAAACACGTGGATTCCTGGACCGTCCGTGGGCTGGATTTAGAAGGCGATTGGGCCGCATCCGGCCCCCGGGCCTTAGGTTGCCTACCCCTTGTCTTAAACATACTGATGAGGGGGGAAATCTTACTGAATTCAGTGGGACTTATTTCTGAGTAAATATGCTTCAGATTCAACTGTGTGTGCCCACAAAACTATTGTTTGTTTACAGCCTCCAGTTCTGTTACATGTGAAACATCACTGTTTTAATAATATGAAGACCTTGGAGGCCTACAGACAGAATTCATTCTGAAGAGAGATTAGAACTGGGTTTCCTCAGCTTGTAGGATATACCCACACAATTATGTCACATTCCCTGGAACTTACAATATCTCGTAATGCATGGAGTTTTGGGACATTTAGGGTTTTCCGACAAATTATTCACAGTGAGGTAGTTAATGGTGCTGACATCCAAACTGCCATCTCAGTGATTTGGATTTAACAGCCCATTGAAATGAATGGACCAGATTGATATTCTCTTTCTTCTGGGCTGCTTGCATATTCTGTAAGACAATGTTGCAGTTGCTTTGACATGTTTGCTTTTTCAAGGTTATCTTTGTGAAGACAGGCTCAGATTTCTGCAACCACAAGTTCACTGGACTGGTCATAATTAGAGATGGAAGAGAAATTTGATTCAGTTTGCATTTAAAGGTGAAAATTCACCTTGTGTGCAAGAATACACATACAAATATACAACTCCTTCAGAATTCTCTCATTTCTGAATTTTGCAATGCAGTTTTCTAGCTAAGTAATGTGTTAAAAATGCATATGCAGTACTAGGTAAAGTGTGCATAAAATGCATATATTCATGAATATAACATTCAGAATACATTATATTAAGGGAAATTGCTTTGCAAAAATATGTCTATTAGGCTAAGTTGCCAACAAAATGTGTTCTACTAGCTAGCAGAAATTCTCACTAAAATGCTGATGAATTTTCATGAGGGTTTTTTTTTTTTTAAATTGCATACTGATGTGGAAATGTTGGGAACTCAAGAATGGAAAATTGAGAAACTGTAACTGACAGATTCACCCGTCTTTCATTGAAATAGCTTCATACCCAGTGGTGCAAATTGGACTTGCTAGTTGTACAGTGGTTCCCCTCCTTGGATGGCAATGTTCACTTGCTTCAGAATGTAATAAGCCAGCCCTGCTGAGGTTTCCTGCTCATTCTGCAGAATGGCCTTCTGCCTCAAGTCCTGCTGTGATGGCACCACTGTGCATAGCAGAAAAATCCCACCCAGATGTGTTCCCCAACACTGCAAGGGCGATGTGTGCAGAAGCTGATTTTTGTGTTATTGTACTGTGCAGGGAAATTTTGGACTTCTCCAAATATAGCACTGAAGTTCTTGGCTTTAAAACAACGATAACTCAGGATGCATAGTATCAAGTGTCAATTGTAATAAAATGTTTTAATGGCCCGTTTACTGCTAATATAGAAAGCAAGTATTCTGAGATAAAAATAAGTTTTGAAAGGAACATATCATGAGGAAAATGTTTTTTAAAACACACATTTAACTGTGTTAACTGCTGATTAACACAGAAACAGAATGAAACAGACTTATGAATGATGCAGGTGTGAAAGTGCCACAGTCCCAAAATAGATTGATCTATCTGTCCCTAGAGACCATGTCTGGGCATTCCAAGTGTGTCCTCCACACAGCCCTTCACATGACCTCCTCATTGGACACGTGGTCTTGATGTGAACAGGTTACAAAGTACCTGGGTTTCGTTTTTTGGTTATGTTATGTATTTTGTGTTTTTAAACTGAAAACTGCACTGTGATCTTGGGATGAAGGGTGGTAAATAAATTCAAACAAACAAACAAAGTACATGGTTGGAGGCCGCACACCTTGTGGTGTGGCACACATGGTCCCCCTCTGCAGATAGACTTTGAAGCATGAGAAAATGGAGCTCAGTGAGATGGCAGGGTATGATCCTGTTCTCTAATGCATTCCACAATAAAACATATGAATAGGCCTGCCCTCCCCCCCCCTCTCTCCTCTTTTTCAACATGCTAAAACTCATAGCTTCTAATTTTTGTTTCCTTGTGTTATGCCTAGCCTATACTGGATTGTTATAAATCAGCACAAACAAATTAAGAAAGGAGAGCACCAGTCGTAGTTCTGCTGGGGCGGAGGAAGAAACTTTTTATGCCAAACAAGGTGAATGCTTCATTTTTGGTTTTATTTCAGAGAACAGATGAAACTCCGTCATAGCTACCATTCCTCCCTTTACTATTTACCATGATTTAATGTATTAATTTGGTCTATTTTTAGTCGTTGCTCTAAGCACACATGGTTGCTTTAGCTCTCAGTGGCGGGAACTTTGTGTGTTTTCCTGCAAGGGGCGAGGGGAACCTGCACATTGCTGGCATGGCACAGACAATAAATAACCACAACAATTCTAATCTTTAACCCATAGTGTCCTTCAAGACAATAATCTAGTTTTGGCTTGGTAAGTGCTTGAAAGGGAGTCACCTGCATCCACCTCCAGAGGACAGTAACAGAATTGATATAGCTATTCCCACTGATTTCAATTGGCTGTGTTTATTTGCCTACTTAATTCTACAATTCTACAATTTTTTTCTTTTGTAATAGCTCTATCCCCGCCCTTTCTGCAGTCTAGCTTTAAGGTAAGGGTAGGTAAACCTTTTCATCCCAAGGCCACATTACAGTCAGGAAAATCTTTTGGGGGCCACATGTTGCTGGTGGGTGGGGCCAGAATATAAAACTTACCTGTGTACCTCTCCACTTTACCTCCATCTAGGTAGGCAAGAGGTATTGCCAGAGTTGAAGGACATGTTCTGGCCAGGCAAAGACACTCAAGGAGGGTGAGAAGCAGAGCCAATGAGATGTTTAGCTCATGACTGCATATCTGCATTTCACCTACTCCAATTATGTGTTGGTGTTATGTACTGAGTTGAATAGGATCCAAAAGGCAGCAGTCTGATTGGTCCTAGAACAATAGGGTCCAAAATGCAGCAGTCTGATTGGTCCACAGGAGCCACCCAATCCAGCTCCAGGTGGAAGTGAATCCGCAACCTGATTGGCCTACAGGTGAATCCTAGAATTAGCCAATCACGTGGGGCCCATTGTGTAAATAATGTATATAAAGCAGACATTCTGGGGGAACTTCCATTCCTCCTCACCACTACGAGCTGAATAAAGAGCATGAAATCAACTCTCAACTCTGAGTATATTTCAGTTGGGCTCCAAATCCAGCAAGGGATGCCATGAGGATCTGTGCAAACTCCAGTCTAGCAATGATGATATCCTACTCATGGATCACTGCTTCTCTGAGCACTGGACCTGGTCACAGGAGTCACATTTGAAAATGCAACAAAGAGCATCAATTGCCTTTTTTTAAAAAAAAGAAGGGAAAAAACAGCATGTCTCCAGCATGCAGCCGGGCTTTGCATGGATTCAGCATAAAAGGAAGCGTGATCGCTATTCTAACAAAACTTTGGTGTGTGTGACTTGTGGAATTTCCAAGGTCACAAGCAGCTGGGAAGAAATTGATTTCTCTAGCTGGTCTCACCTCCCTTCTCCTGTTCCCTAAATTGCTCATTAACTACTACATCCTCGTTCAAAATCGGAATCCTTTACTGATTATTTGACTTCATAGTGAAGAATAAAGAGGAGCACTGAAGAAGAAGAAGAAAAAAGTCCTAAGGACAAATAGAAATAATAAATGATAGCACTGCCAAGAAAAAATGGTGAGAACAACTGCACCTTGAAATGGTAGTTTCAGAACTGTGAAGATGATAAATATGATCTGGCTGATGTAACTGATGAGCATCTTGGAACAGAGGAGAGCATCCTGATCTTACACGCTTTGCATTTTCTCTTGCACAGAAGGTAACTTAACAGGAAATCATGTTCTAAAAGGGTTCACTTCAATGGGGCGACTAAAAGCAGGGGGCGGGAGGTCTCTTTAGTGAATGCTAGATGTTGTCTCCATTCATCCAGATTGCCACTGGGATATTTTTGGGAGAGTATTTTTTTCTACCCATGCAGCTTAGCACCCCATGCAGTTTTGTGTGCTTTGCCAAGATGAACGGAGTCTGAATTATGCATGGGATGGGGAAAGGGGATAGGGAAAAGTTTTTCTCCCTCTTTCATAACACTGGAACTCATGGGCATCCAATGGCACTGAATGTTGGAGAATTCAGGACAAATACAAGATAGCAATGGAGCACATAGTTAAGCTGTGGAACTCGCTCCCACAAGAGGCAGTGACGGCAACCAACATGGATGGCTTTAAAAGAGGATTGGACAATTCATGGAGGATAATGACTCTTCTCCTATGGAGGCAGTAATTGCTTCTGAAACCAGTTGCTGGAAACCCCAGGAAGGGGAAATGCTTGGGCCCTGCTTGTAGGTTTCCCACAGGCATTGGGTTGGCCACAGGATGCTGAACTAGATGGCCTGATCCAGCACCAGCAGGTTCTTCTTCTGACAGTCATAGGAATATGTGGAAATTGGAAGTTGAAGACCAAAGTTAAAGGAACTGCAACTTGGACACTGCAGAGGACAATACAGTCATACCTTGGAAGTTGAAAGGAATCCATTATGGAAGTCCGTTCAACTTCCAAAATGTTTGAAAACCAAATTGTGGCTTCTGATTGGCTGCAGGAAGCCAATCAGAAACCATGAAAGCCGCTTTGGACATTCGGGTTCCAAAAGAACATTTGTAAACCGGAACAATTACTTCTGGGTTTGCGGCATTCGGGAGCCAAAACGTCCGAGTTCCAGGGCGTTCAGGATCCAAGGTATGACTGTACAGCTTTCATCTTTAGGAGGCTTTAAAGCAGGAATGGAGGCTCTCAGGCCTGGGGAAGTGAATGTGGACTTCTAAGTCTCTCTATTTGGCCCTCAGGCTCTCTCTAGGCTAGAGCTGTCCAAAGTTTCCATGTTGGTGCCCCATTTTTTAGACATGCATCATTTCGCGACACAGTAGTTCAGTTTTGCTAGCAAACCGGAGGTTAAACTAACCCCTTTCCAGCCCCCGGAAAAGCATGGGGAGTGTTTGCATGACACACTTACACACGGCAGCTGGCACATTAATGTGTAGTGACACACAGTTTGGAAAGCTCTGCTCTGGCCCATGCCTTCTCCTCTGACCACATCTCACGCTGGCCTGCATCTTTGAACTGAGACAATGCCTTGCATTTGCCTGGAAGAAGGATGCAGAGATTTGTGTATGTGTTCATATGTGAGGGTAAAAACACCTGACTTTTGCAAGGCTGGGATTTAGCTTATTGTATAGAGATAAGAAGGGACGCGGGTGGCGCTGTGGGTAAAAGCCTCAGCGCCTAGGGCTTGCCAATCGAAAGGTCGGCGGTTCGAATCCCCGCGGCGGGGTGCGCTCCCGCTGTTCAGTCCCAGCGCCTGCCAACCTAGCAGTTCGAAAGCACCCCCGGGTGCAAGTAGATAAATAGGGACCGCTTACTGGCAGGAAGGTAAACGGCGTTTCCGTGTGCTGCGCTGGCTCGCCAGATGCAGCTTTGTCACGCTGGCCACGTGACCCGGAAAGTGTCTCCGGACAGCGGTGGCCCCCGGCCTCTTAAGTGAGATGGGCGCACAACCCTAGAGTCTGTCAAGACTGGCCCGTACGGGCAGGGGTACCTTTACCTTTTTTTATAGAGATAAGAGTCACATCTGAAGCTCCACCCTGTCTCTGGCCTCATTCACCTCTGGCATGTGTTCCATGGAAAGCTGCAGTGGGATTAAATCTGCATGAGCAGAGCCAACCCATGAAGTTCACAGCTCCATTTTCTTGCTTCTGAACTCTCTGTGGCTGAAATCATGGGCCATTGCAAATATCTCAGTGTATATTTGTTGTACTCCCATGCAATAAATATAGTCATTGGTTTATTTTCTGCAAATAACAATTCCCAACCCCATGCCCCAGTTATCCTCATGTGGAGGGCTGATTTGAATCTAGGTTTATCATAATGAGGAAGACTGGTCTTGATGAGAATGCCAGTGTAGACTGGCATTTACTTGGGGTAAATTAATCTGGGATTAAACATGCAAACAGACAAGATTTAACACAGGATTTTGAAGCTTTGCTCCCTGTTCAAGCCTCACTCTGCATATTCACATCTGTCCACAACTGCCTGGCATGGGTCACTGTCAGAAGTGTGCTGCGAGGTATCAGTGCAAATTCTACCAACATGGATTGCCAGTTTAAGGCAAGTTCAATACATGTTTGTTGCATGAATGGTGATGTGCACTATTGTGTGGTTTTCCATAGCAGATCTCCTAAACCTAGGAAACCTGACTATTTTTATAGCCAGCTATTGTGCCAAGTGCCAGCTTTGGTGCTCGGTGTGATCAGGGAATCATCACAGTGAGTTCACTGATTTAATTGTGACAAGCACATCGCCTGATTTCCTTATAAAACACATGTATTTTTTTTTAATTGAAAAGTGTCTATAGCAAATGAAATTTAAATGCAAAAAAGGTACACGTCGAACAGTATGATTGTTGTTGTTTGAATGCCATTGTGCGGACAGGCAGAGACCCCCTCAACCCAAGGCTGGCTCCTGTGTGGAATAAAGACACATGACACTGTGTTATGGGATTGAAATTGGCCACAACTTTATTTAAGATTCAGATGTAGGGAGACCTTGGCTTAGGTCTTGGGCGGTTATCCCTCCCAGTCCCTGGCTGGGGATCTGGGGAACATCAGGGTTATCCAGATTGAGTGCAGATTGGATTGGCTCTGGAGAACGTCTGTTCAAGCAGAGAGCCCGCCCCCCAATTCGCCGCAACACAGGGGAAACTAATGACAGCCTCTCGGCGTATGGCCAATGACTCGCCTCAGAACAACCCCTTTAACGGGGAACCCTGGGATCACTGCTGCAGGTGGGGCATGGGTCACTGCTTCACGCCCCCCTCCCCCATTTTAGGGAAGAAAGACTAAAGGATTCCACCCAAGGCCTGAAACCACCGAAGTTGTGACGTATTGCTATGGGGAAGGCAAAACCTGCCAATGCACGAAAATTCCTTTCCGGCCCTTTAACAGTGACCTATTCGTAGCAGTGCCAGCATACCTGTAAAGAAGTTAACCTGCAAAAGAAAGCTGAACTGAGGGAGGGCGGGGTGGGAGAAGCCCTGGAGCCGACTGTGATCCCCCAGGTAAGTTCCACCCTCTATTGTGTGGGTAGGGAAGTCTCACCCCCTACCTGGCCAACTCCCCTGGCAACGCCTCCCCACCGGGATTGGTTGACTGTCTGAGGTTGGGCAGGAACCTCCAGGTATCTATCCTGGGGGTGGGGGGGACGATGCTAGGCAATACTGCTAGGATCAGGGGTGCTGCGTGCATCCATGCAAAGTACGCCCCCCCCATTTGATGTGGGGAGCAGTCATTGTTGAGAGAACTGGTAGGTGAGCAGTCACTTTTCATCCGTACCACTGTTGCTGTGGTCCAGTTGCTTATTCCTCTGGGCAAGGCGGAGGGGTAAGCAAAGGAGCAGCAAGGGGAAGCAGTGGAGTCAGGGAACTCTCAGCCTTGGTTCCTCCACCTGGGAATGAGCCTTAGCAGGTGCCTGACCACAACGGCCTCAGGCACTGACCCTCAGCACAGTGGTGAGCTATAAAAACAGTGAAGTTTGCCTTGTTTTAGATGACTTGAAGTTGACAACTATACAGGGGACCAAGTTCTTGGCTTTCCACCATTCTGCAGCTGCAGAACCACCACTGAGATCATGTGTTTGGCAGCCACTGATCTAACCTCTTTAACAGATGGCACTTGAAGCAGATGTTCCCCAGCTGATCCCGGGGATCTGGAATTTAACCATATGAAGGGAAATCGGTGGCCCTCCTCATGCTGCTGGAGTACAACCCCCATCATCCCTGACAACTTGACTGATGGGAGTTGGAGTCTTACAACATCAGGAGGGCCACAAGGCTGGTGAGGAAGAAGCAGCCTTCAAGCTTACAGGATCTATTGTTTTTTCTTAAAAACTCAATGTCCACCAGTCAGGTGCCAATATTGGAATAGAAAGGGGTGGTGGTGGACACGCACTTAGAATTAAAGGACAGGACATCCCTGAGTATGCCTCAGTCCAGGGATTTGTTTTTAGGACCAGAAAGGAACTCACAGTTTGTTCATACAAAATTCCATGCCTGGTTTTTCACCAACCTTTCTTGGCTGTAGTAGCCTAAATTGAGTGGGGAGTTATTCATACTATACTATACTATACTATACTATACTATACTATACTATACTATACTATAAAAAAGGTAAAGGACCCCTGCTAGTTAAGTCCAGTAGCAGATGACTCTGGGGTTGTGGTGCTCATCTTGCTTTACAGGCCGAGGGAGCTGGCATTTGTCCGCAGACAGTTTTTCCGGGTCATGTGGCCAGCATGACTAAGCCACTTCTGGCACAACGGAACACTGAAACCAGAGCAGCGCACAGAAATGCCGTTTACCTTCCCGCCGGAGCGGTACCTATTTATCTACTTCCATTTTTTTGGCGTGCTTTCGAACTGCTAGATTGGCAGGAGCTGGGACTGAGCAATGGGAGCTCACCCCACCGCGGGGATTCGAACCGCGACTTTCTGATCGGCAAGCGCAAGAGGCTCAGTGGTTTAGACCACAGCGCCACCCGTGTCACTTCCATACTATACTATAAATCACCCAAGGTAAAAAGGTAAAGGACCCCTGGACGGTTAAGTCCAGGTGAAATTGACTAAGGGGTACAATGCTTATTTCCACTTTCAGGCTGAGGGAGCTGGTGTTTGTCCATAGACAGTGTTCTGGGTCATGCTGCCAGCATGTGGCTAAACCGCTTCTGGTGCAATGGGACACCTTGACAGAAGCCAGAGCGCATGAAAACACCGTTTACCTTCCCGCCGCAGCAATACCTATTGATCTACTTGCACTAGTGTGCTTTCGAACTGCTAGGAGCAGGAGCTGGGACAAAGCAACGGGAGCTTACCCCATATCTAATGCTGTATTGTATTAAACACTTGATTGGAAGCCACTCAGAGTGGCTGGGGAAACTCAGCCAGATGGGCAGGGTATAAATAATAAATTATGATGATTATTATTATTACTATTGCATGGATTCAAACTGCCAACCTTATGATTGGCAAGCCCAAGTGGCTCAGTGGTTTAGACCACAGCGCCATCCGCATCCCTAATCTACCAGTACCTTCTACCCACTGTTGCTCTATGGTATGGCATGCTCCAGCTTTTTAGTGCTAGATAGATAATATTCAGCACTTACTATTTTATTATTGATCTATTTCACAACACTGATATGCCAATTGAGTGCAATAAAACCTCAAAGAGGGTTACTGAATGGAAAAAAAGAAACTCCAATAAAATTATCAGTCTTGGAATTGATTGTTCCAGAATCTGATTGGTAGCCTGTAGAGATGTGTGCAATGCATTCTCTGTTGCCTGCTTTAGACAAGAGATGGGTAGAGCAATAGCAGATCCTTTCCCATTACATTCAGTACCAGTATATTACATGAATTATAGAAACATCCATTTGTGACCTTTTCCTTTGTGATTTCTCCCCCTTATCATGCAAGTGCCTCATTTCCCCTCAGGGCCAAAGGGAGGTTAATAAGGGTTTAAGTCAGAAGTGTGATGATTGGCTGGAAAGGGCTTCTGGTGATGAAAGGCTACCTCTGAATAATTTTGAATACTTACAGTAAAGATGTGATTGCTTTGGCTTCTTCCAGAATGTTGAGTGTGCAGCTGGAGACAGATTGTATATGACAGGAAGCATAAATAGGCCTGGGAACCAGATCTAATTCTGTTGCAGGCTGTCATTTGGACGTTTTATTATATGATGACGCTTTCACTTCTCCCACATCTAATACAAGATTACATTTGTATATATGTGTGTGTCTGTGTTTGGACATGGCTATTGCTGACACCAGACTGATTGGATGACATTCTTGCCATCAATGTCTTGAAATACTGCAGTTTTCCCCAACCTGGTGCCCTCCAGACTGCTGCTCCCATCACCTCAGCCAGCACATCTGTCCCAGACACCAGGAGGGTGCCAGGTTGGCAAAGATTGAGACCCAGAGTCATGCTGAAGAACAGCAGGAATCATTCAGGGATAATGGCTGAACTATCTTTGGTGAATTGTAAATCATACGCAAATAGCTCTGGGCCACAGGAAAAATAATTACCAGTGAATGTAAGTATTTGGGAAACTCCATTTCATTTATTATTAATTGTAGCTTTGTTTAGCAAATGTACTCTGCAGTAATTGGATGTTTATCTTGTTTGTCTTGTCTGTGTACATTGTTAGCAGATAGGCTGGTTAGGCAGACTGATTAGCAGAGAATTAATTGCATTTCAACCCTTGATGGAATCGCAGCAGGTAAGAAGGAGGGAAGCCACCGGGGAGAGAAGCCATCCACTCCAAATGATGGCAGTACTGGACTGAAGACTTCTCACACCAAAAGTTGGTGGTTCTGACACATGTTGCCATCTCCACATTGCCAGGTGCTCTTCGGAAGACAAGAGAACCCTGGGTGCACTACAGACCTTTGGGGTGCAATATGGGAGGAAGGAAACTCTCGCAGGATTACTAAAGTAGTACTTATCCATAAGTAGAATGTCATGGCACTCAGGTGATGTTCAGGTAGTGTTAGGCAGCAGAGGAACCAATCCCCATGGCAGGTTGCAAGGAATGGACTAGACAAGGAAAAGTCCTTACCATCTACGTTTATTCAATATCCACAGAGAGAGGTTTGAGAATGTGGCCTCTCAGAATAAGGGTGTTGCTCCAAGTGAAACCCCACCCCCTCTGTCTCTCCCACTTCCTCATGAGTCATCACTACGGGTGCTGGATAGTGCCCTCTGCCTTTGAGCTCTTTTCTCTCCTACTTTCAAGGCCTGCCATGTTCTGGGGGAGAGAGGTCTGGAATGCTTTCTAAAGACACTGACTCTGTCAGCTGTCTTTCCCCTGGTGTTTCTTCTTCTTCCTCCTCCTCCTCTCCCATTATTTCCCAGCTTTCCCCCTCATCTGCCTCTGAACTGTGACCTCCCTCAAACCCCTGTGTAATTCTGAACTGTCTCGTCCTCCTCTGCCCTGTCCCTGACAGGTAGATGCCAGCAGTGCAGTCCATATCTTTTCCTGAAGGAAGTAGCTTAGTGTGTGCAAATTTTCACTTCTTCTAGATTCTGCTTCCTCAGCCCATTAGCTGTTGCCTCTTCAGCGTTGTGCACCCTGCTGATCTGGCACTTTGGATTGGGCCTGGCCTAGCCTGGGCCAACCTGAAGCTGATCTGACCTGGATTTGGGCCCAAATAGATTCAGGGACTTGATTTGGGTTTTAAGCCCTAATTAAATTCATTCTACTCATGTAAAAACACGCTGATTCCCGAACCGTCCGCTGGCCGGATTTAGAAGGCAATTGGGCCGGGGTCAGTCCCCGGGCCTTAGTTTGCGTACCCATGGACTAGATTGTGATGTAGCTGAGGGCAAGTCAGTACAGTAGAAGTCAATAGGTGAACATTTTCACAAAAAGTGCTGAATGCCAGCCAAGGAGGAGAAACATTTCCCCGCACTGCTGAAAAGAAGTTTCAGCTCAGATCTAGGGACCACTTAGACTGTGGTTTTAAGTGGTATATAAATTGTTGAAGGGAACAAATGCTTACATACTTAATAGTCAGATTTGTCATACAACCTCAGTATCTCACGAGTATTGTAGCTATCACATAAACGGGAAAATTATCTTGTACAAGAAGTGAAGGGCTAAAGAGCTATTAAATAAACCAGTATGTAGAACTTGAAATTTAGTAATTCTTTTTATTTAGAGGCTCCTCATAAACTGAGACCCTAAACTGCAATTTACTTAGTTTACGTGTAAATCCGGCACTGCTCATAGCTCTTCAGATATTTCAAGTCAGGGATGCAGCTCCTGTGTGCCAGACTGATGTCTGGCTTTAAAACATCTGTTGGGTCTGGCGCTCCTCCCTCCCTCCTTGCATCTTTAAGATACGAGGTGGGGAAAGTACCTTTCAAGCATGTCTCAGCCCTAAACCTTGATTCCGCCAAGTGCTACGCAGGACTCAAGACTTGCTCGATTATGTTTGAGTTTCTTATTAGTGATGTGAGAATGAAAAGCAGATGTGTGTGAGGAGACACAGAATGAATTACAACGGGAAGGGGAGGTGCCGGGGACCAAAGTGCAGCAGCTGACATTTCTCTTGCTGCAAAAATAAAAGGGCTTCCTTTGGAGAGAACTGTCAAGGATCATTGATGAGGCAGTGGCGGAACTAAAACAATGGCAACTCAGTGTGGAAGTTCCACTCAAAACCAATTATGGCCACTTGCAGATTAATGAATGCTGAGTTGATTAATTATTCACCCATTAATTAATTAAATTCAAGGATAGCTGTATACCACCCCAACACTGGTACTCTTCTACGACATCGTAGGAAATGTCAGACAGCTTTTCTTTCTTAAGTTTAAAGTTCCTGTTCGTTGTTAGACGGTAGCTGGTTCCTCATTACAGTAACAAAAGGAGTGTCCGAAAACAAATAGTTTGAATTCACAGCAGCCCCATGAAGATCTGTTTCTTTTTCCTTGCATAGGTGTCAGAGTGGTTGTGCGTCACATTAAAAAAATCAAACAAACCTGGAATCCTTAACTTTCTTTACATTGTGTCTCAGAAAGAGATGTGCTAGCTAATGTTAGTTATAGGGAATTGGTTACGGCTGGGAATGTATCTCAGTCTTCTACCTTTTAGGCCACTTTGATGTGTGGATTCCTGAAAAACCCGTGACTGGATGTTGTGCTATTAATATTCATATTGTAAAATGTGGCTAGTATTATTTATGCTGTATGTCAGATGCTTTGTTATGATATGCCTATGCATTGTCTGTGAAGCTGGCAGACCAAAGATGTCTCTCACAGCTGTTAATGTGTCTCTACATCCAAACTTGGATGAGGAGAGAATTTCAAAGGGTTGAGGGGTCAAAAGCTGTCACTGAAATTCTAGGAGAATAAGCAGATAAAGTCTGTTTTGCTTCTTTCTGTCTTTTTCTTTTCTCTCTCATTTTTTTTTACACAAGTGAAGAGATTTCATTCCAGGTTGAGGTTTGAAAAGAAGGAACCACCCCACGCATATAGGATTAAAGATCTGAAATTAATAATAGATTTGGTTGTATATGCTCTCAGGAAAACTGACCCAAAATTTAAAGACATGTATTTTCTGAGAAAATGCATGAGGTTTTTTTCTTAACACACCCCTAGAAAAAGGTCAATTTGCAGTGTGTGTGTGGGCAGCCACAATTTCATCCTCATGATGGCTTGGAGTGATGGTAGATCTGGACTACTGTGGAAGGTACAAAATGGCGGTCACTCTGCCAACACAGTTGCTGCTGCAGTTGCACCCATTCTCTCTCCACCCTCCCCCATGCACCTGAGTGGGAGAAGAATGATGCTCAAAAAACTGCCACTGGTAATGGTGAGCTCAGAGCCTGAGAAATTGCTGGAGAAGTCTCCCTCCCTTGGAGAAATTTGATGAAAAGCCTCTCTCTCCTAATTTCCTAGTCCTTTGGAGGCAATTTGCACACAACTCTGGTTATGAGGAAACGTGTTTAATTTGCAAACAGAAGCTGGAGATGGAGTCATAATTATATACCACCTATTATGAAAGCATCTCAAGATGGCTAGCAATAAAAAATATGATGAGAATAATAAAATCAATCCAGCCATGTTAAAAGCCAGTACAAAATTTTAACTCAGAAAGTTATGAAGACTTTAGCCTGCCCTGTGATTGGGCCAGACTGAAGAGGAAGAGGAAGAAAATTAGTGGGGGCATAGAAAGAAGAGCAATCCTTTCATCTCTCCTGATAAGCTGAAGAATTCCAATCAAAACACTGCCATATGACCTTCACTTGAAAGTTGTTTGCATTGTTCAGCTATGTGTTTGTGCTAATGCAAGGACAAGTATTAATGTAACAAGATCCACACCCTCTCCTCCCTATTCATGTGCCCGACACCCCCCAAATCTGCTTGGTAGGGCTGGAGGAACCCCCAAAATAGTTTTGGAGGCACGGGGGAGGGGGGACTGGGATAAAGTTCTCCTTAGCACTACTTTGCATACCAAGTGAGATTCCTTTTGTGTGTGCACATATCAGTGTTTTAAATATAACAAATCGCTTTCCTTGGGTACCGTGGAACTTTCTTCTTCTTCACTTGACATAAAAGCTGGAATACGTTTTCCTGTCTCTTAACAGCTGGGGTTTAGAAATCATCGTTAAAGTGGGTCGTTTATTTCCTGCATTGCATCCCCCACCCCCACCCCCGCTGCCTCCCGTGCTTTATTTATGCTTGGAGAAGTGAGATCCAGAGAATGGAATACTCAGCAGCTACTTGATAACACAGTTAAGATTTCTGAAGTATGTGTCTAGGTCACTATGTGTTTTATGGAGATGTTTTTCATTACAGTCAGCACGTTGGCACTGCATGACTTATATTCCCAGAACTAGACTTGCAAATGAGATTCTGTTGTCCTGTATGTGGTAATTTCAATCTCGAAACAGACCCTCATGTACGACATCTGTTTGAGTTATGGCTGTGAAAGCGAGTATGAATGACAGTCTGTCTCAGTGCATTAGACACTGGGAGATTATTGCTACCACAGCACCACAGCGCAAAATCTCATCAGGAATAATGAGGGAAACCTCACCAATCTAAGAAATGAAAGGCCCCCTCCCCATTTTGGCAACAGTCTGATCGTTTGGATAAAGTGAATTAAGCTGGTAGTTTTTGACCAGATTGTTCCTAATGATTCTAATGTGAAGAGATCATTGTTGACGTCTCCTCATCTTCAGGTACACCTCTTCCTGCTGGACATGTAAGAATTGCTTGGATGTTGTTTAGCAGAATTCAAGGTAGATTAGTGTAATCTGTGGATGGGGAACCCTTACCCCTCCAGATCATAGATCACAGAATCATAGAATTGTAGTGTTGGCAGGGACCATGGTGGTCATCTATTCCAACCCCCTGCAATGCAGGAATCTTTTTACCCAATGTAAATCTCAAACCTACAACCCTGAGATTAAGAGTGGACCATAGGTTTCCTGGGTCTGGTACAATCCAAGTTATGGATGTCCTACTAAGTAGCTGTACACAACAGTCTCAGATAAACAACATAAATGAGCAACAATGTACTATTCTGTATTTGTGTGACAATAATCAGCAAAAAATGCTATGCACCATATTTCTGGAATGATGCAATCTCTCTGGAAAACACCATACTGGAGCCTTTCCACTAGGCAGTATTCTGTATGCATTCCACGGCCTTGACTTGAAGCAGTCATGTTTGCTGTAATAAAAGAAGAGCATCTGAAAAGGCCACTGTTGGCACCATCTCTCCTCAGCTGAGAGAAGCATTTTCTAAAGTAGGTAGGTTAAATGGGGTCGCAGAAGGAGAATGCTTTGCAATGGGAGAATAAATCATTGTATTCAAAGGCGCTGAATAAATGGGGGATGTGCCGAAGGAAAGAAATAAAATACATGGTCCATCCAATAATTTATACTGCATGGTTGTACCAAAATCAGGAAGCATGGAAAATGCAGCTAGGATTAGAATAGCTGTGATTGATGAGTTGTTTGCCATAACTGTCATTTGTGGTCCAATAATTTAGGTTTCCTTGTCTTCAGAGCTGTTCTCTTCCATCATCTTGCGTTTCTCCCCTGACTTTCCAAGCCAACAAAACATCTTCACTGCAAAGTCATTGTAGGATTAAACTCAGTATCCCAGTATGCTAGATTTGCGTCAAATCTCTTTATTATATAAATTTCCACACAACTGGAATGTGTACCATTCCTTAAAACCTTTCACTTCGCAGATCCTGAGAAAAAAAAAGATATTTATTAGTTCAGCACGTTCCTCCAAATTTTAAGTGTTCCTTTGACTCGAAGATGAATCAAAACTTCCTGTGCTGAATCCAGAAATGTCCACATGTTTCTCAGAATTTGGATCAATCTCCACGACATTTTTAGGAAAGAAGCACAGGTAGCATGCCACCATCCCTTTGCACTAGGAATATTTGCAGCTGAGATAGATAGGTAGTGGCCCTGCTGACATATACATGCTTCAACACCACGCGAGAATGAAACACTGAAACTCAGTTTTTCAATAATTGCCATTTCATGTGTCAGTATGGGTGGGACAAAGAGATCTCAAAGACAAGGTTCAGCCAGGATTTGGATACTTTAGAAGTTGAAGTGTCAAAAGTAGCTTATTTCTGGAGCACTTATTGCAATGACGCTTCACGTCTCACAAATAGTAATGTTCCCCACACAGGACAATCTTCTCACTGTCCCTTTTTGAAGCAATCAGGCTTGTACCTTTGGCATGCCCCCCACCTAGAGGACAGCCCACCCCATTGGCTAAATCTCAGTGGAGCGCACCACTTACCTGGAATGGGAAGGTTCAAGCAGCAGCAACTTCCTCAAATTATTAGCCCAATGACTGACACAAGTCTCACCAACCGTTATCGTTTGCACGTGCCACATTCCCGTTTCAACAGCAACACATACGCAACAGAAAACAATTTCATAGCACATAAGGCAGCATTATTGTAGCAATTGAGGACTTAATGTAGTGGTGGCTTTCTCATTTTCGACATAAGTACCTCTTTAAGAATAAATGGAAGCCGGGGATATGGTGTGTGTCTGTCGGCGGAAAGACATCAAGAGTCTGTGTTCGTTGTGGTGTGTGATCCATTAGAACAAAAGAGCAGTGGCCCTTAGTATGCAGTTTTTAGAATCAATTTCCCCCCCTGAGTGGCACGAGTCTGTTAGCAGCACCAGATGTCCCTCCCAGGCATTTTACATTTGGTTTGTGGATCCTGATTCTTATTAATTAAAACAGCACTGCATTTAAGTTTCTCTATCTTTAATAGTTGCCTAGAAAGGGGGATTTTCAGCAGCTAAAGCTATTCTCAACCCAGCACAACAAGCTGCCAAACAGCATTCTCTAGGAACTTCCTTATCCATGGCTGCAACATCATGTGACACAGCACCACATTTCTTGCTCATAATCACATCAATTTCAACAGAATCAGTTCACTCATTCATTGAGCTACCAGTAATCAGACATGGTGATATAGAGAGAGCGAGAGGAAGAGAAAGAGGGAGAGCGCTTTTAGTTTCATTCAAATTGTGGCTTATGTGACATGTCTTTCAATAGGAACTTAAGTGTACCCAATTTTCTTGAGATTGCATTAAAGATTTATCCATCAGGGATCAGAATTCTAGCCAAGTGCACATCTACAGATCTCTTTTTAAAGACTTTGGGTGACACTTTAATCTGAGTCTTCTGTAGCAAGACTTCTCTTTACAGTGGACATCGTGTATGAGGTGGACAGAAGGGTGGATCTCTATTTTCACGTGATCTCTCTTCTCACCTAGGCAGCTGCGGACATCAGCATTTGTTGCACCTCCCTATAGGCATGACATGGTAAATGTCAGGAAATCTACAAACGTTGATGATTGCTCGTAATTAAGGCCATTCGGAAATGTCAGGAATTATATTTATTTTTGTGTTATTCTTATTTTTAATTCACCTGTCGGTTCTGCTTGCTGCCTTGAAAGTTTCTATTACCCAAACAGGAAAGAATTTATAGCAATGCACAGTGCAAAATGCATTGTAATCCAAAGGGGATTGTGGAATCTCTCTGTAGGCAGGAACCCCCTGATTTGAGTCTAGCAATGGTCTGATGATCTTGGGAAATGGCCTCTGATGGAGGGCAAGTAGATCCCCTGGTGGATGTAGTTGCACAAATCTAAGGGGAATTTTGAAACCTCCCCACGGTTATGAAGTTAAAGTAACCAGTCATTACCATTTACACATTAAATGATCCTACACCACCAGCTCCTCCAAGCAGGTCTCAGATGCTTGGGACTATTAAACATCTGGAGGACACCAGGTTGGGGAAGTCTATACTAGATGGTATATAGAAAGCCGGTGGGGGGCGGGGAAGAAGATTAAGATGCTCAGCTGCCATTTGCATCAGCAGCTGCATGTATAAAATAAGGTCTAATGCTTTTATCTTGAGCCTCAACAGTGTACAGAGAAGGAAGGACCTTTATTTGGGAATTAGTAGCTGCGGGTACGTGGGGGGTGGGGGCATTTTAGCAGTCTATTTTATGTTTTTGTTACAATTTATCTTTCAGCATGATGCTGATGAGACTGAACTCCGTGAAAGCTACTCCACAGTCTCAGGGATGGGAGATATAAATTCGAATTAATGAACAGATACATAACAATAGCAAGGAGCTTGTTAGCAACTTCTGCATGTTTGCTCATTAGCAGCACATGAGCTGAACATCCCCCCTGCCTCCCACCCTAGCGATCTTGATTCACTGCTAGGAAGTTGAATTCCCCATCAGGATTAGTTTGTGTGTTAGTTAAATCAGCCTGACATCAGGCACTTATTTCATTTTACATCATTGGTTTTACAACACATGTGGGAGCTATTCTCAGTTGCTTTGGCATGGCTCACAAGCTTCCACGTCAGCCTTTAAAGCCTTGACTACATTTTTGGGTTGTTATTTGCACTAAATAAGTAAGAACAAATACATTGCTCAATAGTATATCTGCAATTACCTTTGGAAAATTACAACACTCATTAAATGTGTTTGGGGAAAGGCCATAGCTCAGTGGCTGAGCACCTGCTTAGGACTCAGAAGGTCCTAGGTTTTGTCTTGGAGTGGAGACGCACGAGGTTGAGCAGATCCCCGTCACTCCTTGAGTGAAAGTACACAACATCTTCAGTTGAGCACCAGGGAGAAGAATAAGCCAAAGAGAGTTGGGGTGAGAACCGCTCTTTATAGGGAAGGCAGATAACAGGTGGCTCTCAAAGTGAACCATTCACAGTGGGATCAGGTGTTAAACAGGGTTGTGTTATTGCCCCAACTCTATTCATTATTTTCATTGCCATGATCCTACACTTTGTCAAAGGGAAACTCCCCATTGGGGTAGAAATCATTTATCAAACAGATGGAAAGCTCTTCAATCTGAGCAGGCTGAAAGCAAAGAGTAAGGTTATTGTAACTTCCGCCATAGAGCTTCAGTATGCTGATGACAACGTAGTGTGTGCATGCTTAGAGGATGACCTCCAAACCATCCTAAATATCTTCACAGAAGCTTATGAAAAGCTTGGCCTGTTGCTCATAAAACCAAAGTGCTGCACCAACAAGTACAAAATAACCCCTCTGCAGCACCACAAATCCAACTCAATGGTGTAACGTTGGAAAATGTTGATGACTTCTCCTACCTAGGCAGTTATCTTTCCACATGGGTCAACATTGATGCCATCGCCTGAACTCTGCGAGTGCGGCTTTCTCCCAATTGAAGTGCCGTGTGTTTGAGGACAAGGACATTCACAGGGAAACCAAAATGCTTGTTTACAAAGCTATTGTACTATCAACCTTACTATATGCTTGTGAACATGGACCACTTACAAACGCTATCTCCAGCTTCTTGAAAGATTCCATCAACGGTATCTCCGAAAAATCTTACACATCACTTGGGAAGACAGGCGAACTAATATCAGTGTACTGGATGAAGCAAAGATCACCAGTGTTGAAGCAATGATTCTTCAACATCAACTTTGTTGGACTGGTCATGTTGTTTGGATGCCTGATTATCATCTTCCAAAGCAACTACTCTATTCCAAACTTAAAAATGGAAAACGTAATGCTGGTGGTCAAAAAAAGAGGTTTAAAGACTGTCTCAAGACAAATCTAAAAAAATATAGTATAAACACCGACAACTGGGAAACACTGGCTGCGAGCACTCGAGTTGGAGAACAGCCTTTACCAAAGGTGTCATGGACTTTGAAAACACTCGAACTCAGAACACAAGGGAGAAACGTGCTAAGAGGAAGGCATGCTTGGCAAATCCACACTGTGATCAACTCCCACCCGGGAACCAATGTCCCCACTGTGGAAGGACGTGTGGATCCAGAATTGGCCTCCACAGTCACTTACGGACTCATTGTTAAAACCGTGTTTATGGAAGGCAATCTTACTCAGCTATGAGTGATCGCCAAAGAGAGATAGCGAAGGCATCCGAAGATGAGCTGTCATACTGGACAGTGCTACACATGTTCTCGTGGAAGGGCACAATCAACTTGTAAAGATTAGGCGGGCAGCCTATGAGCAGTGTGAAGAGTCCCTTTGAGCTGACAAGGTCAAAGGCCTTCATCACCAATGAAGGTGATGTACAAGGGGTGTCTCTGCTTTCGGTATTTCTCCTGCACCTGACACAGTGAGAAAATCATGTTGACTGTGGACCTCAGAGCCCTAAAGCCACCTTGTGACTCGGGATAGACCCTTTCAGTACGGTATTTATTCAATGCTGCAACACTATTTTCAGTTGTCACTTTGACTGTTCATTCATTCATTCATTCATTCATATTTTTGATCTTGCCTATTACTCAAAAATTCAAAAATACTCAAAAATTTCTTCATAACAGGAATAAACTAGATCTCCTAGTTTAGTATTAAAGAATCTCATTAGATGAGAACATACAGTCACATTACATTCATGCCAACAAAAAAAGGAAATAGCGCTGATGCAGGGGAGACAAAGGCTGTCCTCCTATGCATACCATTATTATCAAAACTGACAACACAGGACATCTGTTCTGGGGTGGTCAGAGATACTTGCATGCAGAACTGTAGGCAATGCCGGCCATGCATGAGAATCTCTGGACCAGTCATGGTGCATGAGACAGCATTCTGCTGTTGCATGGCCCTCCTGCCTACAGCTGTGCAGCTGCTTGCTAGGATCAGCATGAGACAGAGTAGGGAAGTGTGTAGTTGCTGAGTGTACCCCCACTTTGCATATCACATCCATCCATCCATCTATTCTGGACCAGGCTAATGATCAACTAGTCCAGTATCTGATTCTCACAGTGGCCTCCCAGATGCCTATCTCTCTCTCTCTCTCTCTCTCTCTCTCTATCATCTATCTATCTATCTATCTATCTATCTATCTATCATCTATCTATCTATCTATCTATCTATCTATCTATCTATCTATCTATCATCTATCTATATCTATCTATCTATCTATCATCTATCTATCTATCTATCTATCTATCTATCTATCTATCTATCTATCATCTATCTATCATCTATCTATCTATCTATCTATCATCTATCTCTATCATCTATCATCTATCTATCATCTATCTATCTATCTATCTATCTATCTATCTATCTATCTATCTATCATCTATCTATCATCTATCATCTATCATCTATCATCTATCTATCATCTATCTATCTATCATCTATCTATCTATCTATCTATCTATCTATCTATCTATCTATCATCTATCTATCTATCTATCATCTATCTATCATCTATCTCTATCTATCTGTCATCTCTATCTATCATCTATCTATCACTACTTGAAACCATTTTAATTTTGAATCCTTAGCTAAGGGAAAGCAAAAGACACAAGAGTGCTGTAATTTCTATCTGAATCTATTGAATTAGCCCGGCACTTTTGCAGCTGAGTCATAGTCCCCTTGATGATACTCATTGGTCATGTCAATTAGAGTCTAGCTCTTCTGATTTATGTCTGTCTTAGTCTCTCTTTCAGCAAAGAGGCTACCATTTGTGGCATTTTCAGATAGTCATTTGTGTAGACAAATGAGAATGTTCCTGCTTTGAAAGTCTTGGCTTTGAAGTCACACTCAGCCAGCCCACTCAGCAATTCCTGTGCCACCAAAGGAATGTTGATTGATATTTTTTTTTGCACTGTTAAGAGATGAAATAAATGACAGACCAGCATTCAAAACAACACAAGCAAAATAAAAAGGAGATCCTGATTTGCTGAGAATGGGAAAAATAGCAAACATAGCAAACAAGTTACACAATGGAAGTTTTTAGGATCAGATAATTCTATTTGATGGGAACTTACAAACACACAAAACTAAACCCAGGAGAAGGGGAATGATGATGATCATGGAGAGGGAAAGGGCTGCGATCCTATGCTGCTACATTACACAGCATAAATTCCATTCTGCTGAGTGGAACATACAGTGGTACCTCAGGTTAAGGACTTAATTCATTCTGGAGGTCTGTTCTTAACCTGAAACTGATCTTAACCTGAAGCACCACTTTGGCTAATGGGGCCTCCTGCTGCCGCCGTGCTGCCAGAGTACGATTTCTGTTCTCATCCTGAAGCAAAGTTCTTAACCCGAGGTAATATTTCTGGGTTAACGGAGTCTGTAACCTGAAGCGTATGTAACCTGAAGCATATGTAACCTGAGGTACCACTGTATTCATGATTGGGATGCCCAGTAGCTATCCTTGATCGTATGAGAGGCTGCCTCATCACTTTCTACTTAGGCTGGTTCAGACATGCACATGCATGAATTCTCATCAGTTGATTCCTCCACTATGGACGATTCTCATCAGCAGTGCAAGCCCTGCCATCAGGCAGAGTGGGGCAGTAACAGCAGACAGAAACTTTTGGAGAAAATTCTTATAGCAAGAGGAATAGGATGGCAGATGCCATTAAGATATTCTGCTTCAGATTACTGGTGCTGCTAAGTTTGCAATTTCCTATTTCAGTATGCAAGTCTTGCATTACTTGTCTTCAATCTGAGATGAACATAATGATGCCATGTGTTTTCTCCAAGCCAGCAAATAATTCCCGTCTTCCCACTTCCTTGGCTTGGCAGTGGCAGCAGCAAAAGGAGAAAAAGCAGGAAGGATTTAGCTCCCTGGTGCCCAGTGGAATGTTGCTACAGCAACATCCTAGGTGTCTGGGACCCTAGGAAATGTACATCTTCCGGAGTTCCCAGGACTCCTGGTGCCAACAGCTCTAGAATATATAGTTTCCAAAGGCTTGGCATTTATACAAACTATACAAACAATATTCCTCAGGGTTCCTGATCCCAATGCTGAAGCAACATCTCAGCATGAAAGAATGTGAGAACCAGTGTGGCATTAGTGGGGAGATCTATATTCAAGTCAGTCACAAAACTCTCTGGGTGACCTTGGGCCAGTCACTGTCTCTAAGCCAAACCTTAATTTGCAGGGCTATGTGGGTTAAACCACAGAGCCTAGGAATTGTCGATCAGAAGGTTGGCGGTTCGAATCCCCGCAACGGGGTGAGCTCCTGTTGCTCGGTCCCTGTTCCTGCCAACCTAGCAGTTCAAAAGCACATAAAAGTGCAAGTAGATACATAGGTACTGCTCCGGCGGGAAGGTAAACGGCGTTTCCATGCGCTGCTCTGGTTCGCCAGAAGCGCCACATGACCCGGAAGCTGTACGCCGGCTCCCTCGGCCGATAAAGCGAGATGAGCTCCGCAACCCCAGAGTCGGTCACGACTAGACCTAACGGTCAGGGGTCCTTTAGGGAGAATAATGTGTAGGAGGGAGAGCCATGCATGCTGCTTTGAGCTCATTGGAGAAAAGGCAGAATATGAATGTATAAATAATGTACAAATAATGAACCAATCATTCTAGCCAGGACCAGGGAGGAAGACAGGAAGGTGAGATCTTCCTACTACTGCAACCACTTCTGTGTCAAGTAAGTGGGAAGGGGCCCACAGAGGAAGGTTAGGAGCTCACAGGGGGGTGTTCAGACCTCCTGTGGCCCTTCAGATGTTGTTCTTGGACTCCAACTCCCATTGCCCCAGACAGTTTGGCCAGTGGTCAGAGGTAATGAGTCAAAGGGCCCAACAAGATCGGACGGGCCATAGATTAGCCCCATCTCCACACCTCACTGAAATCAACATCCTCGAACCTTCTTGAGCTTGCAAATAAGTTCTTTTCAAATCAAATGTATTTATGTCTAGGTACACATTAGTGGCTTGAAATGCAGTGAAGTCACTTCCCTCTGCTGCATTTAAAATCACATTTTTACATTGCTGTGCCCACCAGGGAAAAAGCTGGGATGCAGTCACCTGATTCCTGTGATTAGCTGTAATTCCTGCATTGCAGGGGTTTGGACTAGATGACCCTTGGTATCCCTTCCAATTCTACAGATCTATGATTCCATGATGTGCATTATCTGAATTGTTTCCCCATACTTGCAATCCCCACCCCTACAATGCCAATTCAGTAGCACTGCCTTCTGCACATGTGCATGGCCGTCTGAAATGTACACACCTCCGTTTAATCGTGGCTTGCGTTTAAAAATTGGATGGAAGCTGGTCTGAGGGGAAAGGCATCGAACAACATTATTTCTTAAGAAGCTACAGGAGACAGAGGGATTGTGCATAATGTCATGTGTACTTGACTTCAAACCCCAGCAGCGGGAGTGCATTGGAGTCAGAATAAACAACAATGTGTACACAGCCTACTTCTCTGTAAATATATTTATGACTGAGGTGTCAGTGTTCTCAAACAATTATATGTGCCTTTACTATCAAATCTATTAGAGAATGGTAGAGGCCTCAGCTTTAGTACACAGGAAAGCTCTCTCCCGCAAATTATTCCTAAAGCATTTGCAAAGGGAAAATAATAAGTAGCTAAAATTATGGAAAAAAACACAAGCCTTTACTTTCTCACTGGCATCTGTTTCCACGGAAACAGATGCTAGATTCACAAAAATGGGGTAAGTACTTTGCAGTGGAAGAGATTAATCACCATTACAATCACTCTTATTTTAAAACATTACTGCTGGCAAGGCAGGAAGAGATGGGTTCTAAAGCAGCATAGATTTTCAGCAACTTGCACCAAAACTAACCCATGGCCAAATCCTATTTAAAACATTTGGATTAAAATGTTGTTAATCAAATCCAGAGCAAATCAATACAAACAGATCAAACCCCATAAGCGGTTGAACAGCATTATATGCATGAAAATATTCATCCCACAAAGTCAATAAACTGTAAAATTAAATAACTCCTCCACTCATTTGATTAAAGCACTAAAGATCCCTGCTGAATTTGCTAACTCTCAACTGTTCTTAAAACTTTTCGTATTTATGTCATACCCGCATGGGGCTGCCACAGAGAATGTAAATCCAAAATAAATTTAGATACATCATTATTAACCTGAAAGAGATTTTATGGAAAACACGGACTGTTTGGGGCTAGAAGACTGCTGCATCAGCACTGCATTTTCACAATTTCCTTGGAAAGCTATTCTCAGGTTTGATTTTCCTTTGGGCTGGGGTGGGTGTGAAATAAAGTGCCTTTCTTCAAACACATTTTGTAGATTTGTTATCTGCCTTGGCAATCATGCTACATATGCAATAATTTAAAACACACACCCCATCTCAACAAGTACTGCATGTGGTAAAAAAACAGTTTCAGCGCTGAAAATAAATATGGATAAGGCATCTGGTTGGCCACTGGGAGAACGGGATGTTGGACCAGATGGGCCATTGGCCTGATCCAGCAGGCTTGTCTTGTGTGGTTCTGATTAGAACATTTTATGAAAGATGCTATCTATATTTTAATCTGGCACCTCATTTATGCACCAGGATCCTCCCTCCCTTCTTGATTCCCCACTCCCCTCAGTTCTAAGATCTTGATTTATCTCGGGCATCACAGGAAGAGATGAGATGTTGAATGCAGTAGGCTTGTACAAGAGTTCTAGTAAGTTTTTTGTGGCGGTTTGTGGAGGAACTTGGTGAAAAGGCTCTTTTTTGTACACAGAGCTGTTTCTGACATGTGTGGTGTAGTGGTTAAGAGCAGTAGACTCATAATCTGGGGAACCGGGTTCGCATCTCCGCTCTTCCACCTGCAGCTGCTGGGTGACCTTGGGCCGGTCACACTTCTCTGAAGTCTCTCAGCCCCACTCACCTCACTGAGTGTTTGTTGTGGGGGAGGAAGGGAAAGGAGAATGTTAGCCGCTTTGAGACTCCTTCAGGTAGTGATAAAGCGGGATATCAAATCCAAACTCCTCCTCCTCCTCCTCCTCTTCTTCTTCTTCTTCTTCTTCTCTTACTTGTGTGATGATGGTGAGTACAGAAGAATGGAAACCCCATTATGTTTCTCTTTTCTTGGTAGGGGTGAGGATAGAGTGGGTTTTTTGCAGGTGTATTCTGACTACATATGTTATTGAGGCAATAATCATGCATGTGTGGAAGATTCATACTGGGCCATCGACACACCATTGTCCTTTTGTTGTTGTTCTGCAATGCCTTCCCAATGTTACTGCTGTCTGGATAGGCACTCTTGAAGTATAGCACAACAAAAGTAGAACAGAAAACAAGAACAAAGGAACTTTTGTGGTGTAAAAAGTTGCAGGATCTCAGCAAGGAGCTGAAGGACAGTCACTGACAGGAAAGGAAATAGTGTGTCTACCATGAAACCTTTGCAGGAGCTCACAGCATTGAAAGCAGGGTTGCTTAAAACCACCCCAATGCCATTGTGGATACAAATCATCATAGCACCTAGACATAGAGAATATTGCATTCATTTTCCTGATTATAATGTGTCCCATTTTCTAATGTTCCTTTCACACTGCAGTACCTGTTGTGTTATGGAATTGTGACTTTTTGACCAATTTAATGGGTATGTGGTCATTCACCCCACTGGGTATGGTGACACAGTGATGAATGACACTGTACAATGATGTTTCCACTGTACCCCACCCTTTCTGCACCTGCTTGCTTCTGTTTCCCCATGACCCCACTAAGAAAAGGAACAGAAAATAATAGTATACCAGTGTACTAAATGTTGTTGTTGATGATGATGATGATGATGATGATGATTTATTATTTATACCCCGCCCATCTGGCTGGGTTTCCCCAGCCACTCTGGGTGGCTTCCAACAAAATATTAAAATACAATAATGCGTCAAACATTAAAGGCTTCCCTAAACAGGGCTGCCTTCAGATGTCTTCTAAAAGTCTGGTAGTTGTTTTTCTCTTTGACATCTGGTGGGAGGGCGTTCCACAGGGCGGGTGCCACTACCGAGAAGGCCTTCTGTCTGGTTCCCTGTAACTAGGCTTCTCGCAGCAAGGGAATGTCATCACTTTGCATCTGTGATTTTCTGGGTTGCAAATGGTGGTTCCAACCCCCACCCCCCAGAAGCATTTAGCATGGAAATGGATGCTAAACTTCCACTAGATTCCACAAGAATTCCTGAAGTGGCTTTTACATCATGTGAAAGTTCAAACGGAATGTGGAACTTGACAGCTAGAGAAGCATCAGGAAAATGGAATAAACTGCTATGTGGATGCAACCAAGGTGTTTACGTAGCTGTCCTAACTAGGTGGCCCAAGATGGGCACCCCAATCCTTGCAATGTTGCGGAAAATGCTAAACAGGAGCTATCAGACTGTATAGAACCACAAGGCAGGATACATTCTGAGAAGTGAATCACACCATTCCTTACGACAGTGTTCCTTGAGCTTGGCTTGCCAGATGTTGTTGGAGTTCAACCCCAGTACTCCCAACCAGCGTGGGCAATGGACAGAACCAATGAGGATGCTAGCTTAAGAACAACTGGGAGGCGCAAGCCTGGAAATGGCAGCTGCATGATATGGCAACCTTATACATGCTGTATTCTATGAAGCATACCTCAACGCTTCTCCATTGAAACCCCTGAAAATCCCGCCCCCACAAGAAACCACTTGAGTTGTGACTGCAGACAAACCCTCTCACATACTGAAAACATATCACATTCAATCACCCATGAAAAGCCACTCAGGTAAGCAATGTGGAGATTATCCTTTGATTTATGATTAGCTACACTTTTGAGTACAGTGGTACCTCAGGTTACATACGCTTCAGGTTACAGACTCTGTTAACCCAGAAATAGTGCTTCAGGTTAAGAACTTTGCTTCAGGATGAGAACAGAAATCGGGCTCTGGCAGCGCGGCAGCAGCAGGAGGCCCCATTAGCTAAAGTGGTGTTTCAGGTTAAGAACAGTTTCAGGTTAAGTACGGGCCTCCGGAACAAATTAAGTACTTAACCTGAGGTACCACTGTATAAACAAGTATAGCCAGCTGCCACGTAACTAACATGTTTTTAATAATTTCCTCAAGGTCACTAATCTTGTGTTGGAGAAGTGCTGTTCAGAAACTGTGGGGTGGGGTGGGAACCCCAACTTCATTGATGGTGGAGAGCAGATTTGCTTCAGTTATGGTCTCTCAAACACAGCAGCCTCTCTGGGCTGAACATTACTGCAACAGGGAACCATTTGAACAACATCCATTCCCCAGGGTTAATTTCTATGCTAAATATAGGGGTGGATATGGTATGCCTGATCAAATTGTGTGGAAATTAATGGAAACAACTGAATCTCGTATTTGGCCTCTCTGTGTCATACAGTTTTCCGTGAAATGAGATATTCTAATTAGAGTTTGTCTTCTAAGAATAATGGTTAAAAATAAGAGAAGTGGCAGAGAAGGTCAACTATTTTAGAATGGCTTTGCTGATAGAGAGTTGATCTTTGAAAGGGCATTCGTGTTTGTACATTCAATTAGGAACTGGGAAATGTTTTTCCAAGTACAGGCACTGCTAATCCAACTACTCTGAACTAGGAGGGTCACCTGCAGAATTGTTCTAATCTAAGCTTCAGGATTAGCATTAACAAATTGTTGGTGTATGAAGCAATTATCCTTGTTACAGATTTTTTTCAGAGGGTTTTTAAAAAATGAAATCAAACATGAATGGCTTCTCCAACCAATGTTAGTTGCAATGAGAAAAAAGTGTGGCTTTGCTTTGTTTTCGAAGCCATGTTTTGTTTCACATTCAATTTTTGTTTTGAAAAAAAGAGGGAAAATAGTTTTAAAATTGTTTTTAGTGAAGACTCATTCTGCGCGCGCGCGCGCGTGCGCACACACACACACACACCTCCCACCATCCCTACAAGCACCCATCACTGCCACCTCCACCTTTCTGTAAGGATTTGTAAGTGCATTTTGGCTAAACATACAAGCCACACAATTTGGGTTCCTGAACAGAGGAGTGGGTGAGGGTGAGTTTGCATGTGCCTACAAGCCCCTACAGACCTTCTGGCTCAATGAGCAAAGATTGGGGGCTAAGTGGGGGGTGCCTGCATCCCCCTCCCCAGTTTAATGTCTCCCACCTTATTTTCAATGCTGGAATAGCTTTCTAGTGTCTGTTTTACTGCCCTCTTTCTCTTTCCCCCTCCCTGTGGCTTTTCCTTGACCTGCTCAGGTTATTCTAAACAGATATTGCCACCCTACAAGGAATGTCACTGTTTCACAACATTTCTTCCTGTAACATTTCTATGAACTGAAAATGGAGTCCTAGGCAATGTGTCCAATGCAGAGGCGCCATCTTCTCAAGATGGTTGAGGGGGCTGGACACGATGTCCTGACATCGCATGTGTGATGTTGTGAGGAGCCACAGGGTGGAGCTGAAAGCCCTCTGAACATTGACGGGGGCTGACCCATCAAAAAACATTTTGGGTGTGCCTGAAAGTGCCTTGGCCAGTGAGCCAGTGTGGTGTAGTGGTTAAGAGCGGTAGTGTCGTAATCTGGGGAACCGGGTTCGATTCCCCGCTCCTCCACATGCAGCTGCACCTTGGGCCAGTCACACTTCTTTGAAGTCTCTCAGCCCCACTCACCTCACAGAGTGTTTGTTGTGGGGGAGGAAGGGAAAGGAGATTGTTAGCCGCTTTGAGACTCCTGAAGGGGAGTGAAAGGCGGGATATCAAATCCAAACTCTTCTTCTTCTTGGCCACTAGGAGCCAGCACCTATGGTCCAATGCAAAGCAGTGCCACTGATGAAACATGTATATGGAAAATGAAAATGAACACACATACGCAATTATTGTAAAATGAATGGGGGTTCAGCATTTGTTTCATTTTTAATTAGTTTTTAATATGAATGCACAGTTTGACACTATTCTACTCATAAGCATGCTTGTGACAACCCTAATCAGATGAGCATTTTTATAGCATTTTAACAATCTACACTTACAAATCAGGAATACAGATGTTTGGGTGTGGACATGAGTGGGGGTTTCAAGTGTACAGATGGAAGCAAAAATCTATGGCATATTTGCACAAGATCAAATTCTATCAGTAATGTTAGAAACTCTCTTATTTAAGCTGGGATTCAGGAGGAGTGAAATGCCAGCACAGTGAACCTAGGAAATGATATAAGAGGCTACAGATGGAAAAGTCCATGCATCTTTACCTTTGACTGGAAGTGGACCTCTAAGGTCACTCCTAGCATTGCTATGTGGGATCTTTTTAACAGGGGATGGATGGGGATCACAGTTTCTCCTACAAGAGCCAGAGGCTGTGAGAAACAGCAGCAGCACCCGCTTCCTTGGGAGGAAGTCCTGGCCCATGAGGGGCAAGCAGCTACAACAGTCTGTTCCAAGCCAGGAGATTCAGCTACAGAGTGTCACATTTGGAGCATCAGAGAACTTGGGTGTGGAGACTTGTAGGCACCTTTGCTTCACTTCTCTATTTTATTGTATTTTAACTGCCTTGTTGTGGAGAAGGGGCCTGAATAATTCGGAGAAGCTATGAGCTATGCCATGCAGGGCCACCCAAGATGGACAGGTCATAGTGGAGAGTTTTGACTAAACGTGATCCACCTGGAGCAGGAACTGGCAAGCCACTCCAGTATCCCTGCCAAGAAAACTCAATGGACAAAAACAGCATCTTAAAAAGCAGAGACATCACCTTGCCGACAAAGGTCCATATAGTTAAAGCCGTGGTTTTCCCAATAGTGATGTATGGAAGTGAGAGTTGGACCATAAAGAAGGCTGATCGCTGAAGAATTGATGCTTTTGAATTATGGTGCTGGAGGAGACTCTTGAGAGTCCCATGGACTGCAAGAAGATCAAACCTCTCCATTCTGAAGGAAATCAGCCCTGAGTGCTCACTGGAAGGACAGATTGTGAAGCTGAGGCTTCAATACTTTGGCCACCTCATGAGAAGAGAAGTCTCCCTGGAAAAGACCCTGATGTTGGGAAAGATTGGGGGCACAAGGAGAAGGGGACGACAGAGGACAAGATGGTTGGACAGTGTTCTCAAAGCTAACAAGAGTTTGAACAAACTGCAGGAGGCAGTGGAAGACAGGAATGCCTGGCGTGCTCTGGTCATGAAGAGTCGGACACGACTAAACAACAGCAGCAACAAAGCAAACCAGAGAGTTGGAGGCTGTATTCATATTTTTTAAAATGAGATCCTTCCCATTGGTACCTCTTTAAAATTTGTGGTGTTGTAATTTGGGGTGGTTCGCCTTTTAAAAAAAAATAAAAATGAGGTCTCTCCGATTGAAACTAATGGGAGGGACTTAATTTTTTAAAAGAATGAAACAATGGAAATGATTATACATACACCAGGGCTTTAACACCCCCTGCCCCACCTGATCACTATGGATGCTTCAAATTCACACCCCAATTTGCCCTGGCACACTCCCAATCTGCCTCCGTCAGCACCAGTACGACAGTATGGCAAGGCTTGCAGAGGTTTCTGTAGCAGTGGAAAGAGGCGCCATAATCTCGGATCTTTTTCCAAGAGTGAACACCTTCCCAGACATCACAGGATTGCAGCCTGAATAGACCATAAGCAGCCTTGAGAAGTTAGAGGTTAGTAGGTGGAAGTATAATACCCCATAAAATTACAGTAAGTGTGTTTATGGTCCCTCGTGAGTTACCAAAAAGAAGGCAAGGTTTGCTTCAGTGACAAGAAACAATACAGGTCTGGAAGGCACACATATTAGATACTGTCAATACTCTAACATGTCAAGAGGGACAGAAGATGAAGGCAAAAGGTAGCTCAGCCTTTTCCCTAGCTTGGATTGTGTTGATGACAAGTACAAACACATCTGGGCACAAACAGTGGCAGAATGAAGAATGTTAGGGGAGACAAAATGAGCAGCTGAATAAAGAGCGAAAGGAATTTGGAGAAAGGTAGAGATAGCGGAGGCTACTGTCTCTGCACTGAGCCCTAAAGATTGGAGAAGCTGACAGACTGAGAGTCAGAGGCCCTGAGCAAAAATATCACAGGCTGATTGGGTAGCAGTGAATGATGGTGCGTGGGGTAGGGGGATATAAAAGTTAATTGAAATGGTGATAAGGCAATTGGAGAGAGGGAGTAGAAATATCAGAAAGAGGAAATGTGGTATAAACAATGCCCCATGAAAGCAATGGCTCTGAATCTGTGCCAAAGAAATTAATAGATTTCATCACAGCGAAGGAGAGCGTGTCTTTAAAGAATTGTTTAATCTGAGAAGCTATTATAACTACCATTTATACGGAACTGGGAAGACAACAGCGAGAGAAGTTTCTGAAGTGTGCTGTCCACCTAGGGCAGACTAGCAGCTTGCAGGCAGCCAGAAAGTCGGATGGTTGGTTCAAATCAGTGTATGAAGCCGAATCCTTATCCCGGCCCTCATTGCACCCTTAGGGTTGCTGGCCCACAAAACTGCCATGACAGAGGAGGCCTCAGTGACACAATTTCACTTTCATGCAACTCTTAATGGCATCCCTCTCAGGGTTTAGACCAGATATTGTTGGACTCCAATTCCTGCCAGCTCCAGCCAGCATGGCCAAGGGTCAGGGGTGATGGGAGTTGTAGTCCAAACCATCTCTAGCTGGGGGGGGTCTGATTTAAACTCGAGGCCTATCAGTCTCATTTCCCCTTGGCTCCCTTGGAGCCACAGCCCTTGTCACTTCAAACCTCCTTTGCTTGATCACAGCTCTTTCCTTTGGTTAGCCTGGCAGTTCTTAGCATCTGGCTTCTCCTTCCCACCCCTGCCTTCCTCATACATCTTCAGTGTGTATTAATGTCCAAACACCAGCTACTTCTTTCCCCCTCTGTTGTGTTCAGCAGTGTGAAACTGTGACTTGAAATGTGGCGGGCAAACAAACGTTTTCATAGAAATAATGTAGGAATAACAGATTTAAGATCTCTCCTTCTCTTCCTGAAGTTCTAGGGCTGTACTTTGACTTTGTTTTGTTTTGTTAAAGCCTTGCCCTGGAATTTTGATCTCAGGCTTGTGCCTCAGATCTCCAAACAAAAGCCTGAACATGATCTTTCAGTCTCAAGCTGTGATAACCCTTCTTCTTGTGATACGGTTTCGTTTCATATTCCTAGCTCAATATCCCCAGGTGTCACCTTGGAAATCCCCTCTTTACAATGCCACAGAGCCTCGTCCCTCTCATTCAGGCACCAAATCTTTATTGATCCAGTTGCCACCAGGCCCTCAGCTGAAACGTTGCAGGCTTTATTGGCACAGCAAAGCTGTACACGAGCTGTTGAACTGTGAAGAGAGGCAAAGGAGCCCACGGTTAACTGTCAGTATATGCCAGAGGACAAAAATACCCTTGCCCAAAAGAGGCTTACAGATATATCCTTGGTCTGGTGGAAGGAGTTTTCTGTGCCAAACAATTTTCATGTTTTCTTATGAGACACTTCATTGTCATACATTGTCAAAAAAAGAGAAAACCCTCAGAAAACTGAAATCTTACTTGGTATTGAGAGCTTATGAATCTGATTCTAAGAGTGGGAGATAATAAGATGTATTATTTCGGATGAGATGATTACCCTTTTCAGATCTTCTACTAGCTTGTATAATGAACAGATGGAGGAGTGTAATACCTACTAGGATATGATCCACAAGATTCAATTTGCATCTTTTTCTGTAGTGTTGGGAAGCCTCCCAATCTGTCTCAGAGCCACTCCATCTTTCCATTGTGACATTATTTGGGACTGAATTAGTCTTCTTAACAAAGCTGTGCTTCCCCCATTCATTACAATGGGGGTGGGTGGGAATCTTTCTTCCCTCCTTTTCACAGAAGTGAATGAAATTAGTAGGCATAGCAGCCACTCCAGAGTGGAATAAGCCTTGGCAAGTTTTAGGCAGAATCTACTGGCTGAACATATTGGCAATCATGGCTTTTAACAGGTTGGGGCCAACATATGTAAATATCTCCTCTTGTAGCTCCCTCTCTGAACTCTGATATCTTTTTCAGAGGCCTTGATCCTGGGACTGCACCAAGTGAAGTGAAAGGGTGGCTGCTAGGGTGAGATAGGCCTTCTTGGGGATGAAGAATGTTCTGGATTGTGGAATATCCTTCTCAGAGGTGTTCACCCAGTACTTTATTTATTGTCATTTCAGCACTGGTTTGTTTAGTTTTAAGTATATATATATATATTGTGACTTTTGGTGTTTTGAACCACCGTTTACGTACTTTATATATTATTGAAAACATTTCTATACACCTTCCACATAATCATGGGTAAACCTGTCAATTTCAGTTTCTCTCTTTTCCAGACTAAGGTTCAGTTCCCCACATTTCCTCACTGGCTCGTGATCCCCCCCCCCCCCCAGAAAGAGTCCTCAGGAAAATCTAGCAAGTACAGTGGTACCTTGGGTTAAGAACATAATTCGTTCTGGAGGTCCGTTCTTAACCTGAGGTACCACTTTAGCTAATGGGGCCTCCTGCCGCCACCGCACGATTTCTGTTCTCATCCTGAAGCAAAGTTCTTAACCCGAGGTACTATTTCTGGGTTAGCGGAGTGTGTAACCTGAAGCGTCTGTAACCCGAGGTATCACTGTATCTCCTAATATGCACATTTTTGCATACAATGCAATCCTACTTAATCTATGAATGTATTTCTGCACATCGTTTTCACTAATATATGTCTTTTTAGGTACACTTTATACATTTTTGTACACATTATTTGGCGGGAGAACCATTTTGCAAAACCCAGAGAAGTGCACATTTTGACAGATGGCTGTGCTTTAGCTTGTGTACCCTTTTCAGAAAGTGCAAGTTAGGCACGTTTGCTGTAAATGTGAACATTTCTGTGTATTTTAACATCACAATATACTGAGATCAAGCATTGGCAAAGGCAGTGCAAATGTGTTTCTACAAGATGCCTAAATGTCATTAGCATGGGTGCCTGCCTAAGCCCAGAGGGCAGATAGTTCCATAGTATGGACGCCACTGCAGAAAAGGCTCTCCCTCTAGTGGCTGCTGGCTGTACTTCCATAGACTGTGGCCATGAAACAGGAGGGTTTAGGATGCAATTTTTCTTTTCTTTTAGGGTGTTGTGCTTTTAATTTAATATCATTATGCTGTAAGCTACCCAGAGATCAATTCTCAGGGTATCAGGCAACTTTATGTGAATATAGTAAACAAACAAATAATAATAATGATAATAATGATAATGATAATAATGATAATAATAATAATAATAATAATAATAATAATAATAATAATAATAATAATAATTTATTATTTGTACCCCGCCCATCTGGCTGGGTTTCCCCAGCCACTCTGGGCAGCTTCCATAGAAACCAAAAATACAGTAAAATATCACAGATTAAAAACTTCCCTGAACAGGGCTGCCTTCAGATGTCTTCTGAATGTCAGGTAGTTATTTATCCCTTTGACATCTGATGGGAGGGCGTTCCACAGGGTGGGCGCCACTACCGAGAAGGCCCTCTGCCTGGTTCCCTGTAGCTTTGCTTCTCGCAATGAGGGAACCGCCAGAGGCCCTCGGCGCTGGACCTCAGCGTCCGGGCAGAACGATGGGGGTGGAGACGCTCCTTCAGGTATACTGGGCTGAGGCCGTTTAGGGCTTTAAAGGTCAACACCAGCACTTTGAATTGTGCTCGGAAACGTACTGGGAGCCAATGTAGGTCTTTCAAGACCGGTGTTATGTGGTCTCGGCGGCTGGCCCCAGTCACCAGTCTAGCTGCCGCATTCTGGATTAGTTGTAGTTTCCGAGTCACCTTCAAAGGTAGCCCCACGTAGAGCGCATTGCAGTAGTCCAAGCGGGAGATAACTAGAGCATGCACCACTCTGGTGAGACAGTCCGCGGGCAGGTAGGGTCTCAGCCTACGTACCAGGTGGACAGCTGCCCTGGATACAGAATTGACCTGTGCCTCCATGGACAGCTGTGAGTCCAAAATGACTCCCAGGCTGCACACCTGGTCCTTCAGGGGCACAGTTACCCTATTCAGGACCAGGGAGTCCTCCACACCAGCCCGCCCCCGTCCCCCAAAAACAGTACTTCTGTCTTGTCAGGATTCAACTTCAATCCATTAGCCGCCATCCATCCTCCAACCGCCTCCAGGCACTCACACAGGACCTTCACTGCCTTCACTGGTTCTGATTTGAAAGAGAGGTAGAGCTGGGTATCATCTGCATATTGATGGACACCCAGTCCAAACCCCCTAATGATCTCTCCCAGCGGCTTCATATAGATGTTAAAAAGCATGGGGGAGAGGACGGAACCCTGAGGCACCCCACAAGTGAGGGCCCAGGGGTCTGAACACTCATCCCCCCCCACCACTTTCTGAACACGGCCCAGGAGGAAGGAGCGGAACCACTGTATAACAGTGCCCCCAGCTCCCAGCCCCTCTAGACGGTCCAGAAGGATGTTATGGTCGATTGTATCAAAGGCCGCTGAGAGATCCAGCAGAACCAGGAAACAACTCTCACCTTTGTCCCTAGCTCGCCGGAGATCATCAACCAGCGCGACCAAGGCAGTTTCAGTCCCATGGTGAGGCCTGAATCCCGATTGGAAGGGATCCAAATGGTCCGCATCCTCCAGGCGTGCCTGGAGTTGTTCAGCAACCACGCGCTCAATCACCTTGCCCAAGAATGGAAGATTTGAGACTGGGCGATAGTTGGCCATACTGGCCGGGTCTAAAGATGGTTTTTTAAGAAGCAGTTTAATGACCGCCTCTTTCAGCGGATCTGGGAATGTTCCCTCACAGAGGGAAGCATTCACCACCCCGCAGAGCCCATCGCCCAGCCCTTCCTGGCTTGCTTTTATTAGCCAGGATGGGCAAGGATCAAGGAGACAGGTGGTTGGTTTCACTCGTCCAAGCAGCCTGTCCACATCCTCGGGGGTAACGGATTGAAATTGATTCCATGCAACTTGACCAGACAGAGCTCTAGCACTCTCCCGCCCCAGCCCTGCTCCCACGGTGGTGTCTAGCTCCTTCCGAATATGAGTGATTTTATCTGCAAAAAACTTTGCAAAATCGTAAACGAACAAGTAAATATAAGTAAATTAATAAAATATTGCACAAAGCCGGTTCTGCCATTAGGTAGACTGAGGTGGCTGCCTCAGGTGGCAGCTCCAGAGCGCCGATGCTGGAGTTGCTTCTTTCCCAGTGGCAGGGCAGGTGGAAAAGTCAGGTGGAAAACTAGCAGTGGCAGCAGCAGTTATGGCGTCTGTGTCAGTGGCAGGGCACCTCAAGCAGTGAAACCGGGTGCTATCCAGAAACCGGATGATATTGCATAACACACACTTCTTTTACGAGAAAAACTTGCACAAAGACTTATGGTGGAATATGAAGTGAGAGGCATTAAGTATTCTAGTTAGAGGGAATCTCTAGAAATATTTTTAGTATGTAGCCTTTCTGACCATTAGGAATGACATATTTTTTCAAATACCCCGAGAATGATCTCTAGTCTAAACACATGTTATTTAAGGGAATGTCAAGCAGCAACATCCTATATTAAGATTTCCAAATGGCAGTATTTACTGTCTAAGAGCTGCATAAACACACACAGAAAGGTCATATTTGTTGAATGTTAACTATGAGCATCAAACGTGCATGGCATGCGAGGTGCAGATATCGTTGCTGTGGGTGTCTTGCGACATGAGAGGTTTTGGTGCAGATGAAGGTGTTATTCTACTGGACTAACTTATAATGGGAAATGCAAAGCGGAAGGAAAGAAAAAGGAAGCGCATTGAAGAAAGGCTCAAGTACCACACAGCTTTTGATCAGGCAAATATGAAGACAAGGTATTGAAGAAAAGAGAACTTGGAACTGGCCTTGCAACAGAGACCTATGCATGAAGCTTGAAACACCACATGGTTGCATTTCCACCAACATAGTCAATTTTTAAAGGCATCTTCTTATCCTGTTTTTACATCTCGGTGGCTTTCTTTCACCTACCACTTCAGGAACCACAATATTTAAGTGTAGCACTGCTCTCTTATGTGATAGGGGAATCCAACCTGCATGAAAGTCAGTAGGCAGCTACTAGTCATGGTGACTATTTTAAACCTCGACTGTCGGGTGCAGTATGCTTCTGAATACCAGTCGCTGGAAGTCACAGGAGGGGATAGGGCTCTTGTGCTCGGGTCCTGCTTGCAAGCTTCCCGTGGGCATCGGGCTGGCCCCTGTGAGAACAGGATGGTGGACTAGATGGGCCACTGGCCTAATTCAGCAGGGCTATTCTTATGTGCTTATTGTTAAAGCAAGCATGTGGAGCCTAGGGTTGTCCAAATGTTGTTGAACTACAACTCCTATCATCCACACCAGCATCTTGAGAAGTAGAGACATCACCTTGCCAACAAAGGTCCGTATAGTTAAAGCCATGGTTTTCCCAGTAGTGATGTATGGAAGTGAGAGCTGGACCATAAAGAAGGCTGATTGCCGAAGAATTGATGGTTTTGAATTATGGTGCTGGAGAAGACTCTTGAGAGTCCCATGGACTGCAAGAAGATCAAATGCATCCATTCTTAAGGAAATCAGCCCTGAGTGCTCACTGGAAGGACAGATCGTGAAGCTGAGGCTCCAGTACTTTG
Organism: Podarcis muralis; assembly: GCF_964188315.1. Lineage (NCBI taxonomy): Eukaryota > Metazoa > Chordata > Lepidosauria > Squamata > Lacertidae > Podarcis > Podarcis muralis. Next base: position 41,104,244 of record NC_135657.1, read on the forward strand.
GCCACCTCATGAGAAGAGAAGACTCCCTGGAGAAGACACTGATGCTGGGAAAGATGGAGGGCACAAGGAGAAGGGGGCGACAGAGGATGAGATGGTTGGATAGTGTTTTCGAGGTTACCAGCATGAGTTTGACCAAACTGCGGGAGGTAGTGGAGGACAGAGGTGCCTGGCGTGCTCTGGTCCATGGGGTCACGAAGAGTCGGACACGACTAAACGACTAAACAACAACAATCATCCACACTGGACGATGATGCTGGGAGTTGGGAGTCTAACATGTCATTGAGCTTCAAGTCAATAGTGATCTAGAGTAGATTCCAATGTAAAAATTTAAACACGTTGCAGCATCCCCCAAAATAAACCAGAGGCATTTCATCCAGTAGAGCTTTACTGCTACTGGAGGCAAATGAGCATAATGGTCACAAATCCAATACATTCAGGATTGGAACAGTCCATAAGAAATCCAGTTGCAGCAGACTTTACTTAAACTTACAATTACTTATAGTAAGTCTAAAACTTAACATTAAGCATACAGAACACCACACCAGAAGGAAAAGAGATAGAAAAAGAAAGTGCGAAACCCAGGCTCCTTCTGGCCTATTATTATGATCTTATGACCTTGACAGAAAGAGATAAGAGAACCAGTTTAAACCAGCTGTACCCAACTTCTCTGAAGGAATAACCCAAACATCATGAACCTTCTTTTACACAGAGAAGCTTCCAGAAGCTTCCAGAACCCTCTTGAATTAAGTCGAATAGGAAAGATCTCTACACATCAGATCAATACTTTCTGTACTAAGAAATGCAAACAAAAACAGCTGGAAGGCCACAGATTCCCCATCTCTGGATTATCAGACTTTGAGTTCTGGCAAATTGAAATCCTCATTGAACCTTGAAAATTTACAGGATGACCATGTCTCTGGATTATCAGACTTTGAGTTCTGGCAAATTGAAATCCTCATTGAACCTTGAAAATTTACAGGATGACCATGTCTCTCATCCTAATGTGCCCATGAACACCAGGTATCATTTACACCCCCCTTCAACAAAATCTTCATTATATTTCATGGATTTCTGAAAAATAAGTCATGTCAGACTAACCTGATCTCGTTTTTTGACAGAATTACAAGCCTGGTAGATGAAGGGAACGCAGTGGATGTAGCCTACCTTGATTTCAGCAAGGCATTCGACAAGGTGCCCCATGATATTCTTGTAAAGAAGCTGGTAAAATGCGGACTTGACTATGCTACCACTCAGTGGATTTGTAACTGGCTGACTGACCGAACCCAAAGGGTGCTCATCAATGGTTCCTTTTCATCCTGGAGAAGAGTGACTAGTGGGGTGCCACAGGGTTCTGTCTTATTCAACATCTTTATCAATGACTTGGATGATGGACTCAAGGGCATCCTGATCAAATTTGCAGATGACACCAAACTGGGAGGGGTGGCTAACACCCCAGAGGACAGGATCACACTTCAAAACGACCTTGACAGATTAGAGAACTGGGCCAAAACAAACAAGATGAACTTTAACAGGGAGAAATGTAAAGTATTGCATTTGGGCAAAAAAAAAATGAGAGGCACAAATACAAGATGGGTGACACCTGGCTTGAGAGCAGTACATGTGAAAAGGATCTAGGAGTCTTGGTTGACCACAAACTTGACATGAGCCAACAGTGTGACGCGGCAGCTAAAAAAGCCAATACAATTCTGGGCTGCATCAATAGGAGTATAGCATCTAGATCAAGGGACGTAATAGTGCCCCTGTATTCTGCTCTGGTCAGACCTCACCTGGAGTACTGTGTCCAGTTCTGGGCACCACAGTTCAAGAAGGACACTGACAAACTGGAACGTGTCCAGAGGAGGGCAACCAAAATAGCCTGGAGAAAAGGAGGTTAAGGGGTGATATGATAGCCATGTTCAAATATATAAAAGGATGTCATATAGAGGAGGGAGAAAGGTTGTTTTCTGCTGCTCCAGAGAAGCGGACACGGAGCAATGGATCCAAACTACAAGAAAGAAGATTCCACCTAAACATTAGGAAGAACTTCCTGACAGTAAAAGCTGTTCGACAGTGGAATTTGCTGCCACGGAGTGTGGTGGAGTCTCCTTCTTTGGAGGTCTTTAAGCAGAGGCTTGACAACCATATGTCAGGAGTGCTCTGATGGTGTTTCCTGCTTGGCAGGGGGTTGGACTCGATGGCCCTTGTGGTCTATTCCAACTCTATGATTCTATGATTCTATGATTTAATCATGCCAGGCCCCTTACGAATTCTCAGGCCTCTTCTTATACATTTGCCTCAGTATTCTAGGAGCACAGAGGTCACATTTGATGTTTCTTTTCTGCAGATCTACAAAGGATTTCCAGACTACTGTCACTGAGGTGGAACTTTAATCAGAGAAGAATGGTTGGTCTAAAAGCTTTCAAATAGCATTCCATGATCCAAAATCTCAAAGAAAGCATAGGAAACAAAGTAGCAAGGGATGATGGATTTACAACCAAAGACTCCTTTGTCAAGTCCAAAGACTACCCATCTTTTTCTGCCATGGTTGGTTAGTATTTCCATTTTGACTCAAGAAGCCCCTAAGTGAAGAAGTCATAAGGTTAGTATTATCAAGGTTTGAGAATTTGTGTTAAAGTTTACTTGTGCTTTGGAGTCCTATGAGTCTTTTTGCTTCAGTATTTCATTTATATGGCAAAAGTATATATAAAAAAGTATTTTGATTCCCATTCCTACTGTGTGAAATGTGTACTCAATAGTTTAAATATGAATTAAGAAATTGCCCTAAAAATGTCTGCCTGAGAAATTGTGCTCTGTGCTATATCAGAGATATAAGTGATCCAAAAACATGATTATTTTAAATCACTCCCTGATGAAGAATCCCTTCGCAAATGCATCAGACACCAATAAAACTTGGCACTTCTTGATGGATAATATGCATGGACCATAAAATGTAGTAGGTGATGGTTTTTAACTGATTGTATTGCATTTCTTCTTGCAATCCACCCTGAGGTCTACAGACAAAAGGTGGGATATAAATTATAAAACCAAATAAACAAATAGTTGCTGCCTCACATGTTTTAATGGTCTCACTGACTGGCAGCAGTTCTCCAGGGTAAAGATACCTAACTAAAGATGTCTGGGGCCTTCAGCTCTACCTATGACTCTTCCTCTGGCAGGGTTTTGGAACAGGGGTTTCATTTGGGGATTGACAAAGTTACTCTTATAATATACAGATATGGAAGCATGGGAACAATTGTGGAATTTGAATATAAAATTTACAGCATGTTATGGTTTAAGAGAAAACTATATGAAAATGATATATCATTGGTATCTAATACCAAGTAAATAGGCAAAAATGTATAAATCTAAATCAAACAAATGTTGGAAATGTAAAGAGAAAGAAGCTTATTTTTATCATATGTAGTGATCTTGTAGTAAGGTTAAAGCTTATTTTTCATGGTCCGGTTCATGGGCGATTGAAGTCCCGGCTGGGGACGTAGGGACTGGGGGCAAGATGGCAGGGTGGGAGCAGGAACGGGAGTCCTGAAGCCAGGAGTTGGGAAGCCAAGAGTCCAAGGGTCAGAGAGCTGGGAGTCACAAAGTCAAGGGTCCGAGGATCAAGAAGCAAGGAGTCACGAAGTCAAGGGTCTAAGGAGCAAGGAGTCAAGGAGCCAAACGCTGCAAGGCAGGGAGCGTGTTGCTGTGGCAAAGAACCAAAGGGAAATGCTGACCTTATATCCCTTCCCAGCTCTTGCCACCAGGTGCTGTGAGTTACCAATCGGCCTCACCTGTGTGGCCGCACCTTGCCTCTTCAGAACAAACTTGGGAAAGCCCCAGTCCTGGTCACAAGGCCTGGTTCCTGCACGCACACCTGGCATTATTGGGAAATGATATATAATGAATTGAAAAAGATGTTCAAAATAACTTTTATTTTAAAAACCCCAGAAGCTTTTCTTTTGGGAATTATAAGGACAGAACAACCTAAATTCTATAGAAATTTATTTATGTATGCTACTGCAGCAGCAAGAATGTTACTTGCCGAGAAATGGAAAGAAGCAGAAGTCCCAGTAAAGGAAGAATGTATACAAAAACTTATGGAATATGCAGAAATGGCGAAACTTATCGGAAGAATAAGAAATCAAGAAAACAAACTCTTTATAAAAGAAGAGAAATGGCTTATTGAATATTTACAGATAAATTGTAAACAAATAAAAAACATTAGCAGGATTATTGTAATAACCTGCAGTTTTATAAGAGTATATATTCACAGCAGATAATTAAATGAGTAAATTAAATGAATTTGGATATCAGAAGATATGAAAAAAATTAAGGAACTGCAGAAAAAGGGGGGAAGGAAGTCAAATTTTGAAATGTTAAATGGATTGTAAAATTAATGAAATGTATAAATGTGAAAAGTATAAATAAAAAAAAAACTATGAAGAAGAAGAAGAAGAAGAAGAAGAAGAAGAAGAAGAAGAAGAAGAAGAAGAAGACAACGACGTCACTCTTGTGGGGCCTTTCCAGTAAGGATTTAAGAATAAGAAGAGCTCTTGCTGGATTAGACCAAAGGCCTATCTAGTCCAGCATCCTGTTCCTCACATGCCAAGCACATAACTATGGAAAATCCCCAAACAGGACATGCTGCCTATGGGGAACATGTTCAGCTGCCATATTTTCCCAGTGTGCCGAGAGGACAAATCAGCAGCATGTTCTTTCTCTGGCCCTTTTGCCAAAAACAACTTGAACAGTAAGTAGAAAACTGAAGAAAACACTATTGGACAGTGGGGTGAAATGACCTTGTTGAGTAAATCTGTTGTAGCAAAAGTGACAAGAGTGATGTCTTTAGGGTTAACTGTGCATGAACCCTGTTAAGGAAGACTGAAGATACTTGATTTAAATCAGGGATCGGGAACATGTAGTCCTAATGAGAATTGGAATCCAACAACACCTTAAGGGCCACAGGCTCCTTAACCAGAATAACCACAGCAAGTGGTTATTTAACCAGAATAACCACAGCATTCCCACCCTGGGAACTTACATGAAGTTGCATACAGAAATAATCTAGCAACCATGAGGGAAGAAGCTCCCCACAGGTCAAGGTATCTAGTACTCAAGGTTGGCCAACTTATTTTGTCACCCAGGCCAGAAAATCTTACAAGTGCATCTCCCTAGGGAGTTAAATACACAGCAATAATAAATTAAATAACCATCAACTTGGCACTCATGACTCTCAAAGTCAGCTACCTGAGGTGGTATGAAAGGGCTGTCATGGGTAAAGAGAGAGAGAGACATGGAATGACTTGTAGACTAGCTATGACCTGGGCTCCAGTCCCACACTTGACAGAGAGTAAAGGATATACTTCAAGTTTTAATTTTTTTTTTTAAAAAAAATGCATGACTGGAAGAAATACTTGACAGGTTATCTGAAGTTTTGGAGTTTGTGTGCCCTGGGCAATGCGTACTGAATACTTAAGACATCTTCTCTCATGAAGGTACAGGCATCGCATGATGATATTGCTGTGAGTGATGGACAATGTCACACACTGCATACTTCCAAAGATAAAGAGCTGCTGAAATGTCAGTGTGGGAAGCAACATTTCAGGGGTACATTGATGCCAGCTTCAGTAACAGGTCTAAACCAAATCACAATCATTTGGCCATTTTCATGGCAGCTCTTCCTTATATTAACAAAAGGAGGTGCCTAAGAAATGAGATTGGAGATTCAGTTCCTGAATGCACACAAAATACCGATTAGGGAAGCGCTGAATATTGCAGGAAAGTTGTCTCCTAAAGTTTAGCAGTGGCTGCGTATAAAACAATGAATTTGTTATCAAAAGTAGATCCAGATTCAGTAGGTCTGGACACCTCCCTATTTATTTATTTATTTATTTATTTATTTATTTCATAAAATTTATACACTGCTTGGTTGAAAGAAAAAAAAAAGACCTCAAAGCAGTTTACAAAAAGATAAAAATAATAAGACAGCCAAACCTTAAAACATACCCAAGTCAAAATACTAAAACAGATTAAAACTCCTTCAATTTTCTAAGCCTCTAGGTAGATTGAGCACCAAAAAGAGTACGGTGAAGATGCCAGTTTGATCTCAGCTGGCAGAGAATTCCAAAGTGTAGATGCTGCTATGCTAAATGATCAAGTTCTTACAAATGTAGAATGAGATGCTTGGTACTTGGAGGCAGCAACCCCACTTCAAAACACGTGTATCAGCTATGAAAGCCACATGCTTCTAGCATTGTGGCTTTTGTCTTTAAAATATGGGTTGGAAGCATCTGTATTAGGGCAGCCACATTTGCACTGTCAAAGAAGGAAAATATTCACCACTGGAAAAAAGGCCACCAATTCGCATACATAATTTATATGTATGTATACATTTTAAAAATTACTAGAATTTAAATTTCACAGGTGAGACGATTAATTAGCCACACAAATCCTCTCTATAAAGTCTTTTGCACCTAACTCCAGATCACCTAAATTTATTCTTATTAATTAATTTAACCTCAATTAATTCATCACCTAGATGACCCAGATCCTGCCCCAAAATTCATTTCCCTTAATTTAATTATCCCCCCATCCAATTAAATTATCATATCATTTTGCCCAATAAAATCTCTTTCAAAATAAATAGAGTATGTGTTGTGATTCCCTTCAGGTTGTGACCATTTTAGATTTTACTATGAGATAAGGTGGCTATGGGGGTCGACCAGAAAAGTAACTCCCGTTTCTTTTCCAGGGGTATTGTTATGGGGGGGGGGATGGCTGTCCAGTGTGAACTGGTAGGAAAGGGGGCCCCAGGCTGTCCTACCCTATATTCAAGGGAGTGGGGAAGCTTCACGAACATACTTTTGTACCTGGTGATCTGCACAAAGTGAATCTCAAGAAAAAGTCCTATGTATGTTGGGACCAAGGTCTAATCAAACTGTGTACACTTACTGGACCATCATTTCATTGCCAAAGAAATGGTGCTCTGCTATACTCAAGACACCAATTCTCATCTTCATATTTCTCCCTTCATGGTGTTACCTGAAGTGAGCAGTTCCACCTTGCTGCAGTGAAGGCCTGGCACCCTCATTTATGTCTGTGACTATGAGGAGAACAAAATTCAGCTTCAGTCAAAATAGCTGTAGATGGTTCCTTCCATTTTAATTTTAAAAGTGCCTAGCAAAAAATATATATCTCTGGACCAATATGTCTGGCATTTGCCAGGCCAATATTATCACACAGAAAGGGGTGGGGGGAATAGCTGTATTTTTTTAGATATCCCTGCAACAGTAATTGGGGAGGCATGAGATTCAGTTTTAGAACCAAATTAGGCATCATCCATATTAGGCTGATCTTAATTGGGCTTTTTGGGTTTTTTTAAAGCATCAAACCAAGGTCTGAACAAAACTGTGTGACATATGCATGCCCCTCATATGAATCTCTTTCAGGAAGACTAAACGAGGAAAGGGGGCCAGTTCACTTAAGTAATTGGTTCTATTTTGTTTATTGCAAACCTTCCCAGTGCACTAACAGCACAGATGCCAATGTACAGATAACACATAAGCAATCTGTTGTTTTTGTTTCACTGTCTTTGAAGGAATACACTGTAATAGATATCCTTGAATTTTGCGCCATCTAAATCTGAACTTGGCCTGTCAGAGGAAGTCACTTGGTCAAGGTTATTGCCCATGATAAAGTCTGCCAAGCTTTATCAGGCTATCCATAGCAATTTTCCTTCCACAAGCAAGCACAGTATTATTACACATGTGGCTGAGCTTTCCAGATATTTTGATAGCTTTCAATCAGATACTTATCTCCGGGAAACAAAAGAGATATTTTTAAATTGCTGTACACATTGGCCCACTTGTGGCTTAAAAAAAAAAAATTCATTTCTAGTTCGGCTGGAAATAGGAGGACACATACTTAGAGCAATACATATATTGGTATTATTATTTTTTTACTGAGTTTCATCGCATGACTTGAGCTTTATTGGCAGTAAGTAAGACTGTGCCTTTGCCTAACGCAAGGTCATCCTGATCTAGTGTGATTCTTTTTTTGGTGTGTGCTGAATGGGACAATTTACATTTCTCAAGGTGTCATTCTGCCATGTGATTTGTGATACGAAAGGAGGGGAATCGCAGTATGTTTTCATATTAAAAAGTGAATTGCTCACGTTACTTCTTGAAAAAAGAATAATAATCATTATACCTGTTATTCTTTCATGACCAGTTTCTCCAGTCTTTCCTGATAAGCTCCTATTTCCATGATTAGATCAGGTAATCTTTAGAATGCTACAGGGTTCGTTCTTGTTCTCAATACAGCAGGAAAACCCCTACTAATAAAGAATGGTCTATGCAGCAAGCAGATGGAGGGTCAGGACAGCACTGCTGTCCCTATTCTTATTTTTACATTAAAAAAAAAAACTGTTTAATGTGATAAAATATCTAAGCAGTTTACATAAAAACACATAAACTATATCATCCACCAGCATTTCCTAAAAACTAGATTCAAATAAATGCCAGATGAAAAACAAAATGAAACAATATATATATCAGAAATAAAACAGAGCAATGTCCAAAGCAAAATATTAAAGGGTCAGTATGGTTAGGTATATTTTAAAGAGGCATGTCAAGGTCATTATTGTCCCTGATTCACCAATTACCCAAGGAAGGGCATCCCAGAGGGTGGGAGCTACCACCAAGAAGGCCCAGTGGTCATGGAATTACCCTGACCTCTGCACCTTCTCCACCCATGCACATCACCAAGTGTCATGAATTGACTCTGTGCACAGACAAACTCTACACACATATTATGCTTGGGCAACTGAGGACCCTTCTTTCCCAGATTGCTTGTACAGAGCTTACACAGAGCTTATAGCCTGTAGATGTTTTGGGACTGTTGAATAACTGTGGGCTGGGCCACGGTTAGTAGGGACTATCCCAAAGGCACATTCACTGCCCATCCCACATATTGTTTCAATAGACCTTCACTCTTCTGGCACCATGTCATGTGACTGCAGTAGGTTTGTGACCCCTAACCTCCAACCATCTGGGTGGGACTGATCAAGATATTCTTTCCCACCTCAGTGATGAAAAGATCCTCAGACCATACCTTCCTCCCTTTAGCTCCTTGCTGCAAAAGAAAATATCAGGTATCAGGGTTTGTTTCTATTTCTGACTACGAAACACAAAGCAAGAAATTTCTTCTTCTTCTTCTTCTTCTTCTTCTTCTTCTTCTTCTTCTTCTTCTTCTTCTTCTTCTTCTTCGACACTTGTAGTCCGGCATAAACACGATTTTAGCAGTGAGTCCGTAAGTGACTATGGAGGCCAATTCTAGATCCATGTGTCCTTCCACATAGGTTTCCGGGTGGGAGTTGATCACGGTGAGGGTTTGCCAAGCGTGCCTTCCTCTTAGCACGTTTCTCCCTTTCGTCCTGAGTTCAAGTGTCTTCAGAGTCCATGACACCTTTGGTAAAGGCTGTTCTCCAATTGGAGCGCTCGCAGGCTAGTGTTTCCCAGTTGTCAGTGTTTATACTATATTTTAAAAGATTTGCCTTGAGAGAGTCTTTAAACCTCTTTTGTAACCCAGTATCAGATGACAAAAAACCCAGAAAAACACAACCTAATCAAATATTATATCCAAGAACATTAGTAGCACTTAACTGCAATGATTAAGTGAAATACAAATGCATACTAAAAGCTGAAAACCCTTCTAATAATATAAACACCACAAATATATACGTGAAAGTTGTCAAATTTTATCCCCTGTGAATTTACTGCTTTTAAAAACGGAAACCACTTAGAGTTAAACTGTTATGCCATGCCTTGACCTTTCGAAAGTCGCGACTGATGTGTCAATTTGTATTAGCGCCACAGAGTTGTTGTTGTTCAAATAGGCTGCAGGAGTACTGGAGTGACAAATCCAAAGAGTGCAGAACCAGCTGCCAGACTCCAGCCCCCTCCTTAATGGCCCTGAATGCACTGGCAAGGTTAGAGATGTCACTCTGGGGAGCAAGGGTTCCTGTTTGCATCTGACAGAACACATTCATTTCAGCTGCAGCCGAATTTTCCTCGGAGCTAGCGGCAGAGTGCATTTTTTAACTAGGGTAACAAGCAGATGTGGGGCAGCCCTCAAGGTTGATCCGGTAGCTGCAGATAATGCAAGGTGCTACAGCTTGACCTCTCACTGGGACAGACTTATCACCACCATGTCCCACCTCTGCTGAAAGTATTACACTGCTTGCACCCGGGCCAAGTTCAAAGTGCTGGTACCAATGTACAAAGCCAAATATATACGGCTTGCAACCAGGATACCGAAAAGATCACCTCACCCCTTATACACTCAATTGTTCATTGTCTCCTACAGATACCATCTTATCAAGAGAGCCATTCTACACAATATATCGGGCCTTTGGAATTAGACAGGCATCTGTTGTTTTTCGGTGCCTGCTGAAGACCTCCTTCTATCAACAAGCCTTTTAAGTAGAGATCTTTATCCTAGGCTGCATCTGCATCACTATTGCTTTTGATGGTTCTTACATACAGGTTTTTAATAGATGTTTTTTATTATATTGTTTTATGACTTGTTGTTCTCCGCTCTAGGCTCCTTTGGGAAGAAGGACAGGATATAAATTTAACAAATGAACAAGCAATTGTACAAGGGGCTTAACTATTTAAAAAACGAAAAACAAAACACCCACCCACAAACCACTGGTACTAGGAATACCTGCCTTTTGTGGGGATCAATATAACACAGAAGATGTAGTCTTTGGTAATGTTTGCCAGCCCAATATCTGGTTTCAGGTTCTCTCTTGCTTGCATAATTAGCATAAACAAATTTACTTCGCAGCCACTTGACAGCACAAGGACAATTTCTAGGAGCAACTCCAGTTTACAATAAAACACTCCTGTTTAGGAGGGTGGGGGAAATTATCCACTGCTGTTATACATTTTTATAAAGCATCATTTTATATTTTCTTATTGCGTTCTTTTACAGCTTTGACCCTGGGTGTAATGCAGGGGAAGACAAAGGGAAGGTTCAGATTATGCTACCTTGTAGACTGAGGTTCGGAATCAGAGTATGTAGGCCTGTTTCTCCCAAGGCTTTAACTGCTCAAAAATGGGGAGCTGCTCATATGAAGTCTATCTGGAATTAGCATATGTTATTTCTTTAACACCTGGCAATGTGATATCCACAAACTATTGAGAGGCTATGAAATGATTGGGGTGCACAATTGGGGATCCCAAGCCTGAGTTAAGTCGACACTGGTCTGCATTACTATCCCCAGATCCAGGATGAAAATCTCCGTCTTATGTTTTCCCTTGTTGTTGTTGTTGTTTAGTCGTTTGGTCGTGTCCAACTCTTCGTGACCCCGTGGACCAGAGCACGCCAGGCACTCCTGTCTTCCACTGCCTCCCACAGTTTGGTCAGGCTCATGTTTGTAGCTTCGAGAACACTATCCAACCATCTCGTCCTCTGTCGTCCCCTTCTCCTTGTGCCCTCCATCTTTCCCAACATCAGGGTCTTTTCCAGGGAGTCTTCTCTTCTCATGAGGTGGCCAAAGTATTGGAGCCTCAGCTTCACGATCTGTCCTTCCAGTGAGCACTCAACTTTCTGCAAAGTCCGAAATAAAGCTGTGGCCTTCCAGCTAGGTGTATGTGCCTTCCCTCTGACACTTCACATAAGCACTCTTATTTGAAAGGCAGCTAAAGAAATTATTGGGACAGTTTCATACCTAGTTAATTTCCCATTCTCCCTAGTTCATCTTCTGAAACAGCAGGACGAAGATGGCGGCGGCAGTAATCAGCCGAGCACAGCAGCCAGCCCTGTTCCGCAGATAGCATGTTGGACAGAAACCAGGGAGGCCCAAGATCAAATAATTGCTCACCGCAATATCGTCGGGTGGCTCGGGGCAAGCTACTCTCTTGGACTCGGTTCTCTGTATGAAAAATAGGGCTGTAAATGGGCCCAGCAACCCCCACACTTGCAGTGCAGCAAAGAAGCGGATAACTAGCGTAAAGCAATTTGCGCACGAGTCAATGCAAGGGGTGTGTGCTTAATAGGAGCTCACCCCAAGAACTAGTTGAACACAGCCTGCCTTCCGACTAATCTGACCTTGTTGATATGACAGGGGAAAGCTATATTTGTCAAGAAAATTTGAAAACCTCTTCCAGAACGATAAAAATGCCTATCAAAGAGGCTGAAATATCAAAGGCAATAAAAGTGTTTAAATTCCAATAAAGCTCCAGGTGAAGATACGTTTCCCCATTGAGCTTTATAAACGCTTTCAAGCTCAATTGATTCCAATTCTTTTCTTCAAAAGATATTTAGGGATGCTGTGAAGAACGGTCCCTTTTAGTGCTCTGGAAATGAAGGGTTTCCCCTCCCTTTCTTTCATGAAATGCCCAAATAGTTGAGCCTTGGAGCATTCCACCTCTTCTTTCTTTCTTTCTTTCTTTCTTTCTTTCTTTCTTTCTTTCTTTCTTTCTTTCTTTCTTTCTTTTAACTCAGTAAGAATGCACTGAGGATACCCACTTCCCTAATGAAGACACATTATCATTATCATTATTTTAAAAATATTATCTTAACCTTCTTACACAAGGCTTGCAATACGCTTTGGACCTAAATTAGGATTGCCAGTTTACAATATGGAAACCTGACTTCTCTCTTGATGTGGAGATCTCCATAAGGCATCTGCGCCTTCTCCACCATATTTTCACACCCTGACCCTTTCACGTTCCCTTCTTTGTTATTTATATCCTGCCTGTCATGATACAAATTCTTCCAAGGCAGTTTACAAGTAACATTAAACTACATTTTCAACACACACACACACACACACACACACACACACACACACACACACAAACAGCGCAATGACAGCCTCATCAAGTTGCTTCTTTCAGATCAGGTTTAAAATGTTTATCTATTTTATTGCAGTTTTAACATGCATGCATGTGTACAGAACTAAAAGGACTCTGTATATCTATCCATATTTGTCCACACAAATTGGATGCATGCATTATTTTGTATGTCTATTAGTCTTTGTTGTTATGTTTTATTTAAACGGGGGGGGGGGGGGGGAGAAGAGAAAAAGAGTGCCCTAATATGTTCATTCCTCACTGAGCCCTTGAAGTATCTGGACAGCGTAAGGTCATTGTTTCTGGTATATTTATACATTTGTTTGCTTAATTTGGTTTTACATATACATATGTTAGGATTTTAGTGGGGTTAAGAAGACATTTTCGTCCAGATATTGCAGGTGCCTTTACATTGCCTTTCCTATAGTCTTATTTCAGACTTGATAATGCTAATTATTTAAGCTGCAGTTTTATAGCCACTTATCTGGGAGAAGATCCCATTGAAAGTGCACTGTTAATTAAGATTACTAGACATCCCTGTTTCCTGGGGACAGTCCCTGGATTTACAAATCAGTCCCCATACAAAATCCATAGAAGTTGAAAAGCGTCCTCGGATTCATTGAAAAAAATCTGATAACCTTACCCTTGTGGAGCAGCCCTGATGTCTTCTTTGGCTGTTTTGCTCCCTCTACTGGGATTCTTCCCACAAGGCAGGGAGTGATGTGTGGCCCTGTGTGGGCAGGAAGGGTATAGTCCAGTCAGAGTCCAAGCACAGCATGCTCTGAGGCGGCCTGTGCTTGTGCCTCTCTCACTTTCCTGGAATCTTTCCCATAAGACAGTTGATGATACAATGCCTTGAAGAGAGAGGAGAAGTCCAACTGGGACAGTCACTGAGGTAGTATTTGCCTGCACCTCTCCCTCCCTCCCTCCCTCCCCCCCCTCTCTCCTGGAATCTTTATTTTATTTGTTCATACAAGGCCTGAAGCCATCAAAGTGGTATACGTGAAAGCAAAGAGGGAGATAAAATACAAACGATACAAGTTCTAAAAGCGATAAAACTATTTCTACAGATGTACAATTAATGCTCAATAAATGTTCAGGGAAAGCCTTCTTCAACAAAATGGTCTTCTGTAAGGGCCTAAACATCATGACCCCAGCTGGCAATAGATTCCAGGTGGCTGGAGCTGCAACACTAAAAGCCCAGTTTCTTGTACCCTAATCTGTGGAGCATGCAGTACTTTCAGGGCAACTTTATATGGCCTGAAGTACCTTACCTTAGGTAGTCTGGCCCCACATTGTTTAGGTAAATGGAAGGTAAATGGCTTTCCATTGTTTAGGTAAATGGCCTTGAATGGTAAAAGCAAAAGCTTGAATTATACCTGCTTGTCTGCCTTTTGGCAGTCAGTGCAGCATCCTCTGCGGTGGTGTTATATGGTGATGACAGGATATCTCTATCAGCAACCTAGATGCAACATTCTGCATCAACAGCACTTTCTAGGTTAAGCCCAAGCGAAGCACCACAAAGAACACAATTCCCAGTACCCATAACACACTACAGTTCCCACAATACTTTGGGGTGAGGGAGGGTAGCCATGTACTTTAAATGTATGGTGTGGATGTGACCTTAGAGAGGGAGACCTGCTCCCAGGATGCTTTGAGTCTAAAATAGACAGCGGGGAAACAAAGATAGGGGGAGAGGCATGGACAGACAAGGATCGAGAGGGAAGACTGTGAGAAGATGCTTAAAGCTTGGGCACAGTTGCAAATAAGGATTTAATAGAATAAACCAAAGGAAGGTTGTGATATTGAAGAACAGAGCACTGTGTGCCATACAAGGTGCCTTGCACCTTTAGCCTTCTGTCCTGTTCAGTGGAGGGAACTGTCCACTCACCAGTAACTAAGTAGGGATTGACCACCCCTCTGGCTGGCTTCTTCATACGGAATGGGAGGTGGTTATGGTGCTGGAGGAGACTCTTGAGAGTCCCATGGATGCAAGAAGATCAAACCTCTCCATTCTTAAGGAATCAGCCCTGAGTGCTCACTGGAAGGACAGATCCTGAAGCTGAGACTCCAATACTTTGGCCACCTCATGAGAAGAGAAGACTCCCTGGAAAAGACCCTGATGTTGGGAAAGATGGAGGGCACAAGGAGAAGGGGACGACAGAGGATGAGATGGTTGGATGGTGTTCTTGAAGCTACCAGCATGAGTTTGATCAAACTGCGGGAGGCAGTGGAAGACAGGAGTGCCTGGCGTGCTCTGGTCCAGGGGGTCACGAAGAGTCGGACACGACTAAACGACTAAACAACAACAACAACAACCTTGTCCTTCCCTTCAGACAACAGAATGTCTTGGCCCAGTTCTAGAGGTTGCGGCTCCATACAGCAGGGGCAGCAATGCACAATGGAAATAGTCACTTAAGGGAGCAGGAGATCTTTGGCTGGCTGAGCATGATAGAGTCAGAAGAAGAGAGGTTAGGAGAGAGAGCATAATGAGAAATAAAATAGGGTGTGGCAAAGCAGTGGGCCATTTTAAAAAGTTAAAATAAAAAAGCTCAGGCAGGGAAGGTCTTGGGCTGCATTCCTAAGTATCTGTAGATCTGCTCCCTTGACATCAACCAGATTTGCTTCCAAATAAGCACATTGAGGTTCAGCCTTGCTAATGACCCTGCTGGGAGCGAACCAAGCAGCTTCCATCCAAAGTGAGCATCGTAAATATAGTGGGATAAGGTGTGTTAACAACATGGGTTAGCAGTGAGGACAACAAAGGCCCTTTAAAAATACACTATGCTTCAGTTTGCTCTTGCTATGGAAGCCTGCCCCAAAGCAACCATTTGTCATAGCTATCAGAACAGGAGGAGGGCAGGTGGAGAGTGGCAATGGGATGCATATGGAAAGTCATATAAAATGAAATGTATTATGAAGGCCCATGCCAAATTCCAGATGCAAGCACTTGCATTTCAAAGGGTATGACAATGCATATATGAGCTTTGTAACTCAAGGCCATTTCTCTGTTTTGTTTACTGCGCCATAAACCATGTTTTTATTTCTCGCCACACAAGGGGATTTACAAGAGGAGCCTTTATTTTCCAGACGCTTTCTGTATTGTTCAATCACCAGCAACAATATGGGGGTGAATTCCTCCCCACCAACAAAGCCAGCTCCCACGGGTGCTAATGCGTCTCACTCTCTGCCCATGCTACTGTTGGGGAGATGTTTGGATTGTATAAACTGAACCGGGACTGAATTTCAAAGGCAAGGAAAAGGATTGGGCTTTTGGTATTGTTGTTGTTTTAAAAAAGCATTGTGTTGCAGGCAGTGCTTTTCCCCCCAGAAAAATTTCAGCATGAAGTAAGTGCCACACTTTTTAACAATAAGAGGCGCTGGTACTGCGTACCTTTGAGTTCCCCTTGGGGCGGGGGGGGAGCACTGGTTGCAGGCCAGATGTTTCTTTTTCCCCATTTTTTTTAATTTTCCAAATTTATAACATAAAAGAAAAACAATACAATATAAAAAAGACAAACGGACAAACATATATCCTAACTTCTAAAATCCCAATTTAGTTATCATTGTTAAATGACTTCCTCGAATCCCCCTAGCTGAGTTTCCATAGAGCTCATTGTAGCAGTTTTCCAATTCCACTTTCAAATAAAAATAAATTATACAATTAACATCTTTCTTTTCTTGATGATTTCATCAGGTGGTTCTTACAGAGAAGGCAGTCTCACCTTCCCCTCTCTCCACCTAAGGCCACCACTTCTGCCCATGGCACTGCAACCAATCAGCGTTAATTTTAGGGAAAAGGTTTCTAGTTCACACATCTGCCCTCTAATTCACTGCTTATCTGCAAACCCAGAAGTCAAATGCAGCACCTAAGACATAACAACTCTCAGCACCCGTAACAAACTGCAACTCCTAGAATTCTTTGGGAGAAGCCATGACCGTTATCACTGCTTTAAACATATGGTGTGAATGTAGCTTTGAAGGACATAACCATTGACTTTAATATAGAACAGAATTGTTTTATATATTCTCTATGAATTAGGCTATCAATGGCTGCTAGCCATGACGGTTGTGTACCTCCTACATTGTCAGAGGAATTATGCCTCTGGGTACCAGTTTCTGTGGAGCACAAGTAGAGAGCACTACTGTGCTTATGTTCTGTTTATCATCATCTCATGTCCGCTGTAAGAGCAAGATGCTAGACTAGATGGGCCTTTGGTCTGATCCAGCAGGCTTCTTGTGTTCTCAAGTGAATACCATGCGTCTTTCTCAGTGCCTGTGGGATGACGTCTGCTTCTGTCTCCAGGGTGCTTGTGTTTAGATCTCTATGGCTTAGGACTATATTATACCATTTATTCCTCAATTTCAAAAGAGTATAGCTGTCGGTGGGGAGAATTAAATTTTGTCACAATGGGGGAAGAGTTCAGAAGCTGTCAAAATGCTAATAAGCAACTAAATTCAATTACCTATTTTCCATGTTACCTGTGGTGAATCCTGGCAAAATATTAAAGGGAAAAGAGGAGGAGATAATATGGCATGAGTGCTTTTATGATGTAATTATTTCTGTGATTACTTGAAGAATAAATCTACAGGTCTGTGTGGTGAACAAAGATAGAAAAGAAATTGGCTGGTTTCTTTGTAAGATTTAAGATCAAGAAAGGAATTGTAGACACCTGATGTGTGCTCATCTTCTAGGCAACCAAACCTGCATCCCAAACACACTATTTGTTAACCATTCCTCCTTTGAAGTCCACATACACTTTCCTGATTTTATCTCCCTATAACTGTATCTATCCAGCTCAAACAGCTTGTCTTCTAAAAGTATACTCAAAGCTTTTTGATCATATGAATAACCACTGGGTACATACCACCTAGGCAACTGTTCCATTGACCATCCACAGATGATTTTGCCCCAGTGAACATTAAATCCTGCTAATGTGTCCTATTATATCCTTAACATAGGAAATCGAACCCTGACTTTTTTATTTACATGAAGAATCAGGCTTCTCTCTGAATATTGCCATATTTAATGTGCTAAGAAGCTTTCAGAAGCCCTCCCTGTGGAATAAATAGCATTATTCAGACAAAATTTAGTAATGCCTTACTACTGTATCAATTTATATTCCCTATGCCTTAATTTAATGAATAAACCCCACAAGGTGCTTTTGGGCAAGCCACCACCTCTCAGGTTCAACCAGTCCTATGATGAAATGGAGATAATCAGAGTGTTTTATAGGGTTTCCCATCTTAAGTCTCTGGCTTCTGTCCTGCACCTTTAACAATAGATTGATGACTTGGCATTTGTCGATGATAATTCTTAACTTCATTCTGTGAGATGCTTCAGAGGCTGACATTTGCATAGTGGCCTGCAGTTAAAGGCACAGGAACAGGTCAGGGAGTTCATTGCTTTTACTAGCCAATTGGCAGCGATCCCAACAGGGCTGTTCTAGAGATAACTGACCACATTCACACAACACAATCAAAGAGCTATGATCCCACTGTAAACAGTCAGGGCTTCCTCCTAAGAATTCTGGGAGCTACAATTTGTGAAGGGTTTCGCTCTGGGAATCAGGGTTTCCGAAAGACTTAGTTGGCCCATTAATCTGAATCAGAAGAGATTGTGCATAAGTTGAACCAGGACCTGAATGTTGTGGTGGAGTGGATGTGGGGCAAAGGAAGGAAGCTGAATCTTCCTAAAACAGAGACTGTGTGGGTAAGTGGTTCCCTGGTCCTAGAATGTAGAAGTTTATCTGTTCTAGTTGGGGTTACACTCTTTCTGAACATGTATGCAGTTTGGAGATGCTGTTGGAACCAGCTTTGTCCATGGAGGCAAAGAGTATCTATCACAAGCAGTTGGCCGGTGCACCAACTTCACTTGCTCCTGTATAGGGATCATTTGGCCACTGTGACGTATGTGTTGGTAACCTTGTGTTTGGACTAATGTAATGGGCTCTATGTGGGGCTTCCCTTGTAGTTGATCCAGAGGCTAGACCTGATGCATAAATCTGTGGATTGGGCAGTGCAAATGCGTGCTAAGGGTTTTGGCTGCCTATTAGCCACCTAACCAGTTATAAGGTCCTGGATGTGATATATAATCACAAATATAATCATATTCACAATAGTAGTAGCAATAGAAATGGTACATCACAGATTTAGTAAGAATATCGTAAGGTCTTTTATGTAGGAATTACCTGTTTTTTCATGATGGCTCAAGGATTTGTGACTGACCTCTTCAACTCTGTCAGTGTGAGAAACACCACCTGCACTTTAAAGCATCAGAATTTGAAGGGTTCTTTTTGATCTTACTATTCCATTTGAACTTGTGAATTTGATCTGGAAAAAGATATTAACTTGTTCTCTTTCATAACCGAAGCATTTTCTGACACCATTATCTGTGCTTCTGCACTTCCCTTCCTAAAGCTCGCATCTGCCTTGCCGATTAAATGTAGGTATAGACTACATGCCCCCTTGCATGCAATTTATGGGAGATTTCCAATTAACGCCTGTTGCTTTGATCCCCAAAGCACTTCTTCAATCCAAGGAATATACACTTTAGAATCAGATGATGCATCAAATACAAAGAAAGTAGCATCAGGGAAACATGGAAGGAACAGACTGTGTTTTCACTCACAAGTTTATTTGAAGCTGTGTACGCATATTAGAGATGCGGGTGGCGCTGTGGTCTAAACCACAGAGCCTAGGACTTGCCAATCAGAAGGTCGGCGGTTTGAATCCCTGCAACAGGGTGAGCTCCCGTTGCTCGGTCCCTGCTCCTGCCAACCTAGCAGTTCGAAAGCACGTCAAAGTGCAAGTAGATAAATAGGTACCACTCCGGCGGGAAGGTAAACGGCGTTTCCGTGTGCTGCTCTGGTTCGCCAGAAGTGGCTTAGTCATGCTGGCCACATGACCAGCTGTACGCCGGCTCCCTAGGCCAATAAAGTGAGATGAGCGCCGCAACCCCAGAGTCGGTCACGACTGGACCTAATGGTCAGGGGTCCCTTTACCTTTACCTTCTACACATATTAGCTACAATTCAAATCTATTCTGTAGTTCAAGGGTCAGCAAACTTTTTCAGCAGGGGGCCGGTCCACTGTCCCTCAGGCCTTGTGGGGGGGGGGATGGACTATATTTTGAAAAATAATAATAAAATGAACGAATTCCTATGCACCCCAAAAATAACCCAGAGATGCATTTTAAATAAAAACACACATTCTACTCATGTAAAAACACGCTGATTCCCGGGCCTTCCGTGGGCCAGATTTAGAAGGCGATTGGGCCGGATCTGGCCCCTGGGCCTTAGTTTGCCTACCCATGCTGTAGTTTTTTGAGAAGTGGTGCAGTTTGATGCATTTTCCCCACCCAAAGTTGCTGACTTTGGGCTTTTAAATTTCAGCAGCACCCTGTGTGATGCCCCACCTCTTGCCTTCCATTCTAAGTCATTGTTGTGGCACCCCTTGTGGCACCCTCTTGGCTTGGCACCCAGTGCAGGCAAACTGATCGCATTCCCCTAAATCTGCCTCTGCCCCCCAAATCTGCTTTCATCCAAACTGAAATATTAAGCCACATTCACCCTGCAATGAAGCCAGGGTGCGTACAGCTTGATGACAGCTTCAAGATGGGGAGTTTTGGGGTGCATGCATGGGTGTTTGCCAGAGTGGCGCTGCCTAGTAATGCACACCTGCCTAGTAATGCACACTGGGCGAAGACATCTCTGCCCCTTCTCCTGCCACTGGTGTGGACATAGCAGGAGATCTAGAAGCACATCAAACCACACTAATGTGCACAACAATGTGCAAATGCAATTTGAAATGCAGCTGGGGGACGACCTCGCTGTCTTTTAAGCCAGAAACGTGTACACAGTCTGAGTTTCAGGTAATAGTGGACTGGAAACTTTTAGTTCTTCTATCATTCTGTTATTCTTGTTAATTCTGTCGTTACGCTACAGTTAGGTCCCATTTCTGATTTGCATTAAATTTTATTATTGGAGCATCTTGAGTCCACCCCCCACCCCCAAATCCCTGTATTTGCTTGTTCAGACCCAGAAATCTCCCCCTAAATAAATTCACACATGACTCAAATTTTGGTTTGGGTTTTTGGCAGAATTTAGGCCACAGCTTTATTGATTACAGAAAGTGACTGGTTGCATAGGCTCTGGTTCGAATAGCTCCCTGCCATGCAGGTAGCGCTGAGCACCAGCATAGGTCAGCCAAGGGTGAACACCTGGATAAGCGGAAAACTGGGAACAGGCTAACTCCGCCACCCAAATGTCCCCCTGGACTCTGGCATGGGCACAACACCCTCTCAGGGGTTGACCAAACCATTGAGTCCCTGGATTCCTTTAATGGAATACCCTTCACATAGGGATAACCAGCCTATCTGCAACCTTACAAGTTGTGACGATTTGCTACGCGGCAGGCGAAACCCAAATGGCTACAGCCAATCAGCCAAGTGGGGAAAATTCCTGCCGTGCCCCTGTCCCAATGACAGGCAACACACAAAGGCATAGCAAGGTCAAGCACAAAGCCCTAAAATTAGGGAGATGTGGGCGGGTGTTCTGAATGCATGCGTCGAAACAGGAAGCTCTGGGTCACGTGCATGGATATATATAGGTCCCTTGATCCGTTTGGACTGCGCCCCATTGGCCAGATTGAACCCAACATCGAGGGACCTACGAATCGGGTGTTGTGGCTGACCAATTGCACCCACCCACAACACAGGGGGTCAGTTTTAAGGGAGGACCTGATTTATCTACCGTTGTATAAGCAAAGGGAAACTTTCTCCTTCAGGATAAGGGGGTAGAGGCTTGCTCCAATACTAGGTGACAAAATGTCCTTGGAGTGAAGCTGTGTTTTTAGCACCTACTTCTCTGAGCTGCTGTGTCAGTCCACATGGCTCATAGCACCAGGCTGTAGGAAAAGATAAAATCAGAGAACGGAAATGTTTGATTCCCTTAAAAATGGCTTTAAAATGTTCCCATTTGCAAGTGGTGATGGGAGAGAGATTTAATGGAGCAGGATTTATGTGGAAAGGATTAAAAGGAAAGACCATAGATATCAAGAGAAAGCTTGGGGAAATTATTCTAATTATTTTTCAAAAGTAAGTTCGTATTTTCAATTATGTTATGAATATTTAGCTATAATAGGAGTTTGACTACTTTCATTTCCGAGTTATTGTTATGACCTTGCATTAACCTTGAAGTTAGCCCATTATCAGCAGAGTTTTAAAAAAGTTTCTTAAAAAGACTGAATTGAGCAGGGCACATTTCTCAGACACTGTGCATTTTATGTGCTCTTCATGTTTTTATCTGTTTTTTACCATGTTTTATGTAAGAAAGTTTGAAGCATAACTTTATCCTTTGAGTGCCTATCAATCAGTTCTTTTTGTTGAGGTATTAATCTATTTTCTTTAAAGGATTTTTTTCAATTTCAATTTCATCTTTTCTGATTATTTTTAAAAACTAAAATGTATTAATGTAGATGGGGTTTTTGGGTATTGCCAGGGAATATTGGCTACTTTTTAATGGACAAAGACTCCCAAGTATGCATTGCACAAAATTATCTCCAGTCCTCAAGAGCTTATTACTCTGAACTCAATTATAGCGAGAGTAATTAGCCAGAAGAACAAGCTACATCTAGGTGTGTAAATGTTCTCCATCATCTGAAGTCTGTAAAATCAATGCTGAATTGTTATTTTTAGTGCAAAATCTGTTTAACAAAGATGCAACAGCAGACGTTATGGACTTTTGATTTTAAAATTCATGTTGTGCCGCTGCAGTCTTGGTATAGCTCCCTCGATTTCAAATGGAATTTCCAGTATCATTACTCTGAAGTAAGGGTATTTGCATATTGTATTCCCATTAGCTACATCTCTACAACTTGTCTTGTAATCACTGCTCTCTCTTTCTCTTCATTCATCTCTGGCCCTGAGTAAATGAGGCAAACAGTGGTTGCAAACAGTTGTCAGGATTGCTATATGCTACCTTCATGCTGCCTCTGAATATTGATTGCTGGGAAATGACAATGAAAGACCACTATTGCCCTCATGTCTTGCTTATTGGCATCTGGTCTGCCATGGTGGGGAAAAGGGTCCACACATTTACAGCACTGGGGCTTCTCCGAAGGAATTATGAGAACTGTTGATTGTTTAGGGTGCTGGGAGTTGTTAGGAGACCCCTATTCTCCTCAGAGAACTACATTTCTCTGAGTTCCCTGAGTAGAGGGATCTATTGAAGAACTCTCAGCACCCTCAACAAACTACAGCTCCCAGAACTCTTTAAGGGAAGCCCTGACTATTGTGGTGTCATAGTGCTTTAAATGTATAAAAAGGTAATGGGACCCCTGACCATTAGGTCCAGTCATGACTGACTCTGGGGCTGCGGCGCTCATCTTGCTTTATTGGCCGAGGGAGCCGGTGTACAGTTTCCAGCTCATGTGGCCAGCATGACTAAGCTGCTTCTGGCGAACCAGAGCAGCACACGGAAACACCATTTACCTTCCCGCTGGAACGCTACCTATTTATCTACTTGCATTTTGACGTGCTTTCGAACTGCTAGGTTGGCAGGAGCAGGGACCGAGCAACGGGAGCTCACCCCGTCGCGGGGATTCGAACCGCCGACCTTCTGATCGGCAAGTCCTAGGCTCTGTGGTTTAACCCACAGCGCCACCTGCTATGGTGTAAATGTGGCCTACATAATGCTTAGGTCAGAGTATCAGGCCTGGGGCGTGAATACAGCCCTCCAAGCCTCTCTTTCTGATCCTTGGGACACTCCCTAGGCCACACCTCCTCACCTTCTTCATCCCCACCTTGTTCTTCATCCTCTTGGAGTGCTTTTGCCTAGTTGAAATGTTCTCCTTAACCGTGATAGTGCACGCACACGCATGCACGCATGCACACACACACACAAACAGAAACCTCTGACTTTTATGTGACTGGAATATTCTAGTGATGATCTCTTCCATATAACTTACTGCCATTCTCATGTTGGTTCTATCTTACTCAGGTCATGTAGAATAATGGAGCAAACGTCTGGGCGCTGCAGCTGCAGCTGTACCCCCAGTCATCTCATCCTGGAGCCTCCTGGGCGATAAATTGGCAAGACATGACAGCATGACTCTACCAGTGTTTCCCAACCTTGGGTCTCCAGCTGTTTTGGGACTACAATTCGCATCATTCCCGACTGCTAGTCCTGCTAGCTAGGAATGATGGGAGTTGTAGTCCCAAAACAGCTGGAGACCCAAGGTTGGGAAACACTGCTCTAGACCCAGGCAGGGGTTTATTATAGGGCTTAAATGGAAACACGAAAAAGGGAGAGTGTGCACAAGAGCACTGACTCCACCTCCTGTCCCCAAGCTTTTCGCAAGTTCAAGGTTGGCAGTCTGTATTAGGGAAGCCTCTTTTGCTTGTGGAGGCATCCATGCAATTTGGAGCCGTGCGATCCAAAACACACAGGAGCCACTGCAGGTATGGGAGGCTTCTCCATTCCAAAAGTTGCCCTTGAACATACACAGGGCCCGGGGGAAGGACTGGTGGTGCAGCAAGTGCTCTCCTGCTGCATGCTCTGGTGCTCCTTTAAGCCCCAGGATGCCTGAATGGAGCTTCTGTAAGTGTGGTCACCTCCATATAGCAAGTTCTCACCTGACTGTGTCATGATGACACAGAGAACCACTTGTGAAAAGAGAAGGTGTGGGGATTGTTACGCAGAACTTCAGCAAGGGTTTTTTTTTAATGAGATTCTCCGGGTGACTGAAGCAAACTGAAGGATAAAATCGCATCACAAAGTGATAGGTAACATGATTTCTACAGGAGACTTCATTTAGCGCTCTCCAGCATTCTGGCTGACCTACAATCAATCAAGGCATGCATTCCTGCAAAAGATCATTCATTTTTTAAATAAAAAATTGTAATTGTTTAAATATTCTGCCAAGCCTGAAAGGCAAGAATACATCAATTAATGTCATGCAGTATACAGGGAAGGTGGGGTAAATGAAGAAAAGAGAAGATCGATGTTAAATATTCAAGCAATCTGTTCTAACGGCATCAAGGCCAACTTCCAGAGTGTCCTGTCAATCCATCAAACAGCACTGCACATCCAATTTTGTTGCACAGAGGTCCGCAGTGTCAGTTATTATAGAGAGTGTTATGTTAAGGCTGATAGGGAAAGTGATAGCTGAGTTGTATTTTGGGAACATAAATGTGAAAACTGTTTCTCAACATAACGGGAGGAATTCAGCATCGTGCTAAGGCAATCGTTCTGCATGGGCAAAGATTTTGGCTTGCCAGACAGAATGATCCTCTCCTCTATGTGCTGCTCCTGGAATTCCTGTGATCTGTTCCCACCCTGAACCAATTTCAGGGGTACAGAGTGAGGAGAGGGGAGGGTGCCCCATTGTGCAAATGGAAATCTTTGCACAGGGTTTCTGCTGATGCAACACATTGGTTTAATCCTTCCGTGTGTTGTGTGTGTGTGTGTGTGTGTGTGTGTGTGTGTGTGTATATACATATGCAACTTTTCTTTTTCTATAAAAGCCTGCAATGAATGCAGACTTCCATTTTTTAAGAAGGACTAACTGAAGATGATCAATTGATTTACTGTTCCTTATTCGGAAGCATAATTCTTGATAGGTGGATATTTGACTGAAATGACAGCAGTTTGTTTGTAGAGAGTAACACAAGCACAGACTGATAAACCACTAAAGTGACTGATATAGTCCTGAGAAACAGAATATGGGTTGGAGACAGACTTTGTTAGCAGGTTGGGAGCGTTCCTTGACTTGAGTTCCTTGACTTGAGTTGGTGGGTTCTCCTATAGGTGGTGGAAGTAAGCTGATGTTTGCAAAATCTCCCCACTGTCCTTCAGCCCCCTGTTCCTCTGCCCACTCTGTAAAGGGTTGGGGGCAGAGCCCACTTCCACATAATCCATGGATTACTGGAACCTAGGACATGTTGTTCATTAGATTTTTTGAGGTGGGTGGACATATCTATATCCTATAACTGCAAACTCATTCTCTTAATGTGGATCCTTACAGAGCCCAAACCAAATGTTTCCCTTCATTGCTGGCCTTCAATGCTGCTTGCCACACCCAAAACCTGGATTTAGATTTGCTTGATATTCATACCAGATGCTGATCATGACTGAGTAATCACCCCATCCGTTTGACTACTGTTTTAAATAGGTTTTAAATATATTTTTCATTATCAGTTCTTGTTTATTCTCTTGAGCCTACTTTTGAAGGAAGGGAAGAAAATAAATTTAATTGATTGATTGATTAAAACAAAATAATTATTTGTGATGATTAATCGATATGCATTCATGATGGAGTATTCAGTGTCACAAACACAATTTGTTGCGTGCTGGCAAAAGTATTTGAATAGAAACAAACTCCATCTCATATCACTAATGATGGCGTAAGCTGGTTTTATGCAAGTTTGGGTGTAGAGAATCCTGTAAAGGTAAAAGACTCCTGGATGGTTAAGTCCAGTCAAAGGCACCTATGGGGCATGGTGCTCATCTCCGCTTTCAGGTCAAGGGAGCTGGCGACTGTCCACAGACAGCTTTTCTGGGTCATATGGCCAGCATGACTAAACAATTTCTGGTGCACAGAACACCGTGACGAATGCCAGAGTGTATAGAAACACTGTTTACCTTCCCGCTGCAGCAGTACCTATTTATCTACTTGTGCTGGTATGCTTTTGAACTGCTAGGTTGTCAGGAGCTGGGACAAAGAAATGGGAGCTCACCCCATCTTGCAGATTTGAACTGCCAACCTTACGATCAGCGATCCCAAGAGGCTCAGTGGTTTAGACCACAGCATCACCTGCTTCCCACAAGAAAATCCTTTATTGCAATGTAAGTGGAATGGATTTTTTTTGGAGGGGTGTCACTTGTTTTGGTCTAATCTTTACCTCCAGTGAAATCTTATTCTTCTCTTCTAGAAACTCATGGAAATAGAAGAGTTATAGTTTGTGAAACTAAAGATGCCAAGGTAGTTATAAATTATATTGCTAGTCTCCCATGTCCCATTAAAGCTTTTTTATTGCCTTAATACCTTATTCTGCGTCCGATGTTGCAGAAAGCATCAGACTTTATAGATATAAACTTGAATTTAATGACACTTTTTATTGTTGTATTTGTTTTACTGTTATTTGGTGTTAAATCTTAGTATATTTAATTATTCAACGACTATGGGAGCTCACCACAAACTCACATTCAAGTACTCATCTTATTTAATTCACAGTTTCTTGGATTTATGGCTCACAATCCTGGCAGACAGTAATATAACATTTTTGCAATTGTTCATTGAGTTGTGCATGTGGCTCTGTATATATTACTAAATTTAATGCAAGCAATCAAAAGAAAGGGGTTCCTGGATGTAAATGATCTCACATTTCTTTAAATAGCCTCCATTTTTAGATAATAGGTTCAGTTCTGTTTCATCTGAAAGACTGATTTGTTGCACAGAAATACTTGTCACATGGCTGCCAACAGTTATTTGAAGTGCCACTTACATTGTGGTAGATGGTGACACAGTGGCCCTCATTAATTCATACCATATTTTGAGAAAAATATTCCCAGACAAGGTAGTGGAAACACTTGGGGAGCAAGTATTTGCATGGGTCATGGATTCTTGTCTAAATGTCAGGAAATGAATCTTCTAGCTCGGCAGTTCTGTGGTTCCACCATTTTCGAGTCCCTCCTGATTAGCAATTCAGAAGCAATGGAAATTTAGCATCATGAAAAGTAGCAGTGGAGATGGTCAGAAAACAACATAAATAATGCACCCAATGCTGCCAATACTCTTCCAGCTCAATCCGCTTGTGGACTTTGACTCTGTGGCAGCATTTTAAAACTGGAAAGAAAGCACAGAGCAATAGGTCTGAAGACAGAGATGCAGCAAATCTCTCTAATAAATGTGTTTGCATGAATCCATCCCAAGCCTAATTCTGCCATCCACAGATAAATAGAGTTCGACTCTAATTTCTGGCACAGCGCATGTGGAGAAGGCTCTCCTAAAGACTGCAACACATGGTTGGAATTCAAAAATCCTCTCACTTTGCAGGCCCAGACTCCAGTATTATAAGGATGCTATATAGGACACACAGGAATGCCCTCTGACACTGAGCTCCAGGCCATGCTAAGGATGCCTGCATGGGGTGCCTGCATTGTGCCCCTTCAAAAATCTATGCCCAGGGCCATGGCTCCTCTGGCACAACCCTCTTGTGGTTTCCAGTGACTGGTATTCAGAAACACTGCACCCTCCAAGTGCGGTAGCAAAACGACTGTGGAGGCAGAACACAGTCATCATCGAATCATAGAGTTGGAATAGACCACAAGGGCCATCGAGTCCAACCCCCTGCCAAGCAGGAAACACCATCAGAGCATGATGATGATCATGGCTGGTCATCATGGCTGGTAGCCATCTATAGCCCTCTCCTCCATGAGTTTGTCTAATCCTCTTTTAAAGCCATGTAGGTCAGTAAAATGTAGGTCAAAAAGTAGAGACATCACCTTGCCAACAAAGGTTCGTATAGTAAAAGCTATGGTTTTCCCAGTAGTGATGTATGGAAGTGAGAGCTGGACCATAAAGAAGGCTGATCGCCAAAGAATTGATGCTTTTGAATTATGGTGCTGGAGGAGACTCTTGAGAGTCCCATGGACTGCAAGAAGATCAAACCTCTCCATTCTGAAGGAAATCAGCCCTGAGTGCTCACTGGAAGGACAGATCGTGAAGCTGAGACTCCAATGAGAAGGCCACCTCATGAGAAGAGAAGACTCCCTGGAAAAGACCCTGATGTTGGGAAAGATGGAGGGCACAAGGAGAAAGCACAAGGACGACAGAGGATAAGATGGTTGGACAGTGTTCTTGAAGCTACCAGCATGAGTTTGACCAAACTGCGGGAGGCAGTGGAAGACAGAAGTGCCTGGCGTGCTCTGGTCCATGGGGTCACGAAGAGTCGGACACGACTAAACGACTAAACAACAACAACAACAAGGTCAGTGGCCATCATTGCCTCCTATGGAACTGCGTTCTGTAGTTTAACTATGAGCCACCTGAGGAACTTTCTTTTATGTGTTCTGAGTCTTAACAACATTCAGCTTCATTAGATGCTCCCAAGATCTAGTGCTCTGAGCCTGAGCCCCACCTGGTACCCAGAGGCTTCAGAACAAAGTGGGTTACAAATCTAAAAAAATATATAAACACATAGCAAAGACTCTGCATTTGTTTGTTCTTTTATCCCCCCCCCAAAAAAAACTACTGTTACTGATCTCTGTGGAAAACTGCCTCCACCTACATTCTCTGCTCACTCTTCTTTCCCTGTGTAACTGATTACCTTGTTGCTGATAGACTGCGTGATTAATTAATTTGATCATCTCTCTCTCTCATTCCACAGCTAATGCATTAAATAGCCGCGCCGACTTGCTGACTGATACACTGCCCATCCTCTCCTTGTCGCTGTGATTAATTAAAGTCTTGTTCCATTCTTTCTTTTCTTGCACACCTTGTTCGTTTCGCAGGTTAACAGATAACTCCTGTGGCCCATTCTACTCGTTCAGTTATTCTTTTGGGGGTAATTTCCATTTTTATAAGGCTCTCTAATGGAATACAACTTGCTTTACGTGATGAATGTCCCTGCCGGGGCACAATCCAGGGGGAATGATCCTGGCACAAAACTTACTGAAATGAAAGGGAGGTGTCCAATGCTGCAGGTGGGTCTGCAGTGGCTTCTGTGGGCAGAGTCCAGTAGTGGGTGGAGCCAGTGCTGCCAAATGTCTCATCTTTGGATTTCTCTACAGGAGCCTTGGTCAACCTGTTCCCTACCAGCCCTAGCCCGCTGGGTGGTATAGTCAAAAATGGCTGGAGGGGACCAGGTTGCCCAAGGTTGGCCAAAAGTGTATGCCACTGTAAAAGGGAAGGGGGGCATTATTGGTTTGTTTTTGTTCCTGTTTTTATTATGTATTTTGTTTGTTTTATCTTGTATTTTTATGTTGTGAATCTCCCTGAGATCTATGGATGAAGGGTGGTATACAAAATCAAATATAAAATAAAATTTCCCACCAGAATGTATTCACACTCAACTCTGTATGGGCAAATCCAATGCATAGCTTTTGCATGTTTTTACTCATAGTCTTTTCTTTATGCATTGAATCTATGATTTTTAAAATTTATTTTTTAAAGCCCTCTCTGACTGCATACTTAAATACTCATTTAAGGATATTTCATGTAGAGTTTTGCAAACATCAGATTTCTCAATCACCCCTACATGAGCTATACTTTGTGCCACCTTCCTAAGGCTGCAACACTATACTTACTTGGGAGTAAGTCCCCTTGACTCAATGTGATTTACTTCTGAGTAGACATATATTGGCTTGCACAGTAACTCACTGACTTGTTCTCTTGCTTGGCTTACATTTCTAGGATGCTGAAGGATTGGGTTGCAGGCGGTACATGATTATGGCGTGTTTTCAAATGTAAGCATTTGTATATATTATTTTTTCTTTTCTTTTGGGGATTCAAAATGTGAGGCATTCCAAATGGTCCTTTTTAAACATTGCACACTGACTCTTGTTTTCTTGCTCTTTCCATTGTACAGATGGTCTGGAGCAATAAGGGTTGGCTTTTGTCTCTGTCCCATCTTTCTTGGTTTTAGAAATTGCAGTCCATTTATCTCTTTGTTGCTGTTTCAGACAGTATGAACCAGACTGAGTAGAAATTAGTCTGCTTCTTTCTTTTTACCCCTCCAGTTCTCCAGCACTGCTTATAGTCCAGCTAATTTTTTTAAAAGGAATTTCATCAAGGCCTGCTGCTGGAAGCAGGTTAATGTTGGTAAGACATTTTGGAACCTTTTTCGCCAGCCATCAAGGTTTCTGCAGTTGACACCCACCCCATATCTTTTCTTAATTTCTAGTATGCTCTGGACTTTGAAACATGTAGAGAATGAGTACATGTGCATCATATTTATTCTCTGTTTAGTCACACTCTGCAAACCCAAATATGCCTTTAATAGGGAGGAAATTTTAAACAGCTCATTGCTTTTTGTAATTCCTTTATTTCTCTCTGTCAGTATGGCTGTCCTTTTCATGACAACTTAATTGAAGATGGATTTTGCTATAAGTTATAGCCATGAATAACTAGAGGGGCTGGCTGTACATTTCTGATTCCAGACTTCCTTCTTGTTTCAACACAAATACTGATAAAAATACAAAAACCAAGTAGGGGGAATCTAGACGTTTGCCATTCAGATCTGGTGTAACACTTCTTCCAACAACTAAAGCCCAGATGACTCTTCCTGCATTGTGTAGAGTGTCCATTTGCAAGTGGATTTTACCCATCTAAACTATCCTAGAGAAGTTTTTCAATTAATTTGTACCTTGATTGAGTTCATCGCAGCTCAGTTCCACTTCAATTCATTCCCCCCCCCCAATTAATTTCCCAACTGGTCCTGCTCCAAATCCATTTAATTCCCACTTGTTGCTCCCCAAATAATCTCTCAACAAAGTCATCTGAAATTAATTGATTTCCCCAAATTAATAGCTGGCTCAAATACCAAAATTACTCCCAATGCAACTTCCCTTGAATACATTACCCACCCAGAAACAACAACCCCGATGGACAGTGCTGGACAAACTGGCTTCACTTATCTCATTGATGTACTCTTGGAAAGTATTTGGGGAATCCTCGGGATACAACCTGAAAGACGTTGGTGTAGGCAAAGGTAAAGTACCCCGGGACACTTAAGTCCAGACAAAGGCGACTATGGGGTTGCAGCGCTCATCTCACTTCAGGCCGAGAGAGCCAGCGTTTGTCCACAGACAGCTTTCCAGGTCATGTGACCAGCATGACTAAACCACTTCTAGTGCAACAGAACACCATGACGGAAGCCAGAGTGCATGGAAACGCCGTCTCCCTTCCCACCAGCGTGCTTTCAAACTGCTAGGTTAGCAGGAGCTGGGACAGAGCAATGGGAGCTCACTCCGTTGCAGGGATTCGAACCTCCGACCTTCTGATCAGCAAGCCCAAGAGGCTCAGACAGTGGTTTAGACCACAGCACTACCCTGTGGTTCTTCAGATGTTGATGGACTCCAGCTCCCCTCAACCCCAGATAGCATACCAATGCTTAAGGATGATGCAAGTTGTAACCAAGATGCATCTGGAGGGTCACAGGTTCCCCATCCCTGGCTTCCATGGAAACACCTACATATTATTTTCAGCAACTGTAGGAGCCGACGCTTAGAGGCCGAGGTCCCTTCGGCCCCCCAATAAAATATTTGAGGGAGCAGGCTCCCCCAAAGTAGATGGGCATTGCCATTCAAATGGTGTGCAAGGGCCATGTCATGGGACTGATTGTGTTGGGCAAGGCTTATTTTGTGTTGTGTACCTCCAACTGATCACCTCACCAATTCCTTGTATGCCTGTTAATCTAATGAAAAGCCTTCTCCTTCCAGACTGAGGCTGAATGTTCTGATTTTCTCAGCATGTGTAGCACTGATGGCCAAATAATGCAGGCCATATGAAGGAAGAGGAGGGACTGCAGGCTGCTTAACATGGGCACCCACCCAAAGGGCAGCAGACCACACAGAATAGCATAATGGGCTGCAATTTCCTTCCTTTCCCAGAGAGTACTGTATATTATTCATTGATAAAAGTATCTAGAGGAGACAGAATCCATAAATGTCTTCCCCTGACCTTAAAAAAATAAATAAAACAAGGCCTGCTCTTTGCTAACCTTAAAAACCTGGGAAGCACTCAAAGAAAACATATTTCTCTTGGTATTTCCTGGTTAATGTAGCATGCACAATGTTGACTTAGGAAAGTTATTGAATGTTTGGTTTGGTATCAGCTTTATGAATGAAGCTGAGGAAAAGTTGAGTCAGTATGAAGACATCAACTAACAACAAATAACAGCAATTGCGGGAAAACTATTTATGGGAAGAAACTTCTGTGTAAATACTTATGGTTAAACTAGCCGCAAGGAAGATGAATCACAGGATTTGGATTCATGTTTGAAAGAGCAAATCACTTCCACGAAAAGAGAAAGAAAGAAAAAATTGTAAATACCTACTTTGGGTCATTTGTTTCTAGAATTCTAAAATGATGGTTCTCTCTGTTCAGCTTAATTAGTTCCATACAGGGTTGACTATTTTCACTCTAAGCAGTTATTGCTGATTTACACTGGGGGGAAATTGCCAGACATTCTGTTTGAGAGAGTGAAAGCTTGGAGACCTCACTACATTTTGTCGGCCTGGGCAGCAGGCCTATACCCACTTGGAACTAGACCTAAACATGGCCACCAAGTTAGGTCAAGAAGGTCCATCCAGGTTCTCAGGCTCCGGGCATGACAATTACTGTGTGTCAAGGAAGCTAAGATTGGCATTCAATGCTCAAAGAAGTGGTCTGTAGTGCTAATGAGAAATGTAGTCCAAAACATCTGGAGAACATCAGGTTGGGCTGATGTAGAGCAGTAGAAAATGTGAGGAATGAATGAAAAGAAAATGCAAGGGAAGCAATGTCAAGCTGGCCTGAACAGCTAGGGAGAAACAGCTGGGAGGCTAGCTAACCATTCGAGACAGTTAGTCAAAAGCCAACTGGGACACAAGAAATATATATGAAAGGACTCTAAATCAGGGATGCAGATATTTGAGGATCGACCTTGTGAGGTTGAAACTGGGACTTAGCGTGGGGAACTAGTTGGAATATGGGGCTTCAGTGTTAAATATCAGTGTGGTTTGCAGGCATTATGAGGCCTCTAAATAACCTCAGGTACAACTACCAGGAGCTTCATTTTCTGTCTTTCCCTAGTTAACAAAGTACTACCATTTGCCTACTGTACTTCCCAAATCCAGCAGCTGACCTTGGTAATTTTGGGTTGGAAACATACGCTCCAGATCCAGAAAAGCTGGTGTTGTCTAGTATAGCATCTCCCAATTTGGTGACCTCTCCAGACATTAAAAGAATGACAGCTCCCATCATTACCAGCCATGGTAAATGGTCAGGGATTATGGGATTTATACCACAAGCTCAGATTGGGGGACACTGCTCTAGTGCTTCTTTATCACATGTTTGGCATGGCTTGATAGTGAGGAATGTGAAGTTAGGGGGTGGGAAGGAAGATTTCAACATCACACTCTTCTGATTGTTCCATCAGTACAAGTATTTCAGGGGAGGAGGCGAGGAGGGGAGAAAGCCCCACTGTGCTAGGGGGAGTCCTGGCACAGGGCTTTGGCTGCTGGGACTCATTGGTTGAATCCCATGCTTAGTCTTGGTAAGTAAGGTTAAGGAATCTAATGCTTCATCAACTGAGCTATCCAAATATTTGCACTCTCATCTGCTGATGATTCTTGAAACCTGATGAGAGAGAGAGGAAGGAAGGAAGGAAGGAAGGAAGGAAGGAAGGAAGGAAGGAAGGAAGGAAGGGATTTTGAAGGCTGGGCAAGTGCAGACCCCAGAGACCTTGGGAATATAAGTGTCTTAACTGACATGGAATACTACTAGACTAAAGAAGAACATGCAAAGAAGCTGGGATTGTATACTTGGAAGCACCAACTTTTTTATGAGCAAGATGTTAAATTAGTACTACTGGCAAACAACTTAGAGCATAATATTGCTTATTCCCATGTAACTTCATCAGTACTTTACTGAAATGGCACTTTTACCAAAGTGCCAGTAGATAACAAGCATCGGAGCTGTAAATACATATGTAAAAGGAGCTTAGGATAGACTTCCCCTGTAATTTTATATATTAGCCTAATATTGTGCTCTTCTCTGTGAACAAGATACACTTTCCACTGTCTAGGTGAGCCTAAGATTGCCTTCTATTTTAAAATAATCGGTCCAATCAATACACAAATCCCCTTGCTCCCACTGTTTTCCTTTCTTTACAATTTCCTGGGATGATGCTTATAAGTATATAACTAAATAGTCCCACTGTTACTCTGTTTCTCCTTCACGACAAGCGTCAATCTTCCCAGCACCATTAAGCAGAGAGATTTTCTCTTGCTATTGCTCCAATTTTCAACAGCTTTAGTACACAGATGCAGCTCAAGTTATTGAAGCTGTGCTTTAAAATTTTCAGACTTTTTCATCCACTCGTTATTTTTTTTAGGGGTGGATATTGTACATGGTACATTTTCCTGGTTTTTCTCATTAAGCAATGGGAATTGTCTTCATTGCTTTTTTATTTGTTTTGAGCTTTAAATCCCCATTCTCACTGTGTATCTCTGCTTCTAGAATGGAAAGCCATTGCTGGTATTTATTGTATGAAACTAATAGGCTTGTACAGTTACTTGCTGCACTAAGTAACTGTCCCAATAGTGCAAGGATTTAGGCTTGTGCAATGTGTCTGTCTCCCTTCTCATTTCACAGCACCCTCCCTAATTTGTTCTAGAGTTCCCCCAACCCTCCAGAGCAGATTTGGGGAGCACATGGGGGGGAGAGAAAGTCCCATTGCACAATTGGAAACCTTCATGCTGACAAGACAGTTACTAGCACTCTGTCAGATACAAGCCATGAAATCCTATTGACATGAGTATTCCATCTTCAATATGATGCCCACTTAATCAGACCAAGGAAGCAAACACCTATGTACAGTATATTCCTTTACACATGGAGACCTGCTTCCTCCATTGGTACGGAAGAGCTACGTTGGCCAACCATCCTTGAGTATGTTGAAACACGTGGAACTGCCTGGTTAGTGAAGATGTTTGTTTGGTGTATGACTTTCTCTTGAAATGAATTGGTGAGGTGTGGTCGGAGTATCTAGAGTCATGGAGAGCCAGCTTCCAATCCTGATTCACTCAATGATGCTCATTGGGTGAGTGATGTTGGGCCCAGTCACACAATGTCTCAGCCTGACCAATCTCACACTATCATAAGGCTACAGTGAGGTACAGTGGGAGGACCGTGTCCAAGGCCAGGAAAGGTGGTATGAAAATGAAATATAGCTAGTGGAAATTACACTGAATGAGCCCATTGGTCCATGCTGTCTACACTGACTGTCCACAGTGTCCCATCATGTTAAGCTGGACGGTAGCTAGAATAATGGGGAAAGCCATGGAACAAGACTGGAATGGAATGTGGGAAACCTGCTTATTCCTATATATCCTGTCTTAAGGAAGTTGTGTCCTATTTTTTCCATAGTCCTGGAACACTTCTTGAAAACCAGGCTTTGGAGAAAGAGATTAATCCAATTCACCCAAGCTATTATGAATCATTAACTGGCTAGTAATATGTGGTTTGTCTTTATGACCATTTAATGAAAATCATATTTTATATGATTTTTTAAAAACACACACACATGAATTTCCAGGGATATTTGATCCACAAACCATCCACTAAAACCTTTTCTTCCTGGAATCTACTGTGCGGTGAGTAGTAAAATGGATCATATTTTTCTTATGCAACCAGAGCACTTTCCCCATTACTTTAAGTTTCCAGATTCCACCAGTTTATATACCATCTTTTCCTTTTAAGTATCTGTACTTTACTGTAAGATCAGAGGGAGCCTTCTGAAAATAGGAATGAAGTGTCATGCCACCTTAGCCTTTGAACAGCTTTGAATTATTTCCCTGTAATCATTACTGCAGATTAATGGCATCAAAGAGCGGTTGTGCAGCAGGATTTTCTTTTTTTTGAAAAGCTTCTAATAAATATATCATTATAGCAAATCATGCCATCCATGTAGGGTTTCTTCCCTTGGCTTGCAAAATGTATGAATTGCTTTTTAAAAATTTTAAACGATGTGATTCTAGCAACCCAAGGGCAGCCTCAAAGTCGACCAGAACATCCTTAAGACATTTGCACCTATGCAGCAAAGGTGACCTAGGAGCAGAAATATGTTTCTCTTCATAGAGTGCTCTTCCAGATAGGATTCCAGCATACCTTTGAGTGCTGTGTATTTGTGGTGGGGGCCTCTTGCATCTAGCACCTAGGGCAGGAGAGAGCACTGCATGGCCACCAATCAGATGCAGAGTTATTGCTATCAATTCTGAAAGGGCTGATCATTTCTTAAGTAGGGGAGAATGATGGATCAAGGTCCTTCTAACAAGTTTTTGATGAGGGTACAGTTGAATCCAGCATCCTGATACCAACACAAAACAAGACAAAATTCTGGATAGGCTTCTCACAGTCATCTGGTTGGCCACTGTGAGAACAGGATGCAGGACTAGATGGGCCATTAGCCTGATTCAACAATCTCTTCTTACATTGTTGGGCTCCTGACCACTGGCCATGTTGACCGGAGCTGATGGGAATTAGAATGCAACAACATCTAGAGGGCATAATTTGGCTACTCCTGATTTATGCTGTTAGACGAGAGATCTGAGGATCAAATGAAAGGAGACATCATTAATGCAATTAGCAATTGTGTGAATGAATAGTTTTGAGAGTTTAAATAGCAGGTGTGGATGGCTCATTCTGGCACATATGGGAGTCCCCCCCCCCCCCGGTACAGTCCCCCTTCCTCCATGGAGGCCACAACAGGGTCAAATGGTTAAAGCTTCCATTTTTTCCTTCCCCAGGGTTATAATCACCAACTGCTATTTACACTTTAGTAATCATTCACCCAATTGCTAATTACACAAATGTTACCACACTTAAGAGCTAGCTGAAGAGTCTTTGGGGATCCAAGAGACTTCATAGAATTTAGATGAGGCAAATAACTTCATGGAGTATATATGAGGAATTAATAGAGGCCCTGAAGAATTGGTTGGGAAAGCATGAGGGAGATTCCATCAGCCTGAATGTTGCTACATTTATATCTCTTCTTCTTCTTCCTGATGCGGGCTCCCTGGTCTGGAAGCTCTAGTTCAGGCACAGGCAAACTCAGCCCTCCAGATGTTTTGGGACTACAACTCCCATCATCCCTAGCTAACAGGACCAGTGGTCAGGGATGATGGAAGTTGTAGTCTCAAAACATCTGGAGGGCGAGTTTGTCTATGCCTGCTCTAGTTCCTGCAGAATGCAGTAATCTGACTCCTGATGGAGTGTTAAAGGTAAAGGTAAATGTACCCCTGCCCGTACGGGCCAGTCTTGACAGACTCTAGGGTTGTGCACCCATCTCACTCAAGAGGCCGGGGGCCACCGCTGTCCGGAGACACTTCCGGGTCACATGGCCAGCGTGACAAAGCTGCATCTGGCGAGCCAGAGCCGCACACGGAAACGCCGTTTACCTTCCCGCTAGTAAGCGGTCCCTATTTATCTACTTGCACCCGGGGGTGCTTTCGAACTGCTAGGTTGGCAGGCGCTGGGACCGAGCAACGGGAGCGCACCCTGCCACGGGGATTCGAACCGCCGACCTGACGATCGGCAAGTCCTAGGCACTGAGGCTTTTACCCACAGCGCCACCCGCGTCCCGATGGAGTGTTACTCCTTTGCTAAAACACTTGCATTGGCCAGGCTCAAGGCAGGCTCAAGGTTTCTGTATTAATCTACACAGCAATGAACAACTTGAGCCAGGATACCTGAAAGATTGCCTAAGCCGCCTTATCCTAGTTTGATCACTGAGATTATCCAGAAGAGTGGTTTTATTTGTCTCCTGGGTTATGGAGTTCCAGCTGGCATCTTCTAGGAGTTGGGCATTTAGTGTTGTTGGTACCATGCTGTAGAGCACTCTTCCAGAAGAGATTTATCAGACACACTTGCTTTTGGTTCTTGAAGACCTTTTTGTGTAGACAGGCTGATGTAACTGTTTAATTTTTTTGATCAGCCAATCATTTTAATCAGGACTTTTTTTCAGCTGGAATTCACTGGAATTCAGTTTCAGCACCTTTTAGGTGGATGCCATTGCCATTATAAAACGAACAAGGGAGGCATTCTAGGTGAGTTTTAAAAAATAGCACTGATTTTAACAATCATGTTTTACTATTTTCTATGTTTTCTTTAATATTTTATTGCATGTAGTGTTGTTCACCACCATGTTGTATTGTATTAATTGGTGGTATATAAATATTTTTCTGAATATACAGTGGTACCTCAGTTTTTGAATGTCTCAGAAGCCGAACCTTTCGGTTTTAGAATGTCGAAAACCCGGAAGTAATTGCTTCCATTTTTGAACGCACCTTGGATGTTGAATGGCTTCCACTGCATGTTTTTCAATTTTTCCATTTGAACTTGTAGCCAGCCCTTTGTGCCTTGGTTTTCAAACATTTTGGAAGTCAAACAGAGGTACCACTGTATCACCATCACCACCGAATTTATATCTCTTCCCCAAGGGAGCCCAAGTTGGTGTCCCTGCTCCATTATCTCTCACAACATGGACGGATGTTGTGGATGGTCTGAGTGACTGGCTCAAGGTTTCCCAGAGAGATTCATGAATGAGCAGAGTTTTGAACCATGGTCTGCAAGGTCCTAGTCCAACCGTCACCCTATGCTGATTCACACCAGGCCATGCTGAACATTTTAGTTTTGGAAATCACTTCTATTACTAATATGCTAGCAATTTTGACTCAGCCATCATTGTTAGATTTTCTTTTCTACAAGTCTGAACATTTTCAATACTTTGTCCTTCACCTTCATGCAACGCTTTTGTGAGACTTCCCCCCTTTCTCAACTATAGTAGCATTTAATTGAATGCTCTGAATAATCTTGCCTTCATTTACCGCTATTGCCAAGGGAGAAAATAATTTCCAGAAAATAACGTCTATATTGTACTTCATTCCCGAATTGTAAAAAAAAAAAGTGCCAATGATTAATCAGCAATTAGCTGTGCATTATAGTTTTCTAGCTGCTTTACCTTTTCATTCCAAACGTCTTTTTACTATAATCTGAAATCATTATTTTAAGGACTAGAGGTGCTTGTGCCTGAGCACAAAATAAAAGACTTGCCATCATAAATGGGTTTCGAGTGCCATGATAGCTGAATATGAAACACTGAATAATCAGTTGTTAATTTTTTGATAAATAAAAACTATAGACCCTGAAAAGGCAAAGTATTCCGAGCACAATTCAAAGTGTTGGTGCTGACCTTTAAAGCCCTAAACGGCCTTGGTCCAGTATATCTGAAGGAGCATCTCCACTCCCATCATTCAGCTCAGACACTGAGATCCAGCGCCGAGGGCCTTCTGGCGGTTCCCTCATTGCGAGAAGTGAGGTTACAGGGAACCAGACAGAGGGCCTTCTCGGTAGTGGCGCCCGCCCTGTGGAACACTCTTCCTTCAGATGTGAAGGAAATAAGCAGCTATCCTATCTTCAAAAGACATCTGAAGGCAGCCCTGTTCAGGGAAGTTTTTAATATTTAATGCTGTATTGTTTTTAACACTTGATTGGGAGCCACCCAGAGTGGCTGGGGAGGCTCAGCCAGATGGGCGGGGTATAAATAAATTATTATTATTATTATTATTATTATTATTATTATTATTATTATTATTCAAAATATACATAGGGGTAAGGGCTCACCCACACTTCCCTTTTACCCCGCTGTTTCTAGGCACAAGTTCACGCTTTCCTGGTTCCTGTCTGAGCCCTTTTTCTTTTGCCCCACCACTTTCCCCAGGAAAACACACTCTTCAAAGCCGAATCGGAACAAATGGCAATTTGGGGTTTCTGCAAAATTAAAGAGCAGCTTTTTTTGGCAGGGAAAGCAGTTGCAGGGGGAGTGCTCCGACAGAGACTGGAAAAGATTGGACCTGTGTGTAGAAAGCGTGGAAGAAAATGAGTGCAGATGAGCCAGCCCTGCATATATAGCCAGCTGTTAAATGATCTAAATGTTTGGTTATGTGAGCTTGCATCTGCAACCTGAAGCAGCATAATACATATGCACATTTATTGCCTCAGTGAACTCAGCCCTAGTCAGCAAGTGGGATTGAATTGTCCCTCCAAGTGAGAGTTCTGATACGGGCTAGCGGATCATATGAGCCTCCACTTTTTCCCACTGTGTCTTATTGGATCAGATCTGAAAGTTACTGGTCCGTTTTCACAGCTTGATCAGTCAGCTGTAACATTCAAGGCCTGTAGCTGTTTGAACTGCTTCCTAATTGTTGGCCTTTGCTGCTTGTTGTTACATGAAAGTGCACTTCTGCAGTTCAATAATGTGAAGAAATAGCTTATTTCTCCACACCCAACACATTCTTCAGGCCCTCAGCATTTTCTTTTCTTTTTTCATAAGCAAGTACAACTGACCTATGGGAAGCGGGTGGCTCTGTGGGCTTGCCGATCGCATGGTCGGCGGTTCGAATCCCCGCGGCGGGGTGAGCTCCCGTCATTCGATCCCAGCTCCTGCCCACCTAGCAGTTCGAAAGCACCCTTAAGTGCAAGTAGATAAATAGGGACCGCTTTATAGCGGGAAGGTAAACGGTGTTTCCGTGTGCGGCGCTGGTGCTGGCTCGCCAGAGCAGCTTCGTCACGCTGGCCACATGACCCGGAAGTGTCTCCGGACAGCGCTGGCCCCCGGCCTCTTAAGTGAGATGGGCGCACAACCCTAGAGTCGGACACGACTGGCCCGTACGGGCAGGGGTACCTTTACCTTTTTTTACAACTGACCTATCAAGAATAAATATAAATCTGTCTTCAGAATATTTTGCTCCTCTTAATTAGCATTGAGATTATTATGGAACCACAATATATGTTGAATGGTTTCTTTAAATGTAAAGGTTCACCATTGTTCCACCCGATGTGTATGTCTTTAAGGGGCCAGAGCAAGGGCCAGAGCAAGATAACGAGACCCAGCTTTACAGCTGTGAAACATAGCAGGTGCTGCTGAGTTGTATTTGATTAAGGTGTGTC
Source organism: Podarcis muralis (assembly GCF_964188315.1). NCBI lineage: Eukaryota > Metazoa > Chordata > Lepidosauria > Squamata > Lacertidae > Podarcis > Podarcis muralis. The sequence continues at coordinate 41,145,813 of NC_135657.1, forward strand.
AGCATTTGGGTGTAGTATATAAGGAGCAGCACCTAGCTCTCCCATTACCCTGGGGGATGGGTTGGTGGTTGGGTCATGTTGGTTTGTTGATGTATTTAGTGTAAATGGAGTTTTTGTTTTTCTTATTAAAACCCTGTTTAAGTTATTTTTGAGTCCTTTTCTTTTTAATGCATGATCTCCCCAGCAAGCTCTCTGCAGCGCTACCATACTGCAAATAGCCAACAATATATTGTTCCTTCCTAGGGCATCAGTAGTTCACCGATGCCAAAATTATTATAGTCATTGGGCGCTGTTTCATGAATTACAACCATAAAGTACATCCTCTCATTTTTTTGCATTTCCTTTCCATCTGACCTCACTTCTTACAATTCCTCACCCACCCAACCACGCATATATGTGCCTGTAACTCTGGATAACACTTCACGTGTCTGATGAAGTGGATGGTAGTTTACAAAAGCCTATGCCATGATAAATGTGTGAGTCTTCATGGTGCCTCAGGACTATTTGTTTTTGCTGCAAAAAGACTAACACAGCTACACCTCTGGAGAAAGTTACATTCTTCATGTTATACCTTTGCCAGTAGCAACAGGTATCAGAGCTATGAGCTGTGTCTGTTATTGCTGGATATGTCAATTGTGTGTGAACATTCCTCCCTGGAATTCCTCAGAGGTGAAAAGGTTATAGTATTTCTTTTTGTTTGACTATGAGTTTCCACGGTACCTCTGAAGTGCTCTGACACTGAGCTCCTATCTGGCAAGAATTAATACCGAAGGGCTGATTGTCAAGGGTCTGCCACTACTTTAGCACAGAATGCCAAGGTTTCATACAGCCTCAGGCCAAGCAGCAACCACTGGTTCAGTCTAGGACTGACTGGAGGAGTCACCATGGCTCTTAGTTCGGTGCTCACAGTCTACAGCTTTTGGGTTATGTGCTACTGCAGTGCTCTCAGTTGTCATAACAGACTTGGAAGCTGTCGTTCAACCTGTAGGCCATACAGTATCCAGACACAAGGTGTGTCTAATGTCTACCAAGGTGTTTGAAAATGGCAGAGCAGAACTCTACCCAATAAATGTGTGTCTTTGGAGCAGGGGGACTATACAGTAGGTATGTGAAGTGCACCCTTAAGGCCAGAAGGGTTTCTTTTGAGAGCATCTTCTATGAAGACACATTGTATAGCTATATTTTATCTCTAAATACATATACAGTGATACCTTGGTTTACAACCATAATCTGTTCCGGAGGCCCGATTGTAAACCAAAACAGGTTGTAACCCAAAGCGCGCTTTCACCAATGGGGCCTCAAAAAAAATTGGTTGTAATCCCCCCAAAAAAGGGGTTGTAATCCAAAAAAAGGGACACGCACTTCATGGTTTGAAGTGGTTGTAATCCAAAACGGTTGTAATCCAAAACGGTTGCAAACCAAGGTACCACTGTATTCAAATTACCAATATTTTCAATGCTTAAAAAGTATACTGATGCAGTATATCACACTCTTTGGTTGTTATAAATGCTGATTCTTACCCAGAGCCCTTGGAAGTGTGGTGGATCATAATTCTTCCCTAAATAAGCCATAAGGATTGCAGAAGCTATTGATGCACATGATAGGTAATGGGGGAATGAAGTGGTAAATGTTGAGATTGTTTAGAACAGAATGGAGAGAGATGGGTTTTATCATGATGGCAGCAAGTACGCGGCAAGCTCATCTAACGGTGTCTTTGCAAATTCCTCCTGTTATGTAATTCTGCCCCAGTAGGTATTCTCTTCACACACACACATCACCAGGAATGTGAATTTATTTGCACCCCCATTTACCATTTGCAAAGTGCAGTCACAATTGGGTGCAGCATCCCTGTGCCTGGGATAAAAAAACTATTTTGCTTGCTAATGCTTATTTTTCAGGTATTTGACAAATGGAAACCTTAATCACACAGCACACAAAAAAGACAGAATGTTGTCAACATTTCTCTGAATAAATATCTCAACAACCTTTTTTTTTTAATTAGAGGAGCTTCCATTCACTCCTGGAAGGATGCAACATGCTGATATTATTAACAGAAAAATGCTGTCTGAGTAGTTACTTTTTGCAGCATATTTTACACTGCTCTCAAATGAAATAAGAAGAGCCCTGCTGACCAAAGCCCTATCTAGTCCAACATTGTGTTCTCACAGTGTCCAACCAGATGCCTAAAGGAAGCCCTCAAGTCAGACTGGAAGGCACAACCAGCCTCCTATTGCTTGCACGCCAGTTGTTGTTATTCAGTGATATACTGCCTCTGGTGTTGTATATAATATACAACCATCATGATTAATAGTCTTGGCCAGCCTTATCCTCCAGGATCCCTTTCTACCCTAACTTTATTTCACTGTTAATTAATATTAGACACTTTACAAAATAATCTAAGCATAAAAAACAGATTTTCTTCCTAATGAGGCAATTAACTCAATTGTGAAAGGCATAGGGGTGACAAGTGGAGGGAAGGAAATGGAGAGAAAAGGATGCTTTCTTACTGAGCTCCTCTTCAGGTGCCCCTTGAATTAGGAGATAGGGATGCTCAGTGCCTTACACCTTATGTCCAATGTTCCCACACTTCCTTATAACAGAATTTTCTTTATTTTTCTTCTGGGAATATCATTTTGATGTCTCCTGTGAGGAAGAGCAGTAGCTCATTGGTAGAGGGTGGGTTTTTTAATGCAGATGGTTCCACCTTCAACCCCTGATCTTTTCAGGTAGTGCTGGGAATGGCTTAAACTCTAAAGAGCTTATGCTCCTTGAAGATGGAGAGGTGTGAACATTCAACAGCAAACATTAGGAGAATCTCTGTAGATGGGAAGCATGGTAAAATGTGTGCTTCCTGTTCCCTGAATGAGCCCAAAGACCACACTTGGCACAGTAAAGCAACGGACACAAAGGGAGCTCTTTTCCCCCAGTCTTTGTTGCTACCAGTGTGGTGTAGTGGTTAAGAGCGGTAGTCTCGTAATCTGGGCAACCGGGTTCGCGTCTTTGCTCCTCCACATGCAGCTGCTGGGTGACCTTGGGCCAGCCACGCTTCTCTGAAGTCTCTCAGCCCCACTCACCTCACTGAGTGTTTGTTGTGGGGAAGGAAGGGAAAGGAGAATGTTAGCCGCTTTGAGACTTCTTCGGGTAGTGATAAAGCAGGATATCAAATCCAAACTCCTCCTCCTCCTCCTCCTCCTCCTCCTCCTCTTCTTCTTCTCCTTCTCCTTCTCCTTCTCCTTCTCCTCCTTCTCCTCCTTCACCTTTGTTTTGCCTTTGGAGGAACAGACACTGCTGCTTGCTTGCTCGCCTGCTTTCTCCCTCCCCTGACCTTTGTTGCTTCCTCTGCTGCCGCCGCTACTTCCCACAGCTGTAGGCTCAGCCTCCTGGAGGTGCGTTGGCACAACCCTCATGACTGCCAAAGCGTCTTCCAGGAAGTTGCCTGACAACCGTAAAAAGGTCAGGGCATGGTGTGTACTGGCACCTATTTTTCTTGAAAAAAACAAAACAAAGCACACTGCAAATAGGTATAATGCAAAGTTGTCTGCAGCTTAATTTGGCGTTATGAAGATATCCGCTGACTAGCTAAGAACGCTTTCTCTTCTCAAGTAATAAGCTCTAAATAGAAAGATCTTTAGTAACTGTAGATTACTTGGAAAGAGTGAATGTTAACTGCAAGCAAAGCAAATGAGTTATGTTATAGAAAAAGCCCCTTGATACTAGCATGGGGAGAAGAGAGAAAACAAAGCAACTGAATGCTTTTGAAATATTTATTAACTTCTTATTACATCTCCTTGCCTTTTCCGTCTTCCTTGTTAAATGCTGAGCATAGCAGAACAGGAGCAGAAAACACATGTAGACTACTGGACACAAAAGGCAAGTCATTATTATAGAAAATGATCAGTGGTATGCTTATTCATAATTGGGCTAGGATGGAAAGGTCCCTATTAAAAATCTGCTTATGTACAAGATAAGTGGATGTTCTGGTGATGCAGCAACAAGTATTGCTGGCTTGAAGGCTACAGTGTTCCCTCCATTTGAGAGCCAGCATGGTATAGTGGTTAGAGTACTAGACTAGGGCCTGGTAGACGAGGGTTCAAATCCCCACTTGTCCATGACACACCCTAGGTGACCTTGGGCCAGGCAGTGTCCCTCAGTCTAGCCTACCCCACAGGGTTGTTGTGGGGATTAAATGAGAAGGAGAACCATGTATGCTACCTTGAGCTCCTTAAAGAAAAAGATGGGATATAAATACATGAATTCTCTTATTCTCCAACAGGTACAATTTTCAGAGCCTAGGCCAGAGATGGGGAACCTGTTCTCCAGATGTTGGACTCCAACTCTCTTCATTCCCAAGCATCATGGCTAATGTTCACGGGTGATGGGAACTGTAGTCCAACAGCATCTGAAGAGGCCCAGGTTCCTCACCCCTGACCTAACGCTTCCACTTGAAAATGTGACGCTATATCTTTTTCCTTTTTTGTCTTGTGCTATGTTTTGGTAGCCGGTGCTCCAGCTCAAGGAGAATGAGAATGCCTATCAAGCTTTTGTATAAATATCTATACCTTATTTTAACTTTCTCTCTCACACAGTGTGTGTGTGTGTGTGTGTGTGTGTGTCTGTATCTCTATCTATCTATCTATCTATCTATCTATCTATCTATCATCTATCTATCTATCTATCATCTATCTATCTATCTATCATCTATCTATCTATCATCTATCTATCTATCTATCTATCTATCTATCTATCTATCTATCTATCATCTATCTATCTATCTATCATCATCTATCTATCTATCATCTATCTATCTATCATCTATCTATCATCTATCTATCTATCTATCTATCTATCTATCTATCTATCTACTATCTAGATAAATTAGTATTGATCCTATAGCTGTACATTTTCTCATCGAGACAAGTAAACTAACCTGCATGAAATGCCTTCTCTTAAATTACTTTATTTATTTATTTTTGGCTTCTGAATTTTTCTCAGATAAAAAATGGCTTCTAAATGCAAATTGGATGCCTTTCCTATTGGCTTGTACTCTCCGATTGTTCCAGGCTGCTGAGATTTCAGCTGGGTGACTGGGTGGCGATAGAAAGCAGCAGGAAGTTTGCAAAGGAGGAAGATGCAGGACAGGAAGAGCTTGCACAGTTGTGTATATTAGGCAAAAAGGCATACCAAAATTGGTATATTAGGAGAAATTTGCAGTAAAATGTTGACAGGGTTTCATGAGGGCTAAAGATAGCAACTGATTCAGAAATGTGCTGAATTTAAGAGTGAAAAAATGAGAACCTGACAAAAACTGGACAAATTTGTACCTCTCTAGTAGGGAGCTGAGAGATTGCAGTTGTTCCGTGGTCAGGAAAAGGATAAAATCGGAAGCACTTTTTGTGGTATGACTTGTTTGTGGGACTTCCGGGATAGCGCGAACGGGGTAATGGCGGATTCCCTCCGAGCTCCGGAGGGAATCGGCTCCGCTAAGGACGGGTCTTGCCGTGCCGGCGACACGGGGACCCTTAGAAACCGCAGGCGCTGAAGCCTGCGGACATGGTGACTCGGTGGGCACCTTAAACGCCCTCCCTGACCCGCGAAGAGCCTTTTTAAAGGCTACGGAGTGGACCGGAGAGTGGCGTGGCGCTGAGAGTCGATCGCTGCCTTGGCGGAGCGAAGCCGCGAGCCATGACCGGAGAGCGCTATCTTTCTTCCTGAAATTTGGACTGAAACAAATAACCCGTGAGTAGAAGGGAATTTTGGCACTAAAAATTTTATACCTAAAATTGAGTACGATCGGGGGTGTGTTAAAAGGAAGTCCGCACCCCCCCCCCACAGAAAGATCCAAAGCAAGGAGAGGAGCACTAAGGCGGAAAGACTTTGGCGCTTAAATAGATAACTCTCACGAATTGGATTATAAAGTTATTGTGCTGGAGTGGAAAAGAGCAGGATTTCAGAAGTTTTTTCTTTTTTTTTTTCTCTTGGCAATCCCCCCCCCTTGGACCCGGGAGTGCCCTGCGTGGGAGCCCGAGGAAAAAGAATAAAGAGTCTGACAGCTGTTAAAAGAGCTGTCAAACGAGCGGTAAAGAATTGGAACTGTGTTATTAGTATCTTTTCGGACTAAAAGAGCTACATTAAAATTGAACTCTTTGAAACAAAGTGACTGGGAATAACAAAGTGGCTGGGAACAACAAGTAACGGATTGTTGGAATAGGATCATGATGGAAATCCCCCTGGAGGGAACTAAAGACATTGCAATGGCTGCAGAAGGGAAGCTATGGGCAGAGATTGAAAGGATGTTCTTTCTCGTGGGAACTTTACAAGAGCAAAGTACCACAATAAGTAAACAACTGGAGACTTTCGGTTTGGAACTGAGCAACTCTGCTAACGATACAAAGTTGATGGAAAGAAACTCTGCAGCTGCAGAGGAGGAGATAACTTTGGAACTGGGGGAAAAAGAAGAGGAAGAAGGAGAAGAATTTCAGGTGGAAAAAACTAACCAAAAGCCTGCAACCTTTGGGAACAAAGGAAACAAAGATAATGACAAGTGGACCACAAATCTGCAAAAGGAGAGAAAGACAAAGGAAGAAGTCCCCGGAATAACTGGAATATTGGACTATATAAGAGTAAACAAGCATGGTTGGGACTTTTTCATTAGGCTGGAGTATGAGAGACTGAGTGGCCCTGAGCAGAAACTGATATTCACTGACTTGGAAGGAAAAAAAAATAAGGGGCTGGTGACAGAACCTCCTCAAGAAGAGAGGGCCAACAAAATGGACTACCAACAAAATTGGTGGAGAGAGACTAACTGGGGCTCAAGAGCCTCCGATGTGAGAAACCCGGGCTAAAGCAGCCAATCTATTGGGACATTGGTTTGGGAAGGGACAGAAACCGGGGCAGGGGAGGAGGGGAGGTTAGAATAGTTAAAATTTGAGATCTAGAACAGCTATAATATGATTTTTGATGTAATATGGGAAGGGAGGAATTCATGGGAGAGAATTTAGGCCGTCCTTAGAGAAAGGAATTATTGTGTAAAATTGGATAAGTTAAATTGGGTCAAGCATAAGTGACAAACTTTAAGAAAAGATAAGAAATATTTGCGTGTTGAGTCCCACAAGCCACCCCCCAAGAAACTCACACTTCACACATCAATTTTTGTTTAAGGTTTTTGGCATAATTTTTGGCCACAACTTTATTCAAATACAAAACGTGAGTGGTTGCTTAGGCATTGGTTATGACTATCTGTCCTTGCCCTCAGGGACAGAGCTGGTCTTCCGGACACCAGCGGAAGCCAGCGTGGGAAACAAGTATTGGGTGAGAATGAAGCTGGGTAATCAGACTAACACCTCTCACCCTCATGTTCCGGTGGGGTCTTGACCGGCCCAAGTCCGACTCCGGGGACAAGGACGAAAGAATGTCAAGCCCCTGGATTTCCTTTAACGGAATTCCCATTCGCATCATTTGGAGGGGTAGGCACTTACCCCTCCAAGCACCATTTAACCAATGCCTAACCGCCAACCTTACAAGTTGTGACGATTTGCTACGTAGTAGGCAAAAACCAAATGGCACCAGCCAATCAGCCAAATGGCAAAATTCCTACTAGGCCCCCGCTCAAAGGCGAACGACCCCATGACAGGCAATAGCAAGGTCAAGCAAGCAGAACCACCCTAATAAAAGGGCGGGAGGGCGGGTGATCCAGTTCAAACGGCCAAGAGGGTGTTCCCTCTTCTGGCCCCTGTATATATAGCCTATAACCCCTCCTCCAATTTGCCAAATTTAAATCTTACCCCAGCAACCCATTTAACTCTTAAATGCTTGGGTTGCTAACAATTTGCCCAGTCATTGTGGTGTGGCCTGTTCCCCCAACCGCAACACGTGCTCTCTGCTAGGGAGAACACGCTTTGCGTGTTGAGTCCCACAAGCCACCCCCCAAGAAACTCACACTTCACACATCAATTTTTGTTTAAGGTTTTTGGCATAATTTTTGGCCACAACTTTATTCAAATACAAAACGTGAGTGGTTGCTTAGGCATTGGTTATGACTATCTGTCCTTGCCCTCAGGGACAGAGCTGGTCTTCCGGACACCAGCGGAAGCCAGCGTGGGAAACAAGTATTGGGTGAGAATGAAGCTGGGTAATCAGACTAACACCTCTCACCCTCATGTTCCGGTGGGGTCTTGACCGGCCCAAGTCCGACTCCGGGGACAAGGACGAAAGAATGTCAAGCCCCTGGATTTCCTTTAACGGAATTCCCATTCGCATCATTTGGAGGGGTAGGCACTTACCCCTCCAAGCACCATTTAACCAATGCCTAACTGCCATGGAGCCCTCAGCTCCCCGCCAACCACTCACAGCCCCAGCCAAGACCTCAGCTTGGCCACCACTGCACTTATCCAAGCCTCATTCCCAGAAGCCGACAGGTGCACTCCATCAGCTCTAAAAAGGGCTGCCGCTTGAAAGGTGATGTCGGGATGAAAAATCACCTCTCCACCTAGCTCCACAATCCTTCTGGAAACCGCAGCATTGATGCGCTTCCTAGCCCTTTCGATGGCTGCTGGGGAACGACTGCCCGTCCAAGCACGTCGTTGCAACAGCTTGGACCAAAATAATTTTGCTGTGGGCACCATTGCCCGCAGCGTCTCCAAGTCACCCAAGATCGCAGCACGTAAAGAGAAACAGTCCGTTGACACCAGGTCGTTCTCCCCCAGCTGCACCACGATAGCAGCTGGCGGCTCTTCCAATAGCAGTTGGCTCCGAATCCGTGGCAAAAACTCTGCCCAGCGCATTCCCCTTCTGGATAGCCAGGACAACCGAATGTGCGAAGGAAGACCAAGACCTGGACCCAATCCGGACTGCCGTGCTGCGACACCAGCCCAATGAATGATGCTGTGCCCCACCATCCATATGCGCACAGTATCCAAACCTGGGACAAAATGAACAAAAGAGAACAACATCAGACACCACCATTAACGCACATATCCTTTAAACGCATTCGACTTCCAACGGCCCAAATCCTTAATTCTGGCCGCTGACAATCCCCAGTGAGCAGCCGTCGTGGCAGCCCCTATTCTAAAGGAATGGGGGGCGAAATCCCTAGCCGAGCCCCCACAGGCCACAATTGCTTTACGCAATGCTCTCGCAAATTGGTGTCTGGATAACGGCAACCCATTCTCATGCCGAAACAGCGGACCATCCCCTTGCGTTCTCAACTCCAGGTATTTACTGACATCCCTAACTGGGCAAGGGCCCGCCTCCCCCGTGGCAGGGAGTCGAATTAGGGCACCCCTGCCCCCTTGATCCGTCTTTGAATGTCTAATAATAATTCTCAATTCAGCAGGGGACAGCTGAATGTCCTGGAGCAGAAGGCCCCTGGAACGACCATCCCTGTGGTCTTCCACTACTAACTCACCTACCCTTAATGCGCCAAAAAATGCGACGGAGAAGGCAGCCGAGAACAGGCGAGCCTCGTACCCAGACCAACAAACCACCCTGAGCTTTTTGCGTAACCTGCTCAGCAAGTCAAAGGAGATGGGGTGCCGGTTTACCGGCCTAGAGGGGCAAATTCTACCCCATCCCTCCAGCGCCCTGCGGACAACAAACTTTGAACAAGGGTCTTTATCAAAATAAGTTTTACAGAAAAAGGCAATGGCCGCCGCTTGCATCCTAAGTGTCCTGGCTGCACGTCCCAATTGAAACAAGTGCGCCAAATACTGCAACACCTGCGATGAGGTGGGAGGGACCCCAGATGCCACTCTGTCTGATAAGCTGGCAAATGCCAGGAAATCAGCCCAGGCCTTTTCATAAGATCTCAGAGTAGAAGGGGAAACCGATGCCGCTACTCCCTGAAAAACTAATTGCTGCCAAGGTTCCAGAGATGATCCGGGAAATATTCCGGACGTATCCGCGCCTCTGGAACCAGGAACCTGAACCGCTCCATCTGAAAACGGGACAGAGCATCAGCAATATCGTTAGACACCCCTGGGATAAAACGTGCCGAGAAAACTATATTATAACGTAAACAATGCAACACGGAGTCCCGCAGCAGGGCCGAGACCCTGGGGGAGCGCGATGACAATTTGGCTAGGACATTCACCACCGCCTGGTTATCTGTCCAGAAGCAGACACGACGATTCCTGAACTCCTCGACCCACAAATGCACTGCCACTGCAATTGGAAAAAACTCAAGAAAAGTTAGGTCACGCGTAATCTCACTTCCCTGCCACCCAGGTGGCCAACGTTGAGCACACCAGCGACCTTTCCAGAAGAGGCCGAATCCTAAGGAACCAGTGGCATCTGATTGCACCTGGAAATCATTATGCAAGTTCAAGGTGTCCTGCCACAATGAAACTCCATTGAATTCCTCCAGGAATTCCAACCAGATGCGAAGGTCGGTCTTCACCTCTCTGGAAAGACGAACCCGATGATGCGGAAACCTTAACCCAGCAGTGAGGCGTGCGAGGCGTGAACAGAAGGGGCGCCCAGGAGCCACCACCCTGCAAGCGAAATTCAAGTGCCCCAAAAGCGACTGGAGTTGCCTGAGGGACACTTTTTTCAATGGAAGCAGTTCCTCTATAACCTTCCTCAAAGCTTCCAGCTTGTCCACAGGAAGGCTAGAAGTTTGCTGAACCGTATCCAAAAGGATACCCAGGTAAGTGAGCTGGGTCGAAGGACCCTCCGTCTTGTCAGCGGCGAGCGGGACCCCCAATTCCTGCGTGAGGTCGGCAAAGGCTTGCAACAGCGCCAAGCAATCGCCGGTGTTGTTCGCAGAAGCCAGTAAAAAATCATCCAGATAATGAGTGACTCCGCCCAGCCCCGTTTTAGACTTCAAGGCCCACTCCAAAAAGGTGCTAAAAGTTTCAAAAGCGGCACACGCTATTGAACAGCCCATAGGCATGGCTTTGTCAAAGTAATACTTGCCCTCAAACTGGAAACCTAGCAGCCAAAAATCATCTGGATGAATTGGCAAAAGGCGAAATGCCGATTCAATGTCGCATTTTGCCAATAAGGCACCACGGCCAAACTTCCGAATCATCTTGATCGCTTGATCAAGAGACGCGTACTTCACAGAGCAGAGCTCCGTTGGAATAACGTCATTAACTGACGTACCTTCAGGGTGTGATAGGTTGTGAATTAAACGAAATTCACCCGGGGCCTTTTTTGGCACGATACCTAACGGGGATATGTGCAAATCGTGAATGGGTGGTGCGTCAAAAGGACCAGCCATGCGATGCATAGCCACTTCCTTTGCTATTTTCTTGCGGGCGACCATAGGTAGCTCCCGAATTGATTTTTGGTTAGCAGGATTCCGTGCCACGGGAGACATGGCTACCGGAATCCTAAAGCCAACGGAAAAACCATCATTCAAATAGGCCGCAGCCTCCCTATTGGGGTAAGACTGGAGCCAGGACTGTAGGACCTGCAACCGAATAGGGGTGTGGGCCAGGGATATCAATACATTACTTTCCTGGTGCTGCGGCTGCAGTAGAGGGGGTTGGTTTAGGGGTTTGCTGAGAACCCCCTCTGCCCCCACGAAAGGGCCGCCGTCCACTAAAGCAAGCAGACGCTGCGTGCGCACCGCCACATTTCTCGCAACTGTGGGCGTACTTACACCCTTGACGCTGACATGATCCCTTATTAAAATCCCAGCATAGCATACGGCGGCTAGTTCTAAAAGCCACCGGCTTGGGCTTCTGCTGTTCCGGCACTCTTTTGTCAATAAGTGGGGCCACATGGGTGGTCCACACATCGAGATCCTTACGATCCCAGCGAGCCGACGGGATCCTGGCCGCCCGACGCCTAAAGTTCTCATCGTATTTTATCGCCGCTTTTTCACCAGCTTTGGTGAAGGCAGAACGAACGATGGATAAATAAACAAACAAGTGGAGAGATCTCCGAGGATAAGCTGCCACCACTACGCCGGCGAAGACCTGGAAACAATCAAGCCAGCGCTCGAAAGTTCTGTCAATTGTGGAGTTGCCAGGGCGTTTTTTGGAGAAATCCACTTTCTCCTGGTCCTCAGAGGGAGGGGCCAGTTTAAACATATCTACATACCGGCCGTTGAGTATCCTAGCCCGCAGCTTCGTCGCCAAGTGCGAACCTGGAATGATGTCTCTGGCCGAATTGGTAGAGACCTTAACGTCCGGTACCAGCACACCGTCCCTACACTCTTGTACTGCCCCATATTTCGCCCGGTGAGCATTGGCCCTCCTTTCCCAAGCCCACCTTGGAAGCCCCGAAGCCGCCTCGCCAAAACCCCAATAAAGTTCAATTGAACTACCCACCTCGTCGTCAGAACTAGAAGACGTACCCGTATAAGAAGAAGAAGAGTCCTCCCTTCTGCGTTTGGCATGCCTCCGGGAAGATCTTCTATGGCGACGCTTTCCACCCAAGGATCTCCTGGCAGGAACTGGAAGGTTGTCCTCCATGGAGGATCCTGAGTCAAAGACTTGCTGTGAAGGACCTGGAGCCACAGCAGAAGATACAACATGTGAGGTGCCTGAACCCGAAGCCACCTCAACTAAAGGCTGGACAGCCCCGCCCCGACGGGAAGCAGGCGTCGAAGGGGTCTTTCCTCGAGACACCCTCCTGGAAGACAGCCTTGTCCTACGCGAGCGGGCACGATTAGTAGTTAAGGAGGAGGGTTGGGTAAACCGGGAAACCACCCGAGCATTACTAGTTGATGGCCCTTCTCCCTCATGCTCGCTAGACAGCGATGAAGCCGGTGACGATGGCACCAACGGCTGAGGTGGCCTTGCGGACGTAGAGGGCCGAGTGGAACAGCGTTGGAAGACACCATCCATTTCAGCCGCAAAACGAGACATGGCCGCTGGATCATCAGCTATGCCCGCCATAAATGACTGAACCCGACCAAGTGGTTGATTCGTGGCAGGTGAGCGCAGTGCTTGGGAGGGACCCCTGATAGGTCGCTTTGCAGTGGTAGACTGGCCAGTTCGGGCCGAAGCCTTCTTCGGGGCCATGCCTGCTAGCTTGAAACAAGGAAAGACAAGGAAGGCCCTGATTAAAAAACCCCAGCAAAGCTGCCAACCTTGTTGAAGATTTGACCAAGACCAGCCAAAGGCCTTTTACACTGGTGCTCAACCGGTAAGTAAAGGAAAAGGGGTTACCACTAAAAATAAATTCAAGAAACGCTAAACTAATTAAGTATTTTTTTTTTTAAATTATTTATTAATTATTTAATGTATTATTCAATTATTTATTTATTTTTTATTATTATTTATTATTAATAATTAATTATTAATCAATTATTAATTCCAATAGCAGCGCGCCCCTTAAGGCTGCTCTGCAGGGCAGTAGCAGTCCCTGCCGGTGCAGTGGCAGCAGCAGGCCAAGCCACCAAGTGGCCTATACAAGGTTAATTACAGCAAGCTGCTATACCTAGATCGCCCAGCAGGTGGCGCTGTTCGGCTTGATCAAATACAATAGAGCTGCAGTGCTGCGCTGAGCCACTAGGGGAGCTCGCGAGCAGACAGCCTGCAGTAGCTCACCTCGACCACTAGAGGGCCAGCAAGCAGTCAGGCAACAGACGCTGGCAGACAAAATGGAGGATCCCAGTGAAACAGGAGGCACTCCCAGGTAAAAGAAAAAATTGCAGGCCGGGACTAGGCCTCGGCCTGCGCGCCCTCTAATGCGCCGGGCGGTTAGCGGGCAGCAGCGACGCGCCGCCCGCGCTCCTCGGAGCGGGCGGGAACAGGCGGCTCCCCTACCGCGCCGATTGCAAAAGGTGCCTTTTCCTTCCCCCCCCCCCACAGGGGCGCGAGAGGAACGCGCAGCAGCCGCGCCAGCGGAGCCGGGACCAGGAGCGCTCCCCAGCCACCCGACCAGGTAAGACAGAAGGGTGGATGGGGTCGGGAGGGGAGAGCAGGAGTGCCCCGCGGCCGCGAGGCCGCGATCCGATCAAAAGAGGTGGGGGGGGGGCGGCGCGTCCGCGGCCTACCGGGAGCAGCCGCGAGGCCCACCCCACTCCCCGGGGACACCAGGGCCCTCCGACAGAAAGGGCCGGGCCTTAAACCACCACAAGGCCCAAGCAACAAGGGGGGAGGTGGATAGGAGGGAAAGGGAGACGGCCGCGATCCGCCGCCGCAGTGCCAGCAATCCGGGGGGGTGCTCCAACGGCCCCAACGGCGGCCGCAAACCTGCCCCCACCAAGCCTCCCCCAGGCCGGGGGGGGGGGTCCCCACCCACGGCCTGCTAAGACCTAACCGGGGGTTGCTAAATTAAAATTAAAATTAAATGAACGATAAATGAGAAACTGAATAAAAACAACCAGCGGGATAGAGAGAGAAGGCAGAGGGAAATTAAGACAAAAGAATATAGGAAGGAGAGGGGTAGAGGACAGAGATAAGGGCAAAAAATCAGGAATTAATCGAGCTTAATACAACCGTCTCTAGGCTGCTGATCCAGTTCAAACGGCCAAGAGGGTGTTCCCTCTTCTGGCCCCTGTATATATAGCCTATAACCCCTCCTCCAATTTGCCAAATTTAAATCTTACCCCAGCAACCCATTTAACTCTTAAATGCTTGGGTTGCTAACAATTTGCCCAGTCATTGTGGTGTGGCCTGTTCCCCCAACCGCAACACGTGCTCTCTGCTAGGGAGAACACGCTTTAAGGGAGGAGAGCAAATAACTTGCTGAGATAATTAATGAAACTGGAATGTGGGAAGGGGGGTGCGGGGAAGTCAATGAAAGAAGGTAATGAAAGTAAGGCTATGTAATCATGTATGTTTTGTTTTGTCTTTATATGTTTGTCTGTCTTTTAAAAATTTGAAAACTCAATAAAAATTTATATATATATAAAAAAAAAGACTTGTTTGTGCACCATTCTTAATAATTATTTGCCATCCCTCACGGACCGATCTTGGGCTAGTCTAGTCGCTGAAAAATGGGACCAATGTCCCCTAAATGGCATTAAGGTAATATTGTGTATGTATGAGTCATGCTAGCCTGTGGCTTACCTCACTGCTCTTGCCATCTGGAGTCATCTGTCCAGTCGTTCTTACAGTTCTTCCTTTCTACTTGTGGCGTATTTGCATCTGGATTGTGGTGGCTCTGCCCTTTCTGCCAGACCATGCTGGTTTCTGCCTGTAATCCCCACCCACTGATGCACAGAAGTGTTTCTAACTTCATCTGCTAAAAATGGGAGGTTATGCGATCCAAACAGTTATCTAGGTACAACGAGGAGAAATAAAAAGCTCCGCTGTGCCTCCTGAAGTTGCTTGAAAAAAGCTCCTTGAAGGTGTAACTTCATCAAGGGAGGGTTGATGTTACAAAGTTCATCTCATGGGGCGGGAAATAAAAGATTTCCAAAGGAAGTGGAAGAAATGTCCTGCTGAATTTGTGCTGTTCATTGGGGAGTAACACGCTAAACCAAGAGTGGGAATCTTTTTTCAGTCTGAGGGCCTCATTTCCTTCTGGGCAACCTTCTGAGGGCTTACCTTTTACCTTTGTACACATTCTATAAACATTCACAGACTCCTCTCTATCCTCCATCTGGACAAGTGAGAGGCATTATCAGAGTCCAAGGACACATTCCTGCCAGGCAAAAACACATTCCTGGGATTCGTTGTTCCTTCTCTAAGCAAAGGTTTAAGGAGCTGTATCAGTAGCTATGAGTGTGACCTCATAACTCTCTGCATATATTCTTTGCTAGAGCTATGAGTCCAGCATTGTAGTTTTAAAATAATGCTTTCTCGTAATGCCACGAAATGTGTGTGTGTGTGAGAGAGAGAGAGAGAAATTAATATGTGAAGTGACTTCAAAATGGCCTTTCATGCGAATTCATATATAGAACTTTAGGCTTCACCAACCCTTGCCTCAGACGATATGAAAAATCCATAATCTGAACAAGTGAAAAATGGTTCGGCCACGGAAATGTGCTTTATAACCTCCAAATGCCCTGATGTAAAAAGAAAAGAAAAGAAAATGAGGTTTGCATCCTTTTCTTTCCTCCTCACTATCTAATGTAACGCTGGGGTGTTCTGCGTTCTATAAATGCCAAATCCTATTTAAATTCTACAAGATCTTGGCCTCCGTAACAATCCAGAGGTCCCCAGGTTAAGTATGTACTGTATAAAAGAAAGCATTTCCCTTTATCAGGTTTACAACTCATTGCCTTTCCATTTCATTGACCGCCTGCTCTTGTTGCATTAGAAAGGAAGTTTTGCTTTCTTTCCTTTCCCTCCTTCCCTTTCTGTGCACATCCAGCGGGTCCCTTCTTATTTCCTTCGAGTAATTTAGAGTGCCTAGAAGCAGCGATGGAAATTAAATTACTGGATGAAAGCGGCACAGAGTTGTACCACTCTGTGCATTCTGAAAATCCCTTCCTCCTGCAGAAAGACTTCATTGGGGTGTGACTGAGGTTGATGGTTTTCGGATGAAGGTCGTAGCATTGGGGACTTTTTAGTTTAGAGGAAAGGCAAGCAAGAGGTGACATGATAGAAGTTTATAAAATTATTTTTATTAAGTAATATACAATTTGAGGACTGGGAAAAGCTGTGGAAGGTAGATTTGAAATTTACAGGTGGTTCTCTTTTGAAAGAAAACTACATGAAAATGATGTATAGATGGTATATGACACCAGTAAAAATGGCAAAAATGTACAAAACCGGCTCAAATACATGTTGGAAATGTAAAGGAAAAGAAGGCACTTTGTATCATATGTGGTGGGAATGTAGAGTAGCTAAAAAATTTTAGGAGATGATATATAACGAATTGAAAAAAATGTTTAAAATGACATTTGTAAAAAACAACAACAGAAGCATTTTTGTTAGGGATTTTAGGACGAGACCTGCCAAGAAAAATAAAGAACTTATTTATGTACACTACAACAGTGGCAAGAGTCTTGTTAGCACAAGGATGGAAGAATGAGGAAACCCCAACAAAAGAACAATGGCAAGAAAAACTGATGAGCTATGCGGAGTTGGCAAAGTTGACATATAAACC
Organism: Podarcis muralis; assembly: GCF_964188315.1. NCBI lineage: Eukaryota > Metazoa > Chordata > Lepidosauria > Squamata > Lacertidae > Podarcis > Podarcis muralis. The sequence continues at coordinate 41,162,766 of NC_135657.1, forward strand.
ACGTGAGAAGGACAACCATGACTTCAAGGAAGAATGGGAACTCTTTACAAATTATCTAAAAAGACAAAATGATTTGGACTCCTTGGCAGGTTTTGAATAAACATCCACAAATTTATTAGTAGAATATATGACAGATAAGGCAATAATACAGTGGTGCCCCGCAAGACGAATGCCTCGCAAGACGGAAAACCCGCTAGACGAAAGGGTTTTCCGTTTTGGAGGTGCTTCGCAAAACGAATTTCCTATGGGCTTGCTTCGCAAGACGAAAATGTCTTGCGAGTTCCTGCAGGGTTTTTTCCCTCCCCCCTTTTTCCCAAGCCGCTAAGCTGCTTATCAGCTGATCCGCTAAGCCGCTAAGGTGCTTATCAGCTGATCCGCTAAGCCGCTAAGCCGCTTATCAGCTGATCCGCTAAGCCCGCTAAGCCGCTAATAGTGCTAATCCGCTAAGCCGCTAATGGGCTTGCTTCGCAAGACGAAAAAACCGCAAGACAAAGAGAATCGCGGAATGGATTCTTTTCGTCTTGCGAGGCACCACTGTATGTACAATTTTATAACATGCAGAGAATAATATGTGCAAATAAATCAGAGGGGGGAGCTGAGGGAAGTTCTTAGTGGGTGGGAGAGGGAGGGATGGGGGGAAATAAAAAGGGGGGAAATGTAATTGGATATATTGATTGATAATTTGTTCTGTTAAAATTGTTTAATAATTTTTTTTTTTTTTAAAAAAAGTAGTTTATAAAATTATGCATGGCATGGAAAAAATGGATGGAAAAAATACATTCTTCTGCTCTCTTAACACTAGAACTCATGGACGTACAGTGAAGCTGAATTTTGGCAGATTCAGGACAGATAAAATGAAATATGATCATGCAGAACATAGTTAAGCTATGGAACTTGCTCTCATGCTGGATTAGATGAGCTACTGGCCTGATCCAGCAGGCTTATATTCTTATGAGAGGAGGCAATAGAAAGCCTTATCCCATGTTCAAAAAGACTTGACACCCTCCATATTATCATTGTAGACGTGGCAGGCAGGCATCTTGTGATCAGTGATGCTCCAGTTGGGAAAATTAATCCAATTCCCACAACCCCTTCCATCAGAAATTATTCTGTTATATTTGATTACTTTTTTAATTATCAGTTGATGCGATGAGGAAGGCATTTGCAGCCTTGAGATTTCAAACTATGCCCACGGCATATTTAGATGGGAGATATGCCAGAATACCTGTAAATCATTGTTTATCTATCGGCGGCCAGGGAGAGGTGGGAAATATTGTCCATTAGGTACTGTATTCCTTAGGGGTAGATCCTGTAAAGGAATTCTTCATAGAGTTTTCTTCTTGAACAGTAGGGAGGGGAAAAAGTTTTTTTTTTGCTGGTGGATGGGGATAAAGAAACTCCACTGAAGGTTTCTACGTTTGCTTTAACAGTCCAACAGATTAGAACTATTTCACTGTAGGACATGAAGTCCAGTATGCTAGGGACCACTTACATTGAAATGTGCCTGAATACTGTTTGTTTTTCTATATTTTTGTGATGACCCATCATTTTTAGCAGATACTTTGACTGACCGACAGATATAAGAGATGACTCTATTCAAGACAATGCTAGATAGGACCAAAGTGGGCTAGCTGGTCAGCAAGCTTGGGAAGAAGATGCAATTTTTTTCACCTTCCAATGACTTCACTTTTATTGTACCACCTTGTTCTCTCCACCCAAAGATCACTGTAACTTTATCACATTGTATTCAAGAGGTTCAGACTTTACAATGCTCAAGCAGCATCTAATTAGGTGTTAGATCACAGAGGGAAGAGGAAGACACTTTCCTTTGACTATATTCTGTCATTTATTTGTATTATGATCTTAATTCCACCCATTATTAAAAACTGCTGTGTTTTATGCTGGCTATCATATTCCTCCATATGTTTCCATGCATCGTAGCTGGTTTGATCCTGGGGTGACTTGTGATCCCAATAAGAACGGTAATTGCATTTTTCATTAGCTTAATAACTTTGGAAAGGACCATCAATGGGATTCAGCCGAACAGATAATTGAGGGCTACAACCATCTGTGTTATTTGAATCTAACACTAGGTTGTGATTGTAAATCAGCAATAAATGCCACTTTCTATAGCTTCTATTTTGTGTATGTGTGTGTGTGTTTTGCTGTGATAACTGTGCCTGTAACATTATGTTTTCTGGGCTATTATGTGATGGCATATGGGTGTCACGGAATTTAATGGAAGAGGGAACAATGGATGGTTATCGTCACTAATAATTTAGCATGGTCTGTCTCTTGCCTTGCTTGTAAATATCCTTTATATTCATAAAACCGAATAGTATAAATGCAGCATGTTTTGCCTTGCTTGTGCTGTCAGGCACAACTGGAAGAATCGAGGGTGAAAAGGGGAATGGGCGAAATTGACTTGAGGAGATCTGACCTTATACCTGCCCTGATGATGTGTCCACCTAGGCTGCTACTAAAAGAAAGAGGCTGTCTACAAGTGTTTATGGGCTGATGCTTGAAGTCTCCAAGCCAATATGAATAAACTGGTGTGCTGGGTCTTATAGGATGGATTTCATAGAATCACAGAATTGTAAAGTTGGAAGGGATCCCATGGGTCATCTATTCCAACCCTTTCCAATGCAGGAATCTCAACTAAAGCATCCATGACAGGTGGCCACCCAACCTCTGCTTAAAAACCTCCAATGAATGAGAGTCCTCCAGCTTCTGAGGCAGTCCAGCCCATTGCTGAACCACCTGAAAGTTCTTCCTGATGCTTAGTCGTAATCTCCTTTCTTGTAAGTTGAAGCCATTGATTCAGGTCCTACCCTCACTGTGCTGTGAACACATGGTTCTTCTGCATGCCACTTCGCAAGTACAGTTCTTGAGAGTGCTCTGCCGATCACTTCATTTGCTTGCTGCAGTCTGTGATCTCTCCCGACAAGGTTTTCTGCAGTGCAGTTTTCCTGACTGTTGGCCCAAAGGCCTTTTTCATGCCTTTATACATTTTGTGAGTGTGACTGGTGTCAGCAGCAAGTTGAATGCTCTAACACAGCCAGTGGCACATCATCTGGGAATCCACTGGGCATCGCTCCTTGCCTCTCTCATTGCAGCAAGCGCCTTTTCACAGAGTGCACACTTGTAGTTCCGAATAGCCTTGTGCTTTGCAACGATAACAGACTTCATGTCCTTTATGCCAGCCTCAAACCAGTTGGGGATCTGCTGCTCTCTTTGGGCAAAGGAGAACTCTTTTCCTTCTAAAGGGAAAGAGTTCTCTTGTGCTCGAATCCTGCTTGTGGGTTTCCAGTAGGTTTAGGGCTGGCCATTGGAAGAACAGGATGCTGGACTAGATCTAGCAGACTCTTTTATGTTCCTATTGCCCATTCTGGAAACAACCATCCGGGATCTCAACAGAGGTATTTCACATCATTGGCTTCCTTGTCTCTTCAGAAGAAAAAATATGAAGGTTTCCAGGAACTGGAGCTGGGTACCTATAAGTAAGCACCCACTGAGTTATAATATCTGCTCATATGGTTCTTTGCCACTTTTGCTCCCTCCCACCAGACACTTTCACCAATTCTGTGCTGCCAGCTGTTTCATGTTGCCCAAAGGGAGTTTGGGGAAATGCTGGCGCCATAAGTAAATTTCATGCTCTCCCAATTTCCAAAAGAATAGTCAAAATCCCCACATTTGCTGCCTGTGAATGGTGTAGGTGGTACCGGGAAAGGGGATTTTAGCTCTTCCCTAAACTGTGTCACAGTAAATATTAAAAATCAGTGCTGCTGGGCTGAAGCATTTGGCTCATAGATTTTATTCCATGGTAACTTGAAGTAGAAGCAAAGCATTTGTTGCTGTGAAGAGGAGGGGGGGGGGCACAGAAAAACCCTCCGGTGCCTCATATTATAAATAACCCACCCAGCACATGAAAGTGAATAGAATTTGCTTGATGTTATTGAAATGTCCTGCCACTTTTCTTGGGACAAATGGCCCTGTGAAAGTGGAGCAAGGGAGTATATTCTGTCCCATGCTAAGAATAAGTGAATATTGAGAATTACTGTTGCTTTTCAGCCTGTTAATATGTCTGTGGGAAATGGACAAAAATGGAACAGTTGCTGATCAGGGTTCCAAAGCATGCTGGGAGCCTTGATCAGAATGCCCAGGGAAGGTTTATTTGGTTCCTAGTTGTCTAGTACAAGCAATAACAGTAAATATTGCAGTCTTACTCATGATTCCAAGAGCGCCAGTGCAGCTGCAGACCTGTCAGCCTTGCTGGTTATGTTAATTTGAATTCAATGATTATTGCCCTCCTGCAATATACATTACCATAAAGATTATCCCTTCTGCAGTATATGCATAATCACAGCTTTAATAGGAGACTCCAGTGCATCCACTTCCAGTTCCCTGGAATAACTGTGTTTATTCTTCATTCATCTTCGTAGATTTTGTTGCTTTCATGTTAGGATGGTCCAACATTTTCAATAACATCAACCTGCACGAGTGTCAACCGTTAAACGTGTCAAACCCTAGCAAGCAGCTATCTGTTACTCCTGTCTCATCTGTGTCAAGCTGACAAACTATTTAATACAGTGTTCCAACAGCTGGATGTCTCTGCTGGAAACTGATAGGTATCACTAAATCTGAAATGAGGTAAATACCAATTCATACAATGAGAAAATTCAGGAACTGGCTGAACACCATTTTCACTGAGAAGCAAAGGATGAAAGCTGTTAACACTATATCTGTTTCTAGACCTTCAGTGACGTGGCAATAAGCGACGTGTGAATTTTCGGCAGCATTTGCCCTCAAAGGTTCCTGGGTAAATGTAATCCCTTCCTACCTAATGTGAAACAAGATTAACATTCAATTTAGGGAAATTACTGCGGGGGCATTACAGTGGAGGTTACACCAGATACCATTACAGTTGCTTTAGTATTCCTCTCTCCATGCCCTGCAAGTCTCACTTTTCCACATTATGTCACACTCTTGTGTGACCAAGGCGTCTTCCACAATTCACATTTAATGCGGAATTGCCACATTTCTCTCTCTTACTCTATGAATTTGTCCACCCCCCCCCTTTAAAGCTGATTGGAGTTGAAGGCCATCACTACATCTGGTAGGTAATTCTAGAGTTTAAACATGTGCTGTGTAAAAATAAAAATAAAAATACACCAGTTTGAATCTCCTACCTCTCCACTTCATCAGCTGGCATATGGCAGTAGGGCTGTGGCTCAGCTAAAAGAACACCCTACATGCAGAAGACCCTTTGGCAACTTCTGCTGGGGCTGGAAGAGTCCCCTGCCTGAAATCCTATGCTTTATACAGAGCTACATCAAACGATGACCTAACTCTATATAAAGTAGCTGCCACTTACTTTGGATTCTAGTATTAAGAGTGAAGGAGAAAAGCAGGTCCTTTCAAAGCACCATGCATAATTTTATATGCCCCTGCCATGTTCTCCTCTACTTGCCTCCCCTCCCCAAGCTAAAAAGCTCCACATGTTGTTCATCTTTCCTCAGAGGACCCTTGATCCAGCACCATGATCCTTTGGGTTGTCCTGCTCTAGAGGTCACGCCTTCTCCCATATCAGCGAGTGATTGACATTTTCTTCTATGAGAGCCTATAACATGCAGCACATAGAGAAACAGCTGCAGTCAGGATAAAAATCAGTTGTTGGTCCAGTGTTCATTGACAGGCATGCCATGGGTTTGTTTATGTGCAGCACCTGTCCTTTATGGACCCTTCCTGTCTGTCATAATGATGGATATTTTGGTGTATAATCTGCATCTCATTTTGAAGCTAAGTATGTTTCGTGGTTTTGTTCACTCACTGGATAATTGTATTCCGTTGATTCAGTGGAACAGCCAGCATTCATTTGGCAGCCAAGAGTGGGAATTCCTGTGAAGGCCTCACTGTCAGTCTCCATATTCTCTTACTCAAATTCTATTCTTGGTTTCTCACACACACACACACACACACACACACACACACACATATATATATATATATATATATATATATATATATAGATTAACATGTGGCTCTGGTTCTTATTATGAGGTTTTTTAATAGCTACTTTAAAACAAATGTTCCATATTTGAGATATATTTTTTTCTGCCTCAGTTTGGAAATTATAAGTACTGGAAACATACCAAGTTCAAAACTGAGCACCAAAACAGTATCTCAAAATAGCCTAGGCTTTGGAAATGAAAATTTTCCTCTTGAGACGACAAAATGATGTAAGTTATATAATTATTTATTACAATTTGCTTCTTATGAAATTTGTCATCAAATACAACCTAGAAAAAATATATTCACAGAGTATTTTATTTCCCCCTTCCTTTGCTTCCAGAAGACTTCTGATATTGCGTATTTTGCTGTAATTTGAGGTTTTGGCTACTTGTGGGGAAAGATACTGGAGAACAAGTAGTGCTAGGAAAAAAAAAAAAAAGAATTGTTAAAAATTTGGATTCAGCATTCTTCATGCCAGAAAGTACATCCTATCTCCATGGGAGAAAACATTTGTACTCAGTTACCTGGGCAAAATCTATGTCATGGAGTTCAGTGACTCTACTCTGAGTCGGATACAATCCTCATGAAGGGATAGGCCTGACAGCCGCTATCCCACCCCTTGGCTCCAACACTTTGTCTATTTCCTTTTCAGCTATGGATGGGTAAATCTGGTACTTTTGGTTTCTCTCAGTTTCTCATTTCCCCATCATTGTTCAGTTCCCCACCTTTCCACCTGATTTTAGGAAAAACAAGTCCTCATAAAAATTCAGCAGCATTTTAATGCAAAATTCTCCTAATGTAGTAGTAGTAGTAGTAGTAGTAATACTAATACTAATAATACTAATAATACTAATACTAATAGTAATAGTAATACTAACATTTATACTCCACCCCACTGGCTGGGTTTTATATTTCGCTGGTATACATTTTGCTTAATATATACATTTTTACAAAACAATTTCCCCTTATAAAGACTATTTTTGGTAGACTATTTTTTACTAAAACATGCTTTTTAATGTACATTTTAGTATATGCATTTTTGTACACATTACTTGGCTAGACAACTGCAGCGTAGAATTGAGAGAGGTGTGAATTTCAAAGGACAGCTGTATTATGGCTTGTATATTGTTTCAGAAAGTGCAAATCAGGCAAATCACCTAAATGTGAACTGAATCAGAGCCCACTTGCCCCTGCCCTCCAAGGCTGGGCCAGCCACCAGAGAGAGAAACTATTATCAGGAATGCTTCAAATGTGCCTTTTCTATTGCAATTATAGCAGCTGTATCTATGGATGCTTTGACTTGCACATTACTGCTTCCCCTGAAATAGTTAGAACACATCATATAAGAGCTGGTTTAGTGTAGTGGCTAAGAAATGGAGCTTCAAATCAGAAAGTCCCCAGTCTGAATCTTGTCTCTGCCAAAAAATTAGAGGCCTTAGGCAAACCACTGATTCTGAGCCTCAGTTTCTCGTCTCAAATAAGGGAATAACAAACCAACTTCCCTCATAGGTTTCCTATAATGATTACAACTAGAAACTGAATATGAAATTCACTTTATTCCATTTGGCACCTGCTGAAGACATTCTTATTTAGAGAAGCCTATCCAGACGTTTAGAAAGTTTGTAGGAATTTTAATTTGTTTTAGTCTATTTTACTGCACTTTTAACCTTCTGTCTGTTTTGAATTACAGTGGTAATTTTTTTGGTGATAATTTTATCTTTTTATTGCAAACTGCTTTGCAGATTTTCTACATTCAAGTGGTATATAAATTTTATGAAATAAAAAAATATGATTTGGACACTTGAAAGCACTGTACATTATTAAATATGAACATGGACATTTATTTATTTATTTAAAAAAACCACACCATTTCAACTGTCCCACTGCAAGCAGCCATTTCGCAAAACCTTGGAAATGAACAGATGCATGAAATCTAGCAATCTCATTTTTTATTTATTCTCACCTGTCAGTTATTCTGTTTCATTTGCTACTTTGCTTAAGACGCCTGCCAAGAACTGATGGGAAAGACATGAAAATCAGTGGTTATGTCAGAAAGGAAATCATAGCCCAGTCAAGGTTACCTTTATCAATTCAATTTGAGATCTGAACTCGAGGTGCAGGTGGCTGTCAAATTAAGATAATCCAATTTAAATTAGTAGTCTGGTAGGTCATGCAATGAGAACAAAAAGAAGAAAGAAAAGAGAGAGGCGGAACTGCAAAATGAACAGCTTACACATTTCTAGCTGTCCTCCTCTCTATTTAGTAAATACAATTAAACTCTTTTCCTACAAAAGAGAAAAGTTGCTTCCCTCATATTAACTCTTTGGATAAAAAAAACCCTTAACACTATGCAGGCACTATATTTCCTGTTCAGGCAAGCATGGTGGGTAGGGACCATCTTGTTTTGACTGTATGTAATCTGCTCTGGGAGCCATTTTGGCTGAGGAGCAGAGTACAAATGCTCTAAATAAAAAACCAACAACAGCAGCAACTTGAAAACAATTTTGACACACAAACCATCAGGATTCCAGTGGCAGCTAACCAACCACAAGGCTTTCCAAACGCAAAAGGGCTTAAGGGGTTTCCGAAACAAGCTGTTCTCAGCAGAATGTCCCACATGGAAATTCCCAACATGGAAATGGTTCTCCACCTCTTTGCCAAGAGCCCAGTTTCAAATGATGACACCCAGAGCAATGCCTCCCCAGAATTGCACAAAGGCTATGGGGAGAGGGGGCCCAGTCTCCCTCTCACACTTGTGGGAGCAGGGCCACACACTCGCACAACCCAGCATGGCCAATTGTGACCCCAACCTCTTTATACTGAGCCTACTGAAAGGCCTAAATGCGAGCAGCTTCATGTGAGGACTATGTGAAGAGTCCTTAAGGTGTGCTCAAGGTTTTAGGCCAGGGCTGGCAAACCTGTGTTGTAGGATTCCACTTGCGTGTTCAGACCCAGAAACCTCCCCCCTATATAAATTCACACTTGACTCAAATTTTTGGTTTGGTTTTTGGCAGAATTTAGGCCATAACTTTATTGGTTACAGAAAGTGACTGGTTGCACAGGCTCTGGTTCCCTGCCATGCAGGTAGCGCTGACCCAGGGCACCAGCATAGGTCAGCCAAGGGTGAACACCTGGATAAGCGGAAAGCCGGGCATGGGCTAACTCTGCCACCCAAATGTCCCCCTGGACTCAGGCACGGGCACAACCCCCTCACAGGGGTTGACCAAACCATCGAGTCCCTGGATTCCTTTAACGGAATACCCTTCACATAGGGGTGGCGAGAGTGTTCTCCCATCCCTATCACCTGAACCAGTGCCTATCTGCAACCTTGCAAGTTGTGATGATTGGCTGTTGCCATTTGGGTTTTGCCTGCCACATAGCAAATCAGCCAAGTGGGGAAAATTCCTGCCGTGACCCTGTCCCAGCGACAGATGACACACGGCATAGCAGGGTCAAGCGCAAAGCCCTAAAAGTAGGGAGAGGTGGGTGGGTGTTCCGAATGCACGCATCAAAAAAGTAAGCTCTGGGTCACATGTTTGGGCTTAAATAGGCCCCTTGAACTGTTTAGACTGTGTCCAGATTGTACCCAGCTTTGAGGGACCTACCAATCGGGTGTTGTAGCTAACCAATTGTATCCACCCACAACACAGGGTGTCGGTTGTCCAGGTCTCACCGCAATACATGCCCTCTTTAAGAGAGGACCCGATCTCCCTTCAGCCCCTGTCAATGCTCAGGGATGATAGGAGCTGTAGCTGAACAACATCTAGAGGGCCACAGGTTTCCCATCCCTGCATTAGGTTCCTGTTTATACATAAGCATGGTATAAAAATCTGTGAGCATTCAAGCTATCTGAATATTTCTGGGGTGTACTTGGTGCAGCAAACTAACACAGCACACTTTTTGAGATTTGATGAGCTTCTGAAAGTCTGTCCGAAGTACGTGTTACACCTGCTGACTGAAATTAATGGCTTATAAATGTCACTGTGTAGCGTGTCTTACTTTACAGCATCCTATAGCTTTGCTTCTCTTGAATATTTGCACGAATGATTTGGAGAACAGCACACAGAACAGGCAAATCACATTTTTAGATGGCAGAAAGCAGAGAGAGATTGTCAGTTCTTGAGAGAGTAAGATTAATTGATTTCATAATATTTCTCCAAAGTCTAACGATTAGAGTCTATTAAACAGGATTCAAGAAGTGGACGCTGAAAGTGGTTCACATGTGAAGTAATAATCACAAAAAAGTAATGGGATTAAAATGCAGCAGGGAAAAATTAAGTTAGCCATTAGGAAAATAAAATGAGCCAAACCCTGAGCACATCAATTTATATCTGCAAGAGTAATTTAACAAACTTCCAGAGGAAGTTAAAAAAAACTATAATTTACACTAAAGATATTATTATTATTATTATTATTATTATTATTATTATTATTATTATTATTATTACTTTAGTCCTTCCTTGCTGACATGTGTCAGCAGTGGGGTTGGGAGAAAATATATTCAATAAAACTGATTATGTTCACTCTGATGGAACACAGCAGGAATGTGAGAAGAGAGGGATTATTGAGAGAGGAAGAAAGAAACGGAGAGCGTTTAATGAAAATAAAAATCTTGTGATATTTTGCTCCATCTACATTCCTAGGATGGTATTTTATGGGGGTGGGGGTGGTAAGGAGAAATTCAGGGAGGACAAAAATATTGAGGAGATTTAAGGGAACAATCTTATAGCAAGATCTGCTAACCTCTTTAAGGGAGGACATCTGTTGGGTTAGCATCTGTTGGCTCTCTGGCAGAGCTGGGAGGGTCCTGGCACAGCTGAGGGGCATATCTCCCCCATTCCAGCTGCCAGGACCCTAGTAGCTGATATGAGCCCAGTGGATCTTAAACCTTTGTAAGCCCAGACAAAGGGGTGCTCTGGGTGTGTGGCAGGGATGGGACCAGATAGGAGAGGGGGCACTTGGTCTGGATCTGAAGTTTGTTCAGCTTGGCCAGGTGACCTGGAGACCCAGCATAAGTGAAGCTACCAAAAAGGATGATGTACCTCAAACACTATTTTCAAGATATAGCCAGGTAAGAAACTGGTAGTGGTGCTGGATTTTAAGATAATTTGTTTTGGTTACTTTTTACCTTATAGCAACTGTCCCACTATAATCAGCACAGGTCAAATCATCCCAGTTTCTTAAAGAAAGTGATTTGTGTCTTTGCCACACATACCAAGTATATAGTCCAATGTAATTGTTTACTCATTCAGACAGAAATTGCTCTCTGGCCCACTCTATATGACATCTCTATCATTTCCCATATTCTAATTTACAAATCCTTAATGTGCCACAATAATTATCATGATACATTTTTTATATATGGAAGCAAACAACCTGCCTTTTATCCACCAAATTAAACCAACATTTGGCAAATCCAAAATCTAATGAATGGTTTTAAGCACAAAGCAGTCTTCTCCTTGCTTTATTCTAAGTTCACAGTAGGACATCCTATGAAACGATCTGCTTAAAAAACAACAAAAAACACCTCAGTGTTCTTTATATCTGCCATAATTAACCATCTGTTAAATTCTTTCAAATTTGGAGCCAGGCTTTCTGACAGCAGATGTGCTGCCAGAGAGCTAGTTATGGTTACAAGGAAGTGTTGTGCCATCTCAACACTGGTGGGATTTAAAGATGCCAAAGAACAGCTAATGAGTTGGAGATGACTGAAGAGCATTAGGGTAACTTTGCTTACAGTGTACAGTGACAAAATGTCACCCTGACTGCTGGCTGATGTAAGCACTGATACAGTTCAAATGATGATTTACCAGCAACACAACCTTGGGATGAACACTCATTAAACCAGTCCAACACATAGCTCACAGTCAACAGATATGCCGTGGTGTTGTAATAAAGCACCCCAGCATATCCTACCATTTCTACAGACTAACATCATGCCATAAGACTATAGGACAGGCCTTGCTGCATCGGACAAAAGGTTTATCTAACTCTAGCATCCTGTATCCCATGGCAAGTAACCAGATGCCTACAGGAAGACCACAGACATGCTATGAGAGCTAAAGTCCTCAGTTGTTCCATTGTGACTGGCACTCAAAAGTATTGTACTTCTGACTCCAGAGTTGGTATTTATAGCCACTGGTAGACATTGTTAGCCTTATTCCGTATTGATTTGTCAAATCCCCTTCTCAGTTGATGGCTCTCATTGCTTCATCATTTTGTAGCAACTTCCACTTATGTACTGTGTGAAGAACTTCAGATGCTAGCGGAAGCATCTATCCAAAAAAAGCAAACATGCCACACAGGCTGTTGGTCTGTCAGTCTGTCTTCTCTCTCTCTCTCTCTCTCTCTCTCTCTCTCTCTCCCCCCCCCTCTCTCTCTCTCTCTCTCTCTCACACACACACACACACACACACACACAGACCTCCCTCAAGTGCAAGTCAAAGGGGTTGTGCACATAGCTTTGAAACAAGCAATATATTGCATTCTTGACTCCTTTTTGCAGGTAGGGGAGGGAATGGTTGTTTTGGCTTGCCTGAATTCTTTTGCTTTCTGCAGCTTTGGTTCCATTTGGATGGATTTCAACATGTTTCAGAACTGGGTTGCCTAACCTGGGGACCGCATGCAGCCTGCAGACAGAACTCTAGCAAACCTTCTAGAAAATCCTGCTGAGATTTACTTCAGGGAGGAACCCCCAGTTTTGCCTGGGATTTCAGAATGTCAGCATTTGTTGACAAATCTAGTGGTTGCATTCAGTAACCTTAGAGAAATATTGTACAAGTTTTGTCCAGCTCTAAAGCTTCCTTCATGTTTGGCTCACGTGGAGAAAAATCACACACTGAATGGGACTGTGAAGCTGTGCTTCTAGCCCCGCTGCTGCTATGGTGTGATGCTGCTGCTTTCACCATGTCCTGGCATCCAGGGACATCTGCAAAAGAAAACCTAGACATGTAGACCTCCACACTCATAGGTTCCCCCCACATTGTGGAACCCCAATCCTATGACTGTTTAAGTCAAGTGTGGCAAGGAAAACATTCAGGACCCTTGTCTTTCCTCTGGATTAAAAATTTCAGCATGGTCAGGAAGACTGCATGTACATTTTTGATGCACTTTATCTCATATATCAGCGATAAGAAGACTGTGGTCCTCCAAATGTTATTGAACTACAACTCCCATCATCTGTGACCATTAACTATATTGGCTGGGAATGATGCAGTCTGAAAACATCTGGAGTGTCCACTGATTCCATACTCTTGTTCTTTATTAAAGGGATTGCTGAAATCAAAGTTTGAGAGAAAATACAAAGTCAGCTGGGGAACATTTGCAGCAGTTTTTAATGCAGGTCTCTAGTGAAGAAAGTCTTTCCCAATACACTTTTCATCACTCAGCTTTCTGGTAATAGGTAACCTGTGTTAGGAGTTTAAAGCTGAGTTTCATTTCTTGAGAGTGGCTTTCTAGTTCTGGAATGAGTTTTAGACTCAGAACCACTCAGACTCTCTTTCAAATATCTCCTGAAGAAGAGGAGCCTACTTTGAAACATTTTTAGACTTGATACTTCCTATTAAAATAATGGATACGCGTTTGCTAAACTCTTTGGGTCATCTTTGATAATGTGGATATGTCCTTTCAGTTCATCTCCTATTGTTGAATCAGGTAAAACTCCTCTCTTTATCCCCCCAGAAAATAAAAAGGTTTGCTCTGTGCAACTATAATTCACTTGGGGGGAAGGGGGCAGATCGTGCAGTTTTGTGATTCTATGACAGAGTTGGACTAGAATACACAGGCAATCAAATAAAATGTGTGTGATATGGTACTTATCTGCTTTAAAATGCTGTAGGCAAAGTACAGAAACAGATAAGAAGACAGTCTATAACCGGGGCAGTGGCTTGTGCTGTGCAAAATGTCCACAGGTGACTACAGATATAATCCTATATAGTGAAACATTTGGCTTGGAGTTGGCTTTGTTTACAAACAGAAGGCCCTTCTGGCCTAAAATATGGCACTTGCCATGTTCTGTGGGATTCCTTTCCAAGCATATATTTGGATGGCTTTAATGCTCTGTTGAAACTGGCATGCCACCTCCTCAGTGGGCAGAGCTCCCTCATGAACAGATGGGAAACAGCAGCAGCATGAAAAAAATGACCAGTATTAATTATGGCTGGGCAAAATTCCATTTTTGTAGAGCATCCATGTATAAGGTTAAAGAGATAATATGTCATTACTACTCTAGCAAGAAGCTGAATTAACTCTGAGTATCAAACAATGGCCACCAAATATATGTAAGGAAAGCAATGGTGCAATAGCCAAGGTGTTTGTGGTGGCAAGGCAATGTAGCAGTTCATCCAAGACTGCCTAGCTGAATCCATACAATGTTCTTCTTCGGATGGAAGTTGCATTTGAAAAATGGAAAATCAATGTTAAAAGTTATATATATTCATTGGTTTTGCCCTCAGTTGCTCTCATTTTCATTGAGTGACATCATCACACTATCAATTCAGATTGGCTACATAGTGATATAATTGTGCGATCCATGATTGCTTGGGATCACATCCATATGGCCAATCTGGGAAAGAGAAATAATCAGCTAGCAGCCAGGAGAATCCATTCACACTGAAAAGGATTTAAAAGGTGAATATTCACACAATTTATTTTTCAGAGGGAGGGAACTGCTAATGTAAATCTGAAACTGAAGACTGGGAACATTCAGAACAGCTCTAGTAAAAAATCCTTTCTGTGGCCTTATATAGAATAGGTGTATAAATTAGAAGTTCAGTCTTAAATGTTTCCAAAAGATAAAATACTGCAAATTCTGTCTCTCATTAGTTTTCAATTAGACGAAAAAGACTCATTAGTTACACCTGCATTCACATAAGCGGACAGAGAATATCGTTTGGAAGGGAGCAAAATGGAACGATATGGCTACATAAAGTATTGGGCAGGATAGACAAGTTTCAAGCTGCCTTGAATATCCTTGGCTCCCCAAAAGCAAAACATTTTCAGCTACCTCTAGCAGTTCTTTTGCCCTTGATTTTGCTTTCTTCAGAGCATGCCAAATTCATTGCCTGTCTCATGGTACAGGCTGGAAAAAGAAGAGAGAATAAAGTTAAAACTGAGATTAGATTAAATTGAAGCAAGTAAAAAAGTGCAACTTGAATCAAGCACCATGGAGGAAATGAAAGCAAACTCTTACTTTTACAACCATTGAGACATAAAACCAACCCAGTAGAACAAAGGGAGATGTGTATGTACAGAGTTATAAAAGACTGCTGCAGAAATTGCAAGCACCTGAAGGAATGTCTTTAGTGTTTGAAAAGCATAAAGGAGATCATTGCTCGCCAAAGACCCGAAGAAACAAATGGCAGGAGCCCATTAGAGACGGAGGAGTTAGGACAGCTTCCAAGATAAAGGCTGATTCAACTGTCTTCCAGAAGTACCTTCTCCAA
The DNA here is from genome assembly GCF_964188315.1 of Podarcis muralis. Classification (NCBI taxonomy): domain Eukaryota; kingdom Metazoa; phylum Chordata; class Lepidosauria; order Squamata; family Lacertidae; genus Podarcis; species Podarcis muralis. The sequence continues at coordinate 41,178,221 of NC_135657.1, forward strand.
GCTGTTTCAGGGCAGAAAAGTATTCAAAACTTTGAATGTATATAGAGTATCTGGGAGAACTTCAGGGAGAAAGTGCCTCGAGTGCTACTTTTATCTCTAGAGTAAAGTAATTTGGTGACATGCCCATCTTTTTACAGTATGAGATGGAAACGTCGTTCTTGCCTTTACACCGAAACTCAAGAACATCAAGGGGGACTCTAGTTTAGTCTGAAAATGCAGCAATATCTAAGGGGTGAGTAGCCCACAGCTCAAGGTCTGTTTCCTATGGGTATGGGGAGGCTGGGGGGAGGGGAAAGAAACAAGGGGAAACGAAATAGATGAAGTGATGAAGGGAAGAAAAAACCCTGCAAGCAATTACTCTGGCAGGAGAAATTGCATCTGGTTGGCCACTGTGAGACCAGAATGCTGGGCTAGGTGGGCCATTGGACTTTTCCTTCCCTGGCAGCCTGTTGGATGGGGAAGAAGAGGGAGAGAAAGAAGCAGGCATCCAAAAGAGATAGCAAGTGTGAAGGGTGCAGCGGAAAGTGGGAGAGGAGGAATGCCCTCACCAATGTTTGCGTCAATGGCACCACCATCATCATGAGGAGTAGGAGCAAGCAGCAATTGGATTTCTTATTCATCCTTTACCATAAGGTCCCAGGATGCATTAAAATGATAAATAATAAGGACATAAGGTGAACCAGGCTAATGGCCCATCTAGTCCCGCATCCTGTTCTCACAGGGGCCGTCCAGATGCCTGCAGGAAACCAGCAAGCAGGACTTGAGGACAAAAAGCATTGTACCTACCTGTGATTTGTAGCAAGTGGGATTCAGAGGCATACTACCTTGAACAGTGGGGTTGGAATATTGATAGCCTTAGTGGCTACTAGACAGTGATAGTCTTATGAACACGCAATATTAAAATGAGTTAAAACAATTTCCATTGGGTAGGTCCTAACAACAACAACAACAACAACTTATTATTTACACCCTATCTTGCTGGGTTTCCACAGCCACTCTGGGCAGCTCCCAACAGAATATTAAAAACACATCAAACATTAAAAGCTTCCCTAAACAGGGCTGCCTTCAGATGTCTTCTAAAAGTCAGATAGTTGTTTATTTCCTTGACATCTGAAGGGAGGGTGTTCCACAGGGTGGGCACCACTATCGAGAAGGCCCTCTGCCTGGTTCCCTGTAACCTCACTTCTCACAGTGAGGCAACTGCCAGAAGGCCCTTGGAGCTGGACCTCAGTGTCCAGGCTGAAGGATGGAGGTGGAGACGTTCCTTCAGGTAAACTGGGCTGAGGCTGTTTAATATAAAATATATATATCAGGTTTAGACCCCACATCATATCTCAGGGGGAATGCAGCCATTGATAGGCGGTGGGGGAGCTTCCCAGACTTGCTCTAGAGCTTTAACAAGGACTCTCATGATCTGAGGCTGATCTCTAGTCTTGTGCTCATCCATGACTCCATAAACCTCAGCTTCTCAGCTCTATTCAGGCACCAAAATATATACTGGAGTGCAACACTATCCTCTGCAACTGGTAGAAAGTATGGATTCTTTAATACAAGGAAAGCTGTCCTTCAGCCCTGGGTTGGTCAACAGACCTTCTCCCTTCTATACTTCTCAATACCACCTGAGACACTTAGCCGGCTAAAGCAGATCCTGATGGCACAGATGCATCCCCTGCTGGAGGCAATGCTTTGTAGGTGTTTGCTGCAAAATCAGAGGCCATTCTGCCTTCATCTCTTCCATCCCCCAGCACAACTGATGCTGCTCAAAATAGCTTGTTTCACCCAGTTGCGTGGCAGGGTCTCTGGCACTTTGCTTGCAATTAATGTCACATTCCAGCTCTGTGTTTGCCTGAGAGGGAATTGTTCTAGAAAGTTCATTATCCTGGAGTGTATAAGTTAGTTAACCCTTAGTGAACCCATCATACTTAAGAAAGCTAGCCCATCATACTTAAGAAAGAAAGAAAGAAAGAAAGAAAGCAGAAGGCTAGCTTACATGTGCTACTAGATGATATTCTCTCCCAAGCAGCCCCATGTAGAAATAATGTAGAGGCATTTCAAGAGGACTTGGGCTATAGATTGATATATCCTGCAGTGATTCACATCATGACAGAACTGGAAGGAACTCACTGCAGAAATGGCTGCTGGTCGTGCCCCTGAAGAACCTGGTCCACAATAATGGTGCTATTGTGTACCTTGGGACGTGGTGTGGCGCTGTGGGTAAAACCTCAGCGCCTAGGACTTGCCGATCGCATGGTCGGCGGTTCGAATCCCCGCGGTGGGGTGCGCTCCCGTCGTTCGGTCCCAGCGCCTGCCAACCTAGCAGTTCGAAAGCACCCCCGGGTGCAAGTAGATAAATAGGGACCGCTTACCAGCAGGAAGGTAAACGGCGTTTCCGTGTGCTGCGCTGGCTCGCCAGATGCAGCTTGTCACGCTGGCCACGTGACCCGGACGTGTCTGCGGACAGCGCTGGCTCCCGGCCTATAGAGTGAGATGAGCACACAACCCTAGAGTCTGGCAAGACTGGCCCGTACGGGCAGGGGTACCTTTACCTTTACTGTGTACCTTGGGATGCATCATGTTGTGAGGTAAGGGATATGGCTGCCTGGGTGAAATACTGAGAGGCAGTAAAGAACCAGATGGTTGGCCTACTATTTCATAGTGGTGGTCTGTATTCTGAGTATAGGTCCAGAGGGTAGTAAGATTTCTGAATTAATCAGCTGGGAATATAGTCAGAAACCAGACGTGTTAAGTTCCATTTTTCACCCACTTTAGCTTTCCTTTGAGAATTCCCTTGAGAATGACCTTTCTCAGACTGAACCACAGATCTGGGAAAGTCTCAAGAAACACCAGCCAATACAACTCTGAGCTGTGAAGTGGCAAACATTTCCTGCATTGTTGAGAACACTGTGGCTGGGATTTGCTTTCCCAGAACTCGAGCGCTGCTTGTTTTAACACTTCAAAGTCATTGCACAGCTAATCTTCACTGAGGACAAGTGCATGTGACAGAGTTGAACGGATTTGATCCAGGAATCAGAACATTATGCAGCTATACATTTGTTAACCTTTTTAAGCTGTGTCGGCTCATGGAGATGGTTCTTATTACATGTGCCAAGTCTTGCGGAGTGTGTGCCAGATCCAGCTGCAGCTTTAGTGGCTGTCAGCCCATCTGCCAATCTCTATTCCTCAACTTAAGATATAATTTTAGGGCAAGAAAAACAAAGAACAAAGAGGTTGTTTTGGTCCAGTAATTTGTCAAGTCGATAGCAGCCATCCGTTATTTCTGTCTTTGTGGTTGGCATATTTATGCAAAACTATGTGTCCGGTTATCCAGTACACAGAGATGATGATTCAGGTTCCACTAAAGTCAATGTGAATGAAGTCCTTATACCAATGTAGTTGTGCCTATGTGTGTGCCTCAATACAAGCTGTATGGTAACCTGTGGAAAGCTGACTCTGGCACATTTTATACAGCCATCTTCTGATTTTTCTCCCTTAAAAAATTGATTTACTGCATAGATTCCTGTTTTGAACACCCAGCTCAGCTTCTATGAGCTGTCCAATTATCTTCCCCATTAGGGTCAAATAGTCTTCACCCAAGTGCCATAAAACATCAGTAAGGGCTGTCACTTCTAGCTATACTCTACAGTGTTGGGTGCTTTGCATATTTTTATTATTATTAATAATAATAATACCCCACCCATCTGACTGGGTTTCCCCAGCCACTCTGGGCGGTTTGCAGCATATATAAAAATATAGTAAAACATCAAGATTAAAAACTTCCTGATACAGTTGTGTAGTTCTTTATCTCCTTGACATCGGAAGGGAGGGTGCCACTACCAAGAACATGTAATGGTGATGAGTGTAAATGTACAATATGGTTCCTGGAAACATAGATGTGTTTGCTATGCACTGTCTTTGAACTGTCACACAGGTAAATATTTGATAAAGTGCCAAAATACAAGAGGCACAAAGATTGCAGCATTATGAAGATTTTCAGGCAAAGGATCAATGGATTTTTTTCAGCACTGTTAGCCCAAATCAGGTATGATCCTGTGTTCATCCCCCAGGAGGAAGATCTACAGCTAGGGGTTTAAGACTGCCACTGTAGTTTACAATCTTTAGTGGCTTTGATGACTTTCCACACACAAAAATGTCAATTATCTCATACTGTGTAGGTTGGTTTTCTCACAATATTTGTTATCTATAAGACTTAAGTATAGCTCTTTTAAAAACAAGAACAGTGCATCTATAGATATATCTTTTTGCAGATGACAGCCGCTGCTTATTTCATTCTATCATCATTTTTATTGAAACTTCTTTTTACCAACAAAATTGACATGACTAGGCTTCAACCATCAATAATTTATATAAAATACAAAAAATGAATGAATGAATCACAAAATAGCTTTGAGTCAGTGTAATGTTTTAATTCTACCTTTTAAAAACAGGATTGTCTTATATTCTTCTTCTTCTTTTTCTTCTATGCCGGTTTCAATGTATGCATTTTCTTGTTTATATATTGTAAGTTACTTTGAATTACCTTGATAAAAAGTGACCAATAAGTAATTATAATATACAGAGGTGCTGCATTCTGATGAGAATAGAGGAGGTGTAAAGAAAAAAAAAGAGCCTCTGCATCTTCATAAAACTCACTTTGCCCCACAAACTGCTCAAAACATACCTCAGTAGAAACAAGGAAGAGTTTCATGGCACCTTACTAAAATCTAACATCTTCATGGTGGCATAGGTTTTTATGGACTAAAGTTCATTTTATTACACACATGACGAATTCTTCTTAATGTACGTATAAACAGGCAGCCACACAGCAGGGTTCTCTGATGATGTTAATATATCTTAGGCTGCAATACTACAGCTGGCCCAAGGCTTGATGAGGGACCTTTGGAATGCATGTGTCTCTCTGCAGGTGGGATGCCACCTGTGCCCTCACAGGAAACCTCAGTGGGCTTCGATGTAGTACCTGTAGTGGTGGAGGAAATGAATGTGTTGGGAACATATTGGGACAGACTTGGGACCCAAAGTATCCAGAGTTTCCTTGTTTTCTCAACATGCTCCCTCAAAGGCCACGAACTATGCCAACCCTACAGCTAGCATAGTTCATCTCCCTCTCATTGGTATAAGTTGGAGAGGGGAACCATCCATGTTCATGGAACGGGAGAGGAGGAAAGGTCAATAACCTTCAACCAGCCTGGCAAGGCATGGAAAGTGGTGGTAGCTTCACCATGAATTTCTTCACACACACCCTTGCTGTAGAATTATGCTCTCTCTCTCTCTCTCTTTTTAATTCCCCCTTTAGGTGTCACAATTCTGACTCAAAACCCCCAGCCACAGAGGCACAAAGGAGAGGAGATAAAGGACCTATTATGTCAAAAAATGATTTCGACATAGTGCTTGACTGCAGTTTAGGCAAGGCTTACTCATCTCTATTAACATCAGACTGGATTCATTCCAATCATTGGGTTTTAAATCAATGTGTTGTTGTTTTCAAGGGTTTAATTTCTCCTTACCTAATTGGTACTCTGAGAAGCTCCAAATAAGCCATTACTTTAAAGCTGAAAAGCTGCCTTCATTTTATTTTCTGCCACCAATAGGTTTATAGCTTTAGCAGAAAGGGTTTAAAGCACTGATACCTTGTTCTGCTCTAGGAAATTGGCAGTTATTCTAGATTTAGCCAATCCTCTTACCTATGGTATTTTTCTCCCCTCCTCCCCAGTTTTGCTGTTGGATAGCACAGGTGGGGTTTTTTTTATACCCCCCCCCAAACCTCTATTCAAACATTCACTCTTTTTAAATCACTGTCCTGTCACAGGTTATATAACTCCTGAAAATAATAATAAATACTATATTCCCTTACTATGTGGCAACAGATATGATGTGGCAACAGATATGATGTAACACTATATTTTAAGAAAGCAAATATCCAGTTTCTACTGATGAATGTTGGTGTACAGCAATGATGGGGAACCTGCGTCCCTCCATATATCATTAGCCCATGGTCAATGGCTGTGGATATTGGGAGTTGTAATCCAACAACCCCTGAAGGACCACAAGTTTTCTCTGGCTAAAATGACTGCACTGAAACGGCTTCAAGAATTTCAGTTCTATCTCGGGCAAATTGAAGGAGCTAAATTTGTTCATCAGGACGCCTAAACCACAAACAAGGTCTGAATTTGCTTGCTTATTTTATTTTATTTTTGTAAAGAAAACGAAGACCATGATTTCTGACCTTCTTCTAGAATGGCATGCAGGACTCCAAACATCTTACAGTTGAAACCTGGCTCATGGGCTTCACTCAACATTCTTGAAATCACTGGGGCAGCATTCACTGCCCTGCACCTTGGTGCCTGTTAATACCCATGACTGAATTACTTTACTTCCTTTCTATAGAAAAACCCCAGAATTAAAGTGAAGAGAAATACACATTTTAAATGAATAGCATAGACATTTATTTCTTGAGAAGAAGAGATACTACTTTCCCACAAGGCATATGAGAAAAGCACTAAGCTTCCTCTTTGAGGATTTATATTATTTTATGTAAGAAAAGTTCAATTTCTCTTGCAGTTTTTAAATCTTCTTAATGAAGTCCAGACCCACCAAAGACTCTAAGAAAAACATGTCTGTATGCAGGGACGGCTAATTAAATGGTTAGATGCTAAAGGCATGTCAACACTATGTCAGCTGGAGTGGTAATATTTTCCATAACATAGAGTACAAACCATGTCATCACAGAATTCCCATTTTAAAAAGAAAAAGTAACTAGCCTTCTTCTAGAAAGAGTGAGGCCTCCATGTAGCCAATCAGATTTAGCTGGATGAAGATGACATAGAATACTGAATTGCAATAGTATCTGCCAATCCCCCCCCCCCCCAAGCATAAGCTCAGGAAGGACCACAGTAGTTTGGATATAGTGAAAATGACTCCTAACATTTAATGAATATTTGCCATATTAACATTTTTTACATAAGCTGTACACGAAAACAGAAAGGGGGGAAAAAACCACTTGGAAGAGTATTCATTGTGTGGAACCGTTTCCCTTTCTCCCATTTTCTTAAAACTCTTTTGCATTTGTTGCTGCTAGGCAAAACAATGTTTTGCTTGCATAAACATTAAGTGCTTATCAGTAATAAAATGAAATAAACCGGTAATTGAATCAGCGTATGCTTATAGCTGGTTGGAGAGGGAGGAAAGAGAAAAAAAATGTAATTCTGTTGCCGTTGTTTCATTCCTCCCCCCCTCTTAAGCAGGCTGTGTTTTCTTTTTTTAAAAAAAATGTGTAATCCATTGTCCCTTTTGAACATTCAGTGATTTAACATGGTTAACTAATAGTGGTAGCGTCTTAAATGTACCATACAGATTTAACATCAAACGAAATGCTTGCAACCTGGCTCATTAAATACATTGACATCTTGGATGAAGGAGTATTGATTAAGTCTATCTAAATACTCAACATTGGTTCCATTGGTGCTCAGTAGACCTTTGTAAGCATTTCACATGAATAAATGTAAGATAAAAATGTCCTCATGTGTGGTTATTAACATCTAGAGACAACTCATCTACTGGAGAGACAATTGCCTGAACAGGGCTTCTGTGAATATCCCATGTGTCCAATAGATGGGTTTTTCCTAAGTGTTAATGGCAGACAGTGAGAAAAACCCACTCTAGAAGTGACTGTACATTTTTTGCATGGCAGAATAAGGTAAAGGTAAAGGTACCCCTGCCCGTACGGGCCAGTCTTGACAGACTCTGGGGTTGTGCGCCCATCTCACTTAAGAGGCCAGGGGCCAGCGCTGTCCGGAGACACTTCCGGGTCACGTGGCCAGCGTGACAAAGCTGCATCTGGCGACCCAGAGCCGCACACGGAAACGCCGTTTACCTTCCCGCTAGAAAGCGGTCCCTATTTATCTACTTGCACCCGGGAGTGCTTTCGAACTGCTAGGTTGGCAGGCGCTGGGACCGAACGATGGGAACGCACCCCGCCGCGGGGATTCGAACCGCCGACCTTTCAATCGGCAAGCCCTAGGCGCTGAGGCTTTTACCCACAGCGCCACCCGTGTCCCACAAGCATGGCAGAATACTTGTCTATAAACCCAGTGCCACAGGGCTGACCTCAAACATGTGGCTGCCTGAGGCAATGGACAAGATGGCACCCCTCCTTATTCCATAAGCAGATTCCCATCCTCAACATTGATAATAGGACAGTGTCTTCCACAACACTTGAGGCAGTGGGCTAGTTTAGGGAAATAGGGCAGTACATGTAACGTACAATCTGTCCTCCAAAAATGGAGAATAGTCAATTATCTTAAGAGGAATAACCAGGGAATTGCTGTCACTGCCCGCTAACATCTGCTGCCAGAGCAGGTTGCTTCACATTGGCTAATGGCAGAGCCAGAACTGGGTGCTCTCTATGTCCCATAAAACATCTCTCATGCACACAAAAGCTAAAATTGCAACAGGCAGACTCCTGCCCCTTGCAAAGATCTGCAGCGTTGTCTCCATGCAGGTGTCTAATTCTATGAAAACATAAGGCTTTAAAAAGACTTAGTTCCACCAGTAGCAATAGGCTACAGTGTTCCTTTATCCATGCATCTACACTGCATAGCTTGCCCTGCATCAACCAACACCCCACACCCATTGACAGGCTACACAATGTTAATACACCCTGGTATGGACTGTAGCATCTATATAACTCAGCACTGGACTGCTCCTTGGCTTGGCACTATTGCAGGGGTCAGCAACCTTTTTCAGACCATGTGGTGGGCAGGACTATATTTGGGGGGGGGGAATATGAACGAATTCCTGGGCCCCACAAATAACCCAGAGATGCATTTTAAAGAAAAGGACACATTCTACTCATGTAAAAACTCACTGATTCCCAGACCGCCCGCGGGCCGGATTGAGAAGGCGATTGGGCTGCATCTGGCCCCTGGGCCTTCCTTTGCCTACCCCTGCACTACTGCTGCTCACAAGTTCTGTCCATCTTTTAAACCAGGAGGGAGCTTGATCACACCTATGTGATTAGTGTTAGAGATTTAAAAAAAAACACACTATATAAATCAGTCCTTAGTCCTCAATACATTTATATGCATGTAAGTTATTCAGAAGGCAATTGCACTTAAATACAAGCACTTGGTTGAAGAACAGGTTCCGCTATGGATCCATTCCATTTGTGGCTGACGCAAATTCAATAAATGAAGCCACTTCCATCACTCCTAGATTAGAATCGTTCAAGTGTAATTTTTTTAATGCAATCGACTAAATAAATCCATAAGATAATGCCACTGTGCCATTTGTCCTTCTTTCAGAATATTAGAATTTAAACCACTGCCCATGCTTTTGATGCAATGCAGAATATTTCTTCTCTGTGCTCAAATAAGTTTTGACTTTAGGTCGGAATCCAGAGGCATTACTATCTTCTTCCATTCAAGAATACAAAAATGCTGCAATGGCTTACAATGGATGATCAGATGACTGTGCTGTAAATACTGTAGTTCCTATTTGGGAATGGCCTGGCCCACGTGACAAAGGAAGCCAAACTGTGGTTTGGACCCCTGACCCTTAGGTCCACTCGTGGCCGACACTGGGGTTGCGGCGCTCATCTCGCTTTATTGGCCGAGGGAGCCGGCAAACCAGAGCAGCGCATGGAAACGCCGTTTAACTTCCCGCCGGAGCGCTACCTATTTATCTACTTGCACTTTGAGGTGCTTTCGAACTGCTAGGTTGGCAGGAGCAGGGACCGAGCAACGGGAGCTCACCCCGTCACAGGGATTCGAACTGCCAACCTTCTGATCGGCAAGCCCTAGGCTCAGTGGTTTAACCCACAGCGCCACCCGCATCCCTTAAACAGTGGTTTACCAGGACCACAACTATGTGCAGGATCCTAGAGAGGAGCTTGCAGCTGCTTCACTCCTCCCAAGTCTCTTTTACTCTCACACTACGCTGAGCTAAGCCTAGGTTTGTCTAAGTGTTAAGCTCTGACCTTCCTTACCACCCAGAGAGCTACTGTGACACATGAGGTTGTCAGGAAGGCTCCAGGAGGAGTTAGGTGCCCATGCAGCTCCCATCTCCCCAGTGACTGCAATCCTCATCAAAACATCTGAAGAACATTGTGCCATGTCAAAAAGCATTTTCAGTTTATAAGGGGTTCCACAGATCCTGAATGTCTTGTGCGAGCTTACCCAAAGTGCCATTCAGAAGGTACTGGTGGCTCCTTTTCAGTTACAGTTCATGGGAAGAGCCACAAGAGTTCCAGTAAAGCTAAGGAGACTTCTCAGATGGCCTTCACGCATCCTTAGCTATTGTTCTTAAATGGGGCTAGTGTAGGATAGCATCAGTTTCTTTGATTCAACTGAGTCCCAAGTGCCAAAGGAATGCTTTCCTACAAGAGCCAGAGGGCATCTGCATGCTACCATTGTTGTGCAGATGCTCCTTCTAATACTGAAGGCAGTCGTAAACAACAGTGAAGCATTCTTCCTTTCTGTGCTGATTGGATTCTTGACCTTTGAACATGTTCCTTATGTAAGGCCATGGAACTGGTACAGCAAACAGAACCTGTATAAGGATATACAACTAGAGCAGACTTTAGTAACAACAAAAAGAAACCATATTTATTATTAACAGAGCTCTCCATACATTGTATGCTTGCTATTCATTTCACCCCCGTTTTAAGGTCACTCGTCCTGACAAGTCAAATTCAGTACAGATCCCTTTTCTTTCCATGCTGGGCACACACAGTTCTTTCATTCTGCATATTTATTTTTCTGTGAGAACATAAGTGTACATCAAACCAATTTAATTCTACATTTTATAATCCTCCTTTTAAATATCGGAAATTGCCCTGCATGCTTAAACTTCAGATACTATCTGTGCTTTTTTCTGGGGGTACTCAAAGGTACACATTACTAGCAATAACTCCCCCATGTTAAAGTTGTGGCACTTACTGTAAAAACTTCAAGGTGAGTTGAAGCACTGGGGCATGATAAATTTGGGGGAGTGGTTTCAGGAAGGAATTAAGTATGTTTGTTTACTTATTTAGTATATCTGTGTAGGCCAGGCTATATTCTAGATTCTCTGGGCAGCTCACAAGTCTAAAAAGAATAAAATACAGTCATTCAGTATCATGAAACAATAAAATGCAGTACAACCCCCCCCCCCCGCTTGCAAAGTAGTGTAAGAAATAAAAACCAGTTGGAAGCACAGATGTCTGTTGAACCAAACACCTAGAGCCTGGCTTTTAACATCACACATTACTTTGCCTAGGTGAATAAAAAAAAGCAGTTATGTGGCACCAAAAATGACAACAAAGGGAGATTCATCTTGTCTCTTCCATGCAGCTAAATTTCCATCTGGGATGCCACCACCAAGAAGGCCTTCTCTCTACATCCTCCTCACGTCATCTGGTGGGGGAACTTGGAGCAGGGCCTCTGAATAGGATAGTAGGTATATGCAATTTAAAAATTATATTTAGGTAACCTGGTCCCAAAGATCAAAACCAGCACTTTAAAATTTCTAGCCCTACCTGAAGATGTGAGGAATTGAGCCTGGGATCTTTTGCATGCAGAACCTGCCCTTTACCACTGAGCTACAGTGGTTAGGCTGAGGGAGAACGAGTGACCTAAGGTGATCTTTATGGCTTATAGCCCTGCCCTTCAGTCCAGTGGTGCGTGCCTATTACAGGAGCATTCCGTGTGTGCACATATACGCACAAGAGCTGGAGGTATTCTCCTCTCTTTTGCCTGAATGACTAAGGAGGTAAACATGCAGAAAGCAATTTGGCAAACAGATAAGTCTCTTGGGTTTGGGGCAATGGAACCAATTTGTGAGTCATCTGTTACGTGAAGGAACATGAAGCCAAACTGCAGCAATTAAGAATGAAGAAGAATACTGAGGGGAAGGCGAAGGCCAATACACCTTGTCAAAACCAACTAAGAGGAGATGATTGAGTTGTGGAATTAAGGTACTGTAGTAACTTCAGTAGGTTCAGCAGATTTTCTCTTTTTATTCAAGGCTCAGTTGGCTGAAGGTCTAAAGGCAATAAATTCCACTTGTAGTGAATGGTGATAAATAGTTTAGAAATCTTCTGAGTCTCTACTTTGCTGGAGGCATTTGCATTTAGATGTTTCAAAGATCACAGCTGAATACATTTGCTCAGTGTTGGAAAGCAATGACATCATCAATAGGGCACATGAAAACCTAGTATGTAAAACGATTTTCCTGAGAATGGTATCTCCGATAGGAGAAGTTATTAATAACCCTCATTGCTTTTCCAGTATTACCACATTTCTCAATTTCCAATATCCACCAGAAGAAGTTGGCAGAGCAGAAATATGATGATGATGAATGCATAGGTAAGCATTTTTTTTTTAAAAAAAAAGAAATTAAAGATGACTCACTGGCAGGCGGCTCCCCCCCCCCGTAAAAAAATAACATTTGTCTAAAACTAAAACAAGGCCATTAAAAAGCTATTAGGAGAATAAATATCAAGGAAAACAAAAATGATTAGTATAATCATCCAATGCAAGACAATTATTTTTAAAAGTTTGCTATATCCTAAAAATATAACATGTAAAATATCCCTATTTTTTTATGAAGGCACTGACATGTCTGCTAAGGAAGTTTATAACAGATGTTGCCCTTTATGAAAATAAGAAAAGCTCACCACAGGAAAAATCAAATATGAGTGAGAAAAATATGGCAGGACTGTATCAAATGTTCATGTGTTTACTTTTTGGTTGGCGGGGGTGGGTGGGAGAAGTAGTGCTTTCAGGACGGGATTTATTTCCTGGCACATGTTGGCACCAGTGGTGTCAGTGGAAGATTTCCCCCACAATGAATTATCAGCTTGAGAGGTGCAATTTTCTTTAAGATTGCAGCAAAAGAGGACTAGGCTGCATCAACAGAAGTATAGTGCCCTGATCAAGGGAAAGAATAGTGCCGCCCTGTTCTGCCTTGGTCAGATGACACCTGGAATACTGTGTCCACAATTTAAGAAGGCTATTGGCAGGCTGGAACGTGTGCAGAGGACGACAACCAATATGGTCAAGGCTCTGGAAACCAAGCCTTATGAGGAATGGTTGAGGCAGTTGGGTACATTTAGCCTGGGAAAGAAAACTGAGAGGAGATATGATAGCTATCTTCAAACATCTCAAAGGCTGTCCCATGGAAGATGGTGCAAGCTTGTTTCCTCCTACTCCAGAGAGTAGGGCCCAAACCAGTGGCTTCAAGTTACAAGAAAGAAGATTCTGACTCAACATCAAGAAAAACTTTCTGACAGTAAGAGCTGTTCAAACGGTCTTCCTCGGGAGGTTGTGGACTCCCCTTCCTTGGAGGTTTTTAAGCAGAGTTTGGATGGCCATCTGTCATACATGCTTTAGTTGAAATTCCGGCACTGTGAAGTCGCTTCTGATTCTACCAGTCCAAGATTCTATACTCCTCTATGCCATCTATAATCAAATTAAATATGTGTGCTGATGGTTGTTGTGCCGTTAAGAATTAGGTGCAATGTGCATTGAATGCCATTCCCCTTAAAAGTAGGCAGAGGTTGGCCCAGTCTTGTGGTATTCTCTGTCAACAGAGAGTCAGCAGGTGCCTTCTGCTTCAGCTTTTAAATGCTTGCTGAAAACTTTTCTGTTCTGTCAGGCTTATGCAGTCAATGAAGAATACATCTTTCCACAATAGTTAGCTGGGCACTGATTATTATTATTTTTGTATGGTTTTTATTTTGTGCTTTTATGTACAGCTGTTGCAAACTCCTCAGATTTTCTTATGAATAGTGGTATAGAAATATTATTATAAATAAGTATTGAAATCTGAGGTATATCTTATGCAGAATAAATGTTAGGTATTCCAGTATATTCCAGTTTTCACCCAGCAGAGATTCAGCAAGAGCTGGGGAGAGAGAAAAAAAATCTACCATCTACAAATGACAAGTGATTTCACAGTACTTTTATTCTCTTTCAAAGTGAACATTAGAATCAGGCAGGCCTATGATCTTCCATTAACAAAGTACTTCCGGGATCTCTGCTTTTTGTAGGGAAGGAGAACATTCCAGAAATTGCTGAAATAATAGTGTTGTATCCAATTGACGCCCTTCTGTGAGTACGAGGGCATTTGATCCCACAAACAGAAGTATGGAAGAAAATGTTGCTAAATCCCCATTGCACCCTGAAAATCTATTGTGGAGGATTTCCTACCATTATGAACATATTATAAGGAGTTGCTAGGGGCTGCAGGCAAAATTCGCTTCTGTTAGTGGGTGCTTCTGCTGCAGCCATTGTGCAAGGGTCACCAATTGAACCACCCTCATAGATATTCATGGGTCTTGGTTTCCATTTTATGTTCTGAACTTGCAAAACTTACAGATAAGACTTTTTGGGTCGGTGACAATAATTTTGAGAGCCCTAATTAACCGGATTAGATGTTCATCTAATGGAGGTCAACGTGCTCCGCTAGGGATGGCCCGCAATTGCTCGCACCTCTGGTCCTGACTCAAGTACTTCAGACTCAGCTCCATATAAGGGTTCTCATGCTGGGACTACAGATGCAATTTCTCCTCCCCAGACAACAGGACAGCTGCCGGCAGCCAGCTTTCCCTGCTGACCTCTTCCCTCTGCTATTAAGTCCGCCCCCCCCCCATCCCTGGCTGCTTTGAGCATAATTAACATTAAGAGGCACTTATGTCAGCTTCTGCTTGAAACATCCACTTGTCTCCCAGAAATCTAGCTGTCACATCTGCACCTTGCTCAGCACTGAGTACTCTTTTCAGAGTGACAAGTGGGAGCATCATTTTAATAGCCATGACACAGCAGACAATAAGCCCACCTAAGAACTCGCCTTTTGTGAAATGGACTGGAAGTGCTGCATAGGAAATGTGTGCATTTAGTTACTTTTCCCTGGTGTTGTGTGAGGATTTTGGTGCCCTCCCATGTACCTGAATTGGGAATCCAATTATTTTAAAGATGTGTTTTATTAGCACATTTTTGTAGTGGATTAGATTGTTATAAGGTATACATTCTTTGTTTCTGCAGCTTGTAACCCTCCTTGGGGTATTGTAAAATAGAAAGATGATATACAAATTAAAAGTGATGATGATGATGATGATAAACATCACCAACACCCTTGTGCTATCAGGTGCATGCTATGAAATTCACACTTTTATTAACAGTATTGCATCTGTTCTCCATTTTTGTGCAAGTAGAATTCGAGCGGCTGTTGTCACTTACATCCATAATGTAATTTTATAATAATAATAATAATAATAATAATAATAATAATAATAATAATAATAATAATAATAATATCTTTATTGTCATATCTTTATTTTGGGGGGGGGGATTTCTGTTGTTACTATTCCCAAAAGAAAAGAAAATAATGGCATCTCAAAATATTAAGACTACATAGAACTAGCCAGTATGACAGACAAATTAAGAAATAGATGATAAGAGAGTGAAAGAGGATTGGAGATTATATGCGGATTATATACGGGAAATTATTATAACAAGAAAATAATCATAGCAGGCTGAAAAAAATATTCAGCAGATGTCATAACGTGAGATTATGCAAGGTAATGAAATTAATTTAGCAGAGTAAGAAAATGCAGTTAAAGGATACTAGATAGGAAACCATGGAAAGAGTGGAAGGAAAGTATAATTTAAGATATAGAGGATTTAAATAATCTTGGAAGAATATAGATACGTTATTATTACTATCATATGTTTATGTTTTATACCTATGCTATCTTTTCTATTATTTTATGTATGGCTGTAAAATAGTATAAGTTGACAATGAGATATAACAGAAAAGAAAATATAGATATATAAATGTGTGTGTGTGTGTGTGTGTGTGTGTGTGTGTGTAATATTATGTGTGTGTGTTTATATAAATATAAATATAAAAAAGAAAGAAAAAAGAAACCCACACATTTAAACTGTATTTGTAATGTGTTAAACAGCCGTGAGCCAAATGGGCTGAACTGAAGTTTGTCATTTTGAGGAGTTGGTGGGATTGAGATTGAAAGCAGTTCAAAGATGTTTTGTTCATTCATTCATCCATCCCTACCTACCTTTTTCTATAGCAGCAGGGACTTGAAGTCTGTTCCACAAATGTAGATTCCCTGTGTGATATTGAACCCTGGAATAGGCTTCGTAGAGCATGTTCCACACTGCAGATGGCTGCCCTCTAGCTCAGGGAGGATAATGTGGGCATAGCAGGAGGCAAAGCTAGAGAATGCACATCCTGGCTCCCCCACTATGTTGATTTAACTGAGAAAATGAACTGTTGAATGGGACTCCTCTCTCTCTCTCTCTCTCTCTCTCTCTCTCTCTCTCTCTCTCTGTGTGTGTGTGTGTGTGTGTCTCCCTTCCTCCAAGCAGAGGTGGAGAAAGGTGTTTGCGGTGGGTGTGGTCTGCCCCGGGTGCCATCCCTGAGGGGGGTGACATCACTGCGCTGCCCCCCGGTGCTCAGCATGGGCTGTGCCCCCCCGGGAGGCTTGTGGCAGTCAGCCGGTAAACCCCCTGGGACGCTTGCCCCGCCTCTGCGGGCAGCTAGCCCTGCCCCCAGGTGTACGCCACTCTAGGTGCTGGAGCAGTTAGCTCCGCCCCTGCCTCCAAGGGGCTCAGGACAGCATAAATAGGTTCTCACAAGAACCTTGTCAGGGTTGATACACAGTGGCCGAAGACGGTTGGGCCAGGATTGGAATTCAGGGCTCCCCAGTCCAAGTCCAACACTCTCTAGCCACTCTTGGATAGATTCCAGATTAAAATTTGAAAAATTCTGGGTATTCTTACAGCATTTGCTGTGATTCTGTTTTATGCCTCAAAATAACCAGAGATATAAATGCTTATTTAGAACAATCACAGCAGCTGCACTTTCCCTGTCATGCAATGTCTTTGCTCTCTTTCTTTCTTCTGAACAAGACTGGGGAAATGATGTCAGAAACAATCCCTATTGTGTTAAGCACCAAAGGGCACACATTCACCACCAACCCTTTATTATTTGGTTTTCCTTAAATCCCTCTCATTTCTGAGTCCTCCCTTCTTATTTTTCCTGTTCCACATTAGACATCTTTTGTTCAATTTTCTCTTTTTCCTCCTTCATCTCCCCCTTTCTGTTCCTCAATTGCTCACTTAACATCCTGTTGTGAGAAATCAACATTTACCTAGTGATTTTAAGGTACTCTGCACATTTCTGACTAGAGAAGGTGGAGAAAGCAAATTTTAAATTCTCACAACCGCATGCAGAAATCTACTACTTCAAATTTTGAACACGATTCTAGTTTCAAGTGTGTGTGAAATATAATTTCAGCTCTATATGTATAGCCCATGGCAGCTTCTTGGAAACAACTGCTGATGCTCCTTCTTCTTCAAACAGGAGGTCTTATCTAATATAGTTTATCCTGGAAGACCTGGTGGAAATCCAGGTTTACTCCAGAACTTATTGGGATAACTTGGTCAAATCAATTGTCCTCAACCACACTTCCCTGTTTATATATGGAAGCAAGAGTAATCTGCAAATAAGATAAATGGGTTAAGAAAATAATGTCTCCTTAGGGTATAGGCTGTATGTAACCTGAAGAAAATGAATAAATATAGACTTTCAGGAAACAGACGGATCCAAATCTGGGATATTTGCATAACTGCAGCTTGACTGATTATGGATAAGATATTCCTCTGCAGAACTTTTCTTCTCTAGGGAGGCATAATACTAAGAACCCCCAACTCAGTATGGGCTTAAAACATGAATCTGTACAAAAATCTGGAGATATTGCCTCTCACAAGAGTGCTACTTGTTCCTTTAATTTCCTGTGGAGGACTAGAGTAGAGAAATGTTTTCAATAATTCATCTTCAGCACTTGTTGAAATACTTGCTTGCTATAAAACATTTTTATTGCAAAAGTGGGTGGCAATCTGGCTAACATACCTTGGGGAGTGTGGGATACATAAATTACGTAAATGATGCCTTGCAATTGACCCATACCTGTTTCAAAATTACAGCCATAAAATGTAACTTTTTCGATGATCGGTGAAAATCAGCATTCCACCCCCCCCCCTTTGGGAATAGACCCCTATTTTTATACAATGGATCAGTCAAGATAAAATTAACTTCTGCCATGCTACCGTGTCTTAAAATAATAGCTCAGTAACAAAGAACATGCATTGGAAGCAGAAGGTGTTGGGTTCAGCCCTTGGCATCTCCACCTTCGAGGATCAGGCAGGGGCAGATTTAGGGCTGTGCAAGTGATGTGGTTGCACTTAAAGCACTTGCCAGGCTTCTGGAAGGAGAGGTCTCGGGGGAGAGCATCAAATGGCTTTGCACAGGGTGGCATATTACCAAGGTCCGCTCCTGGATCAGGAGACAGGTGATGTGAAAGATTCTTCCTGAGACACCCGAGGGGCCAGGGATCCTGCCAGGTTTGAAGGAAACCTGCGCAAAGTGCCCTCCAGGCCCCACGGTGTCTCCATGGAAACGCCATATAATGGATCCCACTAGGGAAAAAGAAAGAAACGGAATAGCTTGTGGTGAAGCTATGGTGAAGCTGCAACACACCCACCATCACGGGACTCAGAAGAGTGCCCTACTTAGGCCTCAAAGCCTGGCTCTAATGGCATTTCTGGAAATGGATAACCACTGCACATCTGAGAAGCAAATATGGGCCTAGTTGGACAGACCTAGGCAACATCCACACCATACTTAAAAAATGCTATTATACCACACTAACGGCCATGGCTTCACCCAAAGAATCCTGGGAACTGTGGCTTATTAAGGGTTCTGAGAGTTGTTAGGAGATTCATATTTCCCTCACAGAGCTGAAATTCTCAGAGAGGTTTAACAATCAATCCCTCTTGTCAAGGAACTCAGAGAACTGTAATTCTAGCAGGGGCAGCATGAGGGACACATGCCATACTGGCACGCTTGCACTGTCCATTAAACATCGTATTGCTATGTGAATAGTATTAATCACCATTTGGATATAGTTCACTTGTTAGTGATTTATGTTACTGTTTATTGCAGGATTCTGCAACCTAGTGCCCTCCAGGTGATCGGAACTACAATTCCCACCATGTCTAACCATTGGAACACCAGCTTGGAGAATGGCAATTTGTTAAAAGGCAACACAAATCAGTTTTTGAGTTTTTTAAGAAGCCTTGGCTATTATACTTATGACAGCAAGTTATCTGATAAAAGAAGTAAGTCATACATACAGCTGCCTGTATATTTTTAATGACTTGCATTCAGTTCAAATGGTATCACAGAGGTTATTATGTCTGTGGCCCATTTCTTTCACATTAAGAAAACTGAGGTGTGAATGAAATGACAGAAACTCTTGAACTCAAATTAGATTCAGATGCTTACATTTTTATTGCCTGCCCCAACTCCCAGGGAAGACTCTGATTGACTTCCTTGAGTGTTGCAGGAGGTTAACTGCTTTCATTTAGTATAAAGAAACATATTTCTTTGGAGTCCTTTTAGTGTCAGACTGGAAGCTCATCATTTAACAAATCTGCCTTTGTCCCCAAATTGCCTCAGTCCCCAAGGACCAGAAATAACAGAGGCATTCCACATTACGAAGCAGATAATTACTACATCCCAATTTATACGAGATAAATATTTTCAAATGCTTGCCTCTTAAGGATGTGACTTGAGCCCAAGAGAAAATGGATTTACAGAAATAATCAGAACAAAAAAAATTCCTTCCAGTAGCACCTTAAAGACCAACTAAGTTAGTTCTTGGTATGAGCTTTCGTGTGCATGCACACTTCTTCAGATATGCACACTTCTTCAGATACTTCTTCAGGTATCTGAAGAAGTGTGCATGCACACGAAAGCTCATACCAAGAACTAACTTAGTTGGTCTTTAAGGTGCTACTGGAAGGATTTTGTTTTGTTTTGACTATGGCAGACCAACACGGCTACCCATCTGTAACTAGAAATAATCAGAAAGAATATGCCCTCATGGTTTTGAAAGAATTCCTTTAACAGAGAGTTCTTATTGTATAACAGAGATTCCTCAGCATTTGAATAGGAAGGCCCATAAAAAACTGATTTTTTTAATATATTAAAAAAACACCTACCAAACATGGCAGTGGAATGGACTCCCTCAGAAGGTGGTAAACTCTCCTTTTGAAGCAGAGGCTGGATGGCCATTGGTCGTGGAGGTTTTAGCAACTGGAAAGCAAGAATTTAGTGCCCTGTGTCATCAGTATGCAGGTGACACCCAGATCATAGAATGACAATAGAATGATAGAGATCTATTTTACTTTTCCATCAAATCTAGGTGAGGCCATGTCGGTGGACAGGATGAGGGCCAATAAATAAGTACTGTTAGTGGGTAGTTCGTCTGCACAGTAGTGGAGGGGATTACACTCCCCTTAATGGACCAGTTTAATAGCTTCATGGTGTTAATTGATCCATCATTGTCACTAGACATACAGGTGGTCTGTGTGGCTTCAGCCTAACCATGTATACTGAGAGTCAATAATAATACCAGGTAATTGTGGTTAGGCTTCCAGCCTGAGGCTGCCATACAAGCTATGATCCCGCCTTTACAGGAAAACCTTTGCTTCAGTGATAAGATGACCCGATAACCTCCCATTTGTATCTCTGCAATACACTGTATGCAGGGCTGCCTTTGAAAATTGCCCAGCTGGTATAGAAAATGTCTCTGAGATGGCTTGGTGACATTGGCCATCACAAAAATATCACAGCAGTGCTTTGTCATCTTCACTGGCTTCAAGTCCATCTATGCAAAGGGTTGTTTTTCAGAGGACTCTGGGACAATGCCATTGCATAGCTGTCGACCTTTCCCCCTTTTTAAGGAAAATTCCCTTATTCCGAATAGGATTCCTTGCAAGAAAAGGGAAAAGTTGACAGCTATGTGCCATTGGGTGCACACTCACTTCATGTGGTATATTGGTGGGGCCTGCTGAGACTCCCCAGAAGTCCATGTAGTAGTCTTCCATATGAACTGTACATGTGGAAACTATGAGCACTCTAGAACACATCTAACTCTCATTTGCATTGAAGGGCCGTGTGGTTTGCAGGCTATCTTTCAGGAAAATCCCTGATAATCTCAATGAGAAAATCCAGATCAATTTGCAGCATGCCTCAGAATGCAGTTTAACCTCTGGCCCCAAGAGCTGATTAGCCATGCTCTCTGAGCATTGTGTCAGAAGAAAAAAAGTGACAGAGAAATGAGGTCAGCATTCATGCTTTTGTGCAGTTGTGCATGACCTTTCCGATCTTTAATCCAGTACTAATCATGAATTGCACCACATCTGGTAGGGCATGTTCTTGGGCTATTATTCTGGGATACCTGCTGTTGTGGGCTCTGTGCTTCACATCCTTGACCTCAGTTTGATTTTTCGTTGTAGGGAGGCGTACATTTCCCTTAAAGAAGAAAATCATTGAGAATATTACACAAGAACTGGTTTTTAATGATTCTGCCCATGGATACAGTTAGCACTTGGCTACGGTTCTTGAGCATGAGGTAAGTAACTTATGGATTTATTAACAGTAAGAATTAAATGGAGCAGTACCAGAGAACAAGCCGTGTTTCGGTAGGAAGTGAAATGCCCCTTCCTGCTGTGAATACACATCCTGGAGTTAAAAGGGGCCCTCGTTTCTTAAATATGAAGAGGGGAGCTATTTTATTGCACTGGGGAATAACCCAAAGATCAACCAAAGCTCAGTCAGTATCATCAGGATATAGCCATATATGATTGTCTACAGAGTGCTAAGGTACATGTCACAGGGTGCAATAATCCCTGATTTCTATAAATGGGAATTCTGGATGCCAAGATCCAAGTTTTGCCAAATACCCTTTGGTGAAAGAACCCCAGCCAAGATTTGAAATCATGATATGTGCAGGAAAGCAAAGCATGGAAATATAGGCTGCAAAACCTTAAAATGTGCCCTTTATAGTGAGTTCCAAAGTGTACCCTTATAAGGTTTCTTTCCAACGGTTAGGTTCATGTGCTTCAGTAAAAGTGGCACAGGCAGTAAAACTTAGCTTACTTACAAATTGGTGAAAGTTCCTAAATTATTGTATAGGAACTCAAGAATGGCTTGTGAGAGCCATGTGGCTGAGCTGGAACAAGCAGCTCAAACCTTTTCACACACTGAGATTCTCAGGTAGACTTGGGGAGAACAAAGTTTTGATTACCCAATTCCTTCCAAGGTGTGGGAAAATGAACATAGCTAAGTCTGGCAGGACATCTTACTCCAATGTATTAACCCCTTCATGCATAAATTAGACTTAAGATGTTGGTTATATGAGGTGGTTATCCCACATTTTCAGGAAAGGAGAAAGAAACCCTGATCAGAAGAAAATGGCAGCAGCAGTGCAGAAGAAACAGTGGCAATAAACAGTAATAAACTGGGTCAAAAAGATGAATGTTATGGGGATAAATAAAAATATTCTGATCCTTCCCAATTTGACTTGAAAACCAAAGTGAGTGAATGGTGAGCATAGCCAAAACTATATATCTATATCTATATCTATATCTATATCTATATCTATATCTATATCTATATCTAATCTATATCTATATCTATATCATCTATATCTATATCTATATCTATATCTATATCTATATCTATATCTATATCTATCTATAGTTTTGGATATTAATTACCTTCTGATTCACATTCTGATTCACAGTCTTGGAATCTTCTCCCTCCGCTGTTTACTTATAAATGACCGAGGGTTATTCTTTCCTCAGAAGCAAAACAGAAGCATGTTAAGAGGCTATATTTAACTTGGAGCTCTTTACTCAACTCACTTCAGCCTCTGATTAATTGTTTGGTCTTGGAAAGAATGCAGAATCAAGATCGAGTGTATTCTCTCCACTCAAGGCTTAGGAAGTGCTTGACGTGATTCAAGGCCAGATGTATCGCTATAGTTCGGCTGTTGGAAGATTGGGCTTTTAATGTTTTGATTGATGCTTAAGTGGGTTTATTGTATTTCATATCTGAGCAGTAGAATGCCACTTTGGGATTCTGACTAATTAAGGGTAGCTAGTAAACTGAACAAACAAATAACAAATAGTGCAAAGGCTAGACTGGATGAGATAGGGGAATACAGAATCCAGTCCTAATTCAGCTATGAAATTATTTCTGCTTATTAATATTTAGTATTTTTAATTTCCTATGTATTTATTATGTTCATGAATACCAAAGCAAGGTATGATACCAATAAGACACAATAAAAGAATACAGATATTGCGTAAACAATAAAACAGGAAAGAATACACACACAAATATTCACCAAGTGCAGTGAGACAGATTCAGTGGAAAGCCTGGGTGAAAAAAAAGTAGGCCTTCAGAGGGCACTGAGTTTCTAAGACTCAGGGCAAACTCTGTTTAGTGGGGCAGGCAGGTAGGAGGGCGAGTTCCACAATTGGGATTCCTTCATCAAGACTTGTAATCTACCTCTTAGGCTAACCTATTTGGATTGCTGGGAGAGGATGCAGATGTGACAAATAAAATAGCTGGGGTGAGTTTCTCTTTTTTTGTCCCTAAGGGCTGTGTAGTCAACTTTCCATGGCTGCATGCCAAGGGTGGGTGTGGCCAAAAAGTGGCTGTGGCCATTCACACTGTGGGGGAACACACAGAGAGCTGTGTGATCAGCCAAGGTGTGTCAGGGTATCTGCCGCCCTCGCTCATAAAATGATCAGTCTTCTTATGACTACGGAGGGAGTGATTATCATCCCCTTCAAGATGGACTAGGGTGCAATCTTGGGCGGTGGACAGGAAAAAATGCTTGGAGGGGTCTGATCTGGCCCCTGAGCCCAGTGTTACTCATCCCTGAGATGAAGGCTTCTGAAATTCCAAATGGGTTATTGCAGTGCTTTTTTTCCTCCTAAAAAAATGTTTAGGGGTACTCTCATTTTGACTCAAGAAAATCACCATTTTATAGTTCAAATCAGGGAAAATAAATACAGTAAGTGGACAAAAGTACAAGGAACATGCATTACCTCAAATTACACAGCTGACAGCTCACAGTAACTTCAACATTGGCATGAGGTTGTGTGCACTAACATCTTCCCTCCTACTTCCTACTCCTACTTCACACATTAAACGCTCGCTTCCATCTGAGACTTAGGAAACACCATGACAGGAAATGAGGCCGCCATCGGGGGTAGCAGCGGAACTGACGATTCACCATGCTAGAGAAGAAACTGAAAATTTAAACATTTTGAGTTTCTTCTCCCTTCACAAAATGACTTTAGGGGTATGTATACCCCTGTGTACCCCCAGAAAAAAAGCCCTGGGTTATTGTACAATCAAGATGGATTGTGATTTTGTGAGCATAGGCCAGCTACTTTAATGTTTTGTGCCTCCTAATATAAACTGTCTTATCGTAGGGCCAAAGGGTCTTTCCCCCCATAAAATATTTGAGGGGGCCGCCCCCTTCAAAGTTGATGGGCATTACCATTTAAATGGTGTGCGTGAACTGGATTATGTGATTGATTATGCAGGGCGGGACTTACCTGGGTCCCCCAGTATTTGAATCAAGTTGGCACCCCCTGTGCCTTATGGTGAGCCAGATCACTGATCCATTCAGTTCAGTATTGTCTACACTGAGTGGCAGAGGGATTTTAGGCTGGGAGTCTCTTCCAGCCCTACTGGGAGATACTGGGGATTGAGCCAGATGCTCTGCCACTTCCCTGCTGCAGTCCTTCCCTGCCTTCTGCTCCATTCCCTCCTTCGTCTGCCTTGTTCTCTCTCCTGCTCTTAGTTCCTTCCTCTGCAATGCTCTTTCACTGTGGATTTCTTAATATGTGTTGCATTTGTTGCTACTAGTTATGATTTTAGTGAAATAAAGAATGAAAAACACATGTTGGCCATGTTCTACCCTGATGCTTACAAGGTTTTGCTGTGGTCATTTCCTGGGAATGGTGAAGAACAACATGGAAACCCTGATTTGCCATTTTGTGGAGAAACCTGATGTTTTTATGACCTTTCAACAAAATTAGGAAGAGAGGTAATTAAGACTACTGGAAAAAAGCACCCCCTCACACACACAAACACACACCAGAACCTTTTTTTACTCCTTAGAATTTTACTGATAGTTTTACCATACACATGAAAGCAATTGATTCAGCAAAATGTGGTTTGTTTTTTTGGAAACCCACTTATAAAATCACTCTCTGCTTGCCAACAGGGGAAAAAAGTCTTTTCTTCACCACAGTTTCCATAATGACTTTAACCCAATTTTTAAAATTATGGTGAAACACACAGAAGGAAGCAAAGCAAATATTTAAAAACCCCACTTTGTGCAGTCAGTCAGAGATCTCTTCAGATCCATTTTACTCATGGACGGGGGTGAAGGGCCAAAAAATCAAAGAACACTAACTCAGAAGAGCAAACAAAACCACTCCTTTGAATTAACCATGGGAAATGACAACATACTTTCATTTTCCTGCTTATGAGGAAAGACTTTCAAAACAGCTTGGATAAAGTTCTCAAAAAACTACATTCAAAGAATGTAAACCACTAGATGCAAAAGAAAGCATCTAAGTACTTGTATTTAACAGTAGCCAAGTTTAGGAAATTCACTGTAACTTCATCCCTAATCTGCAGCTTTTAGCTAGTGTATATTGTTGCATGTTCATCATTTTTACAAGCAGCAGGAAGTCTCTGTCATGGTGCATCCCCTGATGGGCTGCTATTATTATTATTATTATTATTATTATTATTATTATTATTATTCATTTCTATTGTTCCTTTTTTCCAGACTAGGATTCAAGGAGGCTTACAGAAACTAAAACAACACAGGTAAAATACAAAAAGCTAAAAGCATATAAAAGATTATAGTTAAAAAACAATTAAACTATAATAGAATTAAAACAATATGAAAACTACCTTACCCTAACATCTGAATCAGGATATCTGTGGAAGTCCGGAACCTGGATGTGGGCCAACAAACTGAGCCTGAACAAACTACACTGGGCCATAGCAGCCCAATAGTTTGAAACACAATTTAAAACCCCAGGAGAGTAAAGTGGTCTTCATCTTGTGCCCAAATTACTAGGTATGTGTAATCACTTTGGAAGAATCCCAAATACCAGTCCCAGCCCCCCAAAGAATTCTGGGAGCTGTAGTTTGTTAAAGATGCAGAGGGCTGTTATGAGACCACTATTCCCCTCACAGAGCTATAATTTTCAGAATTCCCTGGAAAGAAAGGATTGATGCTACCCTGAAAATTGTAGCTCTGGGAGGGTAATAAGGATTTCTTAACAACATTCAGCAGCCTTAACAAACTACAGCTCCCAGGATTCCTCAGGGGGGGTATGACTATTTAAAATGGCATCATAGTGCTTTAAATGTATGGTGTGAATGTGGCTGAGGTAGATAATTTAACCCCCCTCCCTCAGCCTGACTGATGCATGGCTTCACTTAAGAAAAATAATAATCATATGTGACATTTCTAATATTTGCCATGAAACAGTTGGGATTTATGAGCATATTTGGAACTTCCCCCTCCCTGCTTCAAGTTTTCTTAGAAATAATAATTATGCATGAAACACATTTTTCTTCTCCATCTTTTGCCAACCTGAGTCCAGAGCAAACCTTTATAACTGTGTGGATGCCAAAGGAAGCAAAGAAACCTGCAATGAAAGGACTGAGCAACTTCTCAGATAACAATTCCAGCTCAACTTTTGGTCGTAAAGTCCCGTTAAATCGAAAGCTACCGTGCTTGTGTAAAAGAGAAGTGACAGACCCAAATTACTGGTGCTTTTTATATTCAATTAAAAGCAACGTCCAGGTACTCTTTTTTAAAATAGATGTAAATGTAGAATATGCTGTTCTGTGTGTGCTATTTCCATCGGTATACTTGCCCAGGCAGGTGCATATTTCTGGCTCATGAGTGAGGTGGGACACCAATGTTGGATGAAATCAGGCCACAGCTTTATTGATCAAACAACAGGTAAGCGGGGTTGGCATGGCAGAAGGGTAAGGATCAATTCCTTATTCCATTTAGCCCAGAGGCAGATTGGGAATGGGAAGCCTGGGAATTGGCCAGTGGGTCAAGCTAAGCATCTAGGATCCCACTGAGCAATGAGACAGGGAGATTCCTGCCAGCCAGTGGCCCTACTCATGGTTTCAGCATGCCTTGAGCCAAACCTGCCCTCTGGCCCCTTACAGGCCCCTCCTTTACTATGCTGTTCCCGCCCAGTGCCATTTCTGCACAAAGTTGTGACAAAATTTGTTTTGCAATCTCATACCACGATGAAGCCTTTCACAGAGGGAAAAAGGTGAACCACTACCCACCAACCAAGGGCCGGCTGAGGTTGGGAATTTATTCCCTAGACCCTCCGAGTGTCCCTATCTTTCAGGGACAGTCCTGGATTTACAGAAGCCATTCTGATTTCTGATTTGATTTTCCAGTGAGGCTCTAACAGAGCAACAGTGAGTGGGAAGCTGTTGAGGCAAAATGGCTCCAACCCTTCATGGGCCTTTTAAAGGCCTAAGTCCCTCCTCCCTCCTACAAGATCTCGCGTGATGATTCCAAACCTGCAGGATCTCATGAAAACACAGGGGAGATAAGCACCACCTCTCAACCACTCTTGGAGATCCTGCCAGGAGTGCCAGCTTGGCCCCGTGACCCATGACTATGGGTGCCATGCAGCGTGCATGGCCCTGGCACTGAAATTTGTGGGTGCCTGGCCCCTTCATGGGTAATTTTTTTTTTTTAATAAATTTTTATTGGTTTTCCAAACACAAAAAATAAATACAAACAACACACAATACCAGACATACAAACATATAAACATGTATAACTTCATAATCTTCTTTTCATACACCTTACTTCCCGGACTTCCCCATACCTCCCCTTTTCTGCATCCTTGTTTTACATTTCTTCAGCAACTCCTCCAATTAACTAATTATTCAATTCAATTTCTTTTAAGTTTTTCCTTAACCTATTGATTACAGCTGCAATTCTCTATTTCCCAATTCCTTGACATCTTAACACTCCTCAATTTTACAACAATTTTTAAGATATATTTTGAATTTCTTCCAGTCTTCTTCCACTGTCTCTTTCCCCTGGTCACGGATTCTGCCAGTCATCTCCGCCAGTCCCATGTAGTCGATCACCTTCGTCTGCCATTCTTCCAGCGTGGGTAGTTCTTGTGTCTTCCAATACTTTGCTAAAAGAATCCTTGCTGCTGTAGTAGCATACATAAAAAACGTCCTTTCCTTCTTTAGCACCAATTGGCCTACCATGCCCAAGAGAAAAGCCTCAGGTTTCTTAGGAAAAGTCCTTTTAAGGACTTTCTTAATTTCATTGTAGATCATTTCCCAAAAGGCTTTAATCTTCGGGCAGGTCCACCAAAGGTGGTAGAAAGTACCTTCAGCCTCATTACATTTCCAACATTTATTATTGGGCAAATGATAAATTTTTGCAAGCTTGACTGGGGTCATGTACCACCTGTAAATCATTTTCATAATATTTTCTCTTAAGGCATTACATGCCGTGAACTTAACACCGGTGGTCCATAACTGTTCCCAGTCAGCAAACATAATATCATGACCACTCTTGGAGATCCTGCCAGGAGTGCCAGCTTGGCCCCGTGACCCATGACTATGGGTGCCATGCAGCGTGCATGGCCCTGGCACTGAAATTTGTGGGTGCCTGGCCCCTTCATGGGGAATTTTGTGGGTGCAGCGAGTTGGCACCTATGGACCCCGCACTGCCATACAAAGTCACCTCATGTTCAGGACTTGCTTTATTGAAAATCCCCTATTTTATTGAGCTATTACCAAAAGTCTTACCTTCCCTGGTAGCAAAGCATTAATGATACAGCTATTTCCCTGTAAGGGCCTGGAACAAAATCTTGTCTCCTTAAAGTATATTCTTTTCTACACTAATTACCAATTACTTTTGAAAATTATATAGACGTGAACAGTGCCTTGTGATGCAAAGGTGACATGTCATGTTTTACTCGAGTCACGGTTAATTAACCATATGTGCAGAACCCAGGTAAGTGGTTATGAGTATTTAGCTTTTAGTCCTGCCATGGAATTAACAATGTCATTCTCTCCTGCACTTCCCTCCAAATAAAAATAAAACAGGGTGTGTGTGGGTGCGGGTGTTTTAAAAGTTATGCTCTGCTGAGGCAAAATGTTTTTCAGTGAACACATATTGGTTGATTAGGGAAGAAGGGAAGAGAGGAGAACCAAGGATCTTTGCAAAACGTCCCAGTGAAATGCACACATTGTCACTCTGATATACCCACTTCATCATGTGCTGAGGAGTCATTTGGACAAGGCAGACAGAGAAGAAGGCCCTGCAAACCCAGGAAGGAGGGTGGAATCAGCAGGCAAAACGAATGAGGTGCAGCAAGCATAAAAAGAGATCTACATATACACAATTTAACTATGCTCAGTGCACACTGTATTATTTTATGTTGCCTTTCTCAGTTGTACAAGGGTGTGGCACTTGTCCTGCTACAGTCATTCATTCGTTTTATTTGTATTCCACTTTTCCACACACAAAAAATCATGTTCAAAGGGAAAACAGGAACACATTTCAAGCAAACACTGCTAAAACAATGTCATAATAATATAGCAAAACAACAGCACAGTAACAATTTCATAATAGCATAGTAAAACAGTGCTTTTTTGAGGGGGGGTACTCAACGGTATGAGGACGTGGGTGGCGCTGTGGGTTAAACTACAGAGCCTAGGACTTGCCGATCAGAAGGTCGGTGGTTCGAATCCCCGCGACGCGGTGAGCTCCTGTTGCTCAGTCCCTGCTCCTGCCAACCTAGCAGTTCAAAAGCACGTCAAAGTGCAAGTAGATAAATAGTTACTGCTCTGGCGGGAAGGTAAACGGCGTTTCCACGCGCTGCTCTGGTTCGCATGACCCGGAAGCTGTATGCCAGCTCCCTCGGCCAATAAAGCGAGATGAGCGCCGCAACCCCAGAGTCGGCCACGACTGGACTTAATGGTCAGGGGTCCCTTTACCTTTACCTTACTCAAGGGTATGCAGTACCAGCACATCCCCCCCCCCAAAATGTTAAAAGTGTGGCACATGCAGCACCCAATAGCAAAAATAGCAAGGAAGCTTCACAGTTTCACCTCAGTCCTAGAAACATGCCACTTATGCTGTAGCTCCCAGGCCCTCTCCTGCAGCAGCTTCTTATAAGGCTTCCAAAAGGTGTTTCCAAAGGGTTTTGTAGTCCAACCCCCTGCAATGATGGCCCTATGAGAAGGGACTGTGATCATTCCAAAAGCATTAAGAGCAGAAGAAGAGCCGTAACGGGCCAGATCAAAGGCCCAATCCCAAGCCGTGATCTTTCCAGGAGGCATAGGATGAGGGGGTTGGCAGAGAGAGAGGATGGCCACCAGATTTAAATAGCTTTGAAAAGAAAAAGAGCTGTCACTGTGGTGGAAGATTGTGGCATTTTTATGGTGTGGAAGGAAAAAGGAAGCAGAAAATAAAAAAGAGAAAGCCACTTCCGGCCTGTCCAGGAGGTGGGGTTGCGGGTTTCACGCCCACCCCCCACGTGAGCGGGGGCTGGTTTCAGCCCCCGCGAGAGCAGGGGAATCCCGGCCGTGACCTGCCCTATTTAGGGCCGACGCAGAGGGGGCTCGCCCTCTTTTCGCCGGCTAGCCGTGGGCTGGAGCCGGATAGTCGTTAGGACCAGTGCCTAAGCCAATGCCTCTCATTCCTGAATTCAATAAAGTTGTGGCCTAATTCGCCCATTTAACCTTAAACTATGGTGTCTCGTGTCTTTATTTATCCTGGTGGGGGGCGGGAACTCACCACGCAAGAAGCCGTTACCACCACAAAAAGCACACCAGCCTCTTCTTTGTGAAATCAGGTGACCCCGAGAACACACATATACACTTGATGAATGATGAGTGAAGAGGGGGAAGGATGGGTTTGCTACAGCTCTAGATTTAGCAGAACTCTGATCCCGATTACCAACAAATTGCCTATGAAATCTAATAGACAAGCAAGACTCCTTTCTTAAAACCAGCCTTTGTCCACAGTTAGTCAAGCAAGGGCTATTATGATGACAATAGGGAGCACAGGACATAATTAGAAGCATATTGTTACCCCCTCAAACTTTTCCCCAGCAATGTTTAATCCTACTTCTATCATTTCTGCACTCTCACCTTTCTGCATCATTGTTATTGCTGTTAATTTCCAGGTCTGTATCTAGGCATGCCCACTGTATGCTGTGTATAATGCAATCAAACGCTCAATTATAGGGCAAAAGGAGAGAGCAAGACCCTAATGGCATCACGTGTGCTGTCAGCAGAGAACGGAGACCATAAGTTTCCATAGCATCCTGCATACTTCTAGCTCTCACAGTGTTTAATGGAAGCTAACGTACCGTATTTTTCCCTCTATAACACGCAGATTTTTTCTCCTAAAAAGGAAGGGGAAATGTCTGTGCGTGTTATAGAGTGAATGTGTGGTCCCTGGAGCCAAAAAATCAAGCAAAAGTCAAATCGCGAGTCACGGAGAAGGGAAACCTGAAAAGAGGAAGTGGCAGCTTTCCTGCATTCTGCCTCAGGGTCTTACTGCCCACCCTCCTCTGTTTCATTGCTGTGTTTGCTGAAACGGAACAAAGAGCAGGGAAAGCCCCTCCCCTCCAGGCAAGCAGAGTGTCGTTCTTTCTAATTCCTCTCT
Organism: Podarcis muralis; assembly: GCF_964188315.1. Classification (NCBI taxonomy): domain Eukaryota; kingdom Metazoa; phylum Chordata; class Lepidosauria; order Squamata; family Lacertidae; genus Podarcis; species Podarcis muralis. The sequence continues at coordinate 41,209,881 of NC_135657.1, forward strand.
GTGCTCCGGTGCTGCTGGGGGAGAGGGAGAGAGAGTGGGGGAGGGAGAGGGAGAGGGGGGAGGGAGAGGGAGAGAGAGGGGTAGAGAGGGGGAGGGAGGGACGGAGAGAGAGAGAGAGATGGCTGGCTTGGGGGGGAACTTTTGCCTTTCTTTCCTCCCACCCGTTAAATCCCTCTCCAGCATTCTTAGCCAGCTGCTTCTCTGCACACCCCTCTCATGTCCCTTCTTTGTTTTTCCTTCGCTCCCCACTTAAAATGTGGTTACAAAGCATAGATCAACATGGATCCTCAGGATCTTTGCATTGGGTCACCCCAAATTCACCATCAGATCACATAGCATGTCCATGGCTACAGCCTGCACCAAAAAAATCACGCACCCACTGTTGCCTGGGGCTGCAATGGTGCAAAAACGTGGTTAAAAAGCATGAATCCACATGGATCCTCAGGATCTTTGCATTGGGTCACCCCAAATTCACCATCAGATCACATAGCATGTCCATGGCTACAGCCTGCACCAAAAAAATCATGCACCCACTGTTGCCTGGGGCTGCAATGGTGCAAAAACGTGGTTAAAAAGCATGGATCCACATGGATCCTCAGGATCTTTGCATTGGGTCACCCCAAATTCACCATCAGATCACATAGCATGTCCATGGCTACAGCCTGCACCAAAAAAAGCACGCACCCACTGTTGCCTGGGGCTGCAATGGTGCAAAAATGTGGTTACAAAGCATGGATCCACAGGGATTCTCAGGATCTTTGCATTGGGTCACCCCAAATTCACCATCAGATCACATAGCATGTCCATGGCTATAGCCTGCACCCAAAAAATCACGCACCCACTGTTGTCTGGGGCTGCAATGGTGCAAAAACGTGGTTATAAAGCATGGATCCACAGGAATTCTCAGGATTTTTGCATTGGGTCACCCCAAATTCACCATCAGATCACATGTCTGTGGCCACAGCATGAAGCACAAAAATGATACATCCACTGTTTCATTCAGAATGTTTTCCCCCTTGTTTTCCTCCTCTAAAAACAATGTGCGTGTTATGGTCAGGTGCGTGTTATAGAGCGAAAAATACAGTAATAGGGCAAGCTCAGTGGAGGCCTTGCTGGATTAATAGACGTTGTGAGGCTTCTCTGCAAACACACTAATTTGCTGAATGTTTAAAAAAGAACTGACCTCACATGGATGTTGGGCATATTCAAATGGACTTGCACAAGTCAAGTACACACAGCCACAGATACAAGTCAGGTTAGATGAGTCCAGAGTGATCCATGACTGTTAGGGCATCAGACAGAAAGTAGAGGCAGCCAGGGTGGGAAAACCACAGGGGAAAGGCTAAAATTTAACAACAACAACAACAATTTATTATTTATACCCCAACAGAATATTAAAAACAAGATAAAACATCAAGCATTAAAATCTTCCCTAAATAGGACTGCCTTCAGATGTCTTCTAAAAGTCAAATAGTTGTTTATTTCCTTGACATCTGAAGGGAGGTGCCACTACTGAGACCTACCTGACTGACAGTTGTGTCTTCTCAGAAGGACTGTCTTGTGGCCAGCAGCACACTAGCTAAATGCACGATTATCACTTGGTTTTTTAGCCTTGGTGGGCTCAAAACCAAGTTTTTCCTTACGTACTTGACTGATCATCAGAGAGGAGTAGCATTCTGTGCATAGTAAGTGGCTATAAATTTGATGGAGCCACTCCGAAGTAGCTGTGTTGAAGTTCATGGAAGCTTTGCCATTGCCAGATCCTTCAAGAAATAAGAGCACTGTTTCTGGGACAGTGCTTGGCTTCCTCTGCTTAAAAAGGTTTTGCAAAATGTTGGAATTAAACTTCCCTTAAAGGGTGCCCAGTACACAACAAGTTCCTTTCAAAGTTTTAATGAAAAGCTTTTACATAAGGAACATTAAAACAACTACTGACAAGCAAGCCTCAAAGACTTGGACATTTGATCTATAAATAAAATGTGTATTCTCTTATTCATATCAAATCATAATAAAAGATGGCCCATCTGTTAAGAAGCTTGAAATCAAACTGTTGATGATCAGACCCTAACTTCATAAAGCATCAAGGTTTTGAGTTTAAATACCCCCTTGGGGAACTAAAATATCTTAAAATGTTAATGGTGCATGTAGTATCACTAATGGTATACATTAAAAATAAAATACATAGCTATAAGTGAAACCGTATTTCAAGGAACTATCTAGGATGGAAACTGCCACAAGCTTTGAGAAGTGGCTAGCTAAGGTTATGCTGAAACCTACATTCCTAATTTACAGGATGCTGGACCCTTAATATTGCATGAGAGAACATTTGTAAAAGTGTTCATATCCTTGCATATTTTAAGAAGAAAGTGAAAAAGAAAACTGAAAGCCATTTTCAATTATGTATGACTTTTGGTACTTAGCATGAATGCATAGTTGCTCAGCTGGAATCGTGTTGTTTTATCTATCTGTGGCTCCTGCTACATATTCAGAGGTGGTACTTGGACATTTGGAATACGATTTAAAAAGCAAAACATTGCTTAGAGAATATGCACAGCCATCACTAGTGATGTAAGAAGGCATCATTTTTTGTTCTGACCTGTAACTGTCTCGTGCAGCACTGCTTCCATTCTGCTGCAGTTTGTCTTCTGCCAAGAACTCTGTTGTTCATCTCGTCCCTTGTTACATTGCTATTATGTTATCTCACACCACTTCATTGCAAAAGAAACAATGCAAATTTTTTTTTGGGGGGGGGGCCCACACGCAATCAATTATGTATCGTTTGCAGACTGAAAGCAGCAACAGCAGCGAATGGTATTCACTGGATTGATTTCTATTCCGGGCATAGCACAAATAAGCAAACATTGGCAATTTCAGTCCCCATTTCAGTTACATGGACTATTGCACTACAAGAGCAGTGGTGTTTCAAAATATTTTCAATGGAAGAATGTAGATTTTTTCAAGAATGTTAACCAGTGCGTTAGATTTTTCTAACTTCTTAATAGTTCCTTAATTATTATATTTAAGTATGTGTATCCATCCAGAGTTTGCCACCATTCTTGGTTTTTTAATCATGAAACTTAAAACCTTTTCATAATGTATGATTTTTAAAACTGGTTTTAAAATATGTTTTTTTTTTTTTTTTTTTGTAAATCACACTGACTTATCAGGCAAAAAAAAAAAAAAGGTGGCTAGTAACTAAGAATAATAATAATAGTAATAGTAATAAATAGGGACTATCCAAAGGGCTGTTTTTCATTTGCAAAGTGATACAGTACTGCTATACCAGCGGGTATCATATATAGGAGTGCCTTTCTTAAAAAAAAGAAAATCCAAAAAGGGTGATTTCAGTTAATAAAAACAGTCCACTTCCTGAAGAAAAATAGCTTGTGGCTCCTCCCAATTGGCCTTATCTGTCGCGAATCATTACACAAACCCTACAGCCTCACTTAATAATGGAGGCTTTTTAAAAATGTGAATGACTGCTTAATTGGCACCTGCTTCATCAGCCCTACTTCTCCACAGCATCTTCTGTTGCTGCATGTTCATACACACACACACACACACACAGAGAGAGAGAGAGAGAGAGAGAGAGAGAGAGAGAGAGAGCGCAAAGAAGTCAGTGCTGAAGATAACAGCAACAGCTGCTGTTGTCATGTTTTGCTTGCCTTGGCCTTTTTAAAGAAATGCAACACATTCGTTTCCTGAATTTTTCAATCCCACTCAGGCTGTAACTATATTTGACAAATATTTGAACTGAGTTTACTACACCATGCAAATCTGAAAAACAACAACTGATATTCACTATGCATATTAATTTTTGCACTACTTTTGTTCTCTGAATGAAGTTCGAGACATAGCAGAAAATATATAACGTAGCTTTATTTCATTGTAACATTGCTGTGTTTGTGTAGTGCCCCCCCCCCCAAGATTTTTTTATGGATTGGTACAAAATCACTACAAACTACATTTAAAGCACTATTGTGCCACCTTAACTGTCATAGCGTCCCCCAAAGAATCCTGGCAGCTGTCGTTTGCAAAGAGTGTGGAGAATTGTTATTGGAGAACTCTATTCCCCATACAGAGCAATAATAATAATAATAATAATAATGATGATGATGATGATGATGATGATGATGGCTGGGTTTCCCTAGAGTTCACTGGAAGAGGGACTGGTTGTTTAACCACTTTGGAACTTATACCTCTCTAAGGGAAACAGGGGTCTCCTGACAATTCTCAGCACACTTAACAAACTACAGTTCCCAGGTTTCTTTGGCTGAAGCCATGACTGTTTCAAGTGGAATGATAATGTGGAACTTCCAGCAGATTAGGCAGGTATCATAAAGGTCTTGGTGCAACTCAGCTTCCAATCTGGCCAAGTTATACTGATATCAGAAGACAAAGGGTGAAAAAATACCAGGGTATCCCCATGGCACCTCCCCTTTTTCACAATTTTTTTGGTACAGAGGTGACTGCCTCTTTACCAAAGGGGGATTTCTTTTCCCTCTTACTAAAGCCCTGTCACACTTTCAGGTGACAAAGTCTAAGCCACTTTGAATATTCTGTGATATATGCATTGTCAAGTTCCTGCCTTTCCTTTTAACCCCATTCAGTCACCCACAGGCTATTTATATTTCCTGACTCCTTTTACCAATGCTTCAGTGTCTCTTTCGCAGCATCCTCTCCTTTGTCTTTTCAAAGAGAAAGCTATTTTGTTTGCAACTTAAGAAAGAAACCAAGTTATTCATAACCAATAGTCTTCCAAATCTATGTAAATGGCTCTCAGCTCCATTTTCTTTAAATAACAACAAACCTAGAACAGTGTGAACATTCTCCCACTGAACACAGCAGCATAGCAAACTGGAAAAGCTGGAAGGGCTGCCTTCTTTTTGCTGTTGGTCTTATTTGTTCTCCTGGGAAAATCTTTGGTGCATCTGCGGTGCCTGGGTGTACTTTCATTCCACTGCCCTGAAATAGAAACCACTTGCACACCATCTGTAACCTCCCTGGGCTTCACTGATGCACCGCCATTCCATCCACTGTGTTAACATAGGCAGCTGAACCATGATGAACTCATTTTCCATGGAGACTAAGTTGTCTCCATGACCCCAAACACAGGAAATCATCCGTGACACTACAGCACCTACAGGTCAAACCAATGCCCAAATGCAGAAAGTTGGTGCATATTTCCATATCCTGGTTGGGAATCTTTGTGTTTGCTGCATGGGAACATAGGAAGATCCCTATACCAGACCAGACTATCTGGTCTGACTAGCAGATGCTCTGCAGAGACTAGAAGCACAGGTCTATTACATCACCAACTACCTGACCCTTTTAAACTGGAGATCCCATGGGACATTCAGCATGCAAATATGTGCTCTATTGCCGAGTTGAGGGGAAAGGGACCTAGCTCAGCAGCAAAACATAATGCTCTGGATGGAAAAGGTCCCTCCCAGGGTCAGTTGCTAGTCTCTACGAGGACCAAGGCTGATCAGTGCAGAGAGTGCTGAGCTAGAGGAAACTGTTCTGTGGCTCATCCCTGAAAGGTGAAACCCTGTTTTGCCCCAATGCTTGGGCTTCTCTAGGGCAGCAGCTGTTGCAGAGCGTATAGTCCATTTGCAGTATAGTCAATTTGGGACATGGCTTTTCAGTTTCACCCATCACCATCACCATCAGTCAGTGCCGGATTTATGTATAAGCTAAACAAGTGATAGCTTAGGGCTCCCCTCTCTTGGGGGTCCAAAAAAAAAATAAGGGAAAAAAACCCTTGGATGTACATTTCCAAAATATAAGATAAAAAACAAAATAAAACTTACATACAGCAACAGTGTTTTGTGTTGTGTAGGCTCCTATGATGTAAATAATGGGCCCTGCCTGCTAGCCTGCTCCCTAAAATATCGCTGATTAGATACATATTAGGTCCATAAATTTCCATTTAGCATGTATTCAACAACAACAACAACAACAACAAAAAACCAGCTACAATTTGTTGTTGACAAATGACAGTTGGACATATAAAGGGCCCCATTACCTTCAGTAGCTTAGGGCTTCTTCAAACCTAAATCTGGCCCTGACACCAGCCCATCCCACTTCAAGAATTTCCAGATACAATGGCCACTTCTTTTTGGCATTTCAAAAAAGAAGGTATGTAGCACCAAAGAAACAGGACAAAAACAGATTTGCATAAAATTTGCATAAGCTAATGCATACGCCAGGATGCACATTTAGAAATGATTATTATAATTTAAGCAGAAATGCAATACATCGCATCATAAAGGGGAAGAATGTGATCAAGTTACCTGTATGCCTGTGTCCATGTGCTCACTACTGATAGGCAACTTAAGGCTCTTTTTCTCTTTTCTTACCATGCTTTATCTTTAAGCCAGATAGGCCCCCAAAGAAAGGACAGCTTCAGGGTAAATAGAGCACTAGTGGGGGCGGGAGGCGCTGTGGTCTAAACCACTGAGCCTCTTGGGCTTGCCGATCAGAAGGTTGGCGGTTTGAATCCCCATGACGGGGTGAGCTCCTGTTGCTCTGTCCCAGCTTCTGCCAACCTAGCATTTTGAAAGCACACCAGTGCAAGTAGATAAATAGGTACCACTGTGGCGGGAAGGTAAATAGCATTTCCATGCACTCTGGCACTCGTCAGGGTGTCCTGTTGTGCCAGAAGCAGTTTAGTCATGCTGGTCACATGACCTGGAAAGCTGTCTTTGAATGAACGCCGGCTCCCTCGGCCTGAAAATCAAGATGAGCGCTGCAACCCTATAGTCGCCTTTGACTGGACTTAACCATCCAGGGATCCTTTACCTCTAAAAAATAAAATAAAATAGGGCACTTGGCAACACCCTATTTGCAGATGTGTAAAGAGGGGGGGGCAGTAGGACATGCAAAGTGCAATCCTATACACATTTCCTCAGGGGCTTAAGTCCCACTGTGCTCAGTATGGGTTGCTCCCAAGTAGTGGTGCATAGCGTTGTGACTCAAGTTAGCAAAAACTCTTCCAAATCCATTTGTGGGGAACTTGTAAAATCTTCATTGCATCCCTCCTCCCCTGCCACCTCCAGAATGCAGCCAGACCAAAGCCGGAGTCAAGCCAGGTTCAGTTAATATAGCTGAAATAATTTTAAACTCATTCCCCCAAGTGTGAAGGTTATTTATTTAACTTTTTTGCATTTCAGCTTTCCCTGGAGCTTTGCACATGTTATTGTGTTCTTCTAGGTGTGTGACAAGGTGACGGGGTTGCGTGGGCTTGAAGCAGAGGAAACGTATCTCTTGGGAGTCACTGACCCTGGTGGCAACATTTCAAAGGATGCTGGAAATGCTGTGCTTTGCAGCGTTCCGCAGCTGAGGTGGTACATCATTTTGCAGAAAGAAGAAAAGAAAAATGCACCTACTTTAATTTTAAATGAAGAAGATACACGTGCAGAAATATAGTAGCAAAGAAGCCTAAAAATAATTTCGAAAGCATGGTGCAGAAATCCCTTGAGATGGAGTTAACATAAGAGATAACATTGACTGTCACAGTTAACATTTCATGGACCTTGGAAGGGGTATGTGTTCTCGTCCAAAGATGTGTGCGTGCAGTTACGGGCTACAGCAGTCAACTTTGGGGCATTGTTGGAGCACAAAGGGGCAAAATCTGGCCTCCTAACAGCTGTTTAAAAGCTATCACCAATTTCCCATTATGGACACGCACACGTATCAGCCATGCTAGCCCCAAAATATTTTTGTTTCAAGCTTAGGCCAAATGGTGCCCATCCCTGCTAGGGCCAGCACTTTTTAGTGTTGCTGCACCATAAATAGGAAACCTATTTGCATGCACCTCTACACCTTCATCACATTAAAAATAAACAGTTTGCAAAACAAAGGAGAAAAGGGCATGGGTGGTCATGGAGCTGTTTAAGTGTGCTTATGAACATGCATATACATTAGTGAAAATTAGAATGCATCTGAATGGTAAAAAATACTTTGCAATAATGTGGATAATAGGAAAAAAAATGCATACGAAAATGTGTATAATGGGAGAAATTTACACTAAAATGCTGATGAAGTTCCATGCGGGTTTTTAAAGAATATATACTGCAAAGTGCTGGGGAGATTTGAACTTAAAATGCATGGACTGAACCCCAGCTGTCCCTTGAAGTTCTCCGTATTTTGCAGTACAGTTCTCTGAAAAATGTCTATCTTGGGGAGAGATACATACAAACATGTACAGTATGTACTAGCAAAAGTATTGTATAGGAATACTTATATTATGGGAAATTGCTTGCCAAAATCTGTGTATTAGGCAAATTTGCATATTTTATGATATGAGCATGAAAATGTATACAGACTGATGAAGGAAATACTGTGAATTGAATTTAAGATTGGGGGGAAATGAGAAACTGAGAGAAACCAAAATAGACAGATTCACACATCCCTGAGGAGCGAACATAAATCTCCTCATGGCCTCAGGGCTAGTTTCAATGCAGTTCCCACAATTGCAAGAGTTGTGGGCCTTGAAGGAAGTGTGCATGCCCATCTATGGGTTGGAGGCGCTTGGTGGGAGGAATGGGGCCATTCTAGCTGGGAGGAAAGTTTTGTCCAGACTGATTCCCTGTGAGGTGATTTGGATTGTCAGCAAAGTATTTTTTTTTCTGCTGAATTTCCTTCTCACCTGTTCAGTCCCATACTTTGCTACCTGGTCCCTGGCAACTAAAAGGTTTCCCCTCCTTTGCTGTTTCCCAGCAACCTGAATGAATCCATCTCCAATTGTAATTTTGTCAGTGAAGTGATATTTAGTGGGCTCTGCTCTCTGTCACCACCAAAACCATTGCAAGTAAGGCATTAGGCTCTATCTTCTCAACTCTGCCACCACTAGGGGTGAGGGAGAAATCTGCTCCATTACATTTTCAGGAGAACTTAATTTGCACTTCCTCAGCCAAAAAGCGAACTGAAACACAGCTATGCTTTGAAAGTCACACTTCTCCAAATTTCGTAATGAAGATTTACAACCTAAAATTATCCATAGGAATGCATATATTACTGAAAACTATTTATTATTATTATTATTATTATTATTATTATTATTATTAACATATCCCAACCTTTTCTTCAAGGAGCTCAAGGCAGTGTGCATAGTTCTTCCTCCTCCTTTTATCCTCACAACAACCCTGTGAAGTAGGTTAGGCTGAAAGGCTGTGACTGGCCGAAGGTCACCCATTGAGCTTCATGGCTGAGTGGGGATTTGAACCCTGGTCTTTCATGCCACTAAGCATGATGCCATTCTCATCCTGACAAAACGGACATATTCATCCCTCCCAAGCAGCCACTGTTGCTAAGGAAGAAGTCCATTTCACCCATTACTTTGCTCAAGCAAAGTAGGAAAGAACCTTGAAGAAAAAATGGCAACTGGCCATAACAGAGGGAATATGCCCTCTCCTCCAGTTCCCTGAACCTACTTTCTTCTCCCTCCTAGCCACTGAACTAATACTTCCTCCTCCCCAGAATCCCTCCACAAGTTTTCCACAGGCCCCTGCTTGCGTTTCCATATGATAGAGTCGTGAGATGTGCAATTAAGATGCATCCTTGAGATTCATTGAAAAGAAAGCCTTTCTACATCTTTGCTTTCCTCTTGAAATATCTTCAGCCTGTATAGCATCATCTGCAAAAAATGTGGGAGTAATTTATCAGAAAGACCGATTCACCTTTCTTGGTGTTCTGAATGCAAATCAGCTAATAAGAGTTGCAAGAAGCCACACAAGCAAAGCTGCTAGAGTTGTTTTGTTTGGGGTTGTTTTGTTTTTTTTAAAGATACAGCTGATTCAAAATGGTTTCTCTTGGGGTGCATACAGATGTTCCTGCAAACAGAAGTAGGTGTGGACTTTTCTGTGGTAGAATGAGCTTTGCCTTCTTCTTCTTCTTCTTCTTCTTCTTCTTCTTCTTCTTCTTCTTCTTCTTCTTCTTCTCTCTTTCACACATATAGTCTCTCAATCAGAATCTCTCTCACAAAAACTTCAAGTGGACTATGAACTTTGTGTTTCAAAAGCCTTTCATGTTTATGTGCTCAAACACTTGTACTTGTTTTAAATAGGGGGGGGGACCCCATTGTTATTTTTTCACATTTCAAACACTGCTGAGAAGCTGGAAGAGGTGGTTTGGTGACTGACACAAGGACCAGCCAATCTTCTCTGGGCAAAACTAGCTTCTACCAAAAACTGGGGCGGGGGGATGGTTTTCCTTTAACTTTATCAAGGTGCTCAAAATGTGGTCAGTGCACTGCTGCAGTTGGCTCCCTGCTCAAATGATATACATTGATATACATCAAATGATACTCAGGTTAAGAACTTAATTCGTTCTGGAGGTCTGTTCTTAACCTGAAACTGTTCTTAACCTGAGATACCACTTTAGCTAATGGGGCCATCTTGCTGCCGCCGCACCGCCAGAGCACGATTTCTGTTCTCATCCTGAAGCAAAGTTCTTAACCCGAGGTACTATTTCTGGGTTAGTGGAGTCTGTAACCTGAAGCGTCTGTAACCTGAAGCGTCTGTAATCCGAGGTACCACTGTATGCCCTTCCCAGCTTTCCCCAGGGAACTGTCTTGCATAGAGAAACTGAGCAGAATTAATGCCCATTCATCAACTGTGCATTAAGAGTTCAAACCTCCTGAAATGGCCGAATGAGGCTAAATTCCTCACAGGAAACTGGCTCTGAGCAGGATATACTGGGGAGTTAAATCCTGCTTCTTTGGCTGTGCACACCGGTTACCTTCAAGGAACAAGCACTGGTATGCACCCAAGCTCTGCCCATCAGCTGACATCATCCACCCATCAGAGGAAGTGTCACCAGCTGGCTGGCTGACTGGTAGACATGGTTTTGACCCTTGGGGCGAAAGGGAAACCCTTGGCAGGCCAGGATTTCCCCACAGGCTACAGGTTTCCCACCTCTAAAGTAGGCCATGAATGCCTACAGCATGATCTGCTTTTTCCAGATTGCGATGCAGCTGGCAAATCAATACATTGTTTGGGACAAGTGTCTAGAACAATATCTATTCTCAGTGTTCTCAAAATGTATGTATAGAAAGATTTCTTACCGCAGCATTCAAAATGCTGCACACAAAAGACTAAACATAAAGAGAGTTCTCAAAGCCAGGGAAGAGGACTGTATCAACATCTGTTTCTGAGAGTAAAGGATGCAGCTATTATAGCTGTCACAGCTGATAGATATATTATAAATAGGACCTAAGCATATCACACCATTTTTTTCAACATTTAACAGATCCCTTAAAGCAAATAGAGCAGATTTATTAGCTAATCTAAATATTAAAGGACAACTTTACACACTGTACATTTTTAGAATGTGACATGAATTCAAAGCAAAGTTGACCTGAAATTTGCAATCCGATGGATTGCAATCCTATTTCATTAACTTCTTTGCCAGTTAAACCAATGATGTGTGATAAGATCAGTTCCGGCTTGCACTTGAAATCTGCAGGGGGGGGGGGGAATAACACACAACTTACTCTTCAGTAACTTCACACATTTCAAGTCACATTATATGTAAACGAATAAAATAAAAAGAAAAATGACAAAGACAAGTGTCGCGTGTTTGTTGTGATATGTAGCAAGGTAATAGTGTATTTACCAGTACAAACTATATTGTTTCCCAACTCAATTAATTTAAAATTAATTGAATGTATTAAGTATGGTTGCATTAATTTACGTTTCATTTTCAGAAAGACAAAATAAATTCGTTAAACAAAGCTAATGAATTATAAAATCAGGAAATCAGTAACACAAGTTGTGCATGGAATGAAGGTGAACAAGTTTATATAATTAGAAATCAGAAACAATATTATTTCATGATACATCTGTCATGATTGTAACGGTACCAAAAGCTTTGCCCCCCGCCCCACCTGCAGCCATATAAGCCACTCCCCTCACTCTACCACTTCCAAGGAAGGGAGCTATCCTTCGCCCAACAGAACTGGCCACCTTAATGGTGAGTTTCTGCTGCTGACACCAGTCCCAACAAAAGGCGGGAGAATAAGGAGGAACTTGGTGGAGTCCACCATCTGAGGAAAAAGCTGCTCTAGCAGACATCTGAAGTAGACGGGGGAAAGCACCAATGACCGCTCCCCGCTTAAAATGGGGGGCGCCCTTTGCGTGGACGCGTGCAGCCCCTAGATCAAAAGGGAAAAAAGAGAGAGCTTGATATGAGCCATTGCTTCTTGAATTCTGAATTTGTCCATCTGTGTCGCCCGAAGCAATGGAAGGAGGCAAACACACATTTCAAAAGTTCGTATAATTTATTTAAAACTGAAATAACTGTCAGCTTCAGAAGTTAACTCTTTCTTGGCTGGTCCCAAACCCAACCGTGTGTGTGTGTGTGTGTGTGTTGGGGTGGGGGGGATTTGAAGGAACTGAATGGAGAAATAAACTAGATGTGATATCTTATTCAGCCGCATCAGTGTTTTCAAATATTATGCATGCAGTCTGCAACCAGCTGATTTCTGAATTGCTCCAGTAGATGAGTTTCATAGACGTTTATTTTCAAATTCAGTTGTCAGCACACTGCCAATTCATAAAACTAACCCTGCAGTAATATCAGCCCATCGCTAAATAGGTTGACAGACTGCACTGCATTTTTTTTATAGTGGATCATTTAAATCATGAATCATTCATAGTCTCACACAGGTGCTGAAAACAGTGCAAAACCCGCTGTCATGCTAGAGAAGGCTGGCACAGGAGTGCAGCAATGGACAGAATAGTTCTGTCCTCTGCAGTAGACATAATTATATTGGCTTAAGCAGACAAAAGGCAAGCAAACCATTCGTACTGCAGAAATAAAAGCCCCAGAAAGACTATTTTCATTGTATTGTATTTATACGGTGCAAGCAGTAAATATATTAAATAAATTGTAATTTATTCCAACTGGAAAAAAGCACACACTCAGGTGTGAATCACAACCAGCCAGACTTTTATGCAATAATGAAATATATGTAGCCCTGTTCACCTGATCCCCATCCTTTGTATCTGGAGATAATTAGCATCAGAATAAGTCCCCTCCACTGGGTCTTGTGGAAATCACAATGGGGAAAATGACTGGCGTGGTTCTGTTTTCACATAATACAGTCACAAAGCATATCTCCACTCCAAAAAAAATCTGGCAATAAAGTATTTCAGAAACCAGCAGGTTGCAAACACTGTACATAATATTTGGCAGAATTTTCAAATTCTTGTTGGACATAGCTTCTTTTTTGGGGGGGGCAGGGAAAAAGATATGCAAGGGCCACCTTGCAGTTGTGATGGGAGCCATTCCCTCACACCCAACCCCCCCCCCCCCAGGAAAATATTGATTCCCCTTCTCCCATCTCTCCCCCCCCCCAGGTGCAAGTGATAAAAATAGGACATTTGAAAGAAGTTTCTCTCTCTTCCTGCAACATTTAAGCAAGCATTTCATGCCTCTCTAATGTCCTCTGACTGACTCTAGGGACAGCTTCCAGATGGATCCTTTAGCATTTCAGAGTGAGTTGAGTGTGCAACAGACTTCTGAAGTAAGTAAATTTTGACATTGTGTTTTAAAATAACATGGCTACAGCCAGGTCATACTGCTACAGATCTCTTGAACCCAATTCAAAGGTTAGCAATATTAGAGATTATATTTGACTGGCAAGCAACATTCTTGAAATTGGGAAAGAACTTCCAAAAATTGCACACTATAGAGCAGGGGTCAGCAAACTTTTTCAGCAGGGGGCCGGTCCACTGTCCCTCAGACCTTGTGGGGGGCCGGACTATATGGAGGGGAAATGAACAAATTCCTATGCCCCACAAATAACCCAGAGATGCATTTTAAATAAAAGGACACATTCTACTCATGTAAAAACACGCTGATCCCCGGACCATCCGTGGGCCGGATTTAGAAGGCGACTGGGCCGGATACGGCCTCTGGGCCTTAGTTTGTCTACCCATGCTATAGAATATCTTCAAATATGAAGGCTTAAAAGCTTTTTTCAAAACCCAGCACTGCTTAAAAAATATTCCTCTGGAGTTCTTCAGTGCTCCACAGGCAACCTCCAGCCACTCTTCTCGAGTAGCTCAGTAGAGGACATCCTGATGTCACACCATCCCTCCAAAAACAGGCATTCCAGGTAGGAACGGGGCAGAAATTCAATCCAGTTCACATTTAAAGGTATACTTACCTAGTCAGCACTTTCCAAAATGGCATATGAACCAAAACTCATCTGTCCTTCAAAATTTGCACATCTCCCAATCTTTCAATCTAGTTCTCCAGCAAGTATGCACAAAAGTGCACACACTCAGGTTAAACGTGTATAAAAATGCATGTATTTGTGAAAATAGCATACAATATTAGGGGAAATTTCAAATATGTATATTAACCCAAAGTGCATACAGACATGTGTATTAGGAGAAATTCACGCTATGATACTGATGAATTTTCATGACAACTTTTATATATACAGTGGTACCTTGGGTTACATATGATTCAGGTTACATACGCTTCAGGTTACAGACTCTGCTAACCCAGAAATATTACCTTGGGTTAAGAACTTTGCTTCAGGATGAGAACAGAAATTGTGCTCCGGTGGCACGGCGGCAGCAGGAGGCCCCATCAGCTAAAGTGGTGCTTCAGGTTAAGAACAGTTTCAGGTTAAGAACAGACCTCCAGAACGAATTAAGTTCTTAACCCGAGGTACCACTGTATATATAAAAAGTAATGAATAGTAATGTGTCGAACTGAATTTAAGATTGCAAAAATGAAGGGGGGAACCAAAATGGGCAGATTTGACCATACCTAATTCCAGGAAGCTGATAAGTTGGCTGGTGAAGTGATAATGTACACTATTTGTCCACCTCATAATTATTTTAAGGGAAGAGGGGAGTAAAAACCATTTGCTCTCAGGATTTATTTATGTATTAGCCATGGTATTCAAATGAGTTTTACTCACAGTAGAGCTATGGAAATGAATGGACCTCACTTAGTTATGTCTCTTCATTTAAATGAGTTTACTCTGAGTAAAACATCACTGAATGCTAGCCAAAATTTCTTATCTACTCTTCAGTATAAGGTCCAGGGTTTCCGTTTGATGCTAGGTCAAAACTAGGCATGACACCTGTATGTTGCATAACATTGTTATCCAAACCAAGCAATGCTAGGCCAGCACTACATATTGCATTCTACAAGGATGCTTTTGGAATGCTATAATGTGGACACACTGTTTGGACAGTGTTCTCGAAGCTAGCAGCATGAGTTTGACCAAACTGCGGGAGTCAGTGGAGGACAGGAGTGCCTGGCATGCTCTGGTCCATGAGGTCACGAAGAGTCGGACACGACTAAATGACTAAATAACAACAATGTGGATACTATAGTTTGAAGACATATATAATTGGACTACAATTTGGGATGGCTCTGGTCCTACTTGGGTGGTCATTTCCAGAGGGTGGTTCTTGGGGAGTAATGTTTGGCCCAATGAAGTCTTCAATGTGGAGTTCCTCAGGTTTTGATTTTATCCCCTGTGCTGTTTAATATCTACATAAAACTGCTGAGCCAGAGTCATCCAGAGTTTTGAAGTATGTAGTCAACAATATGCTGACTATTTCTCCTTTACATCTGGAGGTGTGGCAGTGGATGGGCAGGACTGCTGTCTTGTCTCTCTAATGGACTGGATGAGAACCAATAAACTAAAGCAAAATCTAAATAAGACTGAGGGACTATTAGTGGGTGGTTCCCTAGATTGGATTGATGGGAGGTTGCCTGCTCTTGATGGAGTTACACACCCTCTGAAGGAACAGGTATACAGCTTGGGGGTACCTTTTATCAGCTTTGGCTGGTGACCCAGCTGCACCCCTATCTGGGCAGGGAGACCCTACTTCTGTTGTCTATGCTCTGGTAACCTCTAGGTTAGATTACTGCAACTCATAACATGTGAGGTTGCCTCTGAAGACAATTTGGAAACTTCAACTGGTGCAGAATTCAGCAGCCAGGTTGCTCACTGGGGCATGAAGGTTTGAGCATATAATGCCAGTCCTGGTCCAATCGCACTAGCTGCCAATTAGTTTTCAGGCCCAATTCAAAGTGCTAGTGTTGACCTATAAAGCTTTAAACAGCTGAGAACCACAATACCTCAAGAACTGCCTCTCCCCATATGAACTGACCCAAACCTCGCAATCATCCTCTGAAGCCCTTCTTCATGTTCCTCCTCTGCAAGAGGTCTGGAGGGTGGTAACATGTAAATGTCACACTAACACAGGCTACAACAGTTGTTTAAATTACAGTTTCTGTTCTGTATTACAATGGCAATAGATTCAAATAAATCATGCTGGAGAGGCTCCGTAGGAATTTCAATCAAATGTGCGAAAATGTGCTTAAGCAGACCTTTCAGCTTCTGACCACCTAACAATCAAGATTGGAACTTTTGATGACCTAGTTTGGATCTGCAATCACATGCACATTTTAATTGGGGTTAAGTCTCTTTGTACTTGGTTTTCCTTTCATGGAAACATGCATAGCATCAGCCTGCCTAGAAATAAATGTGAACAGTTGAAGAATACAGCTTTCAAAATATCACTCATTTATTTGTGCATGACACCTTGCCTTAACTAATGCTAATCTTGTACAGGTTGTTCTGGCCTTGACAAAACAGCTGAATAGTGAATGATTCCAGTTTACAAGTACATGAACTTTCTAAGAAGGTTACCAAATGTCACCTTTCCTTTCTAGGTTTTTTTTTTAAAGAAAAACATTTCAACTAATGAGATGTGATGGTAACAAAGCTCTGATTCCTTGTTCAGCGTACCTACAGCAGTTCAGCCATTTTTATTAGTAACACCACGAGCCGTCACTGAAATCTGACTTTGCATTTCAATGGTATGTCTAAATGTCATCCTGACATACTACAAAACTCCATATTGGGGGGCTGTGCAGGTGGGTGGTATAAATCATAGCAATGAATTCATACAACCCTTCCTTTTCGTAACTCATTTGGGACCATAGATCACTACAAACTGAATGTCTTATAATCTGCTTGGCTCAATAGAGCATTTTTCAAGCAAGAGTGGTTTGTCATTTCATAGGTTCAAGTCATTACAGAGACAGACAATGCTATAGCAAAAGAAGACTAAGGTTCCACAGGTCTGGCATATTAGAGGCATTCTCTTGACTTGATGCTGAGTCTTGATTACCAACAATAATCCTCTTCCTCTTCAACCACATATTTTGCAGGGGTTTTCCCCCCTAGAGGTGCCACCCTATGTTCTGGAAGTTGTTTCTGTGTTTACTTAATCTGTTTTAAGAGCAGAATATGCCACAGGGCCTTTTCTGCAGTAGCTCCGAATCTATGGAATGTTCCCACCAGGGAGGCCCTCCTGGGGCCAACTTTATCACAGGTTCTGTGTCAGGCAAAGATGTTTCTGTTTCCCTGGGCACTTGGCAGCACCAGTGAATGGATGTTTTCACTCTGAATGTGTTTTTAATATGTCTATGTATTTTTATTACTGCATCACCGTATTTTATTCTGGTAAATAGCTCACGTTGTGAGAAGTGATTCATAAATTCAGTAAATGAACTAAGCTAAGCTCCTGAAACAGAGAGAGCCTGACAAGAAGGAGCCAGAAGAACCTGCGTCACACCACTAACAAACTCAACATTTCATTCGGGACATAAAGGGACAATGCATGCTCCATAGCGAGGCGTGGCGCAAACAGTGGGGACTTTCGTAGTGAACTCTCTCACAAAAATGTTGAGGCATAAAGAGTTTGGGGGTGTTTTCTTCTCTGTGTTTAAGTGCAAGAATTGATGGTTGGTATAAAGCCAGTGCCCAAGAGTTCCATTTTGATGATCTAAGACAAAAGCCCTGTGCAGTGATGACAATTAGGGCAATGTAACACATGAGATGGTGCACTGGGGAATGACTACACTAGTTATGCCCCCTTTCCATCACTATTATGTCCCCTTCTGTAGGGAGCCTTCTGGAAGCAAAAGGATCCCGACTTCAGACAGTCATCCTCAATGAGTTGGAAAGCAATATAAATGGTGGCAGAGGGAGTGTGTGGGACCAGCACACTTGATTTTATACCATCCTCACAGGTTTACGTTGCTATGGACTATGGCACACACTGCAGTGATATTTGAAATACAGTGGTACCTCAGGTTAAGTACTTAATTCGTTCTGGAGGTCCGTTCTTAACTTGAAACTGTTCTTAATCTGAGGTACTACGTTAGCTAATGGGGCCTCCCACTGCCGCCGCGCCGCTGGAGCACGATTTCTGTTCTCATCCTGAAGCAAAGTTCTTAACCCGAGGTAATATTTCTGGGTTAGTGGAGTCTGTAACCTGAAGCGTCTGTAACCTGAAGCGTCTGTAACCCAAGGTGCCACTGTATTTGAAATGCAGCTGGCTCCAGCACAGAGGGTGGGAGGTCATTGCAGACACTGGAGTCCATCTTTGTCTGGATGAAGCCACATTTCAGTTGGTGCAGAATTACTTAAGTGTACTTTGAACCCCTGCTTTCCTTTCAGGGAGCTAAAGAAGGAAGAATTCGCTGTAAGGAAACCTAATGGCTGCACAAACCAAAGATTCATAAACACAGTGCAGGCTACATCCTATATTTTCTCCTTCCAGTGCAACAATACTGATTTTCAAAAAAAAGAAAAAAAAAAGAAATATGGAAACAAAGGGGCAGGATAGTTGAAAAGAATGCCTGCATTGTTCTTTACCATCAGTCTTATTGGTTCTGACAGGGAAGTGTATTATCACTGAGGAGAGCACTCGGAGAAATTGCTTGATGCCCTAATGCAACTGAGCTCCTTCAGCTTGATGCTGATACATCTGTCTTTATTTTTGGTGTGGCGGCCTTAGTTTGGATAGCCGCTCCTTCCCCGTGCCCCGGAGATAAATGCTCCCTTTCTCTAATGTTCTCAGCAGCGGCCAACTGATTAACCGCACCATATTTGCGCGTAACTAAGACTGAGGAACCATTTGAGCCGTAGAGAGTTTAGTTTGTTTTGGAATGAGTTGGGTCAAATAAGGTTTTTCAAGCTCTTCATCAAAGTTAGGAAGTCTTAGCGAGGCACCTAAGGCACTTTACAAGAGTTGAGTGTACTCTGGCAGAGATCATCAAGAAAACGGTAAACTCAGGTGTCTGTTCAGTGAGGGTGGAAAACACACACATAGAGAATCTAGACTAAGCCTTTTATTCATTACCATGCTGGGATCCAAGTCTTAAATATAGCACTCTTGTTTAATTTATGGTAATAATATTTACAAGGATTCTTTAATACTTCAGACTGGATATCATTCCTAACACCCTAAAATGGGGAAAACATCACATGAGCCAGAATGCACAGAAGGTTTAGAAGCTCCTTCCTTCTATTAACTGGTCCTGTACCTCCCAGTGAATTTATATTTAGCAATTTTTTTTACAGTAAAAAGTATAGACATTTAAGAGATGTACATCCACCTGCAAAAAGAAAGGATCGTCAGTTGTGTTAATTATAACTTTCCACATTAATGGTTGTTGTTTTTTTTTAAAAAAGAGAAATGTAGCTGGTTGTAATGAAATGAAAAATGTGTATCTAGTGTTAAATGCCAGTAGCCTTGTTACCACAGCTGTGTCAATACTAGGGGGAAGGGGGGGGGGCGCAGAAAAGTATCCTTTGGCAATACCAGCCACTTTGGAAAACTGTAGGAGTTGTGTTTATATCTATCCTGAAATGTCATGTTGTAAATTTTAGCAAAGGTGAAGGAAAAACTTCAATTGAATCCTTTTTTAAAACATAGGCAGGCTATTCCTCAGTGCTGACAGAGGGAGATTTAATGGCAACATGGTTGCGGGCTGTGCTTTATTGTACAACTCTGCCTCGTTGCTTCTGAGCAGAGAGCTGGGTATCTGCATCAATGCTCATTTCTTGCATTTGTTTTTTTCAGATCCATTGTTGTGGGAAGCCCCTAAAGGGTAACTAAGATGAAAGAGGAGGGACAGTAAAGCAGAATGTGATCTACACTTCTGAATCAAATATAACTAGGAGTCTTTAGGTATTTTTTTTTTTTAATAACTAGGTTGGAACTTCTCAGAAAATACTTTTCTGATGCATTTCCTGATGTGGAAGGTGCCTAGTGATCCTATAGTTCCCAGGCCAAGCTGAAAGCAACATTTTTTTGTTCCACCGTCAGATATTCCTTCTCCACAAATTGTTGTACTTTCTTTTGAAGTACCTACACCTGGAAAGCAAACCAGTCCCAGAACAGAAAACATAACATTGTGAAAATATATAGCATTATTTCTATTTGCTGCTTTTATCACCTGAAGGCAGCAGCAAAATACTTGCCACAAGTGGATTTGAAGACCATTCAAAGGATTCCCTTTGAGGCAATGGTGGAAACCTCCAAGAAGCATGAAACGTGCCTCATCTCTGATGTCTTTGAACTGTCCCCATTAAAATTCAGGTAAGGTATGGTGAATAAACCACTACGCTTTGCCCTGTTCAGGAGTTCATCCTTCATGCTATTACAAAGTGTGTGTGTGTGGCAGGACTGGGGTTTCTGGCCCTACCCTAATTCCTATTTCTTTGGGGAAGATGTGAAGTGAACCTTCTCTCTCTCTCTCTCTCTCTCTCTCTCTCTCTCTCTCTCTCTCTGGGAAACCTGATTGTAGTGACTTCTAAATCACATCAGGGGCCTACATACCTAAAGCAGGCTACCCTCTTCAGACTTTCCCTCCACATATAGATGGTATTGCATGAGAGGGAAGGGCCACAGCTTTTCAATCCCTGGCATCTCCAGGTAGGGCTGGGAGAGACCCCTACCTGGAACCATGGAGAGTCACAGCCAGTCACTGTAAACAACACTGGCCTACAGAGATGAAAGGTCTGACTCAGTGCAAAGCAGCTTCGCGTGTTCCTGTGAGCGGCAAATGCGCAAATAGGCCTATGGTCCTTTAACCAAGATGCCGTTTTCTTGCTATAGAATGTGAATTTCTCATCACACTGTGAAAGTAATTACTTTATTAATAAGAGATGCAAGAGAAAAAGTGATATTTTACAGCCAATTAAAAGTAGCTGTTTTGACTAGTCTTGAGGTTTGTGTTCTGAATTCGTCACATGTAATTATACAAAACAGGTGTTGATCAACTGAACACAGATTGGAGAAGGCAAACAGGCCTTCTAATGTGAGAATTTGTTTTTTACTGGATTTGTTTTTTTACTTTATCTTTCTCCCCTCCCAAGTCTATTACAATAATTAAAAGTCTACCATTTTGAACTGTAGGCAAATATGCACAAAATCCACATATACAAGAAGGGATACAACAACAACAACAACAACAACAACAACAACAACAACAACAACAACGGTGATGTTGTTTCACTATTTATACCCCACCCATCTGGCTGGGTTTCCCCAGCCACTCTGAGTGGCTTCCAGCATATATAAAAGCATAGTAAAACAACAAACATTTAAAACTTCCTGATAAAGGGCTACCTTCAGATGTCTTCTAAAAGTTGTGTAGTTGTGGAGAGGTCTCTGTTTCCCCATGGAGAAGAGGCTATATAACCAACAATGTGTGGGGGAGGAAGAGAAGCACATCCCACCAGCAACCTTTGGGGTTACAGGCTCCTTGCTGGGAGGGTGACATATTCCCCCCCACCCATCTTTCTTCCATGCTTCCCCCATGACCACTACCACCACTATCCCCACCACCACCCATGCCCTATGATTCCTGTTGTATCCCCCCCCCCAATGGTAATGTCTACCTTTGTAGGAGAAGCATGACAACTATCGCTCTGAAATTTGGCAGGCATCTTCCCCTCAGAAGGGGAGATCACGCCTGCAAATTGCATCCAATTCTGACAGGGGGAAAAGTTATAGACATTTTCTTTATTTATTTTTTTGTAAAAGATACCATGGCTGCAAATCCCTTGTATCTGCTTACAATTTGACAGAATTGATACACTCTGAAAGAGTTCCTGTGCCTGTAAATTTCACCCACTTTACCCGAAAGAGGGGGTGGGGGGAGTTATGGCCTTTTTTTGGATTTGCATTATAGTGAATGAAGAAAAGAGAACTTAGTTTTATAAACAATGGCTCAGAACCCATGGCATGGATAGAACTGGAGAGAGCAGAGAACTTAAAAACTGATTTTTTTTTTACAAAATGTGCAAATTCAAACACAAGGCAAATCTTGGGTCCTGAGCTTACCCCTACATTTTGTATTCTATGCAAACTTATTTAATATGTACGTATATATGATAAATGCCTTTCTCTTTTTCTTTATGATGTAAAAAGCGAGATTTCCTGAAAAAAAGAAGAATAAAAACACCAGAGTTAAACCATCATAAAGCTTGCTAAGATGAAGGTGGGCCACCCATGAGATCAGCACTCCCCCCCCATACTTATAAAGCACAATCTTTCCAAGTAGGGATATTTTTATCCAGGAAAAGTGATTTACAATCCAGCTTTTCTGAATAAGTCACTGCATTCCCTGTGTGCGCATCTCTATATCTACTTGCTAAAATGGTTGGATGTTATTCCAAGTAAAATGAAAAGCAAATGCTGAGAAGGGAAAACATTCGGGCTATATGGAAAGTTACAGGTCATCCAAGGAGTTACACTGCCATCCCAATTTCTGAGCGCAGTGCAAGGTTCAAATGTCACAGAGAAAATACTTTCCTGTTTCTTCTGGACTTCTTGATTCACTCTTAACTATCTGCCATAACACTATTAACAGCTGGAGGGGGAGGCAAGCACAGAAGGTGAAGAAAGAGCCGTGAGTGGAGGGGGGGAGAGGTTCTCTTCATCCTTTGGACCCCCTGGGAAACTCAACAAATCTCCTGTACCTGGAAATGGGCAGTGCAGCTGAACGAGTCTGTGCATACTTTCAGGAATTAGGTAGATTAATTCATTAAAGGAAGTGAGAGCTGGACCATAAAGAAGGCTGATCGCCGAAGAATTGATACTTTTGAATTATGGTGCTGGAGGAGACTCTTGAGAGTCCCATGGACTGCAAAAAGATCAAACCTATCCATTCTTAAGGAAATCAGCCCTGAGTGCTCACTGGAAGGACAGGTCCTGAAGCTGAGGCTCCAGTACTTTGGCCACCTCATGAGAAGAGAAGACTCCCTGGAAAAGACCCTGATGTTGGGAAAGATTGAGGGCACAAGGAGAAGGGGATGACAGAGGACGAGATGGTTGGACAGTGTTCTCGAAGCTACCAGCATGAGTTTGACCAAACTGCGGGAGGCAGTGGAAGACAGGAGTGCCTGGTGTGCTCTGGTCCATGGGGCCACAAAGAGTTGGACACGACTAAACAACTAAACAACAACAGTTCATTAAAATGGAAATGGAAGCAAAGCAGATCCCTCATCCCTAGCTGGCCTCCAGGCAAGAGGCCCTACTCCTTGTTCCAGAACTCTGTGGGATGAAGCAGCTCCCATGCCACAGCTGTAACATCTTGAAGGCACCTCCGTTTGGGTTTGTCAGGTTGCAGCATTGTTGCCACGAAAGGCATGCATTATCATTCAGTGAGGGCAACTGAATACAGGTGCAATGACCTAATATTTTATCAACACTGTCAGCAAGCTGCTGCATTTTAGGGAATAAACTTGAGCCTTCTGAAAATGAAGTCCAGACTCATTATTTAGCTGATCAAAACAAACATCTTGGTGAGTGGACACAGGGTCAGTGGAAGGTGAGAGGCACTGAGTTTTACTGTTAACCTTTATTTCAACACTTCTCATCAAGAAGAAAATTCTCAAACGTTTAATTGCATCTGGAGGAGGCTGGCTCATGGAAGCAGGGACTGCCTTCTGAGGAGTTTTGCCACACTTCTGAAAGAATGGAGCATATTGTCAAATCTACAGGATTAAAGGTGCAAAGAATAGTAGTTGCCCAGAATTTGCCCAAGGCGGGACTAAATGCCACAACAACATGACATGCCACAGAGGTCAGGAAAACAATAGCATTGATATGGATGGAGCAGCAGCTGGAAATTGCGCAAATTGTGTGTTGTCCTTTTACTTGAAATCTTGCCTGCTTGTCTTTTGTCAGCTCCAGGAGCAGCAGATGTAATGGAGCAGCTATGATGAAGCTGGAAGCTGGAGTTATGACCTTTGGAGCTATGTCTCTGATTAGAACCAGGACAGCTGGCACAGTTGTTCTGGGTGCAGCCCATCTCCAAGCAAAAGAGCCTGCAGGCACCAGCAGTGGTGATGGGACCTTGCCTGGAGCAGGCAGGGAATGAGGAAAAGGCCCCACAATCATAATGACGGCAACTGGTTGGAGGTCGGTTGGTGAGAGACAGAGCATTGTCCATGCCTAAATGCATGCATCATTGATGCTAGGAAGGTGCCTGAGTACTTCCTGGGGACCAGCTGGTAGGGGAGGATCTAAACAAGTTCTTAAATAAATAAATAAAACATTTGTTTTTTAAAACTGATCGTTGTTTTTTTTAGGAAAAAATGTCCATTTAGTGTTAATGAGCCCTTCATTTAATTGGAGAAGAAAGTAACCGAGAATTAACCCCCCTCCCATTAAATCATAAATGCAATATAGTAAAAGAAGATCATTCAGTTATTTGATCATTTGGTTGCCACAGTGGGAAGTTCATCCATAAATGCAAATAGATGAAACGAGAGGTTCATGTAACACTTGTTGGGGTCTGGGTACCCCCTGCTAATTCTGCTGATATCCTATGGAGCATTGACAAAGGTTTTCTTACCTAATTGGTGCGAGATAATAGGTTAGCTGAAGGAAGAACAGTAATATAATCAGTTGTCCAGGCCCTTGATAACGATGGGTTACTTTTCTTGTTTAAATCTTTGGCTATGATCCACAATGATACCTGTGGTTTCTAACCACTGGTATTTGAATATAACTTTTAGCATCCTGGTATTTATAGCATGCTATTTATAAAAATAAGTGGGTCATAATCAGAGATAGTCTATCTATTTGCTCAAGGTGAAGGGCCTTGAGAGCAGACCTCACTCACAACACAATAAATCTGGAAATACAAAAGAAGCTACTTTATGAATTATAGTTGCCTTCACTGTTTCAAACTCTCTCTCATAACAGTAAGTACATGAGGTTTATCTGTACAAATTTTAAATAGATTTATTGGGTATTAACCTCTTTAAAATGGCAGCCATATATCCACTGATGAACATACTTTTAGCCCAAATATTTATGCTGTGCAATGTATCACTGTCTTCTAGCCAAGGATTTTGCACTAGGAAGAGCAAATAAAAATCTGCAGAAATAATAGCATTTTGGGAATGACTTACACGAAATCATTAAAATAATGCAATAACGTGTTTTGTTTCGTTTTTGGGCACAAGGAAAGACAGACAATGTTTGCCTCTTATAAACAGCTGGCAAAAACACCCAAACCCCACTTCCTCAATAAAAAGGAGAGTTATGTTTTTAATTTAGTCTCCTTTTTGCACTTCTGTTTCAAAATAATAAATTCTTGAGATCCTGCTGAAGATATGTAGTAAATGGGAATAGTTTACTGAAAGTTGTACCATGGTGGCAACAGAAGCAACACATCATTAAAAGACAGGCAGTGAGCTTGTGGCCCCCCAAGGACCCCACCCGCATGTGTGAGGGAGCTGCAGGGCATCCTGCTTTCAAACAAATCTCAGATCCAAAGCCTTGGATCCAAACTGGTTGGAATCATGCCCAAATTACCATCAAGATTTCCCAGCATATTTATAGGCAAATGTCGAAACAAAAAGCCCAACACAGCCTTGATTAATAGCACCCCTTCAAATATATGCGTAGAGCACGTGAATGTCGGGGGTGGAAGTGGGGAAGAGGGACTCAGTGGAGCCCTAGTCCCTACTTGTACACCCTCCTTTACTGTAACACCTGGAAAGTTCTTACACCTTCTGTTAAACCAGAGAATGATTTAAATATTTAGGCTAGCTTTTGAAGAACACTTGATAGATAGATTGCATTTTATCCCACCGTTTCTCTTCATTTAATCCCCACAACAACTCTGTGAGGTAGGTGAGGCTGAGATCTTACATGTCTGCTCAGATAATTTTCTTTCGGTGAGGTACCTCTCCACACCCTGACTGCAATGTCTAGCATGGCTCATCTATGACAAATACAGTTGCCTGCATGGATTTCCCCCCACTCCCATCCTCACAACAACCATCCTATAAGTAAAATAAGACTTAAGAACACATGAATGGCTCAAGGTCACCCAGTAAGCTTCATGGCTTATCTTGGAAACTGAGGGCCTTACAATTATGAGGGCCTGGGCCTTTAAATGTATTAGCCTAATGGTGAATTTAAAACAAAACAAAACAAGAACATTTTATTATTTATACCCCGCCCATATGGCTGGGTTTCCCCAGCCACTCTGGGCAGCTTCCAGAAAAATAAAAAATAATAATAAAACATCAAATATTAAAAACTTCCTGATAAAGGGCTGCCTTCCTGATGCAGACCCTACATGTTTCATGAATAGGGCTAGAAACAACCCTCTAGGGGTATATAGGTGCAAAGCTCTCGGGGTGGTGGGGAATGCTGGTCTTCATGAAACCATTTTTTCCCCTTCCCTCAAAGTTTCTTGGATGTTTTGCATGAACAAGGACCTCCAGATTTGTTTAGATATTTTACTTTGGGTGTATGATAAAGGATGTCTTAACCATTATAGATAAAAAACAACTCTTACATCATTGGAATACAAATGGTAGCTCTTATGCTGTTAGGTAAACGAAGCATCACATTTCAGCTGGTTTGCATGAAAGCAAATGTAGGCAAATGAACTGCATGAGAGCGGTTATATTTAACGGCTATGAACTTGAAACTTTGTTATATGTGGAGAGATCCATCATGGCTCATTTTGGGATATTTTCTTGAAAATTAATTGGATTATTCGGGGAGTATGATACACTCATGGGTTCCAACAAAATGTCCATAACACATTTAAGCGGATTTTTAAAAATCAAAACACATGTGGATGAGGCCCAGTGGGAGCAGGTGAGAATCTCAGATTCTCTTTGTACTTTTTGCAATTCACTCAATTAAAAATCTTTAACATCTGTTAACATTTCCCAACTTAAAACCACCCTAGCCATCCATTTTGATTTGGAGCCTCTGTACAGTAAGTTTCCATCTGTCTGCTTCTTTGCAATGCACTACAATTAACAGATGACTTGAAATCTCTGTGGTGTTTGCCCCCTCTGATTTCCCCCTTAAATTTAGACTAGGAAGCATCAACAGTGACCTAGAAGAAGTTCTCCTTAGGAATTCTTACATAATGATAAAAACCTTGGGTGCTTTATCTTGGGACAGCTTTACAAAGGGGATATTTTTTGTCTTCCCAATGCACCTTCAGTGATTTTTAGCACCCATTTTGCTAATGCATTTTTAAGCTGAATACTACTGAATTCAAATTTTAAAGAGCCTTTTCCTTATTCCCCACTGAATCCCATATTTCTATTCATAATTAGTCCATGTAGACTGAATAGGGAGATTACAAGAAGAAGAAGAAGAGGAAGAAGAGGAAGAAGAAGAAGAAGAAGAAGAAGAAGAAGAAGAAGAAGCAGCAGCAGCAGCAGCAGCAGCAGCAGCAGCAGCAAGCTACTGATTTCACATCACAGATGGAATCCTGATTCTTAAGACATAACAAGCTACAAGGGGGAAAAAAGAAAATTAGGAAAAAAATGTCCCTGGAACAATGAATTGTAATGGGTTGTTATTATGAGTCAACCTCTCCCTGTCCTGTCCGCCAAAGATATAAAAAATAGCCCCACTGAAGCTGAAAGCAAGAAGTATAAACAGTCAATGGAAAGCAGAAATCTACAATAATCGTGACAATGGAATCCAATGCAAATAGAAAAAAAAGAGATGTCGGTGGGGAGGGGCACATTTAAGATTCGTTGTTGTTGCTGCTGCTGGTATTTGGAAACAGGAAAAAAGACAAATTCCATTCAGGAAACTAAAACATGACTCATTTATATGGGGGGGGGGGGGTTTCAACCAGAACTCACCGTAACTCAGTTCTGGCACCTCTCAGGTGTGTAACTAATGCCATTATAAGAGAACAAGGGAGGCATTCGTGGTGAGTTCCGGCACCTCTTTTTCCAGAAAAATAGCACTGGGGAGGATGATGGTTCCCTTTGATCATTTGGTGAAAAAGGCCACATTAATAATTTTTGATGTTATCTCTAATATTATTGGTCAACCACTGAACCCAAACCCAGCTCTGGTGCCTTTGTCACTAGACTCTAGATTATTTCTCCATACAAAAGGATCTAATTGCTATGCCGATTACTACTGCCTGGTAGGAGGTTGTTCCCCCATTGAGAAGACCGCAGAGGTCCCTCTCTGACAGGATGGCAAGGGAAATGTGAGATCTGTCTCTTTCCAAGCATCTAACACAACTCAGAAGGGTTGTTAGAGGTCAAACAAAAGTTTATTCCTTTGATATAGTATGGTCTCCATATATCAACTATGTATGTAGAAATGGCATTAAGGGAAGACCTTCAGCCACTCATGCTCACTTATAAATTCTAATAATAATAATAATAATAATAATAATAATAATAATAATAATAATAATGGAGAGGTTATGCCACAAATAGCTTAAACCTTGGCAATGTATTTGATTTTGTCATCTGAAGGTGTCCCAACTCAGTGTGTCTATTAATGTGAGATTGGTGTAAGCATGTGACACTCTACAGATTTCGTTGGAACTGATCAATATTATTTCACGACAAAACTAATCTTATACAGTGGTACCTCCAGTTAATAACTTAATTCGTTCTGGAGGTCCGTTCTTAACCTGAAACTGTTCTTAATCTGAGGTACCACTTTAGCTAATGGGGCCTCCTGCCGCTGCGGTGCGATTTCTATTCTCATCCTGAAGTAAAGTTCTTAACCTGGGGTACTATTTCTGGGTTAGCGGAGTCTGTAACCTGAAGCGTCTGTAACCTGAAGCGTCTGCAACCCAAGGTACCACTGTATTCCACAAAAAGAGAATTAAGTAAAAATTGGCACTCACCCCGAGTCACACACTTCAACCAATCCAGTGACTTGGACCAAAATCGATGCAACACACAGGATACTGAACCGAAGTGTGTGTTCCTAAGGATGGTTAAAAGCAAAGGATTGCCAGGAGTTACCAGGGCTTGAATGGGGAACTTTCGGGTTTGTGTTCAGCGTCCCTGTGGTGAGTCATTGAGCACCATATGAAGAACTGCACACAAAGCAAAACGCTGCTAGTTCAAGTCCTGGCAGCTCAAGACACTATTCCATTTGAATTTATTTTATCTTTGAGCATGCTCCCTAGATGACCCCTAATTGGAGAAACCCAATTTAAAAAGAGTTGTTTGTCTTTTTGTTTTTCTGTCTGTCTGGCCTTGGTACCCAGTGACTACAGCTAGCATGTTATTATTCTTAATTACCTCAGTAAATGGAAACCAACTGTGCTATAGTTTGGCCCTGTTAAAGCAGAGGTGAAGCTCCCCACCCTCAGTTGGACTGCACCAGGGATAAATGAAATTAATTGTCCAAAAAATTAGCATATTGCAGAAAGGGTCGGCCAAGTGGAAATTCTCTTCACCTTTTGCTTTGAGCATTTCTCTTTACAGAAACTGTATTTACAATAAAGCAACAGTGCCGTTAGAGGAAAATGGAGCACAGCATCCCCGAATGACATTTGTACAGCTGCTGAACAACTGACATACAAGGAGATTTAGGTTTTCTGCTTTTTGCTCTGACTCCTGCAGTTACCAAATGATGGAATCAGAGGTGGCTTTAGGGTAGAGCAATCGGTGTGATCTCACTGCATGCTATGTTGCAGGGGGTGCCCAAACAATGCTGTACAACATGTAGAACATTTTCATCCCTGAGATGAAATTAGTGGCACTCTATATCAGTATAGAGTGGGTTAAAGGCTCAGTGCCTAGGACTTGCCGACTGAAAGGTCGACGGTTTGAATCCCCGCGGCGGGGTGCGCTCCCGTCGCTCGGTCCCAGTGCCTGCCAACTTAGCAGTTCGAAAGCACCCTCGGGTGCAAGTAGATAAATAGGGACCGCTTACTAGCGGGAAGGTAAACGGCGTTTCCGTGTGTGGCTCTGGCTCGCCAGATGCAGCTTGTCACGCTGGCCACGTGACCCGGAAGTGTCTCTGGACAGCGCTGGCTCCCGGCCTCTAGAGTGAGATGAGCGCACAACCCTAGAGTCTGGCAAGACTGGCCCGTACGGGCAGGGGTACCTTTACCTTTTACCTTTTTATATCAGTATCACCTACTTGAGCCTATCATCCTGGTCAAGTACAAAAATTCTTAGAGGACACACCCAAAATTGCAGTATTTTAATCTCAGAAACCTTTGAATTTATGTATTACATTTAGGGAAGCCTGAGGGGAAAAGAAAACCCCAAATCAATAAATACAACTAACTAACTGCAATGTCAGGTCTTGAGAGCCAGTGTGGTGCAGTGGTTAAGAGCGGTAGATTCGTAATCTGGGGAACTGGGTTCGCATCTCCGCTCCTCCACATGCAGCTGCTGGGTGACCTTGGGCCAGTCACACTTCTCTGAAGTCTCTCAGCCCCACTCACCTCACAGAGTGTTTATTGTGGGGGAGGAAGGGAAAGGAGAATGTTGGCCGCTTTGAGACTCCTTCGGGTAGTGATAAAGCGGGATATCAAATCCAAACTCTTCTTCTTTTTCTACTAGCAATGATACTGATTTAGAATAGAATGCCCCTATTTTCATCTGAGGAACTTTGGAGGGCATGCAGAACGAAGCACGAGAGGTGGGGAGGGGAAAAGTTTAGCACTGCAAATTGTGCTACCGAAATTTGATTGCCCCAAGTCTGCCACTGATGGCATGGAAGTGGGCTCGAGCTTCTCATAGATGAAGTGGAAAACCTGTCTCTACATTTGAGACCTCATATGAGTGAATGTACCTGTGGCTCCCAATGGCTGCCATTTAATGCCTTCTTGCAATGCTACATAACTGGCAGCCATAATTTTATTTTGCCAGAATGTCATCTGACCAATTTTACCCGATTATGTAGTATTATTCAGAGAAGGATTCTAGGCAAAAGGAGCCAGCTGCTCATAATGTCCCTCTGACTGATGCTTTACCACCATGTAGCATTGCTCCAAGGGTATTATAGACAAAATAAAAAGTGGCTACCATCTTGTGCCTACTTGGAAGCAGCAGATTGCAAGAACTATGGAGTAAGTTCACACCCGTCTTGAAAATTCAGCCCATTTCATATAAACTGTTCTTCGTGCAAAAATGATTTGGGAAAATCACTGCTTAAGACTAGGCTGAAGGTCCCTGAGTCCACCCCAAAACTGTGTGTATGAATTGAACTTTGTGAACAAAGAATTGATTTTGAAGAATTCAAATCACTTTTCAAAAAGTTGCAGACCCCCAGAGACTGTACTTCTATCCAAATTTTCTAATAGTTGCCTACAGTCTATAATTCAAAATAAACAATCTTCATTGGGGCCTGTGATTTAACTGGAGGGCAACAAATCTGTGAAAGGAAAGAGATTGCTAAAAAATAATGAGAGGTCAAGAAAGATCAGGGCAATGGGAAAAAGAAGTGTGAAATAAATGCTGTTATTTGACAATCCTATTGAAAATCCTTTGAAATATCACATACTCTCACCCATGCTAGGCAATATAACATTCTTAATCTAACTCTCTAGTCACATATTTTCTTCTCTTTAAGAAGCAGAAAGATGTAGCTGGGATATTTCAGAGGCTGTGAAGAGCATATTAACAACATTCACTGCTTTGTAAGTAGGAATGTTTTGGTGCAGTAGCAACTTCTTTTAGAAGATCTACATTTAAGTGAGACATTCAAGACAAAATGAAGACACCAAATATTAGAACCAAGTCAATTGAGACTTAATTGTGTACTTCCCAGATAGCTAGTTATGCATGCCTACAGGTACTTGGGGCTCATATGTCTCCAATACCAGTTCCCCAAATCACACAATAAACCAGCTTTGAACTGAAGCAACTTTCCAAAAGAAATTGTGCTACGTTGGTTGAGGTGAGGTTTGTTGTTTACAAAGACTAGAACATGCAACTGGGTGTAATTGGGTGATGGAATCCAAAGGTCAACTTTGATATGTCCATGCCTATCCCAGATATGGATAAAACACGCCCAACCTGCATTGTGCTTCTTGTTGATGTATTTGTTAAGTAAGTTACATTCCTCTGATAACCGCATCTAGCACAGAAAATACATCACAATAATAACAATTTAAGTGCTTATGGCTTCACTTCTGAGTACACTCTAGAGTTGGATAAACAATAACCAGCAATTAATTGAAAATGATAGAAAAGTAAAAATGAATCCTGAGGAACAATTTTAGTACCTGGTTTCAAACAGAAAAATATCTCTGCAGTTCTCCAGATGGAAATCGAATGACTTTTTTTAAAAGGCCAGTAAACAAATCTCAGAGATGAAACTACAGTACGGTACAGCATGCCTACTTCTATTACTACAGCAATGAGGTTTAGAAACTAAGCTGGTTGTAGTCTATTGGAGTCATGCAACAGGGGTAAGTCATTTTTTAATTGCTTTGTTTTGCTGGCTTCTATGTTCAGTCACGCAGGTTATCTTGACCCGTCTTTTCAACATCATTAATGCTCTGGAGTACAGAGTGTACATTTACAAAATTGTATCAAGACCCCTTAGACACTTCAGATATCCTGTTGCTCATACCTGTATCAGTCAAAATGCGTACACTAAAATAAAAAATTGCAATCTGCTGCATGCAAGACAGAAGTCTTCGTGACTTCTAACCACAGTACAAAGCAGGTAAGAAAGCAGCTGCAGGAACTTAGTTAAAGTCACTGAAGGAGCTGTTTGTTCTGAAAGCTTATGAATCTTAATATGAATCCCAATTAGAATCACATGACAGGTGAGCAGGAAAACACTTCCTAACCTAACTACCACTGGTTACTTGGCTCCATCACCCTCCATGTTTTTGAAAGGGAAGTTCTGCGGTAGGGAGGCTGCTCTATTCATCTGAACTTCCTTCATAGTTTAGAACCCTGTGCCTAAATTGCATCTCATCTTGTTTTTCATTTTGTCTCTTCCTACATTCTCTGGTCACTGAGCAAGCCCAATCCTTGTACCTGTTTATGCCATGGTTCAAATTAGTTGGTAGTGTCCATTGAAGAACAACTTATCCAACAATATAATCCCTACTGAAACCAAGGACTGATGTGGTTGACTTAACTTTTAATTAAAGCAGGTCACCAAATGAATCAGAAGAGTAATTGCCATGTATAACCCATGCTTAAGAGAAGAATATATGCCAGCAAGCAATAAAACACAAATTTAATCAGAACCCTGACAGTAATCTCAGTGTAACATTTAAACTAACCAATTGACCAAATCCACTAAACATAAAACAAAAATGAAGACAAATTAATTCAGGATAGCACCTACAGATAACATTTTCTTTGGGGAGAGAGAGAAAATCAAATTAAGGCTGGCTAATAAGACTGGTGGGAAAGCTTTCGTCTAACTATAATTAAAATGTGAAATAATTCATAAGGAGAAAATAAAAATGTAACAAATCCAAGTTGAAATAAATGATTCTTTGGTAAGTTTCCTTTGTGTTCCAACTTCATAAAGCATCCAGCTCTACTTCCAGTCTGTTGCATCAGTGAATTTAAGACGCATTTCTATTCTTCATAATATATTAGTTGGGCTCTCCATGTAGGAGTAATGTCTTTTGGCACACCATTCATTTTATACAGCATTTAATTCAATTATCTAAGAATACTCACCGCAGACAGGCAATGAACGCAGTAGCATCAATTTATTTATTGACTTCCCCTCTAACGGAAAAGACATTTGTAAAATGCAACCAAGTTTAGCTGTCAAAGAACAATTGGCTAATATTACAGAACAAATAATCAAACCCCCTCTTTAGAAAATTATTCTTCCGCACAAAATATATTTTCTATCAGCTCCACTGACAGGATCGATTGCATGCTGGTTGATTTAGCAGATGTCATAGGGTGCTACAGGAGCAGAATAGATGTATTGTATGCCCAGGATGGTTTTGATCCTCATTCAGTCAGCCTGTTTGAAGTGGCTCTTTCACCAGAAAATAAAAAATGTGCTAAGCCTTTGAACCTTATCATTGTTGAGGAGGAGCACAAACTGAACTCAAAATTGGAAAACTAGAAACCAAAACTGATAAATTTGGCCCTCTTTATTTAAATGCAAGATTTCTTTTAAAACTGCATTTGGAATTCAACCTGAGGAAGACTTAAACCACTTCCTAATAAATATACCAAGCCTTGGAAATACAGGGAAAAGAGAAAGGGCTGAGGGCTTCTTCCTGGTTGAAATCACAGAGCTATGGTAAAACGAAGGTGGCAAGATTTGCTTCTCTGAGAAGGTAAATTTTCAGGGAAAATTCAGCCAGCAGACACGCAAGTAAGCAGACTCTGGGCAAACTGGGGAGAAAGGTATTATTCCTGCTAAACTAATGTCCTATGCTCAATACACTGAAGTAAATACAGTGGTACCTCTAGTTACGAACTTAATTCATTCCGGAGGTCCGTTCGTAACCTGAAACTGTTCTTAACTAGAGGCGTGCTTTTGCTAATGGGGCTTCTTGCTGCTGCTGTGCCACCGGCACACGATTTCCATTCTCATCCTGGGGCAAAGTTCTCAACTTGAGGTAACTTTTCCTGGTTAGTGGAGTTTGTAACCTGAGGCGTTTGTAACCAGGTTTGTAACCTGAGGTACCACTGTACATGACTGATATTATACTCCTGATATAACGTGTGCCAGATCAGCAAGTCAAAACTGGTTCCCAGGTTTAGTCAGTGGGGGATATGGCAAGCAATATTAGGTGGCATTGTGTGACCCCTGGTTGGCCTCATTGTTCCTACTTACTGGGAGCTAGAGATGGTGGTAAGCTTGCTGCAGTGCTAACACATTGGCAGGAGCACTCAATGGGCTCTGCAGGTGCGATTGCACCACATCAACCTCCCCACCGCCTTGTTCCTCTGCCCTCACCTCTTCATAAGCAGCAGCAATGCAACTGACCAGATGTCAGGTCAGTGCCGCCGCCGCCACCCCACCAGCTACCGCTAGCAAGTTATAAACCTGGCTATTTGGTTATCCAAAGAGGCACCCAGGGAAAAATGGTCTAGAAGAGACTCCATCCTGTAAACAAGATACAATTCCCAATATTATTTCTGTATCTGAGAGATTTTTACTGTAAGGGGAGTACAAAACATTGTAATTACTTCATCAAAGAACTTTACCAGCAGTTCTGAATATTGCACTAATCACAGTCGTCAGTCTTATCTAAATACTAAGAGCAAATATCCTCCAGGTGTGGATCATTATGTAGCCAAAAGTGCACAATCCATGTAGAAGGGAAAGTTTTCAGAAGTCTCAGGGAAACTACGAAGCTGCAGAAGTAAAAAGTATTAGAAGAAGAAAAAAGCAGTTCAGTGAAGACTGAGCATGCTCAGTGGCCATTGAATGCTAACCGAATGTTGTATGGTATGTAAGCAGTATATGAATCAATCAATTAATAATCTAGTATTTTTGCCTTTGAGAAAGGTTGCTATTCTCCACGTGAAACAAATAAATTTTTACTTTGCAAAACCTGTAATTTACACAGAGTGTCATTCAAATGAGTAGAACCAGCTCAAAGCAGTGGTTTATTACTCAGTGCAGTCCCTGCTTAGTTTGTACCCTCTGCAGAACTACCCTGCAATATGCTGATCAATAATGGTTGTTCTATTATCTGGAATATTCTATTAAGAGGAAATTTATATCCTTTTGTTAGAACCAAATGAGAGAATCCTGGGTGGAGGAAAGTCTATTCCCCATATACTACATGAGGTCCTGGGCTCAAGAAAGATCCCTGCTCAAGATAAAGGACAGATGAAAATGGGCCAGATGTCTGACCCGGCAAATCTCAGCCTTATAAAATTATTCTGAACACTTTAAATCATTTAATTTAGATCCTGGCCTTTCTCCCAAAGGAGCCCAGAGTGGAAATATTTTACACCATGGTGAAAAATCAACAGTATTTTACACATCTGATGTATCTGCTCATGTTTCTCCTAGGTAATTCCTCCCACTCTTTCGGAGAGATTATATTTTAAATTTATGGCACAATGAAACCAAAACGAAATGGCTTGCTGCTCTTAATTGAACTGAAATCTAACGGAAGCTGAATGTGAGAGAACAAAGATAATAAAACATGTGGTGTGTAGGAGTCAGTTCAGGATGCAAGACAGATGGAGCAGAGGGCGAGAGGGTAACAAAAGAGGATCCTCTTATCTGCAAACATTATTCCCTTTCGTGAAGGCATTTCAACTGGAAAAGAAAATCAGTTTCTTCAGAAGTGTTTCAAAATGATATTTTGCCCACCAAAGTATACAAGTGGCTGGGGCTGCTGGGTGGGGAGGGAGGGGGGAGGGGAGTAACAGTATAACATCTGGATGAATTTAAAAGAAGATTAGGGAAATTTATGGAGGATAGGACTATCAGTGGCTACGAGCCATGATGGTTATGTTCTACCTCCACCTTGGAGGCAATATGCCTTTGTATATTAGTTGCTGGGAATCACAAATGGTGCTCACGAGATTTCCACAGGATTCTGGATGGCCATTGTGACAGCTACCACTCAGTCAAGCAGGTCTCTCCTTATGTTCTTATTATGTTACATAAATGGGCAGGAAAAGGGTGGCGGCAAGTCACTATTTGCTGTGCTTTGGGAGAAAACGTCCCCATGCATCCTGTTCCTTCTACAATTGCTAGTTTTGCAAAGAAGCACTGAACTATTTAATGGAAAGAAAGCCCACACACCCACACAACACCTTTGGCCATCTGACAGTGATAAGGTAAGCTTAGCCCTGCAGCAGAATCATAAAGAAATTCTAAAGTATCCTGCAAATGAGGCAGAAAAATGCACACCTCTTTCTGAGTGAAGAAAACTTTCAAGAAACTGGAGGGCAGGTTTTGGCACAGCTGAATCTGGTATCTGTTTGAGCAGAGGAATGTACTTCCTCAAAGCACTGACAAAATCACATTTCTCAGTTGCCCTGTTAGAAGGACATCTGTCCAGACAGTTCCTCAAGTACCAGACAGTGTTAATGAATCACTAACAATGTTGTTTGCCTGGAGCTCAACCAGTTACATGTCAGCTCCTTTTACTGAAAGACCAGACCTACTCAGCTAATGCTCAGTAACCTTTAGCACAAAGCATGCAGGATACGGTAGCCTTTAACATATATAGCAGAAAGGTTTAATCAAATATGTGCCTGGGTTAAGCAAGAGAGATCTGCCTGGAAAATCCACACAGGCTGTGTGGATGCAAGTGTACATCTCTATGATCATCCACATTCAAATTGCTGTCCTTGCCTGAGCTCTACTGATCTCACTGCAGATCTAGCCAGGAATATGTTTTGATTTCCCACTCCCAAGGATTGAAGAATTCCATTGTAAATGGAAACAGGAGCAGAAATTGCCACAATTTGCATGTTTTTCTGAAGTGAAGAACGGACATCACACAAGCAAACAGGGGTGGCCTTCACTATAATTGTTCTTCGGTCTGAAAATGTTTAATAAATGATTACATTCTGCATTGCTTTTGATATTTCACTTCCATTGAAATGCATTCAAATTAATTATGTTATTTCAGCCATAGCAGATAGCAAGTTGAATGTTGTTGGTTTTAGCAGAAGCTGAACTGTAATGGAACGGACAAAGCACTGACTGCAATGAACACAGGATGGGATGGAAAGGAAATTGCTACGTCCTTACACCCCTGACCTCTCCTTACTTGACTTACTTGATCTGAGACCTGTGATGTAGAATACTTTCTACCTATTTTGATAGGAGCACTCTGGTACAGAAGGTAAACACATCTCTCTTGCTGGATGCAAGTGGACTCTCCAGTGGAGTCCAGCATCTGCAGAGATCTGATGCAAGAAGAGATGTAAATATAAATGTCAGTAAATGTAAAGAAGAAGCCTGACATGAGCTAGACTCAGCAGTTCACACACCTCATTCTGCAACCCAGTTAAACCAGATTCATTTGCAGACTATTGTGAGGGATGCATTAACCTACCTGTTTGAAGCAAATAATACTCTCTGCAGGTGTTTGATTATTCTTTAGCTATGAATATTACGATGTCTCAAACCGACATGACTTTCAGCGTTCTGAATAAGTTGTAACATAGCCAGAGGAGTTTTCTTTTCTTACATGTAAATGTATCTGTATCTGACAGTTAAGAAATTGAAATATTCCTCTGAGGACCAAATTGTTACTGCGACAGCATCTAAATAAGACTACATTTGTACAAATGTTTCATACCCAGCAATCTGCTGCCTTAAAAATGAGTGATTTTGGTGAAACAAAAACTCAGGCCTAAATCAGTAAAAGCACTCAGATGCCTTGTGAAGTTTATATGGATAAGCATCCGATTCGATTCAACTACTTCCACTTTCTGCAGTGAGCTGACACTGGGGCACATTTCATTAAGAATTCAAAATGGCTCTGATCAGCTAGAGAGCTTGGCAGCAAAGATAGGTGTTATGTACTGAAGTTCTCACCCTGGGCCAGCAGGGGATACTGTAGATAGTTTTCACTCAGATCCACATATGCAAATAAGGGATTGAAAGTGACGTTCAGTGAATGGATAGTTACAGAAAGTTGTTACAGTTGTGTTGTAGTGGAGCTCTATATAAGCAGGCTGGCTGAACCCTTCAGTTCAGTTCTGTTCTGGCCTGTGAATAAACAAGAGCTGTTTGAAGAATTGCTGTGTCGTCTGATATGTTCACCCACAACTTAACAATAATAGCATTATGTGGAGGAGGAGGAGGAGGAGGAAGAAGAAGAAGAAGAAGAGGATGAGGAGGATGAGCCAGGGTAAACAAAGCTAAATTGGGGCTCTTGCTGTGCATTTG
This sequence comes from Podarcis muralis, assembly GCF_964188315.1. Taxonomy (NCBI): domain Eukaryota; kingdom Metazoa; phylum Chordata; class Lepidosauria; order Squamata; family Lacertidae; genus Podarcis; species Podarcis muralis. The sequence goes on from NC_135657.1 coordinate 41,248,814, forward strand.
CACCACATCACCCTGACTGCTCTTTCTTACCTCCCATTTCTGGTAAACAACTGTGACCCACCTGTTGGCTCTGCTGCACTTGGTGAGCCACTTCTGTCTTCAAGGTAGCTGGCAGTAAATCAATTGTAGAAACCAAACAGATATACCTTTTTATTGCAAATGAAACATTGATAAATTTCCATGTAGTCATTTACTGCCCAGATCAAAGGCACACTGAATTTACAGTACCTTCTCCCGAAGACTGGGCCCAGGGAAGGAGGAATCCAGCCAGATATTCCAGGGCAAGGAATTACACAAAGTGAGTTTCATCAGAAAGAAGTTCCTGCCCAGCATATCCACCTGGCTGGTGGTGAGATACAGAAAAAGTCTAGGAATTGATCAGTTTATTCCTATTCCATATCAGTTTCACATATGCTCAGACATAGATCCATTCCATCCTGCCTTTTGTGGATTTTTTTTAATTCCCCCAAACTTCATTTAAAATACCATTATTTATTCTTGCTTTCCTTCTTTATCTGCTCACTGTTGGAGTATCCATGTTCCATTGTGATTTTCAAGGATCCTTAGCTGCTACTTATGCTGCTTGCTGTCATTCTGAGTGTGCCTTTTAAAAGCTCTGTTTAATATTGTGTAATAAAGAAAGTTTTACTTATTAAGTTAGAGTAGTTAAAGTGCATGTTCATTGTAAATAACATTTTGCTTTTAATCAGCCACAACTGCCAGGGAATAATAAAGTCTATAGTAATGCTTACTAGCTATAGGAATGTTGTTTACGGATTGCTAGAATCAAAACATTATGTAGATACTTCTCAGTAATGAAGGCTGCAATTCTATACACACTTACTTGGAGCCACTCCCTTTAAACTCAGTGTTCATGCCAAGAACAGCATTGTGAATCTTTCTTTTATTTCATCTCCTTTCCTTTCGCAGCTAGTGCAGTCCACACGTTACCAAGCCAAGTTGATAATTTCTTCGTGATGAACAGTGAAAGTAACCTTACATGAGGTAATCGTCATCGCACTGACAGGCTCCTTTCTGATTTTTGTGTTGTTTGACAAGATTATTTTACTGATATTAAAACCCCGCCACCTCATTATAAACAGGCTTCTAATTCTGCAAATTTTCAGTTCCCCCCACCCTCATGACAGCTTCCTTTAAGTCAGGCCTCTGTAGTTTATGACCCACCAAGCCAAACACATCCAGATATTCTGGCCTGATAAGTACTGCATGTTTTGCAGCCCAGGCAGTAATGATATTTGTGATGATGTACCAGCTCAAGAAATGCAGATTGAGATTTTAAAACCATAGTAATGAAAAAAGATATGCTGCCAGGTTATTTTCACTGCGAGCTCTTCTCTTTTGAAGAAACTATCCAGTTTCTCTGCCTTGAAGCAGTAAAACTATTTGCTCTTTTTAAACACACCTACCCACACACCACACCGTCTGAATCATCTTACTGCCAGTGAATGCTTTAATCTCGTTTGAAATGTGATTTATCTTTCATCTATCATGAAGAAAGCACTGGCAAAGCCAGAATGGAAGTTTTGGCATTGACCTAAAATGAGCCACAATTCCATCTGAAGTTACTCCATATATCATCATTATAGGTGTAATTACATATGCATACAATACTTTATCATAATAACTTCTGTTACCCTTGAAATAGACACTGGCTTTCAGAGCAAATGAAGTCTAAGCGGAAGCAGCTGGAGCCCCATTACATGGTTAATATTTTAACAAGCCGAGGCAATTTTGCTACCTTGGTTTTTTTGGAGGGTGATAGACATTATCTGAAGCCCAGCTCATTTGTTTTGGATTCTCTGCAGAGTTAGGAGTGCATTTTAACCAAATGGTCAATCTTTGAATACGCAGGAAATAAATTCACTATTTGTGAAGCCCGAAGGCCTGAATGCTCAACACATAAATCAAAGGGCAGCAGATGCAGCGAGCCAGCAAAGCTGAAGCTGAAAGATGCAGGCGCTGCATTGACGTTTGAATAGTAATTTGGGTGAGGGAAGCTGAGAGATGGGAAGAGATGGAAAGGGACAAATGGAGGATCAGCTGAAATACAAACTAAATCAAGTGTCAGACTTTTAGCAACTTCATTGAGAGTACAATGGCAGATGCATACCCAAGGGGACAGGAGACACTGAATTATTCTGTTCAGCGCCATCAGGGTGGCTAGCTGACTGTTTTCCAAGTGGATGCAGTCTAGGTTTGGCTTCCACACTCCAAGGCATCATGCTAGGTTATGGATTTTCTTTATAATCAGATGTTGCACACAAAATTTACAAAAGATGGGATTACCCTAAGACCAAAAGGTGTTTGCAATATTGATTTGTTGCGAGGAAAAACGATCATGAATTTTAAAGGAGAATTCTTAGGGTTTACCCCTCTGGCAAAATCACTGTGGGCTTTGATATGCTTTCAGCCCCAGCCATAAACCATTTCAGCAAGAGTCTTTGCACTGAAGCCCCTTGCAATAATAATACAATATTATTATTATTGCAATAATAATACAATATTATTATTATAAAGCAGTTTAAATCCAAATGGTTTGTAATTAGGAGTATAGAACCAACTCACACCATTGGCTCCTCTGTCTACAGAGACAGCAAGCAGCTCTCTGGGGTTTCAGTCTTTCCCAGCCCTATCTGGAAATATCAGGATTTGAACCTCTGACCTTCTGCATACAAAACATGTACAGAGTGATGGTCCTTCTTCCCGCTGAGCTATGGTCCTTTTGCAGGATGGTGAAGTGGGTGACCAAAGAGGTTCCTTTTCTTTAAAGCAAGATGGATATACTGCAATCACCCAGGAGGTACTGGTGGTTAGGCAAATTGCTACTTAGAAATCTATGGAATAAATAATGCAGATAACTTTGTAGGTATTAATTTATTATATATATATATATATATATATGCAGGTTTTGGTGTCCTCGGGTATCTTCCCGTGTAAAAGTTGGGGTGTCTAGGCGACGTTTCGACGAGGTCTCACTCGTCATCTTCAGGCTGGTGCTTTCGGCTTCTTGTTACTGGAACAGAGCAGGATCTCAGTGTTTGAGTTCCTATAAATACTGTTGAGGAGGTGTGGCCTCCAATGTTTTGGGCAGAGAGGAAGTTCCCAGGCTAGTGTGCCTTTTCTTCTTTTGTTCCTTAATTGCTTGAGGGATATCTTGAGTGATTTCTTGAGTGATATCCTGAGTACCACTTAGGTGGGTCATTAGGTGTGGATTAGTTGCTAAAGCCTTTGTGTCTTGACCTCTTGAACTTTGTGAAACCATGAACTTTTTGAACTTTAGCCAAACCATGGTGGCACCTCCGGATACTGCACCCCCCTGCAATCCCTACACAGATCTGGCTGGCACAGGCCACAAAACCACAGCTCGCCCCTATACACGAAGCCAAGCCAGAGCACAACTAAATGTAGTACACCCATCTTCTCAGAAAAACTCTTCACAAAGTTCAAGAGGTCAAGACACAAAGGCTTTAGCAACTAATCCACACCTAATGACCCACCTAAGTGGTACTCAGGATATCACTCAAGAAATCACTCAAGATATCCCTCAAGCAATTAAGGAACAAAAGAAGAAAAGGCACACTAGCCTGGGAACTTCCTCTCTGCCCAAAACATTGGAGGCCACACCTCCTCAACAGTATTTATAGGAACTCAAACACTGAGATCCTGCTCTGTTCCAGTAACAAGAAGCCGAAAGCACCAGCCTGAAGATGACGAGTGAGACCTCGTCGAAACGTCGCCTAGACACCCCAACTTTTACACGGGAAGATACCCGAGGACACCAAAACCTGCATTCCTGTACCCGTGAAAATCTACGAAAGCATATATATATATATATATATATATATATATATATATATATATATAAAACAGTAGTACCTCGGGTTACATACGCTTCAGGTTACAGACTCCGCTAACCCAGAAATAGTGCTTCAGGTTAAGAACTTTGCTTCAGGATGAGAACAGAAATCGTGCTCCGGCGGCGTGGCGGCAGCGGGAGGACCCATTAGTTAAAGTGGTGCTTCAGGTTAAGAACAGTTTCAGGTTAAGAACGGACCTCAGGAACGAATTAAGTACTTAACCCGAGGTACCACTGTATATATAGGCATTAGACACACCACAGATGGTAGGCTGGCCAGGGAGAAAGGAGGGCAGAACTTTGGCACCTTTAATAGTTCTGTAGAAAAGGGAATTTAAGCAACTGTAGCTTATAACTAGGGATGTAAGAAGGTGCCATTGTTTGTTCCACCCTGTGTTTGTTGCATGCAACACTGTTTCCCATGTGTGCAATGCTACATTATTGGTCTTGGTGACTGCTGTGGCAAAATTATGTAATTTCTTCTGTAAATAACATTGTCCGTATGTTATTTCACCCCATTCATTTCAATGCATAGGAAATATGGTACAAATGGGGACGACATAATAATTTATGCATCATTTGTGGTCTGGAAGCAGCAACAACAGTAATTGCCAATTGTATTCGCTGGATTGATTTCCATTCCAGACACGGGACGAATTAGCAAACACCAGCAATTCCTGCTCCCATTTCTGTTTTTGTTGGACTTTTGGGGAATCCCTTCTTGTAGGTCAAACTAAACCTGCTGCATTTCCTTCTACGCAACTATTGAAGTTGAAGAAGTCGTGTCCTCTTTTTCATCTGGCCACCATAGCAAAAGGCACCAGAGAAGGCTGCTATCTCTTCTTCTACCACTTGGCTCCAAACACTGCCTGCCTTGTGATCGCTTTGCACCCACAGCTGCGGGGGGGGGGGGGAATCCTTCCCTTCCTCTACTTTACATGGCTCTAACTCCATCTCCTGGCATACAGTGGTACCTCAGGTTAAGAACTTAATTTGTTCTGGAGGTCCATTCTTAACCTGAAACTGTTCTTAACCTGAGGTACCACTTTAGCTAATGGGGCCTCCCACTGCCGCTGCACCGTCACTGTGCGGTTTGTGTTCTCATCCTGAAGCAAAGTTCTTAACCTGAGGTACTATTTGTGGTTTAGCAGAGTCTGTAACCTGAAGCGTCTGTAACCCAAGGTCCCACTGTATTCCTCTCCATCCTGGTAGGCAGTGAAGTAATGAGGTTGCTGGCAACCACTGCAGAGTCACACATTCCTCTAGCCTTGAAAAAATTGCCAGGAGTGGAGCCAGTATGCCAAGCATCCAGAGGAAGTGCTTAGTTTGCCCTAACAATGTGTAGGGACGCGGGTGGCGCTGTGGGTAAAAGCCTCAGCGCCTAGGGCTTGCCGATCGAAAAGGTCGGTGGTTTTGAATCCCCGCGGCGGGGTGCGCTCCCGCTGCTCGGTCCCAGCGCCTGCCAACCTAGCAGTTCGAAAGCACCCCTGGGTGCAAGTAGATAAATAGGGACCGCTTACTAGCGGGAAGGTAAACGGGTTCCGTGTGCTGCGCTGGCTCGCCAGATGCAGCTTTGTCACGCTGGCCATGTGACCCGGAAGTGTCTGCAGACAGCGCTGGCCCCCGGCCTCTTGAGTGAGATGGGTGCACAACCCCAGAGTCTGTCAAGACTGGCCCGTACGGGCAGGGGTACCTTTACCTTTACCTTTAACAATGTGTGGATCATAGACATAACTTGATAGGCCATTTCCGCCCCTTGCTGTGTGGGCCTGATACTGATGTTTCCAACATATGTGGGATGTTTCATCCTATGCCTTGGGTGGCTAATATGTGTCCCTCCAGATGTTGAGCCCCTCTAGACTGATGTTTTATTTTGAATGTATGCTGCAACATGTTCTTGGCACAATAATAGTCCATAAGTAGCGGACTCAGTCTGCTTTATTAGTTGTTCTGCAATAGTTTCCCAATGATGCCACCATCTTCCTGTCTGGGGGGGCTATAATGCAGCAAAAGTGGGGAAATGCTTCCCCCAGCATTTATAGTATGAAAAGTTGCAGGATTAGAGCAGAAAGTTACAAGATATAAATTAATTGGGAATGAAGTAGTATGATTGCCCTCAATACTTTGCACAATGAGCAAAAATAATATTGAAATGTGTATGATTGCCCTGATAGCATCATAAGCAAAATTATCATGAATACACAATGAAAAGGACATCTGAGGAGGGCATTGTTGGGTTCCCTACTTCCACCCCCATCCAGCATGGTCAATGGTCAATGGTTAGAAATCATGGGAGTTGAAGAAGTCCAGTAACATTTAGAGGGTGACAGGTTCCCCACCCCTGTCCTGTATTTTAAGAGCAGGGAAAGGGTTCAAGGAAGAGCTATACTCTTTTATGTTCTATAGCTAGCTTCCTGGCCAGAAAGCTCTCTCTTCCTCATTGGATTTAGTAGCAGTTGCAGCATGAAGTTTAGTTTATTAAAAGGCTGCTTTTCTACAGTGGTCTATGCCCAGAGGAGTTCATATCAAATAAATAGCAACATACAGCACTGTATCTGAAAAACAATTCATTACAAAACATATCAAACAAATTCAAATAGGACAAAGCAATCTAATCATTTCAGAAAAAAACTGGCATTGTGCAGACATGTTTCCTTCCAGCTCACAAATTCTGATATTTAATTTCTTCATGGAGAAGTGGAAATGGAAGGACAAACTTCGAGCCTCATGGACAAACCATGATGCCTGGATAACTCTCCTTCAGCACACAAATCTTCCTTCTGCTTCAGTCAGTTTTCTCCACAGGGGACATAGTTCTGTACATTTTGGTTCAGATCCATTCTTCTGGAGATGGATGAAAAGACTATTCAGGTTACTGTGCACTGAGCTTAGCAAAGAACAACATTTAATACTACAACACTAGAACTCAGGGCCATCAAATGAGGCTGAATGTTGGAAGGTTAAAAAGGTAAAGGGACCCCTGACCATTAGGTCCAGTCGTGGCCGACTCTGGGGTTGCGGTGCTCATCTTGCTTTATTGGCCGAGGGAGCTGGCGTACAGCTTCTGGGTCATGTGGCCAGCATGGCTAAGCCACTTCTGGCGAACCAGAGCAGCACACGGAAATGCCGTTTACCTTCCCGCCAGAGTGGTACCTATTTATCTACTTGCACTTTGGCGTGCTTTCGAACTGCTAGGTTGGCAGGAGCAGGGACCGAGCAACAGGAGCTCACCCCGTCGTGGGGATTCAAACCACTGACCTTCTGATCGGCAAGTCCTAGGCTCTGTGGTTTAATCCACAGCGCCACCTGGTTAAGGACAGACAAAAGAAAGCACCAGTTGGGAGAACCTCTGGAACAACATGTGTGGGGAAGAGAGGGGGGTTGCTCTGTCTGGCAAGCCACAATGATTGTGCTGATTGAATTATTACCTTAGTGCAATGGTGGGAAAAAGATTCATACATTATAGGTACCATAAATTACAGGGACCTTCCAACTCATGGCCCCTTCCAACTCTACAATTTTATGATTCTGTGATTATGATTCTATTCCTCCCAAAAACTTGTGGACATCTAATGAAGCCAGGAGTGGAAAGTTGCTTTGGAATCCCCTCCCAGTGAGGTTTACAGAGACCATTGAGTTGGGACACATTACAGGAATGGTTCGGTCTAGGACATTTGGCCATTGCAAGAAACTGGACTTGCTTGCTTACTTGTTAGTTTCCCATTCTAACACTTTTTGAATAGTTGACAGATACAGGGTGTCCGAATCAGAGTTATGATGCCCCTGCATACAAACAATTTATAGCAAGAGACAATGTGGTTTTTCTCTCTCTCTGCTTATACACTTCCTTTTCCTAAAAGGTGTCCATTCTAGCTTGACGTTGTACTGCATAACATTTATTTATGATTCTGAGTAGGCAAAGATGCCATTTGCAGGGCCATTGGGAGAGATTTATTATCACTCTCTGGCTTCCAGGTTGTAGTCTTTCAGCCAAAAATGATCCAAGATGAAGTATTGGTTAAAAGAAGCATGGCCCATTTCTGAACATAGCAAGATGTTAATTTTAGTGTGAAATTTATCGGTGTCAGATTTCTGCTAACAAAGGCTGAATCTTTGGTTGTGCTTGGAGACACTGCTGAAGCTGTTGTTCTTGTTACATTTTCCAGCTCTCCAAATGCCCCTCTTTGCCCTGTCACCAACTTCCTGGAACAAAGGTGTTCCTGTTTTGTACAAACTGCACTTCATAGTTTCTGTACAGGTGCTAGTGGCAGCACCAGAAAAAAATATGGACAGGAGAAGGCAGATGGGGCAAAGTGAATATACGAAGACCCCTGCTGGATCAGACCAAAGGTCTAGCTAATCCATCATTCTGTTCTCAAAGCGGTCAAACAGATGGCTGTCAAAAGCCCACAAGGAGGACAGTAGCCCAATCTCACTCTTTCATGAACCCCAGCCACTAGAATTCAGAGGTATACTACCTCTGATGCTGGAGCTAAGATATAGCTGTTATGAAGAGTACCCATTGATAGACTTACGGCCTATGAATTCATCTAATCCACCTTTAAAGCCAATTGCACGGTTTAACCATGTGCTGTGTGGAAAAAGTACTTCCTTTGGCCTATCCATTCATCTCCTCTAGATTCTAGTATTGTAAGAAGATGGGGAAACACCTGTCTATTCACTTTCTCCAGCCTATTCATAGTTTTATATACCGCTAGCATGACTCCTCTTACTTGAAGACTTCATGCCTATCCCAGTGTTGGCCTGGGAGGACTCTGATTTGGATGATACAGCAGTCATCTCATTCAAGGAGGAGCCCTCCACACTCCCTTAAATACTGTCTGAGAATGACTTTCTTTGCAGCCATTCTTGCTCCTTCTCCACCACCATTGCAGGAGCATGCAATTGCAGATAGGCTACAGGCCCTTTAAATATTGGAAGCAGCTCTCCCAGAGGGTGGAACCCCTGAAAGGTAAAGCCCAGGCAGGTTTTTAAAGGCTTCTGAGGACTCTAAACTTTTGCCAAGGGAACATCTTCTGAAACTCACCTGTAAGGAGCCACAGGGAGTTGCTCAAGGAGTTGCCTCACCTAAGACCCAAGCCCCAGCAGAAAATGATAGTGTTTTTTCAAAACTAAAATGTCCCAAATGTTGCAGCCTTTCCTTACCGGTTGTTGTTCCAGGACCTTGGTAATTTTGGCTGACAATTTTGAAAGTGCTTTCCTAGGCAGGGGTAAAGAGTTTTGTACCACATACTAGAAAGAAAACCAGCAGTGCATTATTTGGATGTGGAGCAACGCTCAGGTTGTGGGGCCGCACTTTTAGCCCCATGTACATCATTGCACAAGTCTCTATCAGCAATCTTGTTGTCCATGTATTAATGTTAATAGCTAAGGACAGATTTATTTTTCATACATTTCTTTATCTACTCTTTTAAAAAGCCATATACGTCAGTGGCCATTATCAAATCCCATGACAAAAATTGCCATAGATTTATGTTGAAATCTTACATCTAGAACATTGTATGATCTGGAGCTTTTCTGAGAGACACCCTCCCTCCCAATGTAGCATTTTAGACTTCAGAAGTATCAGCTGGACATATTGCTGAATCAATAGATTATCTCCAAATAGTACCCTGAATTCCAATATAGCTGCAGTAATTATCTATATCAGTTAGCAGTTGTGGGAAATAAGGTCTTAATTGAAAGTTTAATTAATGCAGTCATCTAAAAGCATGTTCTGGAGTGGGAACCACAGGCTTATGAGAAAGCATTCACACTAGCTTAGTTGAACTAGTGATCCTCCTTTGAACTGCTGGACTCAAGGCTATAGCAAAAAAAGAGAGAAGAATTTGGAACTCCCATCAAGTCCAAAAACATTTTGCCATGAGGGATACAAAGCTGCTTTTTGAGAGAGAGAAAGTAAAGTTCCATGGAAGTCACAGAACTTGTTCCAGGGTACTTTGGATCCTGACCATGAAAAGCCACACTTGGCACTACTTCATTTCTAGGTCAACAGAGAGTTCCGAATTTATAGTTTTGTCATGGAGCAAATGCTCTTGCACAATTATCTTGTCACCTTCTGCAGCAAAGTAGAAAGTTGAGCTCTGGGATGTTTAGATAGTGCTCCTGGGGACACTTGGAAAATGTAGCCACTTCAGCAGACATCTGTCACACCTAGTATGGAAATGTATTTCTTCATTCTGGAAACAGACACCTTCTCACTTGCTTAAGCAACCCATCTGATTTGAGAGCACCTAAAACTGCAAGGCAAAAAGGATTTTTTGTTCCTACAGAATGGAATGCACATTGCATGGGATAAATCTTCAACAGAATCCTCAAGAATCCCTTGCAAACACAGTGACTATCATTGTCATTTTCTTTTAAGCTTGCATGGTATTTAAAACTTAAGTCTAACACCTAATTAAATTCATAAGGTCCCATTTACACTATGCATTTAAAGCAGTCCAATAACTCTTTAAGCTACCATAGCTTCCCCCAAAGAATTATGGGCACTGCAGTTTGTTATGGGTGCTGAGAGTTTTCAGGAGACCCCTGTTCCCCTCATGGAGCTACTGTTCCCAAAGTGGCTTAACAACCAATCCCTCTTCCCAGGAAGATCAAATGTTTTTCTCAAAGAATAGCATTTCATTAGAGTGTATTCAGGCACTCATTTCAAGAATCATTGACTTTATTTTCCAGAATATCATGAGGGCATTTCCCCCCGCAGGAGATCTACTGTAGCCATGTGTTAGGAAATGGGAAGGTCATTAGAAATGACTAATAACACAATCAGTTCAACTGTACTGATTAAATGCCTTCTTTTAAAAACCTTCTAATAAGTTCAATTTATTTACGTAACTCTTTGTTCCGATCCCATAAGCCAGTAAGCACAGAACACACACAATCAGGACAATTGTCTTGGTTTCAGAACAAGGGTACAATTTAACCACGCGACCAAGTGTACTGCATTTGCTTAAGGGCCTGTTAGGATTCATGAAGCAATGGGGGGAATCAAAGGACTCTCGGATATGATATGTTTTGTGCCTTAGAGACAGAAAACAAAAATTAACAAATACATACAGTGCATCATTAAACAGAAAACAGAGAGATGTGACCTTGTGAATGGATCAGTGAGTACCCAAAGGGCACTATTAAAAGATATTTACAAAGTGGTTCCATTTTCCAGTTGAAGATAAAAGTTTTGCCTCAGGGCTATGTTCCCTGACATTTATATTAAATTAATTCAACTTTTATTTACTTGCTCACAGCCATTGTGGTGCATTTGTATGCTCTAACTAAAGTGGTCTGTTTTTCAAAAGGCCTTCCTTCAGAAGCTACTCTCATGGAACACGAAGAGACAGGAACGCATCGTTGAATCAATGTTGCGAAGCCACCCCCATCACAGTGTCCAAATGCATTGCATTCATAAGGAAAAGTCTACCAAGCATTGGCCACTTCAAAGGCTCTGACAATGGATGCGAATCCAGCATTTACCAGTTCTGATCCAATATTCCCCACTTTGTCAAGCTTTTAAGTGGATGACAACGGAAAAGTGCTTTTACCGCTGGTTCCAACAGCCTCGCATACTTCTTATATCATGCCATCCACCTGTACCATATGAATAAAACCTAAATTTAATTAAAGCTTCTAATCTAATAATGAATTAATTTTCTAACCTATGTGGAGATCTGTGCCTATTATTCGGGCATTTAAATATCCTTGTGCAGGTAATAACCATATTTAAAATTAAAAGCAATTCGCTGTGTGAATAAGACACAATTAGATGAGAAGTCCTTTATTCCTGCCTCAAATGTTTCATAAAGTAGTATAAATACAGAATTAATCACATTTTAGAAGCGAACTGTGATGAATAAATAGGAATACCTGACCATAGTCAATCTCATATTGGTTGCCTTCTCTGGCCCTCTGACAGTGGGATGGATCTAGTGAAGTCATTTCACTTGGGCAAGGATTTCTGTTTGAACAACAGAACTTTCCCTCAAAATAAAACTGCTCTGGGGGGTTGTGGGAACCCCTAGAACAAATTTGGGGAAATACATGGAGGGATATGTTGGAGGAAAAATTTCAGTGCACAAGCGGAAGTCCTTGCAATAGCAAGGTGAGTTCACTGGACGTAATCTAGAAACCCCAATTATCTTCTTCTTCCCATGATCCAATGTATTGCTTTTGGGCAAAGCCATAACAGACCCTTCCTTGGACCAAGCCTACACTTGTCTAAGGTGTTCTTCCATCCCCACAGAGATGCATCTAGCATCTTCATTCTATAGCTTCCATCACATGTTGAAAATGCACCTCTTTACCCTGGCTTTGCAGGTTCAGAATAAGTGTGTGTGTGGTATACATTTTCTATTTTATTTAATCAATATGGCACTGCTTTGGTTTTTAATTGTTTCACAACAACAACAACAACAACAACAACAACAAACTGATTTATGTCTTTTACTTGTTTTTACAGTACTTGTATGAATATATTGCTCTAACCTGCCCAATAACCATCTGATAAATAAATACAGCGGACGCTCGGGTTGCGAACGTGATGCATGTTCACAACCCGCAGCGTCCACAACCCGCAGAGCTGCGTCTGCACATGCGCAGGTTGCGATTTGGTGCATCTGCACATGCGCAAAGCGCATGGTACTTCCAGGTTTCGGTGGTCCGCAACCCGAAAAAACGCAACCTGAAGCGTCTATAACCCGAGGTATGACTCTACCCCATGACTTCAAGTGGAAAAGAAAAATGCTTATTTAGAACAAACTAGCGCGGAGCGCCTGTTCCATGACCCACAGCTGACCATGTGTCCAGGTGAGTTAGACCACCGAGTGAGTAATTCAATAACTGTGCTCACAGTTAGCACTCTTCAGACACCTGTATGTGAGGACTTACGTTAGACACATTTGATACACATGTTGTTTCTTCCACCTTTTCCAGAGAGCATCATTTTCTATTACTTTGTATTAAACTGGTGGAGCGACTACTGAGAAGGCCCCCTCTGCCGTTTTCAGCAGATGGGAAGGTTTGTGGGGAAGGAGGCAGTCTTTCAGACACTTGGGGCCTGGTGTCCATGGGGTGGCAGGATTAGTCAGGCAGCATTCCCTGCCCTTGTTCTTAGCTTCCCCCAGTTTTCCCCTCAAGCCACAGCCTCCTAAAGCAGCAGAGTCCTCTGAATAGATGAACTGCTGCAGGACTGAAGCACAGCTCAGTGCCCTTTTCAGACAAGCAGTTCTTTCATCTGCTTGCCCTCTGAATGGCCGGGCTCCTGAGACAGAGACATTTTTATGGCATCCCTAGAGAGATGGGCATCTAGGTCACAATGACTTTGGTGGCTGCATGCTTCAAACAATTTGGAGCTTGCCTTAATCTCATTCATATTGTTGAGCTGTGAATATCTGCTATCCATCAGAATGTTTTCTTTTCAAGTTACAAAGATAATGTACACTACAAAAGCATATATTTGTGGTACTCCAAAGCTTGTTAGAGTATGTAATTTGAAGTTACTTATTTCATATCTTAATAGCACAGTAAAGTGCTCACCTTTTGGAACAAAGAGCATTTGTGATTGTTACATTCAATTTTTCAGACAGATGTGTGAGAAAAAGCACCTTTAACACCATACTAAGAGTCCACAAAATCTCATTTGCACCTTTTGATACCCACTTTACACTGGAGTCTATACATTTGGTATATACATTAACATGCCTTATGGTTTTATGTACCTTATGTTCTATATTTGTTTCAAAATTTGATAGAATGCTTTTCAGTACTGTACATGGAGATTCACTAGTTTGAAATTCAAGGACAAAATCATCTGAAAGAATCAATAATCCACAAATGTAAGCTTTTAAGTATTCGCCAAACTGCTATTGCTGGATATATTAAAAACAAAAATAATGTTATAGGATCGGTTTTAAAATTAGATTGCACAAAGTTACCAATTCCACTCTATGAAATTTAAATAACTCAGCTGAATTGCATTGGATATAACCTATTTGGATGTGGAAAGCTCTGGCTGTACAGCTTCCAGTAAGGTTTAGAGTTTTGTTTTTATTAAGAAGTAGATAAATGAGGTGAAATAAATACTTTTTTAAAAAAAATCTGCTGGACTACTGCTACTTTTATGTGCTTATAATTAACAAATCAATTGACTGGTAACATTTCGAAACTCCTTTTTTGAAAAAAGTTTTAAAATTCATCTTATCAAGCAAATTGTAATGTTAATCTCTTTTGTGCCATGAAATTTGTAAGAAGAAAAGGATAGTTTATGCCCATTTGCCCAGGGGTCCTGAATCAGGGTGTCTCACTCGGGACTAATCTGCTGACCATCCACTCTGCCCTAGCTCTGTAGTTTGGAGAGTGGGGCTTAATTAGAGTTCAACATACATCTGAGAAGGGGCAGGGGAAGCAAACACTCTTTCACCCGGCCAAGAGCAAGTGGGGATAATTCTGCGGGTGCTTCTTTGCAGGAGCAATCTGAACCCCGCAGAAAGGAGAGTTAGATGGCAGACTCCTATCTTCTCCTGACAAGGCCTTTTTCAGTTTCCCTATTCTATGCCAGCCTTCTAAACCACTAAGCCTCTTGGGCTTGCTGATCGGAAGTTCAGTGGTTCGAATCCCAGTGACGGGGTGAGCTTCCGTTGCTCTGTCCCAGCTCCTGCCAATCTAGTGGTTTGAAAGCACACCAGTGCAAGTAGCTAAATAGGTACCGCTGTGGTGGGAAGGTAAATGGCATTTCCGTGCGCTCTGGCACTCGTCACGGTCCTCCGTGCACCAGTAGCGGTTTAGTCATGCTGGCCACATGACCGGCTCCCTCGGCCTGAAAGTGAGATGAGCGCCACAACCCCATATTCACCTTTGACTGGACGTAACCGTCCAGAGGTCCTTTACATTTACCTTTACCTTATTTGATGCCTTACCCTTTGACAGCCACGGATCGCTCTGGGCCTTCCAACCCGATCGGTTTGTGCCTGACTCCAACACACAAGTCCCTGTGAAAGTGCCTTATTTGCCTCAGGACTTGGCTGGATCCAGTGCAGAACCTGAATTTTATACCCTGTGACTGCCTTAGGAAAGTGATGGTAAAGTGATGGTTGCCATCCCCTCTTTAACTGGGCCGCAAGAATGTTTTCACATGCTCCTATTACTTCCCAAAGCTGTTTTTGTTGACTTGCCTAACATGCTCAGGAGGAGAGGAAAGGGATTTGGTCAAATTCTCCCAGGTGTGGCTGTTATCTACTCTGTCCACTAAACCATATTAGACTCTCTTATATTTATCTTGGTTTCAGGGAGGGGGGTGGCACAGTACATTGGCTTCTTCACGCAAGGTGAAAGCATGGAACAAAATTGGTACAGGGATAATCTTCCCTAGGTCTACTTGTGCTGGCAGAAGCATTTGCAAGATTTCAAGATATACACTGTGGCTCAGGCTGGATGCTGTTACACTGGCAGAAGGTGATCCCAGAAAGATAACGCTATATCTGCTGTGTATCTCTATATTACTGGAAGGCAGGTAGCTACAGTTCTTTGAATAATGTACATGTTATCTGTGCTAACGGTAGATATTATGCTTTTGCATGGCTTTGAAAGTGATCGGACCTTCCCTGCTTGCTAAGATGGATATGTGTAACAGAGAACCACTCCTAATAATAATAATAATAATAATAATAATAATAATAAATTTATTATTTATACTCTGCCTATCTGGCTGGGTTTCCCCAGTCACTCCAGGCAGCTCCCAACAGAATATTAAAAACACGATAAAACATCGAACAAAAGCTCCCCTAAACAGATGTCTTTTAAAGTCAGATAGTCATTTATTTCCTTAACATCTGATGGGAGGGTGTTCCACAGGGTGGGTACCACTACCGAGAAGGCCCTCTGCCTGGTTCCCTATTTGCATTTATCCATATAAATTAGTAAATGCAAGCCTTATACAAATGTGTGCCTCCTTTTTGGGTACTGTATTTCCACTGTTCTTTGGAGGGGGAAGAGCAATGTATAAATGGCTACCTTATCCCCCCACTGGGGCTGTGACAGAAGTTGCCCCTCCAACGCTCCCTCCACACTGCAGCTGTTTTTCGAAGGAAGCTTCTATTGGCATCAATGGGTATGCAGAGACCCCAATTCTGATCACCTCCCCCTTCTACCTACTGTGGTTGTGTGTGTGTGTTTTTTAAAATGCAACTTAAAAGTGACATGTTTAGTGTCACACATACTTGGATTCTGTGTGTTCTCTAACAAAAACGCAGGCACTTGCACAACTCTCCCATCTTGTCTGTGAGACTAAGCAAGGGATGGAACCTGAGAACCTGTTTGGCCAGAGTCTTGGAGGCCCTGATTTAGATCCCAAGACTTTCAACCTCCACTTTAAAGCATTAAAAACAGCAACAACCCCACAGCAAAACTCATCAATGTACATTTTGGTCTTAAGATGGGAGTTTGGGCACACCCAGTACAAATGTTGTAAGATTTAAATCCCAAAGTGGAGGGTTGTTGTTCAGAACCTCCTTGAGAGCAAATTATACCCTTTGAGCTGCGTGAAGTAGAAACTGAAATAAGTACATTTTCCTTTCCATTCCTTAATGATTCCCGTCAGCATAAGGTGCTCTCCGAATGATTCCAGCAATGACGCAATTGCAATAAAGATGCGGAGTCAGAGTAAATGAGCAGATTGTTAAGCTAGCATTTTCTGCAAGGGCTGAGAATGGCATTCTTCAATTGCTCCAAAGCTTTATTGCTAAAGGATGCAATCTCCTGGGAAGGTTTCGTAAGCAAGGCTCATTGAAATGAAAGGTTATGCGCATTCTCTCTATGTTTTTCTATGGGAATTCTCTCTATGTTGCGCATTCTCTCTATGTTTTTCTATATAGGAAATGTCCCAAGGGACTGTGGCCCAAAGCTCTATTTTAATTCCATTTTCTTAGTATTTTTACTCATATAACATACCACCAGTTTAGTACAAAAGAGCCTTCTAGGCATCTTCAGTAATTTTAGAATGACTGACAGCTCCATATTCAAATCTCTTCTCAGCCACAAAGCTTATTGGGTGACCTTGGGCCAATCACTGTCGCTCTAGCTAAAGCTGTGAGGATAAGCAGGAAGAGGCTATTTATGCTGCCGGGAGTTCTTTGAAGAGTGGAAGAATAATGATGACAATTCTTACTGAGCTTGGAAGAATAGAAAAAGAGCTGTCTATGCCAAAACAACAATGACCTAGAAGTGAGATCCAAGGAGCCTAACAGGCGAAGGAAGATACAATGGGGAGGGGGGCAAGTCTTCTGCTTCAAGCTTCTCAGAAAAACCTCTCTCTCTCTCTCTCTCTCTCTCTCTCTCTCTCTCTCGTTATTAAAAATGAAACCACAACAAACCATCTTAAAGAGGGCTGCCAGCTTGGCTCCGCGGCCATGGGTGCCTAGGGCTCTGGCACCAAAATTTGTGGGTTTCGGCCCCTTTATGGGGAATTTTGTGGGTACATGGGCACCCTGGGCCCCGGGGAGTTGGCACCTATGATCTTAAAACACACTCCTTTGTGGGGGACAATTTAATTTTGAGAATAGCACAGGCTCTTGAACCTTTCTGTGGATCTTTTCGACTTACATTATTATTTATATTTATATTATATTTCGACTTATTATTATTTATTGATTGCCTTTATATCCCACCTTTTTCTCCAAGGAGCTCAAGGTGGCATACATTGTTCTCCCCACAACAACCCTGTGGGGTAGGTTCAGATGAGAGGCAGTAGCTGGCTTGAGATTACCCAGTGAACTTCGTGGCTGAGTGTGGATTTGAGCCCTGGGCTGGATCTACACTCATGTGTTTAAAGTTAAAGTAAAGGTAAAGGGACCCCTGACCCAGTCATTAGGCCCAGTCATGACCGACTCTGGGGTTGCGGCGCTCATCTCGCTTTACAGGCTGAGGGAGCCGGCGTACAGCTTCCGGGTCATGTGGCCAGCATGACTAAGCCACTTCTGGCGAACCAGAGCAGCGCATGGAAACGCCGTTTACCTTCCCATCGGAGTGGTACCTATTTATCTACTTGCACTTTGATGTGCTTTCGAACTGCTAGGTTGGCAGGAGCAGGGACCGAGCAACAGGAGCTCACCCCATCGCAGGGATTCGAACCGCCGACCTTCTGATCGGCAAGTCCTAGGCTCTGTGGTTTAACCCATAGCGCCACCCGCGTCCCGTGTTTAAAGTTAGGATAGGGTTAATGAAGGGTTGTGGTAACGCAGAGGGGCAAATGGTGCACTGCTTTTAACGTTCTTAAGGTGTTGTTAAAATGTGACACCAGAGGGCGTGACAATAAGGCCAGAAAAACAATCTAAATTACTAGTATGCCCTGTGACATTTTAGAACGATAATCTGATATCATTCTAATCATGTTAAACAGGTCAGTGTAGATCCAGCCCTGGTCTCCCAGGTCTAAGTCTCTCATCACATTGGCCTTTTCTTCCTCCTTTCTTCCATCAGGTAACCCAATGCAGCATATGTGTGGTTCCTAAGTGGTCTCCCATCTGGGCACTGAACAGAAATAGAATGGATTGGTGCTGACAAGAGGGTGAAGGTGGTGACTATAGCCTGGGACCCCCACCCCCTGAAACCCAAAATGGAGTGTGAGGGCCAAAAGAATGTCAAAAGAACTAGGCAAAGAGAAAGCGTGTTCTCACTAAGGGAGAGCACGTGTTGCGGCTGGGGCCAGGCAAAGCACCCTTTAGTTGCCAGGCAGAATCGTGGGAAAGGAACTGGCCAGGATTGGTGTTGGTGTTGCTGGGGCAAATTGTATGTTGCCAATTTGGGGGTGGAGATCAGAGGATATTTAAGCAAGGCCCACAGAAAGTTGCTTTCTCTTTTGCTGTGGGCATCGGATCACCCGCCCGCCCTCCCTTGTTTGGGCTTCGCTTTGACCTTGCTATTGCCTGTCATGGGGTCGTTCGCATTGATGCGGGGGCCCGGTAGGAATTTTGCCATATGGCTGATTAGTGTGTGCCATTTGGTTTTTGCCTACCGCGTAGCAAATCGTCACAACTTGTAAGGTTGGCGTTTAGGCATTGGTTTAAATTGGTTGGTGGAGGGGCATGGATTGGCTGTGCCTGCCCCTCAGGTGATGCTGCTGCACGGGAATTCCGTTAAAGTAATTCAGGGGCTTACTATCCTTTTGTCCAAACCCCTGGAATCGGGTTTGGGCCGAGTAAGGCCCCTAGGAGCATGTGGGGAGAAGCTGAGGGTCTGTGTCGCAGCTCCAGTTATCCCGGAACTTGTTCCTCCACACTGGCTTCCGCTGGAATCCGGAAGTCAGTTCTGTCCCCAAGGCGGGGGGACAGATAGTCTTAACCAATGCCTAAGCAACCACTCACAATTATGTATGATAATAAAGTTGTGGCCAAAATTATGCCAAAAACCTTAAACAAAAATTATGTGTGAAGTGTGAGTTATTGGGGAAGGGGTGTTTTGGGTCACCTCAGCACGCAAAGTAGATGCCACAGAAAGGAAGGTGTTTTAGATTGTTCTTAACACACCCTTTTGTCCTGAAAGTAGTCCTGCAAAGAACACTCCATATATTATCAGATATATATACTTTTTTTTATGAAGACACCCTGAGTCCGAAGTTAATACAGAAATTTAAAGGTAATACCCAGATACTGCAAAGCAGAGAATTTAAATAAATGTATTGTCAGACTCAAGTTGGTACCCAAAAACATTTGTTTCTAAAAGAATGTTGGAATGAAACGGAAAGTGAGTGCCTGTTCCATCCACAGAATTGCCTGGCACCAGGCTACGTACAGTAATTACTTTTTTATCCCCAATGAAAAGGAAAGTTTAAAGCTCCAGTCTAAAGGGAATGTAACATTCATCAGACCTTACACATTTTAAAACGAGCTATTTCAAAATAGATTTCTCACAAAAGGCATTGTGAATGTAAGCCATCTATTCCAAAGTCTTTTGCGCAACACATTGCTCACTCCGTGCTTAATATCCGTGGTGCATGTAGGGATTCTTTATCTAGGGACTGTAAAACTGAAGAGCTGGAACAATGTCAAACCCCAACTAATCCAACCTTCACACTCATATCAATGGAAGTTTAAGTTTCCATATATACTGAGAATCTATATGAAAAGCACACTGGCTAAGACTGTACTTGATATGCTCAGCAGAAATACCTCCCCACTATGCAGTGGCATAGCATGGGTTGTCAGAGCCTGGGGCCATACAGAGGAAGGTGGTGGGAGGGAAACAGACAAAGTATGCATGCGCATTCAGCTGCCTAACGGCATCCATGTCACCCAGGTTAAGAGAAGGTTTGTGGCCCAAGATAGCTTGATGAGCTCCATAAATGAGCAAGGATTTTATCACACAGTCTATTATTTTCAGGTAGGTAGCTGTGTTGGTCTGACGCAGTTGAAATATATACATGAAAAATAAAAAATAAATGTCCAGTAGCATCTTAGAGACCAACTAAGTTTGTTCTGGGTATAAGCTTTCGTGTGCATGCACACTTCTTCAGATATATTCTTCAGGTATCTGAAGAAGTGTGCATGCACATGAAAGCTTATACCCAGAACAAACTTAGTTGGTCTCTAAGGTGCTACTGGACAGTGTGTGTGTGTGTGTGTGTGTGTTTGTGTGTAGTCTATTATTTGTTTTCAAAGTCATGGGAAGAGAAGGGGGAAGGGAGAAGGAGAAACTGTGACTGATTTCTCTAAACTCATAGTGTTTTCGCCCTTGATTGCTCCCACATTTAAAGCACATTTAAAACACATGGCTTCTCCCAAAATCCTGGAAACTGTAGTTTATCATTCACCAAGCTAGAGTTCCCTGCACCTTTAACAAACTACAGTTCCCAGAATTCTTCAAGGGAAGTCATGTGCTGGTGTATGGTGTAAAGTCAGCCTTACTGTATGACATTTTCAGCATATGGTGTGAGTCAACACATAACCAATCTGGCAGTTTAGATTATACTCAATTCAGGCTGGTCAGGCTTCAGATTGAAAGGATTGTTTGGGTCCAGCCCATAGACCTTACAGACTGACCTATAATTTATATCCCTTATACTTCAAGCTAGTGCTCATCATAGAGGCTCCCTTTTGCTTCAGACAAGGTCAGGTAGTGTCTCACTTTGATTCTGGATTCGGGCTTTCCCGCTAGTGGTTTGCTGATAAAAGAATCATGTGACGGGAAGAAAGCAGGATAAGAGAGAGATGACTATGAAATACAGTTCAATAAATAAAAGCTGAAAGGGAGCCAGACAGTACCAAAACATTCTGTTCAGCACCATAAGTTGCACACAGCAGTAGCTTTGATCCACCTCCATACAAACAATATACACAGATTGCAAAATAGATTTTTTTTGGGGGGGGGGGAATGCTATAAAATGCTGCTATCGTCTCTCTGTAGTTTTGAAAACAAAAATATGCTGTTGTGTGCTAGATCTAAAAAGAGAAAGGGAAGGCATTGCCTTCAGTGTAAATAAAGCAGCAAGATTCAGAGTCTAAAGGAACAGAAATAAGTGCCTTGCCTCCTTTTTATTTCAACAACAGCCCTACATGCTGAATATTCAGGTATTCATCAAGCCACGGCTTAACTCCTTTATGCTTTCCCATCTCTACTATTTTTCTTGGCTTCCTTCTTATCCATATAATCTCAGAGAAAGTGGCAATGGGAAATCTGTTTTAAACCTGTCCAAATCTCTTTCTATCATTGCATATCCAAAGGAAGTTCATACCTTAATTCGCTAGATGTCCTCATTTTTGTGCACCAATACGGTCTCCTTTCACGAGACTTTCTTTCATGCAAAGTTCACACAGGAAGAGACTTCCATGCTATTGTTTCAGTCTCCTTGTCAAGGTGTGCTAATGTTCAGTAGTACAAGCATCTGGTTGGCCACTGCAAAAACAGGATGCTGGGTAGATGGGTCTTTGGCTTGATCACCAGGGTACTTCTTACGTTGTGGGTAGGACTGATCCATGATTCCCACACACACACCTCCATATAGCATATGGCCATTTCAGTGGCTTACATGGTAGGACAAAGCATTATGAATTGTGTGGGGGAATAATTATCAGTTAGGGAAGGGGCATAGTGTGCTTTGCATGCAGAGGGTCCAGATTTGGTTACTGTCATCTCTAGGTAGCTCTGGGAGAGATACCTGCCTGAAACCTTAGAGAGCAGCTGCCAGTCAGTCCAGACAATATTGAGTAAGATGGACCAATGGTCTAAGGCAGCTTCCTATGTAGAAATATAGGAACAATGCTACCTTATCTGACTGCACACTCAGCTCATTCTTCAAAGCACATTTAGAAACCCTCTTCTCAAAAATAGCTGTAAGTTGCTGTAATGATGTAAGTTGCATTTACAGAGGAGCCAATCTATCAATTGTGGTTCCTCTGTTTTTCATTTGTCCAGTCTTAGGTTTAGTTTCCCACATTTCCACATTGGTCTACATTTCTCTTCCTTTTTAAGTCCTCGTGAGAATTCACCAGCTTTTTGACATGAATTTCTCCTAATATACACATTTTTTTGCATGGCGTTTTGACTAACGTGAACATTTTTGCAAAGCAAGTTACCTTAATATAATGCATTTCATAAGCTGTTTTCACTAATATGTGCATTCGCATGCACACTTTACTCTAGCATATGCATGTTTGTATAGGTTACTTGGTTGGAGAACTGTGCTGCAGAATTCAGAGAGGTGGCCATTTGGAAGAACTGCTGTGTTTTGGTCCGCATATTGTTTGGAAAAGTGTGAATTAGGTAGGTTCACCTTTAACTGTGAACAGAATTGAATCCCTTCCCCCAGTCCCTAGCTGTATTTCTTTGGAATCTAAAAGCCATGCATATTTCTTCCTTTCTTCTACTGCAAGCTGAAATGAAACCGGCAGGTTATAGGAGCCCATTCAGCAGTGGGCAGAAAGGAGGAAATGAAGGGAGAGCAGCTTTCAATGATTTGCTTTTCATTATACTCCGTATAATACTCTTACGCAGCCCTACTGATTTTGGCAGGCTGAGCAAAATGGTAAGTGGTGAAATTTACTTGCTTTCTTGCATCGTCACTTTCAGAGATGTGGCATGGTGGCCTGTGTGTTCAGCAGCACTCGATAGCTGCTCAAAATCCAGGTGCTAACTTTCTGGCTGGAAGCATATATTCGGTGGTCAACTGATGCTTGGAAACCTTGGCTGCAGCATCATGGCAGCAAAGCAGCACCAGAAGGGGGCAATTTGCAGAGAAAGGATGCTGGCTTCTTCTGCCCACCGCTTCCCCCTTAAAAATCTCTCCTTCCATGTAACCTATAGAGTTTTTGTGAGATCAAAATAAGGGAGTGCCAAGTACTGCAACCTGAGATCTGTAAGGATAAAAAAATATACCTACCCATAAAGTAAGGTAAAGGTAAAGGTACCCCTGCCCGTACGGGCCAGTCTTGCCAGACTCTAGGGTTGTGCGCCCATCTCACTCAAGAGGCCGGGGGCCAGCGCTGTCCGGAGACACTTCCTGGTCACGTGGCCAGCGTGACATCGCTGCTCTGGCGAGCCAGAGCCGCACACGGAAACGCCGTTTACCTTCCCGCTTGTAAGCGGTCCCTATTTATCTACTTGCACCCGGGGGTGCTTTCGAACTGCTAGGTTGGCAGGCGCTGGGACCGAGCAATGGGAGCGCACCCCACCGCAGGGATTCGAACCGCCGACCTTTCGATTGGCAAGCCCTAGGCGCTGAGGCTTTTACCCACAGCGCCACCTGCGTCCCACCCATAAAGTAATATTCCCTTTTTACGCTGGCAAATCCTCCATGTTTATATGTGTGAAGCTGATATTTTAGTGTGGCACTATTTGCACTTTGGAATTCCCTGCCTATCGATGTTGGGTAAGCATCCTTGCTATGTTGGTTTAGACTCCTGTTGAAAACTTTATTTCAGCCAGTCTACCTGGGCATGTAATTTAATTACAGTGGTACCTTGGGTTACATACGCTTCAGGTTACATACGCTTCAGGTTACAGACTCTGCTAACCCAGAAATAGTACTTCAGGTTAAGAACTTTGCTTCAGGATGAGAACAGAAATTGTGCTCCAGTGGTGCAGCAGCAGCAGGAGGCCCATTAGCCAAAGTGGTGCTTCAGGTTAAGAACAGCTTCAGGTTAAGAACAGACCTCCAGAACGAATTAAGTACTTAACCCGAGGTACCACTGTACATGTATCTGCTTTGAAAATTTTGCTCCTTTTATCTGAGCTTTATTGACAATTATATTATTTTTTACATGATATTTATGTTTACTTTAAAAAAAACCCAATAAAGGTTTCAAGAGAAAAGAATTAAGTAATATATCCAATTTGTCAATCTTTTCAAGGCACCATGAGCATTGTGTCTGATTCACACATGACCTTTCACCACTTACATTCCTCATATGAGAGGCCTTGTGGTATGAACAGTGTGTTGCAAATGCTCAAAGAAAGGAGTTGCCTTGGCACCAAACACACACACACACACACACACACACACACACACACACAATTTGATGAATACTCTTCTTAAAACTCGCATAATACACGTATGAGGGCAAATAATTTTACTTGCCTCTCCCCCCCTCACACACACAAATTGAAGCCAAAATTATTCTATTGGGAACTTATTAGCTCAACTGTATCAATGCGCTTTCACTGAAGTTCACTTCGCATTTTCAAAGGTAAACGACACATTCTACCTTTATTTATTTAGCCACCCCATTCCATTTCTAACCTACCCTTTGCCATGTAAGTGAATTCAGGATATATCAAATTTTAAACAAATACAAGCAAACATTTTTTAAAAATGCTCATTATTTTACTGGGCACATTTTGGTTATTCAGAATGCTGCCACAATTATGATTGTAGCAAATATACCTTACTGTACCGGCTAAATCAGCGGGGGGCGGGGTGAGCTGTGGCCTTCCAGAGGTTGTGGTCGACTCCCAAGTCTCACCCAGACCCAATGAACCTAGTCAATGGGTGATGATGATGGAAGTCTAGCAAAATCTGGAAGGTCACATGCTTCTTCTACCCAGCCTGGTTTAAATGATATGGAAAATCCCGCATTCTAACAGCCTGACTAGCAGCCAACATTTTTAAATAGTTACATGTGTGTGAAATGGTCACGCCAATTGCCATTTAGCTAATCTTACCTAAATGCAATAATCTCACAACAGCCAAGAGAGAGATGGGTAACAATATTTCCGTTAACATATAGCAGAGTCCAGCTATGTCCTGAAAATGCTTATTAAATTCCCTCCGGTTATGGTGTGAAGATGTTCCCTGATGGTTTGAAATCACTTGTTTTAAAATTCCATTATTTTTGCCTACAATAATTCCACTAGATAATAACTGTTGCTTAGAGATTCTTCTTCTTTTGCTGCCACTCAGCTTTCTTTGATATACCAGCAGGTGCTGTCCAAGACTCCATTTAGGAAATTATCCATCCATTTCTGAAATGAATCACTTTCTCACATCCGGCAAACAGAAACGGGGGGGGGGGGGAGCATTTACAGAGGTTTGATCTACTCCTGCAGGTATAATTTGATTCTAGGTAACAATGCTTATCATTGAGGCTATGTCCAGGGTTTTGTTTTGTTTTTTAAATTTTTTCCCTAGCAATTCATTGTATTAAATATTTGTGTTAATGAAATCCTGCTAAATTTGCTGTTATTTGTGCATATTTAAATGAGTTCAGTCAGAGCCTATTAAAAACTGCTTTATTCCTAAAGCACCTTTTGTCAAATTTCCTGCATATTTCCATTTCGACTCAGTGTCTTTAGTCTACATCTATGATTTTTGGTCTTTGTAATAGCCGATTATTAGTATTTCTATCTTTCAATTATATTCCTAACATTGAGCATTCCATGGCATGTTGTCTTACTCTTAAGAAGTACACCTCTACCATGTGCCTCTTACTCACATTTTCTCCAAAGTAAAAAGCCCCAAATGTTACCTTTCCTCACAAGTGAGTTTTTTCATCCCCTTGATTATTTTGCATGCCCTTTTGTGAACCTTTCACAGTTCTGCAAGATCCTTTTCGAGTTGAGGTGACCAGAACTGTATAAAGCATTGCAGGTGGTGTCGTGGCACCATAGATTTGCATTATTAGATTGGCAGTTTTATTAAGGTAAAGGTAAAGGTACCCCTGCCCGTACGGGCCAGTCTTGACAGACTCTGGGGTTGTGCGCTCATCTCACTCTATAGGCCGGGAGCCAGCGCTGTCCGGAGACACTTCCGGGTCACGTGGCCAGCGTGACAAGCTGCATCTGGCGAGCCAGCGCAGCACACAGAACGCCGTTTACCTTCCCTATTTATCTACTTGCACCCGAAGGTGCTTTCGAACTGCTAGGTTGGCAGGCGCTGGGACCGAGCAACGGGAGCGCACCCCGCCGCGGGGATTCGAACCGCCGACCTTTCGATCAGCAAGCCCTAGGCGCTGAGGCTTTAACCCACAGCGCCACCCGCGTCCCCGGCAGTTTTATTAGGAGACCCCTATTCCTCTCACAGAGCCACACATTCCAGAGCAGTTTAATATTCCATTCTTCATGTTTTAAGACGAGTTTTCATCCAAGTGTGTGTGTGTGTGTGTGTGTGTGCCAAGCCAAGGCAGCCCCTTTCTTTGGGCATCTGCAACACATTGTTTATACCCAGGGAACTCTGGGAATTGTAGCTCTGTGAGGGAAATAGGGGTCATCTAACTACCCTTGGCACCCTTAAGAAACTACAGTTCCCAGAAATCTTTGGAAGAAGCCATAACTGTTAAAGTGGTATGCTAGTGATTCAAATGTATGGTGCAGTTGTGGGCATTGCTTCACATTTCACACATCCCCTAGTGGTGAGAATTCCCAGAGGCAATGCTACTTGGATTTCTATTGGAAGAGGGAAAGCACTGAAGACTTAGGGCATTTTTGTAATATTGGGTTTATTTACAAATCTAGAGATTAGATTAGATGGATTAGATGTAATAGTTAAACTCTGCTTCTCTATTAAAATAATATGCAAAGTACTCCCAATACGAAACCATAACAAAAATGCACTGTATAGAGGCAGGCAGCATAAGCATGCAGGTTGTAAACCCACTGCTCCACATCAAATCCTCAGAGGTACTATCCCCTCAAAAGCTCTCTGTCTCTGCTTCTGTCTCACCATTTCATTCTATCTCTGTACCAAAAGCACTATCCTCATTCTGAAACCTTGGAAAGCCACTGCCAGTCAACATGGACGAATGGCCTGACCTCCTGAGTTCCACTTTTATTTTCCCCTCACACATATGTAAAGGCCTGTCCTTAGCCTGGGGTGGAAGAATGGGGGAGAAAATGAGTCGCCTTCTCCAGGCACTAATGGGTTTCCCCATTCAGAAAAAAATCTTTGTTTTCTAGCCCTTTGCTCCATTAAGAAAACATCAGCCAGCCATTAACCTTTTTGCCTGACAAGGGACATTAATATGCCAGGACTAAGAACACTATCTTTAAAAAATCCATTTCAAATATGAGGGTTTTTTTATTATCATGAGAGGTTCATTCCAGTTTTTTCTGAGGCAATATAGTTGGGGGGAAATGCTTACATTTTGATTATCTCTTACATATCAAGCAAAATGTAGCCTTTCAGACTTTCAAAAGCAGCCTGAAGGATATGTTATGGTAGCTAAATGGAAGCCGCTTTGCGTGTTCAGACCCAGAGACCTCCCCCCTAAATAAATTCACACTTGACTCAAATTTTGGTTTGGTTTTGGGCAGAATTTAGGCCACAACTTTATCGATTACAGAAAGTGAGTGGTTGCATAGGCTCTGGTTCAACTAGCTCCCTGCACCCTTGCAGGTAGCGCTGACCCAGGGCACCAGCATAGGTCAGCCAAGAGTGAACACCTGGATGAACACCAGGCGGAAAGCCAGGAACAGATTATGTCCACCACCCAGATCTCTCCCTGGACTCAGGCATGGGCACAACATCCTCTCAGGGGTTGACCAAACCATTTGAGTCCCTGGATTCCTTTAATGGAATACCCTTCACATAGGGATGGTGAGAGCGTTCTCCCATCCCTATCACCTGAACCAGTGTCTATCTGCAACCTTACAAGTTGTGACGATTTGCTACGCGGCAGGCGAAACCCAAATGGCAACAGCCAATCAGCCAAGTGGGGAAAATTCCTGCCGTGCCCCTGTCCCAACGACAGACGACGGCATAGCAAGGTCAAGCGCAAAAGCCCTAAAAGTAGGGAGAGGTGGGCGGGTGTTCTGAATGTACGTGCCGAAAGAGGAAGCTCTGGGTCATGTGCATGGGTATATATAGGTCCCTCGATCCGTTTGGACTGCGCCCCATTGGCCATATTGAACCCAACATTGAGGGACCTACCAATCGGGTGTTGTGGCTGACCAGTCTTACCCACCCACAACACAGGAGGTCAGTCTCCAGGTCTCACTGCAACACGTGCCCAATCACCTTCTAAACCCGGCCCGCAGACAGTCTGGGAATCAGTGTGTTTTTACATGAGTAGAATGTGCCCTTTTATTTAAAATGCATCTCTGGGTTATTTGTGGGGCATAGGAATTCGTTCATCATTATTTTTTTCAAAATATAGTCCGGCCCCCCACAAGGTCTGAGGGACAGTGGACCGGCCCCCTGCTGAAAAGGTCTGCTGACCCCTGGACTAAGCTAACCTGAGATCTGGGAGATCCTGAGCCAGTTTCCCTGCCATGGAATGATAGCCTCAGGCCCAATTGCTGTGGTAGCTCCAGCACCAGTGATCTTCCCTGACCAACCTGTACAGCGGCGCTGAAGACGCACCTGCAGTCCTGCCAATCAGCAGCTCTACCCTATATTAATGCCAAATTTGCACCTGTCAGGCCATGGTGTTTGAATAGATCACTGCCCAGGGGTATAGTCATTGGGCAGATCCTGCTAACCCCTTAATGTATATGCTGAACATGTCATAGAACAGGTCTTGTGTGTATTCCTGCCATTCACTGCTGCTTCGTAAGATTCTAGAGTATGAAAGGCAAAGCTCCGTCACACAGCTTCTGATCATGTTTTAAACATTGTAATTGTTTAAAAGGAACATTTCAAGAGTCCTCTGGTAACCTATGCCATCAAACTGTTGGTGTCTTTTGAAAAAAAGAAATGCAACATTCCGAGCTGGAAAAAAACAACTGAAATCACGTTAAGGGATAATGAAGGAATAAAACATAACACATTGTGGAATGACATAGAAGTGGGGATTAGAGATTGGACAAGTCAGATCACATCTCCCAGGAAAAATGAAGAGTGATCTGGTGGGGTGGGGGGTGGGGAACCAGGCAGTTTTGGAGGGGGGAAAAACCTTAGAAAACTTGAAAACCTTCATAAGGAGAAAACTGACAGACTCCAATAAAATGATGTTGCTCCTCTTGGCCCCTCAGTGAACAGTGTTAATGAAAAGAGCAAGGCAGAGATTCTCAGTAGAGGACAGCAATAAACCTGACAGAATATTATCCCATCAGCTTGAAAAGTGAGCCCACAGGAAAACTGACCAAACTAACAGAAATTAAGGCAAGTCATTAAATATCTTTGCACTGATACATATTTCTCCCTTGCAGCCATAAACAAAGCTCAAATTGAGAACCTCCACAGCAAATTAAAGCTACTTATTCCTGTAATAAGACAGTAAATCTTCACAGTTCCCCCAGAAGATTCCTTCACTGGTAAATGCAAATCTCTTGGGTTAAATAGATTTTGATCTAGCCGCTAATGGATAATTGTTTTTGCTCTGAGAGATTTTGCAAATGAACCATTTTGTAGCCAAACATTTTCAGTAGTCCTCTGGGAAGAGCTCTGGGGTATTCTCACAAGTTAACTGTTATCAAGGTTGGAAAACCAATCAGAATGGAAAACTTTTTGTTGTTGTTGTTAATGGCCCATCTATGACTTCATCAGGTTCTGCTTATCACACCCCCAACCCCAGATTTTTTTTTTACCCATGGTTTGCCAAATTCTGCAGCCTCCACTCATGACCTAAGAAATGCAATTTCTTTTCTCTACTTTATATTTTGGAAAGTTGTTTTGTTTGTTTGCCACAATATCTTCAGATGTTTTAACTGAATTTTGCATGATCACTCCTGAGATTAATGACAGGTTTTCCTCTCTGATTGGATGCCATTTTGAATCAAGATGGCAGGCTGAACCTTTCAACACTGCACTGATTTTAATCAAATTTTGAATGCTGGCTTCTGTCTGCGCTTGGCTAAAATTGGACATAATTTTGAATCAATATGGTGGATTGAACCTTTCAGAACTGCACTAATAATTTTGGTACAGTTTATTAGCTCTCATCTGATCAATCAAAAACTCTTAGAGGCACTCGTTCAACACTTTACTCAATTCTGCTGGAAATGAGAAGAGCTGTTGTTATCAGGAGACTGGTGGCATCTCTGTATAAATCCACTCAGTGGCTTCATGTCAATGGGAAAGGGCCATAGCTCAGTGGTAGAGCATCTGTTTTTGCATGCAGGTACAATTCCTGGCACCTCCACCTTGGAATGTCCCCTGTCTGAAACCCTGGAAAGCCACTGCCATTCAGTAAGCTATATGGACCAATGGTCTGACTCAATCTAAGTCAACTTCCGATGTTCCTAATGTTAAAATCACACAGAAGAGAGCACAACTCTGAAGAACCCCATAGTGTAATTGCCATGGTCTAGAGCAGCAGTCCCCTGGTGCCACCTTCTGGAACTGACTAGGAACTGAACCACTGAAAGCATGGTGCCCTCGATTCCCATTTCAGCAACTAACTTCTAACAAGTTGCTTTATTTGTTCATTCAGTAGCACAAGGCACTACAAAGACATACAGATTCAATTTGTCCATTGGACAATAATACAGTAGATCTCTAAACCAAATAAGAAACCCCTATGGCTGAATTGTTGGACAGTGTTCTCGAAGCTACCAGCATGAGTTTGACCAAACTGCAGGAGGCAGTGGAAGACAGGATTGCCTGGCGTGCTCTGGTCCATGGGGTCACGAAGAGTCGGACACGACTAAATGACTAAACAACAAATGGCTGAATTCCGCAGGGGAGGAGTCCATTCCTAGTGACATCCATGGTTTAATCTCACTTTATTGAAGCAAATGCAAAGCTGTGGTTTCTATTTTATTGTGCTCATTCATTTTGCTTTCTTATCTTGCCTAATTCTACAGTAGGAAGAGTGGGGGGGGCACCCGTCCAAGAGTTCCGTCCCCCCCGGGGCACACAGAAGACGAGAACTTAGATTATGTATTGTGGTTCTGGATCACAGAAGAGCAGTCTGGGGAATGGATGAGCTGGGAGGTGCTAGAAGCAGGACAGGGTTGGAGGCTGAGAGTGTGAGCATAGATTTGGACAGAGAGGAGTCAGAGCTTGCCCTTGCTACCCAACAGCAGGGCAGCCCCAGTCCTGCTGCCTCCTCCCCCTCTGACTTCCCACTTGAGGAGGGTCCTGTATGTTGCTGAGCAATGGGCCAGACAGGCCCAGAGGAGGAGCCCACCCCCTTGACACAAGGGGGTCTGCTTGGGAGAGATCTAGAGCAAGAAGCTAGAGGGTGGGTGGGGCCAGTGTCAGTTTCAGCAATGGTTCAGCTGGATGAAGACAAGCCAGAGGGCTCTGCTGTCTTGGTATTTTCTGTTAATAAAAGCTAATTGCATTCTGTGCCACCCATGCTTTCCTGCCCTGTGGATGACCTGGGCTCACCTGACAGCTCCTTGACAACACATCAACAACTTAAAGTGTACCTAGTTTGTTCTTTTTTCAATCAAATATGGTTTGGGGGGAAATGCATCAAAACACAGTGTTTCTCAAGAAACAACTGGATTGATATAGGATAGCTATGGATTGTTGCTAATGTTCTATGTACACCACTTCGCAAACCAGCAGTGGGAATGCCCTGTTTCAGCCTCTTAACTGCTTCCTTTAGCATGATGACCTGACACTGTAGCCATGACACTTTGCTGCTTGGCCTAAAGCAGTAATGGGGGAGTTTCCAGATATTCCCGTCTTAAAATTCTCATTTTCCTTGACTATTGGCCATGCTGTCTGGAAATGATTGGATCCGGAGTTTAACAACATCTGGAGAACCACAGGTTTCCCACCTGGCCTTAACTTTCAGAGCGCAGCTCTACATACACGTACTAACTCACCTGCAATCATACAAGGTTAGATGATGACATCACTGTAACAAAACCATTCATTAGGTTTTATCCATTTCCAGTACTTTTGGATCCTACTGAGTTCCTAGCAATATTCCTAGCAATCAGGAAGCATACTGACAGCTGCATTTCTTCTGTTCAGATGAAATTGTCCTTCCCACTCACCATGGTATTTTGAGAAAAAGAATACAAGAGGAAAGAAAAATTAAATGGTTAGGAAAAGGTTGGATGGCTATCTGTCATGAATGCTTCAGTTGAGATTCTTGCACAGCAGGGGGTCAGACTTGATGACATTTAGGGGTCCCTTCAAACTGTATGGGTCTATAAAAATGAGTGCATTAGCTAGGATGTGGAACTTACCCATATGTTAGATGGTTCACAATCATTAAAACAGAATTTTATACTTTTTAAAAATTACTCCAGCCAAGTTATTAAGGACAGCTAACCATAAAATGAGCTCTGTACATGCACTATGAAGCAGTTAGGTACAATCCAACAAATACTTTCCCCATACAAGCCCCATTGAAAATTGGGGGTCTGGAATAGTCTCAGCAGGTTGAACTTTCCATCCTCCACAACAGACGCTTCTAAGTCGTGCCTCGTTGACATCAACAATGCAACAAGGCATTAAAGTAAGCCATTAATTATTGTGTACTCATTAGCATCCTAAATTACAATGCAATTAGTTCAGACATTAAAGTCTCTGTGGCACAAATAAGTGAATACTAATTTGTCATTCTTATTATTGCCCCAATTCATGTAGCTTGACAAATAACAAAAAATGGAGTTATAATCAGTGTGGCAATTTGCAGACACAATATATTTTTAATACATAACTTCAATCATTGTGTTTATGTTGCGTGGTCTTTCATTCCATTAAGCTTGCACGACACATTCTGATTAACACACATTTCTTCCAGCGGGATAGCTCCAACCGTTTGTCTACAGCAAGACCAAAGACTATAGTTGCCTTTGTTGTTCTTCCCGTTGGTTTCTTCATTTGCCAACAACACGTATCAAGAATTCTGCATCTAATATGTAAACACTGATTATACAGTAGTACCTCCAGTTGTGAATGGGATCCGTTCCGGAGTCCCATTTGCAATGTGAAAAGCCTGCAACTTGAAGCGCCATATCTGAACATGTATGCAGCGCGATTTGGCGCTTGTGCGCATGTGTGAAGTGCAATTTAGCGCTACTGCTAAATTTCTGGTACTTCTGGGTCACTGCAGAACACAACCTGAAAAACGTAACATGAAATGGACGTAGCATGAGGTCAGACTGTATATTGATCACATTTCATCTATTAGTAGTACAGTGGTACCTTGGTTTACGAGTGTCTTGGAAGCTGAATGTTTCGGAACCCGAACGCCGAAAACCCAGAAGTAATTGCTTTCATTTTCAAACTTGCCTCGGAAGTTGAACGGCTTCTGTCGCATTCCCCCCCCCATTGACTTTGCCGATTACCCTTTGGGCCTAGGTTGTCAAATATTTCGGAAGCAGAATGGTCTTCTGGAACGGATTACATTCGACAACCGAGGTACCACTGTAGTAGTAATATCCTACTCCCCCCCATCCTTCACACCTGATTAACACACCTGTCTCCTTACCTTTCTCTTGGCATTTGGTGCTGCTTCATTACCACAACACTCTTGTAAATCACCCCTAAATACAAACTTGTGGGAACCACTCTGTTGTCCAAAAGGGCTTGCAGTCCCAAGACTATTTGGCTGAACCAGACAACGCAGCATGATGGAATGCTCAGGGCTGAAACTGGAAGAGGCCAAGAAGCGTTAAGAGCATTCAGGCTCATCTGGAAGCACAGCAATCTGACCGACTGAAGCATGGATCAGACTTCAGTATAAAACTTTTTTCTATCCTCTGGCCTTCCAGAGATTACAGCTGCAACGTGTTCTGCTGCAGAGTTCAATTTGCACTTTTAGCCCTCCTCACTTTAAAATTATAATCTTGACGTTTCGCTGTAGTCTAGCTTTGATTGCTGTTAACCAGGCTTAACAGCCGCGGGGAAAACAGAAAAGCTTTAAGCTTCTATAGAATGACCAAGAAGACACTAAACGAGTACAAGGGTTTGTATTCAGCTAAGGTTCATCCAGAGCAGACCCACTGAAATGAATGACCATGACTAATTAGGTATATTAATTTCAATGAGTCTCCTCTGAGTAAAAGTTATTTTATTATAACTCTGTATAACAGTGGGACATGGTGGGGTGGGGACAGACTTCTCCAGATGATCACAGTGATCTGGCTAGTGTATACGTGTCAAGGTGGTTCTTCACTCTTGTGTGATGCGTGACATTTCCCCCAGAAGGAATCTTTTTTAAAAACAGCATTTTGGTAAGATAGTCTGTCAGACATAGACGGTATTGAATTGGATTTTTTTTTTAAAAAATTGCATTCTGTTTTCCAAATGTCTGCTTTTAACTAAGATGGGTGTTTCGCTTGGGCAGACATGACTTCCTCCTTCTGTGGAGAGACAACCAGAGAGAAAAAGAGGGCTAGGTTATCTCTGCAAGATAATCTCAGGCCACCAGACAAGCTACAGACAATAATTTCCTCAGTTATTCCCTGTGTGAATGTAATGCAAACATTACACTTAACAAAAGAAGTAGGATAGAACACCAACCATGACAAATATTTCTGAGGTGGAAATCACATGAGTTAACAGGTCATCTGTATATGAGACACATAGCAAATTAGCTCCAAACCCTGTGAGGTGAGTGTTATGTTCAGAGTCTATATGATGGTTCAGAGCCATAAGAAATAAAATTAAAATCCACCTGTGGGTTTCCCTTTTATGACTGAAAGGAAGGTTAAAAGCTATATTGGGATGAGAGAACACATTTTACCACAAGGAATTATGTCATCCTTTCATGTAGCACTTATTCCATATTCCACTTGATGCACATCACATTAAATAAAGAATACACATACACCTCAATCCCCTCAACCTGCCTGAAGTAAAGCTGGGCAGATTGCACTTTTCTGTTTTATTTTCTCTTAAAGACCATTCACCGTCAAAATTCCTTTGTCAGGGATTCTTGTGGTTCATCCAGGGTTCAGTAAGGGGGGCTGTTTCTATGAATAAAAGCTCTCTCAGTAAGGCAGGAAGCAGAGGGTAGGAATAAATGGTCAGTTTTCACCATGGAGGGAAGTAAGCCAACGATAGCTCAAGAATCGGTTTGAGGACTCATCCTTTTTGACTCTGAATACCAATTGCTGTGGAACGACTATGGAGAAGAGGTGTCAGGAACATAACAAGCTGCCTTATACTGAGTTAGATCACTGATCCATCTATTGGCTCCTATTCTTCTTTACTCCGCCCCCCCCATCAACATGAAACCTGATATAGAGTTCTGGGGATCTCCAAACCTTCCTCACTAAGGTCTCATCTGCACTATACATTTAAAGCACCATCATATCACTTTAAATAGTCATGCCATGCCCCAAATAATCCTGGGAACTGTGGTTTGTTAAGGCTCCTCAGAGTCATTTGGAGACTGTGGCTCTATGAGAGAAATAGGGGTCTCCAAATAACCCTCAGCACTCTTAATAAACTATTATTCCCAGGATTCTTTGGGAGAAGTTATGATAGGATACTGCTTTAATTTTCTAGTGCAGATGGGGCATAAGTAGTGACATTTCCACCGGTCCTAATGAAAGTATTATCTGGCATGGGTTTTAATATTGTTCTCAAAGTGTTTCTCCTTTAAGTTTTGTTCTGGACTTTTCATCTTTGGCCTTAGCACTTCTATCCATTCGCTCTTCTTTTGCCTACTTTCATCCTCTCAAATATTTAGAAGTTGGGCATATCATTTGACTTCCTCTCTGCGCTTCCTCTTCTGCTGAACTCTCAGCAGAGTCAGAATTATAGCCTACCTGATTGTTTTTCTCACACCATGTTTTGGACACAGTATGCAGCCCAGCAGGTGAATCACAGTTCTTGTCAGGGGAGACCAAATGTCTGAATTCTGCAAGTTAAAAGTAATAAAGCTAATGGAGCGTCTCTCCACATATAGCTATCTTATTGCTTTGCTCTGTTTGGCTCCACAGAGGCACTT
Source organism: Podarcis muralis (assembly GCF_964188315.1). Lineage (NCBI taxonomy): Eukaryota > Metazoa > Chordata > Lepidosauria > Squamata > Lacertidae > Podarcis > Podarcis muralis. Next base: position 41,284,934 of record NC_135657.1, read on the forward strand.
AATAAGAGAACCACTATTACTTGGAGATTTTGTTTGAAAAATACCCCTTGCAAATAAATTAATTGATTCTCACTGCATTGTCCATAAGAGCTATGACAGGCCTTGTCAACCAAATCCATATGGGGAGAGTTTTGATAGAGAACCCTGTTTAAAAATAAAAACTAAACTAAAATATAATTACAAAGCATGCATAAAAACTAATCTCCATTGTTACATTTTTGTAACTTGTGTACAAAAATAGACTTTAAGGTGTATGTGTCATGAGCCCTGTGGCGCTGTCAGAATTGGGCATGGCAACCTCTGATGGCGGAGGAATAAACAGGGAGTGAGCTGTGGGAATCTGGGTTGGAGGAGAGAGGATCTCCCCTTTCCATCCTGACTTCAGTCCCTTTGGAAGGGGGAGTAGGAGGAGCAGTTAGCCTCAGCCAAGAAGAGCCTGGGAAGCACTTTGATCAGCTGTGGTGGGAGACTGAAGAGGAGGTAGCAGTGAATGGATAGACGTTTCAGTCTTCTCACCTAGAACCAGGTGCTGGCTTTGCACATGGGAGCAGACTCACCCATCTCAATGGAGCATGCATGCACAATCTTGATGTTCCAAGAAGCTATGAGGGGCCTTGAGATTGAGTGCACTACTCTCTGTCTTTAAAAGCTGATGGGAGGGGTGGAGAAACTTGTTGGAACATCTTGGTTGCTTCCTTTCAGTTCTCAACCTCTTGCCCCGCTTCTGAATTCCTGAATCATGGAACAGAGTAGACTGTCTGAAAGCTTGCCAGGAGCAGACTGACACTGACTTAGCAGAGACCTGAAAATGATCTCCCAGCCTCTGCAAGGATACAGTCCCTGTGAGAATGCAGTTTACCCAGGCAGCCAGAGACTCTGCCGGGCCAGCACACCTATAGATATAATAGACATCTACCAGTGACCAACTGCTCCCTGTGACCACCCAGCTCCCAGCAAGTAAAACTTAACACAGGAAAGGAAAGGGCCCCCTGAAGCCACCCTCACCTGAGAACTCCTTGGCCAAAGTAGCTTTGCTCATGATACCATAGATGGGCACTGGTAAAAAGACCAAGTGATAACAAGTGTGGCACTTACTATCAAGGAAGTCTTAGTTCTCCTTTGAAGATATAGTATCTATATACTACAGAATAGTATCTAAGGATTGGGAGGTTTCTGGTTCGCTTCATGTTTTTGAGTTAATCTACTCATTTTGCCGTGGAGACATGCATGTATGGAATGTATATCTGCGGATCAATGAACCAATCTCTGCATGGATCTGTACTGAGAACTGGTCTGCCTCTGTCTTTCTTAAGGGCATCTACATGAGCAACCATATCCCTCCCTCAATACAATTCCTAATCGGGCTTGTTTAGCAGAGAATGGGAATTTGTGGTTCTCCAGTTGTTGCTGGACTCGTGACAGCAATCTCCCAATCATCTTTGGTCCAATAGGTTCTGAGGGGTGTATCCCACTGCTCAGCCCACTCCCTCCCCACTGTCACCACCTTAAAAGGGGTTAATTATTTTCACAAGGCAGCCCCTTATCAATTAGGCTCCTTGAAGCCTCTTAAGGTAGCATAGTATTATAGCTTCTAAGGGTAAGGGACGCGGGTGGCGCTGTGGGTAAAAGCCTCAGCGCCTAGGGCTTGCCGATTGAAAGGTTGGCGGTTCGAATCCCCACGGCGGGGTGCGTTCCCGTTGCTCGGTCCCAGCGCCTGCCAACCTAGCAGTTCGAAAGCACTCTTAAGTGCAAGTAGATAAATAGGGACCGCTTACTAGCGGTAAGGTAAATGGCGTTTCCGTGTGCGGCTCTGGCTCACCAGATGCAGCTTGTCACGCTGGCCACGTGACCCGGAAGTGTCTGCGGACAGCGCTGGCTCCCGGCCTATAGAGTGAGATGGGCGCACAACCCTAGAGTCTGGCAAGACTGGCCCGTACGGGCAGGGGTACCTTTAAGGGTAAGGGTGTTCTAAGTGTAAGGGTATTAAAATAAGAAGAGACCACACCAGGTGTGTGTGTGTGTGTGTGTGTGTAGTTTTTGAGAGGGGAAATACAATTCTAAAGTTACAGAAAATTTGTATATACCCTTTGGAGCAAATAAAGCAAATTAAAACACCATCTAGGTTCCATGCACTCAACAGTACTGTACCTCAGTTCACCAGGATCTTGGAAGAATCGTACTCTTGAGTAGCAGCCCTTTGTTTGCCAGGTTTACTAAGCTTTTCCTTATCTCATTCAGTTCCACCCTGATTTTTTTTTAAAAAACCTTCCAGGCTGTCTGTCTGCGGATATGGGGGGGGGGGAACCACCCTCCTTGCTAATCACAGGCTTTGCTCAGTGGGCCACAGGAAGTCCCTCAGAGAATGAACTTGCCCAACCCAACATATGCCATGCTGTTTTTACTGCCATACTATAACACCAAATGAACAAACAGTAAACATATGCCCCCTCATAATACAGTGCAGCAGCCCATACTTTAGAGTCTAGAACAATGAAGTCCAATGATCAAGGATGGTGGGAGATGTGGTCCAGTAATCTCTGGAGAGCAGCAGGTTTCTCACACTTGTTGTACAGAAACAAGACCAAATAATACAGAATCCGAAAATCTGGGAAGACATTAGAAGAAAGACAATTTCAGATGCATCTCTGATATCAAGAGAAATGGTATAAAAGTTGTAAAACCAGGAGGAACTAACAGACTGGTTTCCACCCACACTTTACCTGATGGAATTTCCATGAAGAGGAAACTTATGTTCAACTTCTCATCAAGGATGTTGATTTCCCTTTATAATGAAGGTAAATTATGGAACAGTATTTTATTCTAGAATCCTGGAAGAGGGGAATGTAATACCCCATAAGAACTTGGCAGACGATGAAGAAAAGGAATTACCATAATGCTAAGAAAACTGCACCAATTTATTCTGTAAAGCCAAAGATGAAGAAATGAAATATCATTCACAGTAATGATTACAAGTTCAGGATCCTGCAATTTCTCATGATTAAAGGCATGAAATTTCAGTTGACATTTACTATGCCATCATTTACTCATCAGCTACCTGTATTGTCCCCTGGAGAAAGCCAGCACTGTCTAAAAGAAAATCAAAGAAGTTTGTTCTTTTCTTTTCAATTGCTCCCCGTGAAGGCAAATGTCCTTTATTGTAACACCTAATTTCTTCCTTTCGTGTTCTGATACACAATGGGAATTGAAAATAACATAGAAATTGTGACAGAATAATTAGCATCTACAATAAATTTTCTCGCAGTTAAACTACAAAGTTAAAATTGTTACTAGGCTGGCCTAATTCTTGTTTAAACAGAATGGCACACTAATAAGCTGAAGATAAACACCAGTGTTTGAATGGAAATATTTTAGTGTACCGAAAGATGTGTTCCCATTTTCGTAATATTCCATGGCATTCTGGGGAGCTTTGGGCTATGAAGCAAGCAGGACAAAGACTGGACCATAAGTGGTCAAGTCTCACACTAAAGCCGACTGAACACTGGTTAGCGCATATAATCGTGCCTGCCATGTGGCAAAGTGAACTGTGAAGGTCAATTTTTGCAGCTTGCATTGCATCTTCTAGTAGCCAACCAGCAGAGTTGGTTGGTCTGGAGGGGACCTCTGTGGGGAAGAGGCCCCACATTTGAGGACCTTCTGTGGCCAGCTTGCTACACACTTTGAAGATAAGGTCCATCAACTTTGGAATGACTTTCACTATGCATTTGTTGCAGTTCCAGATAAAGTACCTAATACCAGAGTCAGTGATGTGTTTGAACTTAACAGGCAGCTGATGTGGACAAGGTGCTGGTGGCTATGCCACACATTCTCTTGACCCCTGTCCCTCTTGGCTTCTTAAATCTAGCAGAGTTTGACTAGGTGGGTCTGAAGTATGGTTAACACTTAAATGTATGAGGGGTTGACCTGCTGCCTTGAAAGAAGCAGTGATGTGACTACTCCCTAAGAAACCAGCCCTGAATCCCTTGCACTGGAATAGTCAAAAATGCCCTATTCTTGAGGAAGGTGATGGGGAGGGTTCTGGTGGAGTAGCTGCATTTATTCTTGGATGACACAGATTATTCAGATCCATTTCAATCTGGACTCAGGCCTGCCCATGGGACTGAGTCAGCCTTGGTTGGATTACCTTGACAGACAGTGGGACAGGAAAAGTGTGGTCTTACTCCTGCTTCTCAATGTCTTCTTTCAACACCATTGGCCATGGTGTGCTCCTGAACCAACTCCATGGAATGGGAGTTGGGGGAACTGTGTTACAGTGGTTCTAGGTCTACCTAGGGGCCAAGCCCAGATAGTAGCACTGGGAGAGTGCTTTTCAGACACCAGGCAGTTATCCTATGGGTGTCCTCCAATGCTATTTCATATCAACATGAAGCCATGGGAATGCTCATTTGGAATTTGGAGGCAAGGTGCCATCAGCACACCAATGACAGCTCTATTTCTCCATAACATGACTGGATAGGATGGATGATGGAAATTAAGATGACCTTGAACCCTGGTGAGATGGAGGCACTGTGGATGAATGGGTCCCATGTCCAATAAATTGGTCATGTACTTAAATACATATTTTTTATAAAATATGTAGTTAAATAAATGTTTTTGCATGGATTGATGGGGAAATGGAATGGAATGGTGTGGACATACAAATTAACACATATTGGCATAGAACAGAAGTAGACTGATCCATCCATTCCAAAGCATGCTGGACCTTCATGCCTTCCATCAGTGTGCTTGAGTTCAGCTCTCGGGCATTGTACTTTCAGTTTCAGTTTGACAGTTGTCAGCAGGACTTCCGGTGCATGGATTTTCTCTCTAAGTCTATTGTGAGAAGTTGCCTGTTGGTTATGAGTCCTTGGTGTGATCTCTTCTTCACGATACAATAGAGATGAAAGAGTTGCTTCAGGGGAGGACAAGGCCTCTCCTATCTTTTTCTCTGCGCCATAAATTCTCACAGAGTTTGCCTGCTCAACGTGTTATTCAGATTTCAGATGTTTCCACAGAAGAGTGCTCAAAATTCTGTAAGAGCAATTAACACATCTGCTGTCTTCTTTTTTTAAAATCCCACCTTGCATTTGAAAGTACATATTTTTATTGATGCTTTTTGCAAGCTGTATTTTGAAGTTTTGCTGAAGCATCAGGCTGGACATTTTTTATAACCACTGGGATTTCTAAACTTCTCTGTTCATTTCTCAGGTGACAACTGAACAGCCCATTTGATTGTGCCACAAAATAGACCTCATTTTGTTCACTTCAGTCTTTCACTTTTAGTTTGGTTATGAAAGTCATTAGAATATGCTGGCTTATAAAAGCTGTATTCTCTTTTCTGTATGCAGCACTATTGTTTTGAAGTTGGTACAAGCCTGTTTGAAAACATCAGTTTCCATAGGAACAGGTTTTTTCCCAGCTAAATCTTACACAGAGAAGTATGTCATAAATAATTGGTCTTGCCCCCAGGGAACTGTTAAACACCCAAAGAAAATGCAAGGAGAGAGGCTGGGGGGGGGGAGAGAAAAAAGAAAAGGTGTTTGAGATTACTATATTTTAGATAAAAAATATACAGAAATATACAGAAAATTCATTTTTTTAAAAACAGTGTAATAAGTAACTATAGGAAATAAAGTTATGGGGTCCACTCAATATGGATTTTTGAAATGGCAATTTGTCATACCCCCCCCCCACCTTTGGCATATCTAGTTTATAAAAATTATATGGAGCACAAAATACTAGCAATTAAAGTGCTGTACTATGCTTTAAATATGTTTTAGCTTTTTTATGTCCACTTTCCTGTTCTGCTGAAAATTAAATTACAGTTTAAGTGGCTTTTAAGCACATATTGAAATGTAAATGAAATATTGTCCAAGGTTCTGGAAAGAAACCCTTTTACTGCCATCAACACAAAGGTCTAAGGGGAAAATATTGCCAGGTGCAAACAGGTACTCAAAAACTCATCTGGGGCGATAAATGTAGCTGACCTTATTAGCTTGTTTGAGCTCAAAAATTAAGTGGGGTTGAACTGAGTGAAAACCGAGAGGGTAGAATTTGATTACTGTTGAATAAACAAGCAAAACAAAACCCCAATCCAAATTAAAAGTCTACAACTAGAAAGTGTGCCTTTTGATTTATGGGGGTGTGGTGATAAATAGTCCATCAAATGTTTGCATTCATAGTTTCAGAACTCAAGTTAAAATGAAAAAAGAAAGAACATATAGGCACAAGGTCTGGGTGAAAATCTCCCCCACCCCGTTCTTTATGTTCATTGTGGGTAGAAAAACTGGTGAGCATTTTGATGAATATATGTGTGGGTTGTTGTTGTTTTTTAAAAAAAATCTAGAGCAGATCAAATGCTTCCGGGAGTTAAGGCTGTTGTTTTACCACATGAAGTCCTGGAACTGCCACTGGCAAACTACCTGTCACAAGGTGGAGATGAGCAAACTTGTATTCCACCAGCCATAAGAGTCTTTAATGCAAAATCTGTTCCCCAACTTCTATATGCTTCAAATGTCTAGTACAGTGGTACCTCGGGTTAAGTACTTAATTCGTTCCAGAGGTCCGTACTTAACCTGAAACTGTTCTTAACCTGAAGCACCACTTTAGCTAATGAGGCCTCCTGCTGCTGCCGCGCTGCCGGAGCACAATTTCTGTTCTCATCCTGAAGCAAAGTTCTTAACCTGAAGCACTATTTCTGGGTTAGTGGAGTCTGTAACCTGAAGCGTATGTAACCTGAAGCGTATGTAACCCGAGGTACCACTGTGCAATAGTTTATGCACTAAGCTAGGTAGGCTCCAGACAAAACTGATACTTCTGCAAAATAACCACTGTTCATGTTATGTCTTCATCTCCTTCAAAACAACAACAAGGTTGTGCCCTATTCCCACGATGGAAATCTCAGTCCAATCTGATGGTAACCTTAAATCAGAACATTAAAGTTGTTCCCCTCCAACACATTCCACCATGAATGATGTTAAAGAGTAGCTCTAGGAGAAAGGGCCAGCTGGACAGAGAGAGAATGGGGCTGATTTTGGCACATAAGTAGCATGACCCAAAGGACAAAGAAGATCATGTGATGTGATTCATATATTTGAAAAAGAAAGAATTAAAGTTGGAAAGACCTAAAACATCACCTACTCCAACTCCCTGCTGATGCAAAAAGGAAAAGGGATACTTCAGCATCCCTGGTAGATGGCAATCAAGCCTTTGGTTAAAAATCTCTAATTCAAAGAGAAACTCAAACTGCCACACTCTGAGCCAATCTGTTGTAGTGTCAAAACAGCTTGCACCAACAGAAAATCCTAATGTTCAGTCAAAATACATTTTCTTCTAATATTACCACATTGGTTTAGGTCAGGGGTCTGCAACCCGCGGCTCCGGAGCCACATTGGGCTCTTTTACACCTTTGCCGCGGCTCCGGGGCAGATACTAGCGAGGGGAGGAGGCGCATTGTGCGCCCCGACACTCCCCACTGTGGCAGGCGCTGTACTGGATGTGACATCGCATGGGGGTGGTGCGTGCGTTAGTCACCTTCCCACCCGCCCGCTACATTGTAAGGGGCATGTATGCTGGTCACTGCATTGAAAGGGGGCATGTACGCTGGTCACTGTTTTGAAGGGGAGTGAAGAACACACACACAAAAAAAGGTAACTTGTTAATTTAACGTTTATTTCTATGAGGAGGAGTAATTCTGAGGGGTCAAACAAAGAAATAATAAAAAAGTGACAAAAAAGTTATTTTTATAATGACGAGTTTTGCGGCTCCCAGTTTTTTTTCTTCGGAAACAGGTGGGGACACAAAATAGATTGGTACTCTTACTTCTTGTGACTCAGACACTATACTTCTGTTGCTGTAGCCTAATACAGTTGTACCTTAGAAGTCGAACAGAACCCGTTCTGGAAGTCCGTTCGACTTCCGGGGGCCACCAGGTGGCGTATTGGAAGATGGCCGACAATAACATCTCTCCGACCCACACGAGGTAATTAAGAGGCTGCTATGGGAAGTATGCAGTCTTCCTGGCCCCCCAAGGAGATGGGGGGACTGCTTAGCCAGCGGTGTCCATAATGCACCCCGGATTCGAAAGAAGGGGGTGCCCGGTCACTTGGTACAAGCCCTCGGTGAGGGCTCTTCCTGACACTGTCTCCAATCAGCGCGTGCTGGTTCGCTTTAACTCGAAAATATAATTGGAAATATATAATTGGAAAGAAGCTAAAGCACATACATCAAGCGAAGTTCAGGAGATAAGACTGCTGATTAATGGATCTCTGGGACCGGAGCGACGGGCGGGACAAATAAATCAAGTGATGAATCGCCATTGAGAAACTGGTATGTTTGGAGTGAAATAGAAGGGGGGTGGAGGAAAAAACTTTTCTTTTCTTTGCCTTATGTGAGTATTAATAACCCTCCACCCCAAAGAAAGAAGAATCATTGCATTGTATTAAACACAAGCAGGAATTCAAGAACTGTGTGGGGTGAATTATTGATCAAAGAGAGGATTGGTAAATATCGGAGAACGGAGGAAAATTTTATGATGCAGTTTTAAATAGCGTCTCACTAAGACAGGCTTGTCTAAGAAAGACGGGGGGAGGAGGACCAGGATCACCGGAATGTGAATGATGATTGGAATGTGATCAACCTGGCAGAGCCCTCTGTGAGATATTTGGCAAGCCTGGGAAAATTAAAGGACAGACTGAGGATAAATTCTTTAAGGAGGTGTGGAATGGCGGCTGTCCCTATGATATATGACTTTTGGAGAGTGTAAAACTCTCCAAAGGAGAGTTTGTTTTCAACCCGTTTGTGAAGATTATCAGAGATCGCAAAGAAAGGAATATATGATAACAACAAGAAGATGAAGAAAGTAATAAAGAGACTAGCTGGACAGAACTGGATAGAACTGTTTAATTAAAGCAGCAATAGAAGTGATGCTTGGACCCCCGTTCGGAGCTTGAAGTATGGGTACCCCCAACAAAATTTAAAAAGCTGGCTGTATTATTTGGAATTAATGTGATTTGGAAATAATGTGATTTGATTGGCCTGTTAATAAAAATTATGTTTTTTTTTAAAAAAAGGAAGTCCGTTCGACTTCCAAAACACTTGGAAACCAATGTGCAGCTTCTGATAGGCTGCAGGAAGCTCCTGCAGCCAATAGGAAGCCGTGGAAACCCTGTCGGACATTCGGGTTCCGAAAAACGTTCGCAAACCAGAACACTCACATCCGGGTTTGCGGCATTCGGGAGCCAAAACGGCCGAGTACCAAGGCGTTTGGGATCCAAGGTACGACTGTATTTAGTTTAGTTTTGAGGGTCCACATCTTTAGCTGATGGTCTACTAAAACCCTTACCCCCTTTTCATGCATATTTTTCTTAAACCTATCCTCTGTTTGCCAGTCTGAATTTCTCTCTCTGCACAAATGCAGAACCCTCTAGCCTCCTATGTATCTTTTAGGAAATGTGTTATCTGGTGTAAATCATTCAACGTCACTTTGCTAGACAAACCTACCAAATGTGGTTTATTATCTTCCAGAAGCTTCAGCAAGAAAACCAAATCCTAAAATTAGAAAGTGGCACAGGGCTACTGTACTAGGGGGCTCTCAACTGTGTGCCTATGCCTTACTTATCAGTCACACTTTATAGAAATATATATTATATGTAAAAACTCCACATATTTTCAAGAAAATAAGAAGTGTGGGCAATAATAATTTTTTCCCCTTCTTCCTCAGTTTAATAAGGACTTTTCTGCAGTGGTGTTTGTGCAGAGTCCTCCCGAAAGGAGCTTGGAAGCAGGAGGATATTAATATAGCTTGGACTTTTATGGGATTGACAATTGACCTTGACGCACTAATACCCACAGCTCTTCCTGCAGAGATTTGTACAGCATTGTTGCATCCTGCCACTTCGTTATTTGTTGCTAGTTTTTTTTAAGGTCAGTAACAAGGAGGCAGATCTGCTCCCTGTTGTCACTGAGCTGTCATCACTTTATGGCCTAAGTGGGGGGAAAGGAGGGAGGGGTCAAAACTCATAAATCCTGTAAGTAGAAAAGCAGTTTTAAGGCTCCAGGCATGTCTGAGAGTTTGTGTGTGTGTGTGTGTGTGTGTGTGAGAGAGAGAGAGAGAGAGAGAGAGAGAGCACACTTTAGATTTAAGAAGAAATTGGCCTAAGTTTTAAATCAGCCAGGGATTTCGGGAGAAATAACTCTTCACAAAAGTAGAAACTGTGGGACATTGCCTAGACTCTACATGATATAATTGAGTTCAAACAGTCTTGATGGTTAGAGGCAAGGTTAGGCCAGCTCTTCACATTTTATTTTATTTTATTTAACAAGATTTAGATACTGTTCAATAATTAATTAACCCACCTCTTAGTTTACATAAAATAGTATTAAATATTCATAATACTGCCAAGATCAACAGGCTTCAAAAACAAGTAGTTAGATTATCAAAATACAGTTCAAATCAACAGAAGACATCTGAAGACAACCCTGTATTGGGAAAATTTTAATATCTAATGTTTTACATTTTTTTATGCACTGTAAGCCGCCCAGAGTGGCTGGGGGAAACCAGCCAGATGGGCGGGGTATTAATAATAATATGCAAAAATATTGGTGGATCATTAAAGGATGTGATCTCTCGCACATGTAGTCAGGACTGTTACCACTCAGCGAGAACTGCATCATATGAGTCTAATGCCTGAAGATCTGAAATGCACCTAGTTATGTGGACTGCCTATGAGACAATTCATAAGATGGCAACCTTTTTATTGCTGTTATCTCAAAACTGTTTCACTATAACACAGGAATGGTATCTGCTTTTCTGTTTCACATTCCCACTTAAATTAAACATTCCTTTCTAAAAATCACAGTGATTTCATATTGAAATGAAACTTAAATATAGAAAGACCCAGAAGAAGGGAAATTAATTTCCCGGCTATCAAGATCAATTTGTTCACACTCTCCAAGCTCTGTGAAGAGGAAGAACAGATGTATTGGCACACAAAGTGCTTTACTGTCATTATGGTGTCTTCAGTGGTACTTAAATGTATTTTATTATCCTGTTGGTTATTGCCATCCATCAATTTTTAGGAGCTATTCTGGCATCTGGTATTAACTACATGGTTGCTGAGAAGGGCAGACGGTTACAGGTAAGGTAGCCAGAGCCTTCTTTATTGCCTGTGATTAATAAAAAAATTAGGAAAGACGGAGTCACGAAAACATTTGACGTCACGGGTACATATGCATTTCCTCTGACTTCTGGACTGTTACTGAAGCAAGGCAGGATGACAGGCGGCGTTGAGGTCAAGGCTGGCAAGCTTGTTACCCGAGTGATTAATCATTTCCCTTAAGCAGGGCTGCTACTAGATAGCAAGACTCGAAAGATTTGCCCTTGTCTGGTTATCATCTTGTATCAGCATGCCCGATGAACCAGAGTGATCATTAACATGTCAGCCTGATCCATTTGAACTGGCAAGAGCAGAGACTTCTCAGCACTTAAAGGAATGCAGTTTGCCTTTCCCGGAGGCCGATACTCTACAGGTTATGAGGCTGAGGTGATATTGTGGGGGAAATTCTAGATGCACGAGATTGTTAACCCTCGCATAACATCTGCCCTTATGTTTAAAGCAAATGCTTGTGATGTAGCCAGTTGCCCAATTGGCCCCTGCCATTTTGAGTCTTACCTCAGTTCAAAGGGATTTCATTTTGCCAGTGAGACCTTGCAAGATTTCGATAAGATGATGCTAGAAATAGGCACTGAGGTCAGCATGGCTTCTCCACTAGTGGCAAAGATGGCGGGGCAGCTGCTTCATCCCACCTCATGGGTGGGCCAGCCCTGGCTACAGCACACTGTGACTATAGATTAAAGGTCCCAATATGTGTCACACAAGTGTATGTGTGTATGTCTGTTTACGTTTCCGGGTACAATTCAGAGTGTTGGTGCTGACCTTGAAAGCCCAAAATGGCCTCGGGCCAGTATACCTGAAGGAACGTCTCCACCCCCATCGTCCAACCCGGACACTGAGGCCCAGCGCTAGGGCCTTCTGGCGGTTCCCTCCCTGTGAGAAGTGAAGTTACAAATAACCAGGCAGAGGGCCTTCTTGGTAGTGGCGCCTGCCCTGTGGAATGCCCTCCCATCAAATGTCAAGGAAATAAATAATTATCTGACTTTTAGAAGGCAGCCCTGTTTAGGGAAGTTTTCAATGTTTGATGTTTTATTCTGTTTTTAGTGTTCTGTTGGAAAACCCAGCCAGATGGGTGGGGTATAAATGATAAAATTATTTTTATTTTTATTTATTACTATGTGTAGACAAGAACACATGGTAACACTTGGCCTCAGGCCGTTGGTCTGATCAAAACAGCCTAAGGTTTGTGTGTATTTTTGTGAAGAAAATCTAGATAGAAAGATCAAGATAACTCAAGTTATACTCACAAAGAGGCTGTAATAACTTCCGTTTTCACACAGCAGGGAATGCCATTTAGACATACAGGCCAAGAAAACAATGCTGTCTTCCACTCTCAGCAGACACTGTGGTCACCAAAAAATATTGGTGCCTGCCTGGGCTACTGTTTACCTATCGTAAACTTTTCATTTGTACAAAATATAATGCTGTCCTGAGAGGTAAATTAAGTATGCTGTATAACTTTACTGCATCAGTGCAGGGAGGCTGATATAATCTTTATCTTTCCACACACAATCCCAGGCATTAGAGCTTTCACCCTGCAGCACAAAGGTGAAGGAAAGAAAAAAAAATCGTAACTTTGCTGGCTTCATAAGCTTCCTAGGGAACAGAAATGTAGGCTGAAAACAAGTCGAGATGGAACGGAGTAAAAATTTATGGTGGCTGCTGTTTGATCACTTATCTCTTTCCAAGGCTGCCTTCAAGGTCCATCTGCCATAAATCAACAAGCATACATAACATAATAACGTGACACCTGGAGTTACTTTGACGGCAACTGAAAGGCGCATTCACTGAATCCACTGTCACCTGTAGGACTAAATTTATGAATCAACCATAAGCTTTCATAGACTTCTACTTCTTTGGATGCTGAGGAGTGCAGGCAGCATACAGCAAGGGGAGCAGATGATGTGACCAATATCATGAGAGGAAGTTACAAAAGGTGAGCCTCTTGTGAAGGACGGAGCTTCACATCCCAAGCCAACAGTGGCCATACCGAGTGAATGTCAACAATGCAACAGTACAATGAGTTCTCCACTAACAAAAGGGACATTCACACTGATACTATTTCCACAACAAGGGGGATCGGGGCTGGATCTAGACACATCAAAGAAGCATTTCAGTTAAATGCGTTGTAAACTTTGTATGAAAAATCGGGTTAGCAAAAATGGAACTCCACAGCCCCATCTGGTATCAGGGTGTTATAATGCATAAACAACGCACATAAAGTGCTTTTTCTTTGCCAATGTAGCTGAGTCCCAGGGGAATATATTTGCTGCAAACAAATGTGAAATCTTAGCATTTTATTTTTTACAACTCAATCCCCACCCAGGGGGCATGATAAATGGCCAAATTCATGGAGATTTTGAGAGAACTAAAGAATATAAGAACTGTGAAGTTCTATACCTGAAGACTGAAATTAGCAAATGATTTAACAGTAAATGCACAACGCAAGTGCACTTGTTTAAACAAATACACCGAGCTACTTTCTCCTTCTGTTGTCCAGCATAGAATACCTTTTCAGATGTATGTATGTATTTATTTATTTCAAAGCATGGATAGATGCCACCTTTTATCAAATGATTTCAAGACAGTTTACAGAGAAATTTTTAAAAAATGACAAGAGTAATACAAAAATAAAGCAGCAGGTAAAAACAAACTTATTAGAGAGTTGGCTCTTAAGATAAGTAAAGAAAGAGAAGAAAAACTTCTCTGGGGTGGGGAACCTAATGAACAATGGGGCCAGGGGACCTTCTGGGTGAGGCAGGAATCACTTAAAGTCCCACTACATTTTGAGGGGTGCAGAAGATGCACAGGAGAAGAGAGGATGGGGAAGTTTCCTCCTATGTACTTCCTTAAGTTAATTTATCTTTTGATTCAAACCATATAGTTTAAAATATGTAAGATGCTAGCAGAAAGATAGCACATTTTTATTTGCCAGATCCACTTCTGGTGGAGTTGGATGGGGATGGGGGCATTCAGTAGCTACCTCCCGTCCCCAAAGCACTGTCCCTTGTTGTCACAAGTCTCATCTCCAGTAGTGGAGGCTTTTGGAGACAATGTTAGGCCAGTGACCTTAACCTGTGAATGGGGTGAGACAGGGAGAGGCACGCCTTCAATCACTTGGGTTCCAAGTTGTTTAGGGCTTTTAAACTGCAAAATATTTCCTAAGTTCTGACACTGCTTTTACTAATACTGGCGATTGTTCATTTTATGTACTGTCTTGCTTTTTATCTGGTGCATAATTGTTTATAATGTGGTATTTTATATTGGCTTTTTAGTGATATTTAAAATGCATTTTTCTTCTTAGTAGGAGTGTTTTTTTCAGCCAAAAAGTGACTAATAAATTTGTAAATAAATATTGTGCACAGAATCGCTTTAGTTCCTCCATCTGCTCACCATTTTGGCTTTTCTGTTTGCTCATTACTAATGTTAATTATTTGCTTTCAATGTGCGTCCTTATCCATCTGTGCAAACAATGAGCTGTTTTTAACTGTTCTGCACTTGAGTATTAATTGATTATTTCACCATGGCGGAAATCAGATTGACAGTTTGTTAGAGAGCACAGTAATTTAATCTTGGCTTTATTGGTTGGTTTTCTCAGTCAATTTTGCATCAGATTCACAACAGAGTAGTCAAAGGCAACTGCTGTATGAAGGGCTGAATTTGTTTGTTTGTTTGTTTGCATGTGGCTATTAACTAAGAGAAGCATTTGATGTAATATAATAGATTGGATCCAGACCTTGCCTCCTACCAATGAAAGGGCTCCTTTTGCCTGTCGAAAACTTCTGATCCAGTGAAGGAATCCCCCTGATGCAATGGAGAAGATTAAGCACCTATAAGCAAAACACCCATATATTTTGTAAGTAACAATTGTTGGCTGAGAAATTGGTGTACTGAAAGCTGTGCCAGGTGAAGCTTAAAGACTTCATTCTCCCAGGAGCTATTAATGTATAGCAAGAACACTGTAAATTAGCAAGGTTATATTTAACTACGGTAATATCACAGAGTTGAGTAAATGGTTGTGCTTCATAGTGGTCCCAAATCCCAAAATCACAGCAGTCATTTAGCTTGAGTCATACATTAAGGACGAGGAGGCATTTAATATTCTCTTTCAGGGTCAAAAATATTTGTGAAGCATTAAGGAGATATGAAGGAGGCAAGAGGGGTGAGAACCATTTCTGGGAACTCCTCCTGGGTGAGATCTATTGTACTGAATCAGTTGCAGAGAAGCACCAATTGATTCATTAGAATGGAGCAGGACTCCCATTGGTTCCCAGAAAAATATGTTCTACAACTGTGGGAAGATCTAAGTTTTCCTCATATATAGGTTTATTGGGGGCAGATTGCAAATCCAACCAAACCCACACCCATAGGTGTGCTGGATCAGCATATTTACACTGCACCACACTTTTGCCCCCCCCCCCCGCACCCCCCTGTCCTTGTATACAGCAACAGTTCAGCTAGAAGAAGGTCAGGTGAGTGACGCAGCCTCACCACACCATCCACTACACAGTTGGGATACAAACCTTTCCTTCTTCTTGACTTGTTGTTGTTTAGTCGTTTAGTCGTGTCCGACTCTTCGTGACCCCATGGACCAGAGCACGCCAGGCACCCCTGTCCTCCACTACTTCCCGCAGTTTGGTCAGACTCATGCTGGTAACCTCGAAAACACTATCCAACCATCTCGTCCTCTGTCGCCCCCTTCTCCTTGTGCCCTCCATCTTTCCCAGCATCAGTGTCTTCTCCAGGGAGTCTTCTCTTCTCATGAGGTGGCCAAAGTACTGGAGCCTCAGCTTCACGATCTGTCCTTCCAGTGAGCAATCAGGGCTGATTTCCTTAAGAATGGATGCGTTTGATCTTCTTGCAGTCCATGGGACTCTCAAGAGTCTTCTCCAGCACCATAATTCAAAAGCATCAATTCTTCGGCGATCAGCCTTCTTTATGGTCCAGCTCTCACTTCCATACATCACTACTGGGAAAACAATGGCTTTAACTATACGGACCTTTGTTGGCAAGGTGACGTCTCTACTTCTCAAGATGCTGTCTAGGCCTGTCATTGCCCTTCTCCCAAGAAGGAGGCGTCTTTTAATTTCGTGGCTGCTGTCACCATCTGCAGTGATCATGGAGCCCAAGAAAGTAAAATCTCTCACTGCCTCCATTTCTTCCCCTTCTATTTGCCAGGAGGTGATGGGACCAGTGGCCATGATCTTCGTTTTTTTGATGTTGAGCTTCAGACCATATTTTCCG
Source organism: Podarcis muralis (assembly GCF_964188315.1). NCBI lineage: Eukaryota > Metazoa > Chordata > Lepidosauria > Squamata > Lacertidae > Podarcis > Podarcis muralis. The sequence continues at coordinate 41,301,349 of NC_135657.1, forward strand.
CTCTCCTCTTTCACCCTCATTAAAAGGTTCTTTAATTCCTCCTCACTTTCTGCCATCAAGGTTGTGTCATCTGCATATCTGAGGTTGTTGATATTTCTTCCGGCAATCTTAATTCCAGCTTGGGATTCATCCAGCCCAGCCTTTCGCATGATGTATTCTGCATATAAATTAAATAAGCAGGGAGACAAAATACAGCCTTGTCGTACTCCTTTCCCAATTTTGAACCAATCAGTTGTTCCATATCCAGTTCTAACTGTAGCTTCTTGTCCCACATAGAGATTTCTCAGGAGACAGATGAGGTGATCAGGCACTCCCATTTCTTTAAGAACTTGCCATAGTTTGCTGTGGTCGACACAGTCAAAGGCTTTTGCATAGTCAATGAAGCAGAAGTAGATGTCTTTCTGGAACTCTCTAGCTTTCTCCATAATCCAGCGCATGTTTGCAATTTGGTCTCTGGTTCCTCTGCCTCTTCTAAATCCAGCTTGCACTTCTGGGAGTTCTCGATCCACATACTGCTTAAGCCTTCCTTGTAGAATTTTAAGCATAACCTTGCTAGCGTGTGAAATGAGTGCAATTGTGCGGTAGTTGGAGCATTCTTTGGCACTACCCTTCTTTGGGACTGGGATGTAGACTGATCTTCTCCAATCTTCCGGCCACTGCTGAGTTTTCCAAATTTGCTGGCATATTGAGTGTAGCACCTTAACAGCATCATCTTTTAAAATTTTAAATAGTTCAGCTGGAATACCATCACTTCCACTGGCCTTGTTATTTGCAGTGCTTTCTAAGGCCCATTTGACTTCACTCTCCAGGATGTCTGGCTCAAGGTCAGCAACCACACTACCTGGGGTGTACGAGACATCCATATCTTTCTGGTATAATTCTTCTGTGTATTCTTGCCACCTCTTCTTGATGTCTTCTGCTTCTGTTAGGTCCTTACCACTTTTGTCCTTTACTATGGTAATCGTTGTACGAAATGTTCCTTTCATATCTCCAATTTTCTTGAACAGATCTCTGGTTCTTCCCATTCTGTTGTTTTCCTCTATTTGTTTGAATTGCTCGTTTAAGAAGGCCTTCTTGTCTCTCCTTGCTATTCTTTGGAAATCTGCATTCAATTTCCTGTATCTTTCACTATCTCCCTCGCATTTTGCTTGCCTTCTCTCCTCCGCTATTTGTAAGGCCTCGTTGGACAGCCACTTTGCTTTCTTGCATTTCCTTTTCATTGGGATGGTTTTCGTTGCTGCCTCCTGTACAATGTTACGAGCCTCCATCCATAGTTCTTCAGGCACTCTGTCCACCAAATCTAAATCCTTAAACCTGTTCCTCACTTCCACTGTGTATTCATAAGGGATTTGACTTAGATTGTATCTTACCGGCCCAGTGGTTTTTCCTACTTTCTTCAGTTTAAGCTTGAATTTTGCTATAAGAAGCTGATGATCTGAGCCACAGTCAGCTCCAGGTCTTGTTTTTGCTGACTGTATAGAGCTTCTCCATCTTTGGCTGCAGAGAATATAATCAATCTGATTTCGATGCTGCCCATCTGGTGATGTCCATGTGTAGAGTCGTCTCTTGTGTTGTTGGAAAAGCGTGTTTGTGATGACCAGCTTGTTCTCTTGACAGAACTCTATTAGCCTTTGCCCTGCTTCGTTTTGATCTCCAAGGCCAAACTTGCCAGTTGTTCCTTTTATCTCTTGCCTCCCTACTTTAGCATTCCAATCCCCTATAATGAGAAGAACATCCTTCTTTGGTGTCACTTCTATAAGGTGTTGTAAGTCTTCATAGAATTGGTCAATTTCAGTTTCTTCAGCACCAGTAGTTGGTGCATAAACTTGGATTACTGTGATGTTAAAAGGTCTGCCTTGGATTCGTATCGAGATCATTCTATCATTTTTGAGATTGCATCCCAGTACAGCTTTCGCCACTCTTTTGTTGACTATGAGGGCCACTCCATTTCTTTTACGGGTTTCTTGCCCACAGTAGTAGATGTGATGGTCATCACATCTTCTTGACTAGTGGCTTGAAATAATGTCTGGTGCTCAGAAGGATCAGCACCTAGTGTGGCACCTCCCCTCTCCCTTACACAGCCAAAAATTGGATGAATGCATGCCTGGATGGTGCTAAGGCTGACAAGGAATTTAGTGATCCAGAGTAGGTATAAGATTTAAGGTGACAGCTACTTTTTTGCTCAAATTGGGGAGAGACCGTAGCTCTATTGTAGAACACTCAGCTGCCATTGAGTGTAGACAATGCTGAGCTAGATAGACCAATGGTCTGATATGGCTTAAGGCAGCTTCAGATGTCCGTATAGGTCCAACCTGCAAATATGTCTGATGGGAACCCATCAGACTCATATGGTTTGTTGTTGTTGTTGTTGTTGTTGTTGTTGTTGTTGTTGTTGTTGTTGTCCCAGCACTGGAAGGCCTTAAAAGTGAGTAGCAGGCTTTTATTATACAAGGACAATGGAGCTAGGACAAATCTGAGGAGCCGAAGGACCCTTTAATGATCCTCCGCCAGCCTCAGCAGTTTTTTGTCTTTCTGTTTTTGTACTATCTGTCACTCGATGTTTTAAATCCCCTGTCCCTTTTGTTATCCCCCCTTTCCCCCCCCTTCTTTAAGTACTCGCCCAGGACGATATCTACCTTTATCTCCCCACCCCCATTTTATGTTGTTATTTCTATGTATATCATGCTATGGCCACACGGCTAACGCAATAAAATCTATTGATTGATTGAGTAGCAGGCTTTGTAGTCCCTTGGAAAGAATCTTGTTTTTGTTTAGATTCTTTATTAAGTTTTTAGCAACAAACTCCAAGCAGTCATTTAAAAGCAAATGAGCCCTGCAGGTGACAGGAAAAAGAAAGTACATGAAAAGAAAGATGAGAGCTAGGATGCTCTCCCATTTATACCACATAAGGAAATAACCCACATCGCAATCTTCCTCAGAATGGCATGTTAACATTCAAATTACCATTTTAATATTTCCTCTACAAACACACACCACACCACTAACTTAGGCACCTGTAAATGTGGTCTTTTTCCTGAGCGTACAATTACAGTATCATGCAAAGTTGTGAGAGAGTTCTTAAACTCTTTCACACCCCTGCATGTATTCCTGATCTGTTGGAAGCCAGAGGAAGCTAGAGCAAATGAGATTCTGTATAATAGTGTTACATGCCACTCCAATCTCCAAGTGTTGTAAAACTCCAGGTGTTCCCAGGGTTTGTTTTATTCAGAATGAGGGACAGTGGAGGCTGTGGTTTCCTTATGGCTTCTTTACACATACATAGAGGGCCATTAGTTCCCCAATAAGCCTAGCTATTTCAACAACAAGCCTGGCTATTTCCCATGGACTGCAAGAAAATCAAACCTATCCATTCTTAAGGAAATCAGCCCTGAGTGCTCACTGGAAGGACAGATCCTGAAGCTGAGGCTCCAATATTTTGGCCACCTCATGAGAAGAAAAGACTCCCTGGAAAAGACCCTGATGTTGGGAAAGATGGAGGGCACAAGGAGAAGGGGATGACAGAGGACAAGTTGGTTGGACAGTGTTCTCGAAGCTACCAACATGAGTCTGACCAAGCTGCGGGAGGCAGTGGAAGACAGGAGTGCCTGGCGTGCTCTGGTCCATGGGGTCACGAAGAGTCAGACACGATAAACGACTATACAACAACAACATTTCAACAACTGAATCCGCCATTAGAGTTTAACCCTTGCTGGATCCAGGAATTAGAATGGGCTGAGGCGTAAGGCCAAACCCGCCACCACACCGAACTCACAACACTATAATCACATTAGAAGTCTCTCTCACACATATAGAGACTTTTATATGTTTAGTGAGGAGAAAGAAAATGTGGATGTAGGTCATGCTGGCACTGTTGTTCCAGATACATTTATTTGGGTGTAAGTTCCACTAGCGCTACATGGTGTTCCCAGATGTTATTTTGTTCAGGAGTCCACCCCAGGATTTACTAGTAACCATCACAGACTTCCTACCTCCTGCTCTGTCCCACCCCCTAAAAATCTGGAACATTACTTTCCTCAATTCCTCAATTCTCTATAACCACCATCATCCTGAGGTGTGGAACTGAAATAAAAGGCTTCTTAGGCAGGCATGAGGGTTGGGGCACCTGAGCATCTGCAGAATGTCTTTTCCCCGATAGTTTAGATACCGTTAAGCCATAAGAAGCACTCCAAGCCCAGGAACTATAGCACTGTGTGTGTTAAGTACAGAAATACCAGCAAAGGAAGGCAGAAAAAAGCTCTCTCAACTATAGCCATTGGCAAAAATAAAGTGTAAACCCCCTATGTAATATATACAATACAGAGTAGAATGAATATCTGTGGAATCAATACAGCTATAATCCGCAAGCTGCTCAGTAAGCATATGCAAATATAGCAATGCATATAGCAGCAGTGCAAGACAGAGAAATACTACATATCTAAACAGACAAAAGAAAAAGATGTGACTACACTTGGTAAATAATCTCTGGGTACTTGAACACATGCATCCAATAATAGGACAATGACCTCTCACATGCAGTCCCGGCTGAGAAGACAAGATGGAGGGCACTCACAAACAGCATACACCTCCAGTCCTAGCTGAGAGGATGTAATAAAGTCTGAAGCTTCTTCAGCAAAACACAAACTCTTCAGTGGGTCTCCAGGCAAAAGCTCCTTTCAGTCTAACTTTAATCATGATGATGCTATTCCAGGAAAAAGGAAGATTCGACATTAACAGGCTCAAGAGTTGTAGGCCTCTTGTGGAAAAGATCATGAGGCTTCAGGGAACCAGTCTTCATATCCACAGTTATAATCTCCTGTGTGTGAATTCCCATATATGTCTTCATTACCTTGAATCATACCTGCTCAAAACATGAACCTCTGACTCTCAGCTTTTAAATTCAGTAATCACACTATGGGGTGCTTTGCACAGTGTGTCGTTTGCTGCTTTTAGTAGGAGTTCTTGTGGAACGACATCGCTAAAAGTGTGTAAGGAGTCAGAGAAACCGCTGTGAATGCAGCTCGCAAGACATATTACAAGGTAGTGTCACAGTAGGGAATGTCGCAAGAAACATCTTCCATTCACCAGAAGCAACTCTTTGATTTCGGGAACAGGATTAGGCAAGTCAGATCCCTTTGTGGCAAAGCTCTCTTATAGCGAGTGATGGCTTTCCAGCCTGGAAAACAAAAGTCGCATGAGGAAACTAAAAAATAAATGGGCAACTCTGCCCATATTCAAGCTAGGCCCGTATTCCTTTTCCTTTCTCAGCTTTTTTTGGGATTTCTGGATAAGAGCTAAGTGCTCCCTCTTTCATGTTCCATCTCTTCATCTATCAAGATCAAAGCAAGCATGCTGTGTTTTACAACAGGAAATACTTTTATCTACCGGTATAAAAGTGGGATATGTGTGCCTTCACTTCAGGCACACTAATTGTAGTTTGGAAAGCGGTAGGGGGACAAGACAAAATGGAGGAATAGCCTTTTCAGTTCAGCAAAGAATACTGTATAGTTTGACATGTTCTTAACCTTTGAAAAACATTATCATTTACAATGGGAAGCCAAAGGCATATGCTTCTTGCTGAGTTTTCGTTGTAGTGCCTTTGCTGCTCTGGGAAATAGATCTGTGTTTTTGGAAATGCCTTAGCGTGCATGAACTAAATTCTCTTCCTTCCCTCCTCTTAGAAAGATCACAGCTTGGGAGTTGAACACTTGCACCATGCAGCAATGAATGATAGATGGCGAAGCCTTAAGAAAGGAATGCTAACAGTCAGAGGGATGTCGTCCTTTTCAGGATAGAAACACCTTACTTTTAATAGAATGCCTTGCGTTTTTGTGCTTTTTGGAACCAGCAGGTATTATTGAAGGGTTAGGGTGTCTCGATGATCGCTGATGCTCTGGAAATGATGCCCTAATTGACAGAAATATTCTTCGTCTGGATTTTGTTCTGCTGTTGGAAAAAATACTTCTTTGTCTGATTCAAGGAAACCTCAAGAAAGGGACCTTTTGAAAATAAGACCAACACTTCATGCAGGGAAATTCAGTAACAGCCTTGTCCTTGAATTATCCATGGATTGATTGAACATTTGGATAAGGAAGAATGAGGGGCCGTCACTAGCCCCTCCTCAGAAGTCAACATACTACTGAGCCCACCTCTTTGACACTGAAAAAGAAGGGCTTTTTCTCAGCAGGAACTGAAACTCACTTCCAGCACCTCTCAGGTGGGCATCATAGCCGTTACAAGAGAACAAGGGAGGTGTTCTTGTGAGTTCTGGCACCTCTTTTTCTACAATAATAGCACTGGACTGCTAAATCAATTTTAGCTCAACACAAGGAGACACTCCACATATGTGCAATGTATTTATGCCTAAAACTGAGCATGCATAGGCATTCATTTGCAGACATCCATGTGCAAAGCAGTGGTATGGGCAGGCAGGGCCCATGATCCTTGTGTTCTTAGGACTGAAACATGATATTGTTATACATGGACACCTTGTGAATAGGGCTTCCGTGTCTACCATGATTCTGTGCAAATGAAGAAAAGGAACACATCCTGGTATTGGGCAAAAAAGATTAGCTCGCTGAGAAATTGGCATGTGATCAATTCGACGTCCATTGTCTACCATCTATGCATCATCATTACCCAGAAACAAGTCTCAAGATGGAGTCCAAAGACCCAAGTGTCCTGAGTGCACCCCTTTACTTTCTTCTATATACAGTAAGTATACAGTTACCATTCATCATCCCTATGTGGAAAAACAAAATACTGCATCTGCAGTACTTTGCTTGATTGTCACTTACAGGGAACCTGCCCAGTGATGTCTCTGGCTCTCAGTTACACTCTGCCAAACACATTCTATCTCCTAGGATAATGGCATGGACTTCACTCGTCTAGTTTCCAGTGAAAGCTGATGCATAATATACCGTATATTTTTTAAAAGCATCCCTGGTTTTCTCTCCCTTCTGCTTCTTCCTAGCTCTCCTTCTCATGTAAGAGTGCACTTCAGATTAATATTTTGTGAGAGCTTGCATGAACTACGATTGCACTTGAAACTTGTAAATATTTGCTGCTGTGCCATAAGTAATTATATTTTGAAATCCCTTTTAAGCTTCAATCAATGCTTCTTGTGGCTTGTAGCTTGAGAAGAATGTGCTGTGAAGGGTGGGCCTAAGTAGATGATATATGGAGGACATCATAAGTGAGTGCAAATTGACAAAAGCTTAAATTGTAAATAGATTCAAGTATTTCAGTTTTACTTATTTCATTTACTAAACACTTCGAATAAAAATCGATGCCCACATGTTTGTTAGCTATCCCAGTGTCACTGGAGTCAAGTTTTGTTCTCACTAAAAATTGGGTTGAGCGGGGTAGACAATGAGGTGCTCTATGGACATTCGTAAACTACAGTTCCCACCAACCACCACCAACAGCCATGCTGGGTGGGGATGGTGGCATTTGGAGCCCTACAACATCTGGGAGGCACCCTTGGAGTAGAGTATGTTTAAACTTCCTATGGTTATGAATGGAAATATATTCCACTTGTCTAATATGCTGAATCATACATTACCGATATTAAAAATATGTGTAACTAATTCTGAAGTCAATGTTCAAAACTTCAGATCTTCTAAAAGTTGACTCTTGGGTAATGAGAGAAAGGGTAAAGAGGGGGAAAGAGGTTGTTTTGAGATAATGAGAAGCTTACATAAGTCTGAAAGCACACTGTGAAGCATCTCAGACTTTATGTAGTTTTAAGCATCTTTCTCCAGCATAGCAGCTTTCTTCCACCTTGTCCTTCTGCCTGTAGCAATAACATCTGCATAAAAGCACCCATTCTTAATGAAAGATGGTGTAAATGTGCATTACATTTCCTCATAAGAACCATTACTCTTTAGTGTTGGAACCTATACAAATCTCAGAACCTCAATTTGCATCAAATTGTGATTTTACTATCCTCTCTGATATACTCATCTTCAAAATTATTATTCTGACTCTGAACACAGTGCAGGCATTTAAAAGCCAGAGGAGAGTAATCAGTGAGTTAAATCATTGTTCTTATTAACTATTAACAGAAGCCACCGAAAGAGGCTTCTTTTGGTGCAACAGGAACAGCTGGAAAGAAATGAACAGATGGATGGGGACAAGGGTGGAAAGGCTATTTCCAGTGTTTCTATTAGTGAAATCTTTTGGGAAAAGAGCAATAGTTGTAAAGAAAGTTCTAACTTGATATTGATCAAGGGAGCTAGAACCTTCGGGGAGCCTTGCTCCTCTGTCGTGTTGCCTGTATTTGCAATGTTCAGCCATAAATCCTCAGATTACATGCAGACATTCTCAGACTGAGAATTTCTAGTGTAGATTCACTGGACTATGGCAGAGGAAATGATATGAGATACAGCATTAGTCCTGTTCGGGTGAAGTGCTAACACCATGAGCATGAGCCATGTCCCCGGTCTCTGTGCAGAAAGTCTGAATGAGTGTGAATCACAATTCAGATCTCCTGTGCACCTATGCCTGGAAACTCTGAGTAGGGGGGAGCCTTCACATATATAGCTGAGGATGCAAAGTCCCTTGAAGATGTTCTCACTGTGAATGTGAATGTCAGAGAATAGAGCTAGTCAGTGCTGTCCTGCTTCCATATTGTAGCAGATTGCCTACATAGGGCTTCTATCTGCAGCTTATCTACCCAATACTGTACCAAGTTTCTCTAAGTCTATGATTCTCTATGATTCTATAACCTTTTTATACCTACTGCCCACTAATGCAACTTTCTTGATGGTAAAATTTCCTTACCGCCAGCCAGTGCTCGATGGAAGGAGAATTCAGCTTGTGCTGTAGAACCCCCTACTGCCCACCTAGAATCCTGAAATGCCCACTAGTGGGCGGTAGGGACTAGGTTGACAACCACTGCTCTTTTCAGGCCGAGGGAGTCAGTGTTTGTCCACAGATAAGTTTCCGGGTCATGTGGCCAGCATGACTAAACCACTTCGGTGCAACGGAACACCATGACAGAAGCCAGAGTGCACAGAAACACTGTTTACCTTCCTGCCGCAGCGGTACCTATTTATCTACTTGCACTGGCGTGCTTTCGAACTGCTAGGTTGGCAGGAGCTGGGACAGAGCAATGGGAGCTCACTCTGTCGCAGTGATTTAAACCTCCAACCCCAGGCAAACCCAAGAGGCTCAGTGCTTTAGACCACAGCGCCACCCTTTACATCACAACCATGTTTGCTACAGATCCACTGGGGGATAGCTATAGCTCAGTGGCAGAGCATTTGTATGACATACAGAAAGTCCTAGGTTCAACCCTCAGCATTTCCAGTTAACCTGGGGATGTTCCCTCTCTGAAATACCTGCTGTCGGTCATTATGGACGATGGACCAATAGTCTGACTCAGTATAAGGCAGATGACTATGTTGCACTGCTCAGAACTCAATAAACACAAAATGTATGCACTGAATACACTAATGCATATGTATCAAGAAGTTACAGCCTACTCAGGATTTCCAGGCATAGGTGCACAGGAGATCTGAAATTGTGATTCACACTTTATATTCACAGTAGTAAATATTGGTGCATCTGCAGCAAACCTGAATACAGTACTACACAAACTGGGAAGTGTCGTTTGTGTTGCAGGCAGTGTTTTCTTCTAGAAAAAATGGTGGCAGTACTCACCATGAAGTTGTCGCAGTAAGTGCCACACTTTTTAACAACAACAAAAAAGAGGTGCCGGTACTGCGTACCCTTGAGTACTCTGGGGAGGGAGCACTGGTTGGGGGGGGGGGTGTAGGGACACACAATGAATCCTACTGTGCAAATGACCTACAAACCTCATACGTGAATCCACTGGGGTGACTAACTAGCCAATGAACTTTGGGATCAACATGATAGCGATAGCAGGATAGTGCTTCTCTGATGCGTCAGTTTTTCGCACACTGGCCCATATTGTTGAGGACGAGGAGAGGCAATACTGTGCTCTACAGAAGTTGTGGACCACATCATCCCTTATTATTGGCAATGTTGGCTAGGACTGATGCTGGCTGTAGTCCACAGCATCAGGAAGGCATCTCATTGCCCTTGTCTGGGGACGGCGCTGATACGGAGTGGTCCAAATGGGACTCCTGAACGCATTGAGGTACAGCATTGATGGGCCGTAGACAATACACATAGCTAGTGGGATACTGCACAAAGGCCCAGGGTTGTGCCATGCAGGGCGAAAGGTATTTTTACTAACACGGGAGTCTGCCACCCCATCTTATTTTGTAAGTACTGCTGTTCCCAAAGAGTAGCTTTCTTTCACTCTCACAATAGGGGCTGGTGTGCTAAAAACTGGTGCATCAGAGAAGGTGCCCAGAGAGGAAACATGTAGGTGTACTTATTACAGTGCAAGCAAAGCAAGGATGGCCAGAAAATAACCCACAATCACTGGCCAAACTCTCCCAGAGTCCCTGCTATGCTAGCAAATCACTAGTTTTTTTCAGGTTAAGAGTGTCTCGTGGAGCAGAGTTGCACTGCTCTGGAGTCCATAACACTCACTACATTGGGGGGTGCCCTTCACGTTGCAGCTTAAAGTTGGGAATGTATTTGTTTTCATAGTTTACATACCCCCTGATATAAGCACCATGTGTGTGCCTGATATTATCACCATCATCATTTTTAATTTGTATACCGTCTTTCTATCTTACAATACTCAAGGCGGTTTACAAGCTGAAGATGAAATGTACATCTTATAACAATCTAATGCAATACAAAAATGTGATAATAAAACATAATTTTAAAATAGGCAACCTACATCAAAAAAGTAACATTCAACCATCATTAGAATAGTATAAAATAATAATATCAACATATAAAAGTTAAACAGAAATCCACTCAACAGTTACAATAAATAATATCTAAACTATAATCAATAAAACAATGGCAAAACACAGTTCATAAAATAATACAATACACATTGAGAAGCAGAGGGTAGAGGGTAGAGCAAGGCAGGTGGAAGGAGGCCTTGCCTGATGGAGTCTCTCCCCTCACAGTTCTTCCTTCAGGAACAACTCCCTTATGAGGACTCGTAGGGTTGGAGGGTGAGGCAAGGCAGGTGGAAGGAGGCCTTGCCTGATGAATATCTTGCAGTTGCACTTGGAAATTACTGGCCTATGTGATTTGGGTTTTGAAAACTAGAACTAGAATCTAGCCAATGGGAAATATAATGGGAAATTATCTGAAATCAGACAGATTTGCCATATGCATCCTCTGCATCATAATCTATTATTTGAAAGAAATCTCACCAGAGCAGAAAGATTAGGAAGAGGATATTCTGGCAGATGTCACCTCGGAAAAGAGCAGCCCACATCTAACATAATGGGAAGGAAATTATAATATGAGTCAGCCAGATGCACAGCACATGTCAATTAAAAAATGTCACCCTGCACAACAATCAGTGCGCCCTGTGAAGTGGATCAGATGAGAAACACGGCTTCATTTTACACTCCTTTAAGAAAAAAAGTTGTGTGGAAATGTGCACATTAAAAAGGGGGATTGCAAATGTAAGCTTCAAACCATAAGAGCAAAACAAACACGAGAAAGTAAATTGGTTTTTATCAAATCTTCTGAGTTCCCCCTAGGAATCCAAGTATCACTTTACCATAGCAGATATATGTGGAAATGCAGCAAATAGAAAAGCAATAGTTATTTGATAAAGTGATTAAAAAAAATAAACCAGTGTCTCCCCCTCCCCCTTGCTAACTTTTCACACATCTCTCTCATTAGTTTTATAGGAAACATGGTACATGATATTTCATTTTAATTCTTAACTTTGAGATATATACCCATGGCCCTTTTGACACAGTGAAATCACTACTGGTTTTTGTTTTCCTTTAAAGGCATGATAAGAAGGTGCAGTACTAATGTCTCACCATGTTTGGAGCCTCTGGTATATTGATCCAGCTCTTAAGGTTGTTATTTTCTCCCCGGTGACACTATGAAATCTGTATCAAGTTGTGGCAAAGTTTGCTGTTTCATTCATAAGGATTCCCTCCGCTCGGAATTTTGTGTGTGTGTTATATACCAAATTTTAATGTTGAATCTCTCTTAGGTTTTTCACGTGATGCCCTAGGCATGCATGATAGCTGCACGTGTCCTGCCACTACTTTCTTTAAAGCTTTTTTTTTTTTTTTTTTTTACTCTGCCCTTTAGCTGAAAATACTCCCAGGGCAGCTTTCATAACATCAGTTTTTTAAAAATAAAGAGTAAATAAATAAATAAATAAATAATAAGACCCCACAGGCTTACAATCTAAAGGAAAAGGGGAAAAATGGAGAGGGGGAAGCAAGCAAGCTGGCCTTGTCATAGAGCATAGAGAATGAAATTGTAGAGTTGGAAGGGAGCCCAAAGGTCATCTATTCCAACCCCCTGCGATGCAGGAACGACTTCCAAGACTACAGAGTTTCACTGTTTTGGTGCTGTAGTCTAGATCAAGGGTGAGGAAACCCTGACCCTTCAGAGTTGCTGAGGGACAACAACTCTCACTAACCCTGATGGAAACTGGAGCAGAAAAAATATCTGGAGGGTCGCAGATTTCCTATCACTGTGGTAGGCTATTAATGGATATATTCTGCTCTGTTCATGTGCAGGATTTCAACTGAATATGAAGGGGGTCAGGAAGACTACACTGAACTTTGGGATATATTATTCAGCTGTTCCTAGATCCTATCTTACTGCAGCTTTAAAAGTTATGCAGATGTGAATTAACTATGGCGTTACAGCTTGGTAATTGAGACGGGGGGAAAAATCTATCATTCTCAAGAATAATTCCCCCCTATTAAAAATACTTTGATAAACTGAGCCAGTGATTCATTTCCTCCTTAGACACCTCTGAAATGTGCTATGAAATGAGCTACCTTTGAAGGCGACTCAGAAACTACATTCTGGCTGCCAGACTGGTGACTGGGAGCGGCCACCAGGACCATATAACACGATATTAAAAGTTCTGCATTGGCTCCCAGTATGTTCCCGAGTGCAATTCAAAGTGTTGGTGGTGACCTTTAAAGCCCTAAATGGCTTCAGCTTTGTAAACTTGAAGGAGCATCTCCACCCACAGCGTTCAGCCCAGTCACTGAGATCCAGCTTTAAGGGCCTTCTAGTGGTTCCCTCACTGCGAGAATTGAGGCTACAAGGAACCAAGCAGAGAGCCTTCTCGGTAGTGGTGCCCGCCCCACGGAAAGTCCTCCCATCAGATGTCAAGGAAATGGACTTCTATCTGACTTTTAGAAGATGTCTAAAGGCAGCCTTGTACGGGGAGGTTTTTAATGTTTGAGGGTTTTTTGTGCTTTAATGTTTTGTTGAAGTCACCCAGAGTGGCTGGGGCAACCCAGTCAGCTGGGCAGCATACAGTGGTACCTCAGGTTACATACACTTCAGGTTACATAGCCTTTAGGTTACATACTCCGCTAACCCAGAAATAGGTTAAGAACTTTACTTCAGGAAAAGAACAGAAATCGTGCTCTGGCGGTGCGGCGGCAGCAGGAGGCCCCATTAGCTAAAGTGGTGCTTCAGGTTAAGAACAGATTCAGGTTAAGTACGGACCTCGAATTAAGTACTTAACCCAAGGTACCACTGTATAAATAATAAAATGATGATGATGATGATGATGATGATGATGATGATGATGATGATGCAGGGGTGATCCAGAACGGGGTGTGTGTGGCCTATGGCCCTCCAGTTGTTGTAGGACTCCAACCTTGAACAGCATGGCAAATGGTCAGGGATGATGAGAGTTGGAGTTGCACAACTGCTGGAGGGTCACATATTAACATCTGTCCCTGATGTAGAAGCTGGAGAGTAGCAGATTCTCAGCTGCTTGTCCATCTTCCTTTCAGAATCCATGTGGAATTTTGCATTCTGGCATGACCTTCATGGCCAGCATTCTTCCTCATGTATCCTTCGGGGTGAGGTGGGGTGTTACCCTGACCATGGTTCTCAGGACCCACAGTCGCTCTGGTCACCCTTGAGGCCCTGTACTCCTTATAGGCCTAATAGGTGTGTCCCCCCTGCCCCAAATGCTGCATCTAATGTTGATGTTACTTTCCACTCTGAGTCAGCCACAAAGGCATTCTTCAGAAAGAATGTAAATGAAAGGGACAACAGATCAGGGCAAAAAGGCTCTTCAAATCATTTGTTCTCAGTGATGTTTTCCTGTCATGTGTAATAAAGTAGGTTCACATTCCACTGTCATCTGAATGTATTCCAGAGAAATTTAAGTTGTCACAACAAATAGAATAAGTGGTGCAACTGTGTGAGGAAATAGCCTTTCCAGTTCACTTCTTATCGGAATGCTGAATTCATTTTTTTTGTTTGTTTCATCCCTCTCTCCACACATTCACTCTCATCCAGATGACTATGAATCCAATAAGACTCAGCAATGCAATAATGGTTGCGATAGGCACTGCAAAGGAAGATGTTTTTTAGTCAGACCGAAGCTACACTATCAGGGGAAACAATAACAAGATTTTGTTTTTATAAACAATAATTTATTGCAACCTAAATGATTGTTCCACTTTTTCAGTGCCGAGGAACCAAAAACCTTTTACAGAGGAAAGAAGTGTTGCAGAAGTAGATAGAGCTTTGAACTTCTGCTGCAAATATTCATTAAGATTTCATCTTTAAGAGAGGGGGGTGGGACACACTGAGATTTTGAATGCATTATTATGGTTGGTTAGTGAAGCTTTATTTAATAATACTTCGGGGTTACGGATTAGATGTAAAGCAGCAATACAGGGGAAAGGTTGTGACAAATGCTTTTAAAGGATAGACATTTTCAGCTGCAGCTAAGACTAACAGTGCAATCCTAAACTCAGAACTCCCATTGAGTTTGGTATGCGTAACTGGGTGTGCATGGGATTCAGGGCTGGCCCTAGTATTAGGCAAAGTGAAGCAACTGTCTCAGGCAGCAGATGCTAGGAAGTCAGTAGTGGTAGCCTCCTACTACAATAGCCCCCCACCCCACCACAGTTTTCTCTCCGTTTCTCCCAGTGCAATCCTGTCCATGTGTCTTCAGAATTAGGTACCACTGAGTTCAGTGGGGCTTACTCTCAGGTAAGTGGCTGAGCATTGCAGCCTCAAACTGTGAAATATATTTCTAGTTTTATGCTTGGTCTATGTAAGAAGACCATGCATTTTGAGCCCTGCTTATCTCCATTTGTCTTCTGGTGAAAAACCCTTTGGCATGTGATGATTTAATTATAATGGCCCTGAGTTTCATAATTCAGTTGCTGTTAGACAAAATGTACAGTGATAGTCACAACTCAGTTATTCTCACAACAATCCTGGAAATCAGCCTATGGTTAAGCTGACAAAGGCTAACCAGGACTTAGTGAAATTGGTGCCCCAAAATTCCCCACACTATTTGGGGTGGTGAAATGGGAAAGGGGCATTTGCTGATGAAGGAAGGAGAGGGAGGAGGAATTCACTGCTGAGAAATTTGAGTTCATTTAATATGAATTAATTAATTTGCTGGTGGGTGAATGAAGCAATGGGCTAAGAAGGTAGGACTAGAAAGATTAGGAGCCAAACTCTTCAATAATATTAAAATGATATCAATCAATAAATGTTTAAATTGGTCCCACAGGTCCCTGAAACTTGTGGATCATGAAAAGAGGGAGGTCAAATCACAAAATATTCTCTAGTGGAATAATAAAATTATTTTAACCATTCAGGAGGAGCTCAAAATTTATTTATTTCCTCATAGAATTTCATTTTGAAATTAGGACCCCGCCTGCAATATACATTTCAGAGTTCCCTAGAGAGGGACTGACTGTTAAACCACTCCGGAATTGTAGCTCTGTGAAAGGAATGAGAGTCTCCTAACAACTCTCAGAAACCTTGACAAACTACAGTTCCCAGGATGCTTTGGGAGTGGAAGCCATGACTGTTTAAAATGGTATGTTACTACACTAAATGTATGGTGTAGCTGGAGCCTAGGTTGGAAAAAAAAATCCCCATAGGCAACAACCAGAGGAATACATATAACAACACAACTAGGTCACAGATTGTAAAATTTGCTGGAAAACACTTTTCTGAGAAAGTGTGACTCAGCTGAATTTTAGTACTAGTCACCACGGATGAATACAACAAATGGATTTCTGCCATAGCAGGCACTGCTTTGTTGAATTTAGGCCTTGTTTTAATAAATCTGGCTTGTTTATCCAGGCCTTTTTGTTTCTTTGTTCAGTGAATGCCACTGAGGAGGTCACTTGCAAAACTCATGAAATCAGAGAAGTCATCACATCCAGAGCCTGCCAGATTTAGATAGATAAGAACCAAAAGTAGTGTCAATATTCAGCTTAGCTGTGTTTTGAAGATGATGCAAAGGACATGAATAAAGAATGGCATTTTGAATAATTTGTGACCATTCCCCTGTTTGAAGAACATAAGGCATTTCATCTAATCTGCCTGTGGCATGTGCATATGCAGTTGTCATTATTTAAGTTGCCTCCAGTTCAGATTTTAAAAATGCTATCTTTTTTTGGCACAGTGTAGGGATCACAATTTCCAAGGGAGATATAGTTTTTAAACACTTTGAAGAGTGGAAGTCAGTCCCACTGAGCTCAATAGATCTGTTTTCTTAAAAGTAGACCAAATCCAGAAAAAAGCTAGTTGTGTTTAAGTCCAGCTTTGGGGGGGCACGGGACCCAATGGGGCAAATTAGTTGTAAGTAATTGAGCCTGCACTCCATCTTACCTCAATTGCATTTACTTCTGAGTAGATATGTAGAAAATTGCACTCTTAGGTCCCCCCCCCCCAGCAGAGCTTTTTAAGGCCACTTCCATTTCTCATGCAGAACTACATGCCATCATGGTATGCAGCATTCAAACTCTTTGACTAAGGGTACATTTAGATGTAGCTGGAGAAGGAACTGGCAAACCACTCCAGTATTTTGCCAAGAAAACTCCATGGACATAAAAAAGGAGAGTTTCCAAGGCATGCTCTGGTTCATGGGGTCACGGAGAGTCGAACACGACTAAGACAACTACATTTAGATGTGCTTTCATTTGCCTGATCATAATGATAGTGCTTCTGCCCTGTTTTCCAGTGCTCCTTTCACACTGTATTACCTGTTGTGTTATGGAACTGCGGCTTTTTCTTTTCTTTTTTTACTGAAATGCTGGCATGCCACACTAAATTTCATTCATAAGTGTTACAAGAAATCTGAGAAGAAAACAGAAGCTACTTGTGCTAGTGGCGTGGCATCAGTTGTTGGTGTCCGGGGCAGGTGCCAGCCAAACAAGAAAAGTATCAAAATTAGGTTGGATGTTCTAGCCATTCAGTCAGCTTGTAAATCCAGCTCCACAATGGAGATTGCAGGTTGAACAAGTCCCTTCCAGGTGACACAGTTCTCAGGTTGCACATCTCAGCTTCTGGGACAAAAATAAATAGTCACTCCCCATTTCTTGGAAAAGAAAGTCCGGCTTGTAATGCGGATCTGTCCCAAACACAGTTTCTTGGGTAGGCAGAGAGAAGAAGTAAAGAGAACCATGGCAGTTCTATAGTTCAGCAAAATCTGTGATTAGTTTTGGATAGTGCTCTAGGTAAAAAAGAAGAGAGCCAATTCCAGATCAATTGTGTAATATTATTTAGTTATTAAAAGGTATTGCAAACAAATAAAAAAATTAAATGCTCCGTCCATCTTCAGCAGTGGTAAATCAGCTTCACCTGCTTGTAGATTCCACCATGAACACCTAAATTTGGTATGCTTCAAGGCACATAAAAAGCAAAGTAAGCCATGTTGGTCTATAAGAAAAACTCAAGTGTTCACATTTGGGGACTACCTTTCTTTGGACCAACCAAAATATCACAAAATTGAGGAGAGGTAAGAGTTACTAGATAAATAGGATGCCTGATAAATAGGATGCCTGAAAAAGTATCTGGGGAAAGTATTTGAGAACATAAGTAGGAAGTTTGGAGATAGACAGTTACTGCAACATGTTTTCTTTCTTTCTACTTCTTTTAAAAATAAAGTACAGTGGTACCTTGGATTAAGTACTTAATTCGTTCCAGAGGTCCGTTCTTAACCTGAAGCACCACTTTAGATAATGGGGCCTCCTGCCGCCGTGCCGCCAGAGCACGATTTCTATTCTCATCCTGAAGCAAAGTTCTTAACCCGAGGTACTATTTCTGGGTTAGCAGAGTCTGTAACCTGAAGTGTATGTAACCTGAAGCGTATGTAACCCGAGGTACCACTGTATATTAAAAACTAGTTTATCCAACCTTGAAAGCTGGAAGCTGTGTCAAATATTTCTCCAGCCTACATGGCAATAGTTGTATATTTACTTCTGCTGCCCTCCTATTTGCTGCAGGATGAGATAACATTCAAAAACATATAATTTTATAAAATCACTTAGTAAACAATTGCAAAGAGAACATCATAGATGGCAGATGTACTCTGAGCAGATTACTAAATTGGAAGCAATGTTGAAAAGGCTCACATCATTTTGTATGAATCTGAAGAATGATTACAACATTGGGACATTCATGAAAAAAAATAGCAAGACAATGCAAAAAGATTAAAAACAGGCCAAAGACATGGAACTGATGGGTTCATTAGGGATAAAATGGGGAAGAGGGATAACCATGCAGGACATCTTGAGCTCCTCAAAAGAAGGAATAGAAATACCTGTCCTCAGCAATTAGAAGCCTAGTTGTGAAAGAGAGAAGCACAATAACTGCCTCCCTGGCAATTCTGAACAGAGGAGGAAAAGCTGAATACGTCCAATCCCACCATTGCTGTTCCAAACCAATTTGTGGTCCCCAGTTGCTGCTTTTAATGTTTTTGTTGTTGTTGTTGTTTTTTTAAAAAAAGTTAGGTGATCTATTCATAGATCTTCTTCCCTACTTGTTGATACTTTGCCTCCAAGTATCTAAACCAGAAACTGGAACCGAGCAATTGAAGAGGGATTTGCTTGATACTCATTTAAAATATTGACTCGTACATGATATAGTAATCTTTTTTTGCATTCTATCTCAGGGATCAATGGACTCCTGGAATATTCTCCTAATGTCTAACTCTAAACCACATCTTTCAACAGAAGTTTGAGCACTAAAACCTTTGGGAACAATACCAAGCCTTTGAAACGCATTTGCAATCCTGCCTGGCAAAACGTTGTTACTATCAGATCTGGATCTTGATATGATTAATATTTCACACGGGGGGGGAAAGGATTCAGATTCTTATTCTATAAAATTTTGAATGCTGAAGTCTTTGTCTGCTCTGCATTCCATGTGAACGCCTAGAGTCCTCTCTTCATTTAGTAGACACAATGGTTTGCCCTTTGAGGTCCCTGTTGCGATATTATTACTCAATTCATAGGAGGATTTTCTTTCACTTCAATGGGAGTTTTCCTGAATAAAAAAAGAGAGTTAAGCCCCCAAGAACTGATTGATGCTTCGCTTTTCTTTCAAACTCCAAGTGAAACCTTATCATTAGCCCAATCCCGTGAAGCATGCTACATTATCTCAATTGTTAAACTGTTAGGAGGAGCCTGAGACACAGGGTACTGAACGAAATGGAGATTCATCAAGGCTTGAATCTCACTAGCAGGCAACTGGGACCAACCCACACAACTGCTTTCATTTTCTTTTCTGTCCATTGCTTCTGTGCCCACAAAAAAACCACAAAGACTTCCCCATATGTCAGGTCAGGATTTCAAGAATGTTCAGATTTAATTAGAAAAGCAGGGGTGACCCAACTCAGGGATGAGAAACCTTCCAGGACTCCCTAAGGTCACACACCCTCTCCTGGCCACAACCCATCATAGGCCTTGGTTGGCACCTTCCTCATGTATTTTGAACTGACTGCATCCTCAAACTCAGATCATGCTTTTTGTTTGCCTGGGTGAACAATGGAGTGTGTGTAGAAACAGCCCTACTGCTCAAAGGTAAAAATTATATTCAATGTTACACCCACTTTTCCTCTGGCCCTGCTTCCCAGTGGCACATGACCCCCAGAAGTTAGCCCAGGAGGTCTAATAAAGTTCTCCACCCCTGTCCTACCTGGGATTGAACATGGGGGCATTTGGAAAGCAAAGCATTTCTAACCAATATCTAGCCCTTCCCTGACTAACTATGAACCACATTTCTGATAGAGCTGAAATGCTTAGCAAGGTTTCCAAGGAAGATCTGGATGGTCACAGAAGATTGCATCCAGGATGCCCATTTGGGCTGTAAAATTCAATCCTACCATGATTAACTGAGCCCATAAACCATTGGGAGTCAATGTAGTGCTGTAAAATTGGTAGATTGTGCTCCAAACAACCAGTTTCTATCAATAATGCAGTAGTCACATTTTGAAACTTCTGGACCACTGTAGGGTGCATTACAGCAACTCAGTATGGATGTGATCAAGGCATGAATTCCTATGACCATGTTGTTTGTCTCCTAGAATGGGTGTAGCTGGTGAACCAACCTCTCGGCTGTGGCTGCGACTTACAGTTGTTGTGATGATAAAATGAAATAGAGACAATTGTACCCCATCCTGAATTCCTTGGAGAAAAGGTGGAATACACTTAGGATGCATAAAATGAGAAATTATCCTTGCTGGATTCATTCCCATCCCCCTGCCCTGAAACTGTTATATAGGTAAAAAGGAAGTTGTTCAATGAGTCACTGCAGTTACTTTGTACCCTGCTGAGGTACCTTGACTGCTACTTTATAAAACTGAAAGATACAGAATTATTTCATAGCGGTACTGCTAGAGAAATAGACTTTTTGTTATTTAATTGATTGAATCTGCAGTACCCAGTGAAACAAAGAGTGGGATGATTCAGGTATCCTAAAATACATGGTAAGAAGGTGGTTAATTTTCTGTTGGGTGAGCTCAGGAGGTGTGTAGATCATAAGATAAAGTCAAACTGCAGGAAGTGATTAGTGACACAGTGCAGGTATTGAATTGACATTTTCTTCCCTGGCAAAGTGTTGAGAATCATAAAAGGAAGGTAGCAATCTGTATTTAGCTTCAATTACTTGCTTCAGGTGGCACGAGCCATTAAATATAGGCTTGTTTTCAACCAGCACAAGAAAAAGGTAGTGTATATAATTTCAGTTCTCCCCGCAGTCATCATCTCCAATGTTTACAGTGCAATCCTAGGCTCATTTCCTCACTGAACACTGTGGGACCTGCTGCTGTGTTCACACACATAGGATCAAGCTATTAAGAGCACAACCAAAGCTGGCGTGCCCATTGGACAGATAAGGCATGGACTATATGCTCTGTAACAAAACCAGAGTTCATCCATTCAGGAGTTTTATCAGATTTTGTGAAGTGTTGTTACTTATCATGCCACACCATAAGAGCATTTTTTAAAAAACAACAACAAATGAGTTTTAAAGAATAATTGATGTTTGCAGTCTTAATTACTAAGCTGTAACACCATTGTTTATTCATGTCTGCATAACTTAAGCTGTAGTCAAAAATGATCTAGTAACAGCTGAATATCCTAGAGTTCAGTGTAGTATCCTTGCTACCTTTCATACTCGGTGAAAAAGCATACAAATAAACAGAACAGATTACATCCATTAACAATCTACCGCAGGGATAGGGAATCTCTGGTCCTCCAGATGTTGTTCTCCGGCTTCCAACCACCTCAGCCAACATGATCAACTGTGATGCGGTTGGGTAGGCCAGCAACAGCGAGAGGGCAAAAGGTTCTCCATCTCTAAGCTATCACATTAGCTTTTTACCAACTCACCTTAGCTGTTAGTATGAAACATTCATGTATTTACTTATCTCTTCCCTTTGAAAGGAAGACCATGGCTATCTGCATCAGTAGCATCCAGTAGCCTCTGAAGACCTCTTAGTGGCAAGTCACTGACTAGCATATATTAGATAGGACACACGTTACCAATTCTAAAAGATCTTTACTGGCTTCCTATAAATTTCTGGGTGCAATTCAAAGTGTGGGATTACCTTTGAAGCACCATATGGCTTGGAACCATGATATCTGACATAGCACATGCTCTAGTAAGATCTGATGTCCTCTAGAAAGCCCCTTCTTCAAGCTTGCAGAAGTTAGCATGAATGGCCTTTGGGTCTTCTCAGCAGTCACTTCCCGTCTTTTGAACGCCCAACCACAGTAGGTGCCATTGTGTGGTTTCTCTTATGGGTTTTAAGCGCAAGTTAAAAATGGTTCTGTGCTTTTTCATTCTTAGCGAAAAATGAAACTGCTAAGAATTGCAGTTGGTATTTTAAACTTTATGTACTTCAGCACTTTGATTTGGCCAGCTGATCTTTTAATGTACTCCTAGCTTGAGTGCCTTACTGGAGCTTTTAGTGCCTTGTTCTTGAGTTTTCCTGCTGTGGCTTTTGGTTTATTTGATGTCTGAATGCTTGCTTCTTCCTTTACTATTTGTAAGCTGCCTCAAAAAATCTTTTTCACTAAGGCAGAGGGGAAAAAATAGATGCCTATATTGCATAAATAAATGTTTTTCATTTAGTATCTAGTAGGGAATAAAGATAGGGAAGAATGCCCAATCTTGAATTTAAAAAAGGAAGTGAAGGAGAGGACAGCAAATATTAAATACATACTTTAGCACTTCCCCCCTCATGCACACTCAGCACACTCACCAGAATTCAGTGAGCTCATGTACACATAGTCAGTTTATTAGCATGTACTGTATATACCATATTTTTCACAAAGATATTGTGCTGAAAGTGGTTCACAATTTAAATGCAATGATGGCACAACATCCACTTGCACACACACAATGATACAGATGGATACTACTGTAATAAAACACTAGGGTGATTCACATGGAAAGAATGCATGGCAAGGGCCTTGGGGGTGCTCAGGTTAGGGGCACTCATCACTGCCACCCACCACCACCATGTTCACCCAGTTCCGATGCATTCAGCAGTCACTGGGGTGAGTTGTGTGCCCATGCAGGTGAACACAGGCATAGCTGCTCTGCTCAGTAAGGAACTCTGGTTAAGCCAAGGTGCCTCCTCATTTGCAGAAACTCTTCCCATGTACACTGGTATTGTGCACTGAAGTCATTCCAGCATCTATTGTGTTGGGGGAAAGATGGCAGTACGTGGTGGCAGTGACCAGCCCTAGTTTGTGAGGTCCCACAACCCACTCTATACATTTATTCTGTGGGTGCAGGGGTTTGTGTGAAGCCCCTTTGAAAGATGAACAATCAGATGTTCATCAGAAGCATACAGAAAGTTTTAATGAGCATGAAACATACCAACAGATCAGTGTATAATAACAAAAACCTGAAGCATCCTTCTAACACCCCATCATTGGGATTCTTACATGTGTTGCAGTTCCATCTCATTGCCTCTCTGAAGTCAGGGAAATGCTTTGTCTTCATTAACACAGGTCTTAGGAAATGGAATGTAATAATTGCAGCCACATAAATCCTCCATGGAGATCCTTATAGCTGTCAATAGGTCCTTATCTAACTATACAGTCCTTCCGTGCAACGGCACAAACCCCCAGCATCCTATGTATATTCTCCCAGGTTTTGGAATAAACTTGTCAATTCATTCAAGGACCGTGAACACTCCCATTACACGAAGAACTCACTTTAAGACTAGCTATTCAGAGTGACTGCAAATGGATAATTAGCATTTTAAAACATTTCAATTTTACTCTCTCTTACAGTTCTTTTGCTCCTGCTTCTTCCTTATTATATTTCAGATGAGATTTGCTCGTTATGATTTCTTCTTTGAAAAACTTTTAGCATTTTCTCTGTCTTATCTGAAGATCTTTTTTAAAATCACCTAATAACTCACCACTCTTCCTTTTTAGATACCCTTAAAGATTTCTTAGAATGCCTGGTATAAATATAAGGCTGATGATAGGAAAGAATTTCCTTTCTAGTAGTTCCAAAGCAATTGTACTGATTTTCCCTGATGGAATGGATTGCTCCCCCCCTCCTTTTCTACCCTCCTCTCGCTGCTTTCCCCTTTAGTATTCTGTATTTGAAGACAAGAGTTACGCTTGTTTAACTAACCATCTTATGCTCAGGTCATTGTTAACTTCATTTCCAAAAATCAATCCACTTTTTCAGGCTTTGTCAGCTTTGGAAAAAGAAATCTCTAAAATTGTTCTCCATTTATGTAAGTCTTGTTGTACTTCACAATGGATATCACTTAAATCTGAGAAAGTAATCTCTTGGATTTCCATTACCATTTCCTCTTCATTCTCCATGCAGGTCTGGTAACCTTTGCACCACTTTGGAATAAGAGAACAAAGCGTCTCACTGTAATAGAAATCACATTGAGAATTTGTGGGAAATATCTTTTTGGAGCTGCAGCCACTAGGAATATCCTATACATGCCCTGTTTTAGTACCTTAGGGTTACAATCCTTTACCTACTTATCTGGCAGTTAGTAATGTATTTCATTTTTATATAAAACATGTCTGATTCTCAACTACTAGTAACTCTCTTTCTAAAAGTGATGCCCATCTAAGTCATAATCAGAGCCGACCCATTGAAATCAATAGACCTAACTTACTTCCCTGCATTGATTTAAATTGCTTGGCTGTGATGTACAACTAACATCACCCTAACTCTCTATACTGGGCTCATAAGTTTATAAAAAGGAAAGTATTATATTGATGCTTGATTGGTTAAATGAAGCATGGCTGCTCTGTCATTGTGTCCTTAAGGTTTCGGGGCCCGTGGTTTTAAAAGTGTTGGCCAATGTTGGAAGCTAAAGGGTGAAGCCCAGTTGCAGTGTCCTCCTTCCACAATGGACTTCTGCTTCCACAAATGGGACTTTCCCTTCCTCTTTCCCTGCAGAACTCAGTGCGGCCCCCAAATTTGCTCTGGAGGATTTGGGGACCCTCAAAAGTAGAGTGGGGGTGAAGTCCCTTTGTGCCACCAGCGTAGCATCTCACCCAAAGCTGTGTATATACAGCTGTATATAGAAGCATGTGGCATTTGTCTAATTAATGCTCAGAAGAACTTGGTATTTCATTTTTATGCTAAGAGCAATTAGAATGATTACTTGTTATCTAAATGTCTTGCATTTCAAAATGACATTTAATTGTGGATAAGTCTCTGATATTTCAGTCTGGTGTCTCCCCCAGTGCCTTTTTTTAAGAGTAGGGCACCACCTGCCTCCTTGTTTTAAAATGTACACATATGTCCATGATCTTTGTTCTGCTTTCAGTGCTCTTTTTTATAACCTAAACTCTGAACAGCGTCTTTATCACCCTTGAGAGTTTTCATCGCTGATATGAAACCGGTTCTTCTGAAACCCATTCTATACGCTTGATTTCATTTTTTAAAAAGAACCCCTAACCAATCCACTTTTATTGATAGTTGTTTCTCTTCACAATAAAATATCCAACTTTCATTTCATATAGGCAATTTTTGAAACAACAAAGCATATGTTGTGTCTGATTCCTTTTGAGGGGGGAAAGTGAAATAGCTATGCTGTTGCAGCCAGAAACGGAGATATTTTCTTTGATGTCACACTCAAGACTGCTAACAAAAGTTGAGCATATTGTGAGTTTCCTGAAGATATTCTGCCAATGCTTGCTTGACGGATATGTTCTACATGCTTGTTATAATGAGAGCTTTCTCATTAAAATGAACTTCTGTTGATTCACTGTCTTAGCCAATGGATCTCAGTAAGAATATTTTGATCCAGCAAACTATGTTTCTTTGGCAAATCCTTTTCCTTGACATTTTTCTTTCTTTCTTTGATATTATAACTATTTTCCCCTCTCTTTCTTTTGTTGGCACATACAGTTCCTTTTTCTAAATGACTGACAGAAAGCTTTTGCTGACTAACCTGATTTAAATAGACCCAGACAGGCACGCTTCATTTTAATCTTTTATTTTTACCTTGCATACAAATGCTACTAACCAACTCGTGTCCCAAATGGAAAATAAATAATTTGAATTTGCATTTTCTTCCCATCACAAATCAAATGGCCATCTACAGAGAGTTTGTAAAATTACCCACACAGATAGATGATACAATTCACATAAACCACAGCAGATATCACGTGACTGTAAATACTGGCCCCGCCAATGAGTGTTGCTTGTTTTGTAAGGAATCAGAAGAGGGACTTCTCTGTTGTGGCCTCATTTATGGAACTCCATCCCCTTGGAAGCATAATGGTAACCATTTGGTGAAAACCCTTATGTGTTCAAAAGTCTTTGGTGGTTGACTCTGTTTTTCTACTGCTTGGTTCTGAATAGAATGGAATTGTTATGAACTATTATGTATGTCTTGATTGCATTTTATGATATCTTATTGATATTGTTATGGATGCATATTTTTTATGGAAATATTCTAGGGCATTATTGTTGTTATATTTCTTACCTGCCCTTTACTCAAAGGTCACAACAATGTAAATACATTGGAAACAGTAGAAGGAAGGAAGGAAGGAAGGAAGGAAGGAAGGAAGGAAGGAAGGAAAGAAAGAAAGAAAGAAAGAAAGAAAGAAAGAAAGAAAGAAAGAAAGAAAGAAAGAAAGAAAATGGCACTTGCATGATTAGTCAGTAAGAGCTGCTTGCAAGTGGAACAGCTACCTCAGAAGATGGTGGACTCTACTTCATTGGAGGCTTTTAAACAGAGGTTGGATGGCCATCTCTCTCTTTAGCTGTATTGCAGAGGTTGGGCAAGATGACACTTGGAGTCCCTTCCATTTCTACATTTCTATGATTCTATAATCTGCCTTGTTTTTCCTCACACAACACACCGTTGGAAAAACACCCTGGGGATGCCTTCAAGCCCCCAAAACTCTGAGCATCCTCCGGTATGGGTAGCTCTGGAAAAGGCATCTCCCTTCTCTTCCAGTGCGCTTCTAGCAACATACATCATAATGATATACACACACTAATCTTCTGGCATAGCACAGCAAGAAGAGTGAGACTTCGTAGAGCTAACCTACTATTTATTAACACACTATGTACAGACAAAAGCATAGTGGCATCCATTCTCTCCAGCTCTGAGAGAACAAAGCAGCAAGAAATAAAAGCGAAAGTACAGTATAATAGTACCCACAGCGGAAGAAATAAGACTGTCTTCCTTTCCCAGACTCGTCCCAGACAGGCATGTGATTTACAACAATCTCATCTCCAGCATCGGAGGAGTGAAATTGCTAAGACACACTGACCATTATCACTATTTCTACTACAACATCATCTGTCTTGTAAAGACATATTATTTTGCTCATTCGGATCAGGAAATCAGACCCTGATCTTATTTGTTTGAATTCCTGTTCTTATATACTTTCATATTATTGTTTTACTGGTTTTATGCTGTGTTTCTTAATGATATGGTTTTTATATCGTACACTGCTTAGAGATTTTTTAAAAAATATCAAGCAGTTTATGAATGCCCCATGCCACTGCCGCCTGTCCCCCTGCTGCCCACCTCCACCTAACCTAAGCCAGCTCATGCCATGGCAACCTGAGGCCTCATTAGAGAGTGCCTGCCATGGCAGCTACACAGGAACATCCTGGGTGTGCAAGCAAGTGCCAACAGTTGGCTGTCCCCCCTCTCTCCTGGGGGCTGATGGAAGCTGTAGTAGAGAAGAGGGCACCATGTTGTTGGGAAAGGGAAGGAGCTCTCATGCCTCTTTCCCAATCCTGCTGCCCCTGCAAGAGCTACTTCCACAGCCACCATCCACAGGCCATGCAACATCAGTGTGCCTTGAGATGAAAGCAGAGCCTGGGGCGCCTTCATAAGAATCATGAACATCCCACTTAAAATGGGGCACTTGGAAGGTTTGAAAATGTGGCCTTAACAGAAGAACCTATGTTTCCTTTATACAGAGTTGGGCCATAGGTATTGTATACAGTGATTGGCAGTGGCATTCAAGGGTTTCAGACACAGGCCTTTTGCAGCCCTCTCTGGAGAGGCTGGGAATTGAACTCCGAACCACCTGCATGCAAAGCAAATTCTTTACTATTGACAAAACCCATGGAACATCACAGTGTTTTTGCTAGTCCTTCAGAACCTGAACTATATCCTAACCCTAAATGATTATAAAAGTCTTTGAGTAAACTTCCCTGTTAGTTGATCATCTCTTTTGAAATATTGCTGGAATAAAGAGGAGTTTTACACACTCCTTTCTGTTCTCCATGATTTCATTAGATTACTGAAAGAAACAAGAAACCCATTTAAAACTTAATTTTCTATATACTGCTTAGAATTGCTCACTCTTTGGTGGTTTATTTTTCATAGTCAGGATTAAAATTCAAGCAAGAGAATTAACCTATCTGCCTCGGCACTCCACGGGGGATTTTATTATTGAGATTTATTCATTAGAAGGCTTCCTATTCATGTATGGCCTATTAAATGTTTGGCATCAAACAGCCTTCTGTTACTTTACTCACTAAAAGAACCGAAGGCAGCAGCAGTGGGGGGTGGGGAGTGGAATCTGTGCAATAACTCAAATATATTCTAGCCTATGTCACTTAAATGTTCAGTCCAAAAGTTGGGAGAGAAGAATACAAAGTTAAAAGAAATGGATGGAAGGTATCATCTGAATCAACTCTGCTTCTGCTCACAGTGTCCTGCAACACACCTGTTTAGTATGCTAGACACTCACTTATAAAATATGAGCCTGGAATTCTGTCATTTCCTTGATCCATTCAATGTGTTTTTTAAAATGTCAGAAGTGAGAATAACTGCAAATAGAGTGTTCCACCTTACTCAGCTCACGATGAAAATGTAGGCTTTGGGTTTCCATGCTACACAGCCCCCCTAATGTAAAGTGATTCACTTCAAAGCTCTGTGAACTGAGAAATTATATGTCAGTTCTGAAGGGACAAATCATGGAAATTCTGTAGAGTGAGTTCATGAAGCTTTTGCACAGGAGTCATTATCTTGGCCAGCCAGAGATACAACCTGAGGCCTTTGTCCTAGAACTAACAGCAGCTTCAAGCTATGGAATCAGATAATTAATCTACAGTTGGATTGCAATGTCCATGGTGATTCTGACATAGTATTAGATGTCGCAACATGGTAGAAGCATAACACTGATTAAAAAGAGTTGGATTTATAGACTTCTATTCACACAAATATTTACTGTTGCCTTCTCCTCTACTCCTTCCTCACACACACCAAACAATGAAGCTGTCCATTACAAACTTTCCTACCAGGTGACCTGAAGTTTCATTAGCTTATTAGGTGGTGGTTGTGGCCCTTGTTTTAGGGACACTTCTTAAAATATCTATTGTACTTTGATTAGTCATAGTTTGCTTGGCATGGCTAATTGAATTGTGGCTTGCAGCTGACAAATAGTCTAGATGGGGTCCAACAAACCTGAACACAAACAATAAAGGGGATGTGTGGTTTGGTGGTTTGGGAGCTGATCTCCAGTCCTTTATGAATGCATTCTCCTTGAAAGATCAGGCTTATAGTTTGATGGTGATATTAGATCTGGTCATGTGCAGCTGGCCTCAGTGGATAGTGAAACCTGACATCACATCTGACACCACCTCTTCCATCTCAGTCAGGGAGACTTCTGGGCAATAGGATGGGTGGTACACCAGCAGAATCCCTGTTTCAATGCCCATCACCTAATGCAGGCTCCATAAGCCAAGCTCCATTCATAGGGCTCTCCTGGTGAGGGAGATGGAAACTCTGAGGGCAATGGAGACACTCTCCTGGCCTCCTCATCTGCGTTGGTGCTGCACCTTATATACAGGTGGGCAAAAAGAGATCTAAACAAAACAATGTATCACAAATAAAAATAAGCAGTGTACAAAGCTTTATTTTTAAAAAGTTCAGGAAAGCCTGACCAAACATACATTTTAAAAAGCCATTTAGCTGTCATTGCGCTCTCTGAATCACTTGAGGGAGTGTCTTCCAGAGCATGGGTGCTACACCAAGAAGGTCCACCTCCAAATTGTCATCAAGTGAAAATCTAATCATTCCTTGGATAATCTTAAAGACTGGCTTAGTGTGTACCACAGGAGGCAGTTTGTTGGGGATCCTGTTCTCACGTTGTTTTGGGATTTAAATGCCAGCAACAAAAGCTTGAACTTGGCTTGGTAATTAATAGGTAACCAGTGCAGATCTTTCACCATTTTATAATAAGCATAAAGCAGGATAACTCACTAAACACCCCAGCACCTGGATTTTGCAATAGCTGCATCTTCTGAACCAGGATAGACCCACATACAGTGTGTTTACAGTAATTGTATGTTCAAGGTCGTTGAATTTCCTTTTTAAAATATTCATTTTCCTAAGAAAGCAAACTGAAATCAAGGACAGGGATTTTGAGGAGGATGTTCAAATACTGCAGAGAAATTTGACACTCAGTCAAATAGGAATTTTTGTTTCCTTCCAGCTCTAATTAGTAACGAGTCCAATAAAAATCAAAGGTGAATGAACGTTGAACAAATTCTGGTTCATCAAGGAACATTTGCTCAACTCTTTTGGAATGACCTGCTGCAGAATCCAATGTCCATTTAGGCTTTTGTTTTGTTTTGTATGAGGGTATTGCAAAACATTAGTCTGTTCATTAAGGTGGTTAAGTGGATGGACTATGTTTCCATTCTCAAAGTTCATCTTACTTGTAACCCTTCATTCTAATTTACTTACATTTGCTCATTTTGCGGTGAGATACCTGACAATGGAAGCAGTGCCCCAAATCTCCAATTGCCTTTTCCTCTAAGGCAGTTAGTGGGCAGTAATGAAATTGGTCATATCATGGTAGGTCAGCAGAAGGGCAATTCAAACTCCCAACAGAATATTCATCACTTCTAAATTAATAATAATCTTCCCCCACACAAATCACGATAGAGAAGCCTGTAGGGTGTCAGCACAGGCTCCCCCCCTGGTTATTTTGGCTTGTTTTAATCACTTAGATATGAATAATGGAGAGAAGATGGAAGTGTATACAAAATCTTCCTTAATTGCTCCTTAAGCTTCAACCGACAGAAAGCTGTCCATGTTCAGCATGCATTTAGCTGAAAATGTACTACCTACAATAATCCTACTGCAAATAATTGAAGCTGCCAAATGATTAAATTTTTTGTCAATTAACTCTCTTGCCCTTAACTGATTAATGGATTAATTACCCAATTTAAGCATTACAGTATTTCAATAAAGGTGATATTTTGAGGATATTTAATTAAGTACAACCAGCCAGATCAAATTAGGACCAAGCGTTCTTTCCAAGGGGGTCCAGCTTTGATTAAACCCACTTACAATCCAGGTATCATGAATGACTGATAGGGATAGCATTAAATATCAAGATTACCATTTCAACCCTATAAGCAGACACTGATTGTAAGGCTATCATAAGGATGGGTTGCAAAGAGCATACTGTATCTGTCCTGGGTCATTTGCTCTGCCTTTCTGTTTGCATGGGACCAATAACCTTTAAAGCTTCCAAATGATGTGATGATATGCCTCTTCCCTCCATCTATAGCTCTCTGCTCCTCAGGTCAGATGGTAAAGCTCTCTCTCTCGTTCCTTAGTTTGTGTATCTTTTGGAGCATAGAGTATGGACTTTTTGTGGTGGTGCCAACTTTTTGAAACTCCTTGCCCATTGCAAGGGGTTGGACTAGATGCCGCTCAGGGCACCTTCCAACTCTGCAATTCTAATTCTAGAAATCCAGCAAATTGTATCCCTCCTTCATTTTGTCAGTTTTTTAAAAAAAGAAATATATCCAATTATGTTACTCTGCTGACAGAAGGATCTTTGATCTAGCAGAAGCATCTATGAGCCAAGGGAGGGAGGAACCCCCTCTTCTCCATCCCTCTGGGGGAGTTTTTGGGAAGGCAATATTGTAGATCTGGAGAAAGTTCTGAAAACGGCAACCAAAATTATCATGGGTTTGAAGCCTTATGTGGAAAGGTCACATCATTTTTGGGTTTTACACCTGACAAACAAAGGCAAGTAAGGGGAGGCATGACGGAAGTACGTAAAACTATGCATGGTTCAGGGTAAGTAGATAGAGAGGCATTTCTCTCCCCCCCCCCCCCAATAATGTAGGGTCAGGGGTGGGCTTTGGTAATAATCATACTCTGAGCAAGGACGAAATTTGGTGTCCCCCAAATATTTCTTCTTTTCATGCCCTACTCCCTCTTCCCTTCTGTTCTGTGCCATCTTGGCTCAGCACCTTGTGGGGCAAACCACCCACACCACCTGGCATTGCCAGGGTCACCCAATGAAGCTGGGTGCTAGAATATTTAGGACAGACAAATAGTGGGGTGGGAGAGCTGAAAAACATTTCACTTCTGGCAATCAATATGCCCCTTGGGTTTCAGATAGTACATGGATAAAGGTAATGGTACCCCTGCCCATACGGGCCAGTCGTGTCCGACTCTAGGGTCGTGCGCCCATCTCACTTAAGAGGCCGGGGGCCAACGCTGTCCGGAGACACTTCCGGGTCACGTGGCCAGCGTGATGAAGCTGCTCTGGCGAGCCAGCACCAGCGCAGCACACGGAAACGCCGTTTACCTTCCCGCTAGAAAGCGGTCCCTATTTATCTACTTGCACTTAGGGGTGCTTTCGAACTGCTAGGTGGGCAGGAGCTGGGACCGAACGACGGGAGCTCACCCCGCCGTGGGGATTCAAGCCGCCGACCATGCGATCGGCAAGCCCTAGGCCCTGAGGTTTTACCCACAGCGCCACCCTATACATGCGTCATCTATACATGGATAGATGAGTCTAAAAAGCCCAGGATACAAATTTTCATGGCCCGCGAGTGGCTTTGGTGGCTCATTTACCCGAAGCAATGTCTTTAGTGTTAACTATGGAAGTGTAACAGGACATGGGTGCAGCTGTGGTCTAAACCACTGAACCACTGAGCCTCTTGGGCTTGCTGATCAAATAGGTACCATTCTGGTGGGGGAAAATGGAGTTTCCATGTGCTGTTCTGGTTTCGCCAGAAGTGGCTTAGTCATGCTGGCCACAAGACCTGGAAAAACTATCTGCGGAGCAGACAAACGCCGGCTCCCTCGGTCTGTAAAGCGAGTTGAATGCCGCAAACCCAGAGTCGTCTGCGACTGGACTTAACTGTCAGGGGTCCTTTACCTTTTTATAATGGAAGTGTATATTTGATTCTGGCCAAACTACGCCTAGAGCACAATATACATCATTATTTTATAAAAACCAGGAAAAAAATATTTTGAGATTGAGAAAAGCATTAATGGAAGCATCTATCATTTTCTTTTTTAAAAAGTCATGAACTTATCATTGTAAAACATGAATAAGAGATGTTACCTGGTACCTGCCAAGGTTAATTTTCTGCTGGGCACAGAATTATCATTCTAGTCATAAGTTATTTCCCAAGAAATAACTTAAGATCCAACATTGTTAAAATGCCAAAAGAGCCATGCTCATCACACATGACATTTTCATTGAGCTGTTTTTGACATTTCACACAGAGATACAGTAGAATAGAATCTGAACAGGAACTTGGAATCATTTGCAAATTCTGGGTTATTTTGAACCAGAATCAGGGTTTGTGTGTTGCACAAATACTTGCAATGGACATTGCTTTGACAAAATTGAATTAAACAGAGCCTCTAGCTACTGGCACCATTCAACTCGACTTTGATGAAGAAATGGACAATGCCAACTTGTTAACTTCAGCTTCCAGCTAATCTATCAAGCTCATTAACTAAGAGGAACATAGGATACAATTGTGCACAAATAAAAGGATAAAATGATTACAAATTCTGCCTACTTCTTATCTTGAGCTTGGATATGCAATGAAAATCAGACTGAATGATCTTGAAAATGTGACTCACCAGATCTGAATATTCTTCTTTCTATAGCTGTCCTTGGATGCACACTTCCTTCCATGTAGCTATCCTTGTCTAGGCTGAGATGAACTATGAAAACAGCCTGGCTTTTTCCAGCAATTAGTCCAAGTGATATCCTTAAGAATACATTTATCTCCTGCAGTTTCCATTATCTGGTTAATGGGTGCAGTCAGTGCCCCTGGAAACAAAGCTACACAATTTTGTCCCAGGACCTTTGGCCACTTCATATTGAGGTAAGATATGAGAGGGGGGGGGGAACCATTTTTCTGCCCACTTTCTCCACACAATGCATACATTTCCACTTTTACCATGTTCTCCACCACCTTTTTGTAAACTAAAAAAACCCCAACCAATGTAATTTTTCCTCATGAGGTTTTTGTGCCACACACACATCCATCATTTTGGCTACCATTTTCTTTTTTTTTCAGCTCTACAATATCTTTTCTGAGCTTCACCGACCAGAACTGTACACCACATTCAAGTGTGATCACACCATAGATTTGTTTCATAGCATTATTTTGAAGTAACTCGATTTTTATGAGGTAAAATTTAAATGTAAGGAGGTTGTTCCATTGTGAACACTGTTAGGTATGAAAATTGTTAACTGTGTGAATAGAGAGAAGAAAAAGCTGCTATTTTGCTTGTTCCTGGCTAAAGTAAGGAAAAATTATGATTGTGGGTTCAGCTGATAGTTTGTCAAGAAGCAACTCGGCTATTGTACTTTCAAAAGTGGTGTTTTGAATGCATACTTGCAAGGTTTTATACTACAGCAGTTAACAATATGTCTTCTATATGGGTCAGGAGAATGGAAAAGAGCCAGCTTTAGGTCTTTAGTTGACATTCTATTCAAAATCATTGGTCCTTAGTTACTGACCAATGAGTATTCAGAATTCCAGGGAGAACCTGAAGAATGGTCAAAGGGTCTGATTGGAGTGACACAGTAATGTTTTAAACCTGTCAGTCACAGGGTGAAGAGACAAAGAAGAGGCAGAAAGTGAGCTGAGGATCACTGGAGGTTAGAAGCTGAGGGAAGACACCCAGGAGAGGGAATCTCCAGAGGAAGCTCTCCAGGGTAGCTTCTGACAGTGGCAACAGGTGGTCTGCAGGAGTCTGTTCTTCAAGTACCTGACCACAAAAAATCTCCAAAAATAGGCACCAGTGACTGAGATGGAACATAAGGAATCAGGCCGTCCTTAAGGGACTTTTGGGCTGTGTTGTTTAGGGCTTTGTGAATTAACAGCTGTGATTATAGTGTGCTGGGAAGGCAATTCACTGTGATTAAAGCTTGAACTATTCATCAAAATGAAATATCCTGTGTTCTCTGTAACCCTCCTCTCTTGAGTTAGCAGTGCTTCTCCAGTCAACTTGGTTTCATTTTTATTTATTTTTTAGAAAATAGCAGGGAGAGAAACTTTTTGGAACAACAGAAGCTATAGAGAATAGTTGCAGACACCTTGATCCTTCTCAACACAGTTAAAGGTATGATCTGACTTTGGAATGTGAGTCTCCCATTTTGACTCATTATTTGGAATTGATGTAGAGTCAATGGACATCCCTAATATATACAGAGATACGCCTAAAAACTAAATAAAAAGATGCTTCATTTTTCAGAGTACTCAATGAGCAAATATCCTGGCCAAATATTCCACTTAAATGTTACAGTGGGTTGTGGCACATCTTGATGCAGGGCATCAGGCACTCTTTCATGAAAGAAAGGAAAAGGGGCTGCTTGTAGACGTGATAAAATAAGTTTTCGCTGAGGAAAATCTCCTCAGAAAGGCACATCAAATAATGGATCTACCCTAGACATAATAAAACACTAGCTAGGTGTTTCTGATAAAGAGCAAAGGAACAGACTTGACAGGCAGAATATTTTTCCAGCACCTGTAAGAGATAGGAATTGCTTTATGTCACTTGTGTGGACAACATATAGATATAGAGGCTTTTGATTTTGGTAAGAAAATAGGGTGGGGAAAATAAGGCAGGAGAGGATAATCAGATCAGTTGTAATCAAAATAGTGTCAGGACAAAGACTGACATTTGAGACAAGCATCCTTTTGCCCAGAAAAAAATAAGAACGATCCTCTTATTATATGTTCTGTGACTAATAAAATGAACATCCTGGTGCTGACAGCTGTAGGACTAAAGTGGCACACACATTTTCATACAGGTATGTGGTTGAATGATCATGTTGATTGATTAAGGGAAAACCAAGAGGTTTCAAGTATATGGGGACATGGAATCATGAGACTAACAGCATATCACAGCTAAAAGCAGGTAAGAATTTGCAAATAAGGTGAAGCAAAGCAAGGCATGTAGAGTATGATCAGGCAAGGACTTTAAATAGAAAGCTGATACACACAAAGTTTTTTTATTTCATTCTACTATAAGTTAAATTCTGTTATAATAAAACATTTGATTGTCTGATCTATCACCACTTGGTTCAGAAGGTGAGGAGACTCAAGTGAACCCCAGTTTCGCATCTTCAAGCAGGGTGTTAGAATCCCTATTGAAGAGTACTGGACTAACATTACACAATAACTCATTAAATAAAATAATTGCACTTCAGTGATGGCCTGTTCTATATTTTTGTGTGCATTTTTAACATTAGTGCTTATTTGCGTGTGCGTTTTTTAGTGTGCCATTGTTGTTGCAGTAGGCACTTAGAAACAGAATCTTTTCTTGCTTCTCCTGCTGCTTTGCCTGCTGCCTAGAAGTGACAAAAGAATTATCACTATATTTTAGACTATCTGCTGTAACCTAGAGATGAGGAACCTCTGGCTTTTGGAACTAATTAAGCCCTGCTAGGTCATTTTGGTCAAGTCATGCCCAATTACCTGATGTCATATATATATATATATATGACATCAGGTGTGGGTAGGTAAAAATGCTGCTGAGTCAGGCCAAAGAGGGCTTCTGAAGGGCTGATGATCAGCTAATTGGCAAGACTTCACCTGACATTAGGTGATAGGTGGGTGGTCTCACTCACCTGCTAAATTTGGCCTGCAGGGGTAGAAGCAATTCCAGTTCCCCATCCATGCTATGACTAAAGATAATAGCTTGGTTTTAATGGGGACATATCTCAGTACTAACTGAAATTCAGAACTGAGTAGTGTGGACTTGAAAGAACTTCTGCTTGAATGTTAGAATGATGTTGGGTCAGAAAATAGGTGGTTATCAGTGGTAATGGATAAGTAAAAAAGAAAAGAAAAGTCAAAAATTAAGTGAAAAATAAGGGAAGGATTTGCTGAATAATAAATTAGAAATTGGAATACAGAAAGGGGAGGTATGAGGAAGTCGGGGAAGTAAGTTATAAGAAAATAAGGGTTGAAATTATACTTGTTTTTTATTTTCTGTGTGTCTGTTCTATTGTATTGTTTTGTTTTGTTGTTATAAAAAACTTTTGAAACTTTAATAAAAAATTTATAAAAAAAAGAAAGAACTTCTGCTATGCCAAAGATGCTGTGGTACAATGTGTCTATGGCCTAACACTGCAAAACGGCTCCTAGATGGGCCCTGCAATAGCTAGGCTGCAACATGGCTATTGCCTCAAAAAGAGACAAGGGGCAAGCCTTTTCTGAGCGTGCAGCAGTAATTTGAAACTGTGTGGGAGGGCCCGGCTGTGTGTCAAGAACTGCTCATGAGCCATGAGATATTAGGTAAGGTTGTGATCCTAAACACACTATTAAGCACACAGTGGAACTTACTTCCAAGCAAGCATGCACAGGAGTTTATATTTATTTTGATTTTAAAAATACTTTCGAATTTTTCATTCCGCCTCAAGGCGGCTAGCTAACAGTAATAAATGATTAAATGTTCTTGTGGGCCTAAAGCATCCACCAACTGAGGAGCAGAGAGCGTTGTCTAGTAGGAGATAAGCTGTTTGAACTCTTTCTGCTTTCAGTAATGTGCTTTCCCCATCTCCTGCCTGCTCATGTTTTCTAAAACCACAGAAGCGCATGCTGGCAATGCTTCCCCCCCCCCTTGCCTCAACACTGTAGGATTCCCCAGGCTTCTTCTCATTATTTTTAAAACAAGTGTAACATAGAAGAACACAATGGAACTGTGGGACCATAACTTTATTGATCTGTATCGACTTGAACCAGCCAAAACATATTTCTCTACAAATTTACCTCTATTCTAGCAATGCAATCCAGAATTGTGATAATCTCAATGGGTCGTAAACAGGCTCTCTCTCACAGATATCAGTTGGGATGTGAATAGATGCCAGGAGAGGATATATTTATTAGATATTATCCTTCCTCAGGTTTGTGAGTTCATCAGAGTGCCATTCCTTTGCAGCTTAGAAGGAAGCTTAGGCTCGTTTTAGCCTTTTAGTTTAAGTAATTCAGGATGCTTTAAGGCAGACTAGGTTTTTCCTGGTATTTCTCCCTTTTCTCCCCTTAAAATAACAACCACACAAACCATATTGTAAAATATAAAAAATAACATTTACTCAGGATACTTGTTGAAGAGTAACAAATACAGCAGCTTTGTTCAGGCCAGCTTAAAGTGGTAATGTGTCTGGCCTTGGAGCTCAGACTAAGCAGATGTTGCCACATTGCTGTCAGAGCAGAGATTGAAAGTGGAAGAGTGGAACTGCCCAGGCAGTTAGGAGAATATATAGCTATGCCCTGCCTCTGTCAGGGCCCAGTGGGAGTGTTTCTCACAGTCTTCTCTAGCAAACTTACAAGAAACTCTGTGAACTTCAGCTCCTATCACATCCCTATCTAGCAAAACACAAATTGTTGGTTTGACTGCATCTTTAAATATCCCACAATATCCAGCACAGCAAGACACCTGAAAAGACAAATCTTTTATTCTCCATTCCCAAACTGGGAGCCATCAATTTAAAATAAATGTATGTATTATTTATTTTTAGAGCATTTGTACCCTGCTCTTCAGAAAAAAGACTACCAGAGCAGCTTACATACAAAACAAGGCTACCCATGGGCTAACAAGACACACAAGGGGAAAGGGAAATGGAAGGAAGAGGAGAATCAAAATAAAAATCCAGGCACCAGTTTCTAAACAGTTGTTCCTGTAATGACCAGTTGGCACAGTTTAGGGACAGGAGGTGCTGATTGATGTATTGTTTCACACTGCCAAAAGTAGTCCAGAAGCCATTTACAAGGAAGGACATACAAAATATAACATGAACTCAATGAAAACAAAACAAATACACTAAAAGTGGTTGTCCACAAGAATGGGCCCACATAAAACAACCACCCCAACCACCTAACAATTAGCATCAAGTTTGACAGTAAGTTGACAGTCTATCAATTCATTGGACAAGCTTTGCAGTTCAGTTCTTCTTATCAAACAAGAAGACAATTATAGCTAGTGCCAGGTAAGAACTCTATAGTAATCTGTCCCCTAGAGTGATCTATCAAATATCCCTGAAAATGGAATGGTGGAGGTGGCCACTCCCATCTAGCTTGGAGCTCTATGTCTGCCCCCCTTTCCCTTTCTCTCTCTCTCTCTCTCTCTCTGTGTGTGTGTGTGTCTTTGTGTGTGTGTGTGTGAAGTAAAAAATGCCCCTATGTTCAAAAGTGTGGAGGCGAATTAAGCTAGATATCACAGAAAAGCAAATTAGTCTATCCCTAGGACAGATGAGTATTGCAATAGGTGAATGAATTTAATTATTAAAAACACGCTCTCATTCCTTGGTCTAGTGAAATCTATCTAGCCAGTTGCAATTATTTCTTAGATTAGCATGACACACTGTTTGAAACTTAATCCAAACATTAAGTGGAATAATTGCAGACAAAAGTAAGTTAGAAGACTGAACCTGGAAAAGCTTCTCAAAGCCCCTATACAAAGGAGATTATTATTATTTGGATTGCTGTAGGATTTGTAAACTCCCAAGGAGACTACTCTGCAAACATACAGTGAAAGAGAATATTCCTTAGGTCAAAGTGAAAAGATTCAGGCAGAACACGCGTTCTGATATAACATTTATCCTTTCCATGAGAATAATTTATTGAAGTTGTCTCATTACTCCATATGCAGATTTCATTTTCAAGATTAAATATTATATTAAATATAAGAGTAGGATGTAGCAGGCAGATATTTGAGCTAATCTTGGAGAATGAACACACTGTGTGTGTGTGTGTGTGTGTGTGTGTGCCTGTGTGCCCACAATACACATATATAAAAATGTTCCAATAGACAAATGAAGCTACCAGCCTTTCCCAGCCTTTGTTTTTTTTTTTAAATATTTTTTATTGAGTTTCTTTTCTTAAAGTCATAGACACAGAATCAAGGAAAGAAAATACAAGAAACAAATACAAAACCGAAATAATAAAAAGGTCAATACAATCCAATTTTCAGTCGTTTTTCAGTATTCCAAATGGACTTCCCCACATCCTCCCGACTCTGCGTTCTTTGTAATAAAAGTTTCAGCAATTTGTTACCCTGTTTCTTAACTTACTGTATCTTTCAGTTATTATGTTTCTAAATTCACAATATTTTATCCCAACTTTGTACATTTAAAATTAACATAATAAAATTGTTTCATATTACCACCTCTTTTTTCTTGTCTTAGTTTTCAGTTTACCTAATCAAGTTGCTAAAGCAAAAAATTCCCTAATCGTGCGTATTTCTTAACATTCATACAACTTATAGTGTTTTTGCAAATAGTCCTTAATTTTTTTCCAGTCCTCTTCCATTGTTTCCTCTCCCCCAGCCTTTGGACTACAACTACCATCATCCTCGGGGAGTATGGCCAATGCTCAGGAATGGTGGAAGTTATAGTCCAATGACATCTGGGAACCTCAAGTTTGGAAAGGCTGATCTAGTAAAATGCTGGCTGACTTGGGGGTTGCTCTCCAAGGTTTCAAGAAATGGTCTTTCTCAGCACTTCTGAGATTCTTCTAATCGGCGATGCCATGGATTGATGTTCAGACCTTGGACAGCTAAACTACTTTACGTTGTTCTGTTTTGTTCACGGGGCTGGAGAAAAAAAGACGCCATAATGCTGTTGTCTGTAAATATTCTGTAAATAAATAATAGTTTAGAACTACGATGCTTCTTTCTTTTGCTGTGCCAAGAGAGAAGGCTAGTGTGCATAAATCAAGTTGGTTTATGTCGCTGGAGCACCCTGGAGAAGAAGGGCATGCCTTTTCCTTTTCTTTTCTTTTTTGAAATAATTTTTATTAAGTTTTCCATTTAACAATCCAATCATATCACATTAATTATTCTGAATTATACCAATACATATCATAAAATCCAAATATTTTGCCAAATCTTTAAAATTTTTGTTGGGGGTACTCATGCTTCGAGTTCAGTAAGGGTCCAATCATCTCATATTTCTGCTGCTTTGATGTTCACAAGTCCCATCTTCCAATCTTCTTGTTGTTATCGTTTTTCTTCTTAATAACCTCTGAGTTGTTTCCACAGGCGAGATGAAACAAGCATTATTATGTTTCTGTGTGGAGAAGGGGATGCCTTTTCCAGAGCTATGCTCACCAGAGGACACTCGGAGATCAAGAGGCGGGGGGGCTGCAGATAGCACAGAGCGCTCTCCCAACAGTCTATAGCCTGCAAAAGAAGTAGTGACAGTAGAAATTCCTAGGTGCTCAGATTAACAAGCAAGCCTGAGTTTTTGTGCTTATAAGGGGTAAGGAATTTCACATGCCCTGCTGTGACCTATTGTTGTTCAAGAACTTCCTTGATGTGGCTGGTGTTATCTCCTTTGGCCAGAGTAGAGTCATAGTATACAGATAGCATACATTATGTCCCTTATACCCTCAGTTTCCGATCTATTATAGGTGTGAGTCTAACCAACACCTACTCAGAGCTGGGTCTGAAATCCTGGGGACAGGGTGGACAATACTGTGCTAGATGAACCATGGATGAATCAGCGTATGGCATCTTCCTGTATTCCTATGGGAATATGATAAGAACATAAGAAGAGGCTGAGGGATCAGGCCAATGGCTCGTCTAGGGCACCATCCTGTTTTCACAATGCGCCTCCTCCCGGTTGTGGGAAACCAGAAAGCAGGATTCAAGCTCAAGAGCACTCGCCAAACCTGCAGTTTCCAGCACCTGGTACTTAGAAGCATGATTGGCTCCAACTATGGAGGAAGAGCATAATCATCATGCTTCATAGCCATTGGTAGCATTATGATTTCATTGTCATAAAATGTCACTGTTAGTATTGGCCCATAAGACCACATGTAGCATAAAAAGCTAAACCTTCTTTAAAAAACAACAACACTGCTTGCATTTGTGTGTAAAATGTCTAGCTAATAAAATAAACTAGTGAAATAGTAATTTATATATTTTTAATATCATTTTTATTTATTTTCCATTTAATATTATACATTCACATCATCATTATCCACCATACCACCCTGGCTCTTAGAGCCTGTCAGCTTCCTTCCCTCCCACCTCATGGCTTTCAAAATTAACCATTTTATTATTGCAATTTGTACGTTTTCCAATTCTAATTACACTCATTACAGAATAACTCAAAATTTAAAAAAATATAGAAAGTTGGAAAAATTTCTCATTACAAGTCTTCAGACAACCCTTCTAGTGATGTTAATTGCTTACAATGATCTTTCAGATATCATATAAATTTACTCCAGTCCTTTTGGAATACTTGATCATGCTGGTTTCATATTTTTCTTGTCAGTTTTGCCAGTTCTGCAAAGTCCATCATTTCATCTGCCACTCTTCTTTCAGTGAAGAGATACCAAGGGAAGATAAAAGACTGTTAATGTGTGCAACAACTGCAGCAAGAATTCTTTTACCCCCCAAATGGAAACAACAAGAAATACCAACGAAATAGTAATTTATAGATGCAATTCCTGCCCATTCATCACCTCAAAATTTGGGAAAGGTAATGTGAATTGATTTTGTATGCATAATACATTTTAGATAGGGCGAGGGAGAGCACATGAATTTGCACTCCACTGGCATGTTGTCATGGAGAGAATAGATTCATTTTGCACTTGCAGTCTTGCTTAAGTATTCTTATTGTGGCATTTTGTGCTGTCCCAAGCCTTGTCATGCTTTTACTGTGCAAACAGCTTGCCTGCTAATATTACCTTATTGTTGTTGCCTCTCTCTAGTGGAATGTTAAAGGCAGCATGAAAAGATTGGGGTTTATTTTGCTCTTGAGCTTGATTCAGTTTCGTAATTTTCTTCTCCATCTTGTTCACTTTGTTTTTAGCAAATATATATTTCTCTCAAATCAGAGTTTTAGAGTCACAAAAACTGTCAGAACTATTGCTTACCTATCCCTGTAGCATGCAATGAATTAAGAGGAAAACCAGCTGATTAGCTAGCAACAATAGTATTGTTGCTATTTTCTGCTTATGATGCACATGACCAAAGATGAGATGAAAGATTTGGGCAATGAAGAGAATTCAGAG
Organism: Podarcis muralis; assembly: GCF_964188315.1. Classification (NCBI taxonomy): domain Eukaryota; kingdom Metazoa; phylum Chordata; class Lepidosauria; order Squamata; family Lacertidae; genus Podarcis; species Podarcis muralis. Next base: position 41,344,465 of record NC_135657.1, read on the forward strand.
CAGTTCATGGTTAATCTAGTACAAAGACAATGGGAGTTAGAGGAAGGGAACTCAACCATAACACAGAAGCTGAGTTTCTTAAACTTAAAGGAAATCTATTGTTTGGGAGATGTTGGGAATTTTGACAGTTGTTTAAGAGTCCATTGTTACAGTCTGCTGACAGAAGCTAATTTCTTTGTTAACACTCACATTAAAAATTGTGACAGTTAAAAATTATCAGCTTAATATCTCCTTTTGGCTTTCACTGATACCAGACACTAAGTCTCAGTAAATTGCTTCACCCAAGGTATTGAACCCAAGCCAAGAAGGAAGGACTGTAGCTCAGTGGCAGAGCATCTGGTCCAGAAGGTCCCAGATTCAGTCTCTAGCATCTTCAGGGATGCTGGGAATAAAGCCTGTCTGAAGTCCTGGACAGCTGCCAATCAGTATAAACAATACTGAGTTAGAAGGATGAATGGTATGAGTTGGTATAAGGCAACTCACTGGGTTCCTAACTATTTTGCCTCTGGAATTGACCAGGCAATATTCTAGTCTTGTTGCACGTCTGTGTATGTGTGTAATTACACATTTGAACACACCTCTGAACCTCACTCTGCCTCTGTCTCATAATCTCATTTTTGTATAACTCTGAATGCCTCTGAATTTCTAGCTTCCTTCACAGATAACTAAGGATCACCCATTCCTTTTAAACACCTTGTCTCCTACCCCAAGGAACCTTTTCTTATCCCCCATTTTAAATGTTCTATTTCTGATAGCATAAACTGATGGCAAACATATGGAAGTTAGTCCCCATATTCTAACCAGTCAAGGTAGCTAACTAGCATGTGCATCCCTTGGAAACAAGGCTGTTGACAAGAGGCATTTGTTTACATCTACAGAACCCCCCCCCCCAAAAAAAAAAATAGTTATTGTGAGACACCAAGAAAAAATCAAAATGAATGTTGGGTGTTGGGCAAGTGAATATTTACTTGGAGATGCAGAGGGAATAGCGTAGTTTATTGAATCAGTGAAGCTCCTAATAATCATGAAGTTGTGTCATTATAACCACTGCTGGCAACAGCAGGGCTTTCTGCAGAGTTTGAGTCTATCGTTTACACCAAAGTGACACAAGCTGGTGCGCTGTGAGCTTTTGCCTGCAAAGACCTGGAGAGATCAGAGTTCCTTAATATGTGGCAAAATCTGTACACACACACACACACACACACACACACACACACAGAGCCACTTCAATACTAATGATTAGCATGCAGAAGTGGGGGGTGGCATCCTGCTTCCCCTCTGCACAGTCAGTGTACAGAATGTGTGCATGGAGAAATGCCTGCAAACCTCTTACAAGAAGTGGACTCTAGGGGTAAACAGACACATACATTCCGGTTAGGTAAATGAAATGCTTATAGGTAGCAGAATTATGACACTGGCCTTGTCCTGACATTCACATATTTAACTTGGGGCTAAAAGGGACTCTGTGCACATGGAGTTATTAAGCATGTGGGCTGCTCCATGCTGTTGGGAAAACTGGAGCAATCCTGATCATGCGCAGAAGCATATATGCATACAGTGATATACCATAGAGAATGGTGGGCATCTACTTGATCTCTCAACAGCTGTCACTGCTTTAGGGGAGCGGTGAGAAGGCAAGGAAGTTGGTGCAGTGCCAACGCACCAGCAGAAACAATCTGGTGCTGCTGGTGGTGCATTTGCACCTCCTGAGCTTCCTACTGCCTCACCCTACTTGGTGAGTAGAAGTGACCCAGTTGTCAGGAGGTCAGGTAAGCACCACTGCCCCCTCCTATGATGCCTGCTACTGACTATAGGACTGTAGGATAGGGATGGAGAAGAATCTCATTTGGTCTACTTTTTCTTTTTTTATATAGTAAACTGACCTAATTTGCCGCTAGTGGACTAATGCACAGATTGAAATGTAATTATGCTTTGGATTTCACACGTCTCTGAATTTTGCAATAAAACAAACCAGAAAGTATGAAAACCCTGTATTTTAGGACAAAATTCAGGTTGAAATGCATACCTTGAGATATGTATTTAAAACAAGTAATTTGGGATAAAACACATGTTTAAATATGATTTTTAATGGATCTTTTTAAACAAAAACAACACCCCAAGATTAATGCAGAAAAAGCATCTACGACTGGAAATAGAGTGATTCATTCATCTCTACTGTAGAGTCCCTTTCATGCTAACGCTGAACATGCAGGTGTCAGGTTGTGGGAGAGAATATGCCAATGTGGAGGTGGAGCTAGTGGGCATACATTGTGTGTGTCTGTCTGTGTGTGTGTGTGTGTGTGTGTGTGTGTGTGTGTGCTTGTGTTAGTGGACACCTTCATACCCTATCCTCTTTTGTCTATGAGACAAAGGAAACTGGGTTCAGCCTGTGTTCTTTCTCTGTAAGCAAACAGCTTGCTGATGAAAAAAAATGCTGTGAATTGTTTTTAACTGACAGACTAACAGGAAGAGGAATAGTTTTCCTTTTAAGTGAAGACTGTAATTTATTGAAAAGGCTTTGTGATCTGCATCAATTTACTCATACTAACAACAACAAAAATACTCTTTCTGCTTTCTGTTTGGTTTTTGTCCGAATGTGAAGTATTACAATTATGACCATTTCAGAAGCATTTTGAAACACAAATCGTTAACTGTATCCAGCTTTCATAGGTCATGACATTGGACCCAGTTTGATGTGACACCAGCTCCAAATATGTCCAATTCTGAACTGTACCAGAAAATATATAATCAAGCTGTGAAATAAATGCTGTGAAAATCCAAATTACTCGAGCTCCCACTGCAGAAAAAGATATCAAATCCAATGCTGACACCTGACATGAATATGGAAAGCACAATTTTCAGAGTTCCATTTTCCACAATTAGAAGTCACTCTATTTTGTATTTCCAGTTCTGCAACATTGTAATGATATTCTTGGAGTCTGTATTTGAGGTTAAATGATAGACATCAACGTGATAACTCCTGATAGTCACAGTGCTACTGCCAATAGTAAGTCTGATAGAAAGGAAAAAACACCCCCCCCCCCACAGAACTACAGTTCAAGACTTTTGGAAGTATCTGCTTGACTATCATAAATAAACACTTCCCAGCATAAAAATGGGCAACTTTTGAAATGTATTTTTGGAATCCTCTTCCCTGCCATTCAACCTGAGTTCTATTAGCAGCATCTGTTTGATGAATTGAACTGGCAGGGTATGTGAAGAGCTTCTCCCTCTACCTCAAAATGCAATGTTTATCAAATGAGCCTGACATCTTACTGAAGATCCTCACTGTCACAAGTTAGCTAGAATAGCTTCATGGAAGCATTTCATGGTTGGCCTGCTTTGTGCCTCCTTCATGGTCTGGCGAGAGGGAGCCAATTGGGCTCCTTGTCTGGCTGGCACTGTCTCACTGAAGCTCAGCAGACTTGGGTCTGGTCAGTGCTTGGATGGATGACTGTGTTGAAGCCACATCTATGCTATTTTCAGTTCCATAATGGCAGAAAGGTAGGATATAAATGTAAGCGAGTAATGGGTTGACATCATTGGGAACATACTGAGTCCCATACTTCTCCAGACGGCCCTAGGCCATTTCTGGTGTCCTCTGGTTTGCTCCTTCTGCTACTTATCCACTTGCCCTTGCTAAGTGAGCTAAGGGGAGAACATGGTAAAGGAGCTATCTTAGCATGTCCTATCCTTTATTGCGTGGTCACTTTAGGAAGAAGAAGAGGAGGAGGAGGAGGAGGAGGAGGAGGAGGAGTTTGGACTTGATATCCCACCTTTCACTTAAGGAGTCTCAAAGTGGCTAACATTCTCCTTTCCCTTCCCCCCACAACAAACACTCTGTGAGGTGAGTGGGGCTGAAAGACTTCAGAGAAGTGTGACTGGCCCAAGTCCACCCAGCAGCTGCATGTGGAGGAGCAGAGACGCGAACCTGGTTCACCAGATTACGAGTCTACCGCTCTTAACCACTACACCACACTGGTGCAGATTGGGTACCAAGGGAAAGGCAATTGAATGGGGGAAACAACCAAGACAAAATTAATTTATTTACTTTCTGTAGATGATTTATATATTGTTCTTTGCAGAATAATAAAGTAAAAACAAAATCAAATAAAGAATGCATAAAATCCTTAAAATAACAATGTAACAAGAGGGAGGAGGGCAAAACCACTCAGAGAGAGCCTCCTCAAACCTGCAACAAACACTATATTTATTATTCACAACTTTGTAAACTGTTCTGAATGATGCTGTTGATGATGATTTTGCTGAAGGGCAGTTTAGAAATCTGTCAGATAAATATATAGTTTGGCCGCTTGGTTGTTGTTGGAATCAGACGTAAGCACTATGGTGGAAGACATTTATAGTTCTGAATATGTTGTGTCACCCTATCAATCTTTGTATATAATATTATGTTGTATTAATTTTCATTATTATTCAACATTATTTATTTGCATTTTGTGTGCTACTTTGGCATTCTTAAAGGGAGCAGGTGTTATTTGTGGGCTACTCTTTTGTTTGAATAGTGTATGTGGTCAACAGAAATACATAATGTGTAGCTCTTCTAATAATTCATACAATATACATTATATATGTAAGTTTTTCAATGATAAACTTTGTTTGCTTTATTATTTTTGCTTAATCACCATTGCCTCCACTTCACTCCTTTGTTGGGTGACAGTTGGGTGGGGGTGGGGGTGTGCGGTGGGAAATGTTATTGATATATCTTGCCCTTAATCCGTAAAAGGCAGACACTGGTGTTGTCTCTTTTCAACTCTTTACCCTGCCTTCAAGAGCAGATGTGCTTTGAATGAAATGTGGCATGTTTCCACTTGATCAAAAGAAATTTTCAGGTATTTTTAAACATGCATGGAGATTAATCCTAAGGCATGAAGGTTTTTTTTTTTTAAGATGCAGACAATAAAGAGAGCTATAATTTCTAGAAGGGAAAGATGATGGCTTCTCTTGGGTTGAGATTTACGACCCAAATCTATATATCCATCAATTGGGGAAAGTGACTGAAACCATCCCAAGAAGGACTGAGGTAATAAAAATGCAACAGATGTTGATTCCCAAATCAAAACAACCACACAGGAAGAATGGGTTGCATGTTGAAGAACAAAGGGAAAGATATATCATAGAATTAATGTCTACATTAATGTTTGGGTTATTGCAATGCGCTGTATGTGGATCTACCGCTGAATGTTCTGGAAGCTGTAGCTAGTATCGAATACAGCTGTCAGGTTATTAACTGGGGCAGCAACATGGCAGAAGGTAACACTGCTTACTAAAGTACATCATGGTCTGCCTCTCATCTATTGGGCCCAGTTCTTGGTGTTATAATAGGGATGGGCAAATCCATCCATTTCAGTACCTCCAGGTTCACATGTTTCCAGTCTTCTTTTTTATAATCTTTTTTATTGGTTTTCAAATATATAGACATACAGCATAAAGCAATACAAAGTCCAAATATCGAGATAACTCTGAATCTCCTGACTTCCCCTTATCCCCTCCATGGGTCCTTTTTTATTCTATTTTCAACTGAGCATCAGTACTTCTCCATTTTTCACCTTCCTAATTTATCTATATGTTTTTTAGATTATAAGTGTATTTAAAATCCTGCTAATGTTTTGACCTGTTTACAATGATTTTGTTATATATTATGAATATTTCCCATTCTTTTTTAGATTTCTTGTCATCTTGATTCCTCAGCTTCCCAGTTAATTTTGCCATTTTGGCATAGCTCATCAACTTGGTTTGCCATTCTTCTCTGACCGGGACATGTTTCCAGTCTTAAGTTGACTTTTTCACATTCCTACATTAGTTTGCATTTGTTTGTTTGTTTAAAAAGTCATCAGGAAAATTCAGTTTTTCCTAATATAAGCATTTTTTGAGTGAAGTTTCTCCTAATATAGTTTTCCAAAGTATGTTTTCCCTAATATTTATATTTTCCCTAATACAATTTCTGCATGTTATTTATAGTATTTTGTGTGCAGTTTATAGCAATATACAGTGGCGTAGCGTGGGGGGTGCAGGGGGGGCCGGCCGCACCGGGCGCAACATCTGGGGTTAGGGCAAATCCACAGGTTAGGGGGCGCAAATTACTTGCCTTGCCCCGGGTGCTGACAACCCACGCTACGCCACTGGCAATATATGCATCTTTATGCATACTTGCATACTTTGCCCCCGTATATGAATTCCTGCACTCCTTAATTGGCTGAAGAACTGAGTTGAGAATTTTGATGGATGGCTGTGTCTCATTTTGTGTATTGTTTTGGAAAGTGCGTAAAACCTAGAAATACAAAGTAATTTGAATTTCTCCCCCATCCCTCGTTGGTAATAAATCTCTAAATAGCTCAGGGCCCCAGTATCTGCAGCAGTGTCTCCTCCAACAGCAGCTGATTTGATCCTTAGATCAGCAGTGTGTGTGTGTCTGACTGTTTTTTGTACGTCTGCCATCATTTGCGCCCCATTTCTATCCCTCCCATTTCAATCACCTTCTTTTTATCCAATATTCAGTACTTATGTGAAAAATTAATGGCATGATCACAGCACCAATAAACTATGCTGTTCTTTGTATAGTCCTAAATGTGCTTTGTTTCAGGAACCCTCAAAGCAACGAAAACACAACAAAGCAGCATTGCACATGAATGAATCCTAATCAAATACCCAACATTCACATTTCGTCTATTAGATTGCTCATCAAACAATATTTCAGTAGGTTTAATTAGCCCACTAATTTCTTCTTACAACACTCCAATTTGCTAAAATGTGGAAGAAAATTTACTCAGAGAAGACATGCCCTGGGAAGGCAATTTTCCTACACCTTCAGTAGGTGTTCAGTCTTTGATGATGAATGTAAATGACTTGTGACACGTTCAAAATAGGGCTTCCTTCACATCTGCTTCTCCTGTTGGTAAAAAGGAAGCAGATGGTATGAGTGTGTATGACTGATTTAAGACTCAAGATGCAGCTTTTAAAGGGATTTTTTTTTAGTTCGGAGAATGCAAATACCAGAGGAAGATAGCTCAATACAGAATGAAATACAAATTAAATTTTGGGCAGTTTAGGCCAAATGGAAATGACTCTTGTTGAAATTAATGGTGCTTCTTTCACGTAAATATTTTGAGTTTGCAGTGTGGTGTTTGACTAACAGCACAGTCTTAGATTATGTGCTGACTCAAAAATAAATTTGATAAATGGGGCTTACTCCCAAGAAACTGCCAATCAGATTACAACTTAAACCTGATTAAACTCAAGTCCTATGCAGGCTTTGTCCAGCAAACTAGCAAGGAATGCGGAAATGGATGAGCAAGCTTGTTCCATCTCTGACTTGAACATATATTTGAACTCTGATAATTACTCTTGCTGCTGGGTGGACGATAGACAGTGGACATATGTGGAAATTAGCCTATGGCACAAAGGTAAAATGTTGTTTCTCACCCTGCCCACCACTAGTGTGTGTTCCCCAAAAGCTTTCCCTGAAGAGAATGTGGCTCTCAGGCTGTAGAAATGGCTCCCAGCCCCTGCTTTAAACCTTTCAAGAGTCCTGCACATGCTCACAGTGGCACAGGGCTCTCTCTTCATAGGTCCTGAATGAGGCAGAACTTCCCTGAATGGCCATCACATAGTCCAATGGGCATTTGAGGGAGCGCTGTCCAGTTGGTAGCCTGCATGTAAAGAAACTCATGGCATTCTTGCTCTTTGAAAAACTCCATGGACCCTAGCAGCAAAGGAAGGTTCTTGTGGGGAATCCTGCTGCCCACAGGTAACCCTGCTCCTAAAAGATCTGCGCCATTTTCTTCCTTCTGTTTCAGGTCTTCACAGAGCAGCTTCAATACTAGGAGCCCAATGGAAGATTTGTTCCAAGTACATTATACATAATGAGCCAAGCAGCAACTGAAGTTGGTTGCGATAATCTAATTGACTCCTGTCTGTCAGCTGCCAAAAGTGTTTATTAATATACGTTACTCTTAATTAGTAGAGAGGACCTAGGATTGAAGTATTGCCTAACTATGTTAAATTGGACAGTTTCATTAGGCTACCTCTAAAAACAGGCAGACGGGAATAAAAGGAAATGGATTCAAGACTTGCCTTGCCAATGTAAAGAAGTCCTCTGAGGTAATGGGAGGATGCAGATGGTTACCAGGGAATCTGCTTATTTGTTCAATCAAATAGAGATGTTTGGCAAACAAAGAGTCACACTCAGTGGAAGCTAGATGCGAGTGAAAAGTGATCCCAGGTGTTCAGTAAGACATAGACAAACATTTAAGAGAAATGCACACCTTCAATTTCCTGTTACTGTCTTATTTACTGGATATGGTTTTACAAGAAATAGGTTTTCTTCATAGAAACCAATAAGGCTACATCCCAGTATTTGAAAAGATGACATTTAACCTCCCAGAAAAAGCAATCTCTGATGTGTGGCTGTAACTATATTCACAAATGGATGTTTCAGTTGTCACTCCTGTGCCATGTTTCATCAACAGAAATATTTTTTCCTTCAAAATTCCACAGTGGTGTTGAACTCCCCTAAAATGAGGTAATCTTGAGAAAGTTCTAAGGCAAGTGTCATGTAAACAGAACTAAAACATAGATTCGTAAGTTAATTCTTGAAACAATTGCTTTACGAAATGGTGCACTATATGGATACAGGGAACAGCTTGAAGCCCACATACTTAAAATATTGCTCAGAAGTAAGGCCCATTGTGGAATCACGCAATCCTTTACAATCCCTGGTTAAAAAATGGCCACTTTGTGGGCTGGGTGGGTGCAGGTTTAATCCAACATGAGCCATGGGAAGTTTACCAACCACCACTTTCCTATCATATTTTATCTTAGATATTATGGAACTGGCTGCCCTGAGATGTAGTGATGGCCACCAGCTTGGATGACTTTAAAAGAGGATGGATGAATGAAAGAAATTCATGAAAGATAAGGCTATTACCTCTTCTTACAGCTACTGTTCCTGATTCCACAAGCTAGCTGAATTTATTTTATGTTCACACTTTCTTTAAACATTAGTTTCTTCCTCCCTCTCTTTCACCCCTCTGATGAGATATAATCAAATGTGCATATTCACACCTTCTAATATCATGTTTGTCTCCTCTCTCATGTAGAAAGACCAATGGGAACTTTTTAGCTGCACTCAGCCCATAAACACCCATGGGTTCACCTTGCACCATATAATGAGCAATAAGGATGCAATTATCTGTACACTGCTTAGAGGTATTATTTGCAATTAAGCGGTATGCAAAATCTGTCAAACAAACAAAAATAGACAGTGGGCCAGGCATCTCAAACTCTTCATCAGCTATCTTATTAACTCATATAAGCTTGTAATTGCTGGCTTAGCTTTCATCCCGGAAGAGCCAGTGTGGGTTAGTAGTTGGAGTGTTGCATTAGGACCTAGGTGACCAGAGTTCAAATCCCCACTATGGCATGAAGCTCAGTGGCTGACTTTGGGCCAGTCACTGGCTCTCTAATCCAAACCTAGTTCATAGGATTGTTGTGGGGATTAAACGAATAGGAGGAGAACCATATATGCTGCCTTGAGCTCCTTGGAGGAAAAAGGTGGGATATAAATACAATGACTCATCATCATCATCATCAACAACAACAACAACAACAACAACATCCCAGGTTTAAAGACCCTGCAGCAGAGAATTCAGATTTAAGGTGTTTCTGTAGTCTTCACATATAGAATGCAAATACTCTGACTTCTGTTGTTTCAATTATGCTGTACACTGATTAATATTAAAGAAGGGAAGCAAAAAATTGGAAAGGGGGATGTTACAGAGGGAGGAATAGGAGGCAGAGATGATAAAATTTATAATGGGGAATGAAATATATATGATGGTAGACCACATAAATGTGAAAAAGTAAGATTCAAGGCTTACTGCGAGAAATGAGAAAAAGCCACAAATCCCAGAATAAAGTGTTTATGAGTCCAGTGACTTAAATTATGTTTAATCTCTAGGTTGAGACTCCAAAACAGTGAAAGCTTTGGAAGCAAAGAAAAAAGAGGGAACAAAGGAAGAAAGGAAGAGAAAAATAGCTCAACAGGAAAGCAATTTTCAGGTCTAGCTAGATGACAAAATGACTGAGAAATGAATGATATACAGGTGAAAGCAGAAGGTGTGCTGGTATTGGTATTATTTGCAGGAGAAATCAAAGTTAGATTGGAAATTTCATAAAGAAACCTGTCACCGTAGAGGAGACGTAGGGGTCAGGATAATATGGAGCCTCTAACAAGTAGTAAAATTACATGATGTAGAGCAATGGAAATAGGCTAATAAAAATGCCATTTGTGGCTATTTAACAAACTGCTCCTTAAATGACATTACTTTCATATAGATGTAAATAAAATGCTGACTTTTATGGTGCTTCCTTGAAGAAGGCAATGTGAGCAGACCTATCTTACTGTAAGTCAAAACATTTGCTCCCATAAATTCTGACTACTATGCTGCGGTTGTGGGCCTATTCGGATGTTGGCCATGGTAATTTTATTGGTTTCTGTTTGTGTTAAGGGCACCCTGTGGATTTCATTTCAGCTAAGCAGTTTATCACAGTGTTGAGAGACCCTTTGCTCAAGAGTGCCAGGAGGCATCTGTTAATATCAGCTGCCCACCATAAGAATAAAATCAATGACTAAATAAGTATAGCTCTATGCAATTTAGAATATATTTCAGTTCTGTCCTGTCCCCCCGTCCCCCGCCACCACGTCTCCATCAGTGAGGGAGTGGGAACAGGCAATCATTAGCCATGCCATGGCCACTTAAACACCTATCACATGATGGTTGAAATGATATAGCTTTAATTAAATCATTGCACAACTACTTTGAACTGAAGTCGGATGGTATGGTAATGCAGAACTATCCATATAGCCCAGCTATAGATAACAGCTTCTCCAGGAGGTTGTGGCAGCAACTGCATGTGCTTTATGCAGATGTTGTTGGATCAGTCTGTTTTCAGTTTGTGCTTCTTCAGGTGTGTTAAAGTTTAAGTCTGTTCCATTCTATTTCCACATTTATCTGCATTTTTAAAAAATCAAAATATGCCCCACAAATCATATTTAATATGCTTTTGAATGTATTTTTGCTCACAAACTATGCATTTATAAATTATATTAGCAATTTGATACCCAGCATTGTTAAGGAATTCTGAAAAAAGAAAACAGTTCAATTTTGAAATGGAGTAGTTCTGAAAGGTAGAGTCCACCATCTTGATTAAAAATGGCATGCAATTGTACCCAAACATAGACGCACACCTGCTCCTTCATCTCAGGAAATACCATTCCACTGGCACTCAGCTGCAGCCTGGGACCTTCAGCTTAGGTGCTGCTGTCCCTATCAGCATTGATCCGTGGGCTGCCCACCACAAAGCAGGGGGGATGGCCCAAACAAGGAGAGGTCGGTAGTTGCTGGCTCGCCAAGCAGACAGGTTGTGAGGCAGGGCAAAACAAGTCAGCACCTTCCTGGAAGGAGATCAAGCTGTGGGTTCAGGACCACATCTAGTGCTCCCAAAGCTGAGACCAAACATTAAAGATGTCCCAGCAAGGTCCTGGAACTACTGTATGAGTTTCATAGCAAGGCTAGGTCATCAATGACTGGAGGTTTCACCCACCTCAAGTCCAGTTAAAACTCCAGGCCAGTTAAAAAGTTGGTGCCTTTTTCTGCAGCCATTGGCTCCTTCAAGCTAATGGAGTTTCCAACTGTGGGGATGACTCAGGGCTTTCTTGATTCCCCTGGGGAGTCTGTGGACCAGGCATCAGAGTTTGCTGATATTGATGCTCAGGGGAGATGGGCTTCAGGGTGGACCAGGATGTGGATTCATCTCAGCCTTGAAAATGAAGTTACTTGAGGACTCGTGACACTGCTGTCATGAGTAAGCCATTTCCCTCTGGGTAGTAACCCCCTGTGGTGATAACACTTTAAAGGTCTAGGAGATTCAGTTGCAGCCACCTGGTACTTTCATAGCAGAACAGCCACTCAACTCCCAGCCAATTGCAGTGCTGCTCCTACCTGGTAAGTCCGCCAGCTCCTCATTCAGGTGGCATCAGCACTAGTTCCAGTTGGCCCAAGTGGTAACAAGTGCTGGGGATTTGTCAGCAATGAAGTGATCCAAGGGCAACTCGCCCCAATATTTGGAGCTGGCCTCATGCACTTTGCAAGGGAGAAAAAAAAGGATCATATTCACAGAAGGACGAAGACATGGTACAATAGCATATCAACAGCAAGGTATCTTGGCCATGTAGAGCAACAATGCAAGAAACAACAGGAGATGTGGCTTTGGATCTCATGCCATTGAAATACAAGTATTTACTTGAATCTAGTGCTCACCTTTTTTGGCCAAATTATGTTGCAAAAATCAAGGTGCACATTAGATTCGATGGTGCATTAGACTCAAATAAATATGGTATGAATGTGGCCATTACAAAGCAATGACTACATTTTGGGTGTGCTGCTGGCAACAATAATTTTAGATACAGAAAAGTAAAAGGCTTCTACTTTGTAGGTTAGCATCTTAACCACAGAGCCACAGAGAGAATTTATGATGCATGATGAGATCTTGATGGTCTCCCAGGGGCCTAACCAACTTTCCCACGAAGCCCAATCCACATGATGATCCTGATTATGTAAAGGATACCTCTCTGAACCCCCAAAAAGCGTGCCCACTTTTCATTAATAAAATGTATATCCAGGTTTATCCTAAACACGTGTGATTTATTAATACCTTTAATATGAGCTTAAGCAATCTAATTGCCAAAGTTATGGTGTGCAGACAATATTGAGGGACAAATAATTCACAGGCAGTTCATTACCAGCAGCATGATCCTGCACACAGTACTGACAGCAACACTGGTAGAACATTAAATAATTATGCCCCAATATTTGACTTCTGTATGGAGGTCACTTCCTACTGGAGTAATGGGAATGTTAGGGACAAGGGTCGATACTCTGAGTCTACACCTTACTGAGTTCAGTCTTGAAAAATGTATTGTTGAAATCCCATAATATTTTTCAAAATGCTAATTTTGAAACAAAGTGTCAATCTAACTGAAACACTTTCCAGAGGGGTAGGCATGTTAATCTCTGGCAGTAAAAATAAAGAGACTTGTGGCAACTGACAGCCGAGCAAATTTATGATGAGAGAAGCTTTTGTGGAATATAATCCATTTCATCAGATGAACAAAGTGTTATCCTGAGTCGTATATAGACAAGATGGTGTGTACATGTGGAGATTATAATAAGTGAGGTCAGAAGGAAATTAATGCAGAAAACTACAGTTGGTGATAATTACATTATTAACAATGGTCATTCATAAAAACAGTTGGGTTGATAATGCAGCCATCGTGGCACTGATAAGCCAATTAGCACATGTAGCATGATAAAAACCCATTACACCAATTTAATCCACAAGTGATAGCACTGAATTCCTTGCTGAATGCAATTTAATGATTTCACACTGCCATCTCCCTTTGTTCCAGTAAATAAAGAAGATGTAAACAATTGACATCGGACTTTCCTCAAACTACAGTGGTACCTCGGGTGAAGTACTTAATTCGTTCCGGAGGTCCGTTCTTAACCTGAAATTGTTCTTAACCTGAAGCACTACTTTAGCTAATGGAGCCTCCTGCTGTTGCTGCGCTGCCGGAGCACGATTTCTGTTCTCATCCTGAAGCAAAGTTCTTAACCCGAAGTACTATTTCTGGGTTAGAGGAGTCTGTAACCTGAAGCGTATGTAACCTGAAGCGTATGTAACCTGAAGCGTATGTAACCCAAGGTACCACTGTACAATCCTCACCCAAGAAAATGAAAAAAAAACAAACCAACTCAGATAAAGGGGTTAGAGAAATGCTACTATCTACAAGCTTGGCAGGTAGAATTATCCCCATATTGGAGATGGAGAGGGTGAGTTTGAAACCAGTAGTGGTGGATGTGGTGGGGCAGATCCAACCTCCTGACTTCAGCATCCCTGCTGCTTACCTGGACAGAGGTGAAGCAAGAGCTGTGTGGGCACACTGGGGGGAGACAAACTGGCACTTCTGATGGTGCACCTGTATGGCCTTGACCCTGTCCAGGTAAGTGGCAGTGATACTGATGTCAGGAGGATTTTGCCATGGCTCCACCAGACCATGTGCCCCGTTACTGTTTGAAAGATAGTGGATTGCCTAATGCAATGGTGGCTGAGATTGAAACGGGCAATCTTTTGCTTTACAATACATTCTCTAAGCCACTGTGACACACCAGCTGTCAGTGATGAACTTACGTGTGCATGAATAGCACTTCTAAAGCATCTATGCAGGAAACGTTAAAAGGTGTTGATCCCATGCCATTAAAATAAATAGGATTTGACGTCAGTTGGATATGGAAACATTTTCTATACAGAATGTATTCAAATGGATGCAAACATTAGTTTTCTTTGGCTGTGTTCATTCTGTTTCATGTAATCAGAGGTCAAATGAACTGCCACGGAATGCTGTTCTCTTGATGGGTTTATTCAGTGATTACTCAAGCAATAAAATGCTGAAGTCTAAAGGTATCGTATTTCAGGTTCAGTTCCTGCCTACCAGTTTTGAGCATGATGATGCCCAGAGCATAGCAGTAATGTCGGAAAGAATTCCACATACACAGGAAACGAAATGCAACCATATTTTGCCTTTTGATTGCTTTCTACAATGGTAGTGTAAGATCTGAAATGGCCATTGTATCATTTTGCAGCTCAGAACAGAACAGGATTGGGAAATTGTAGCAACCAATCAATAACACAAGCCCTACTCATCTATGCATATATCATGTTTTCATTTATTTTTTTCAAATTACAATAGATACATTTGAGAACACAACTGTTACATATTATATAATTTCTGTCACCATCATCTCTCCTTCAAACTGGATGTTGCCAGGACCATATTTAACAATATTTTAAGCTCCAAAAATCCACACCAGAACCACAAAAACAACAATACAAAACAAGTTCTTTATTTGGTACAAGGGTTGAAGACAAACATGCAGTTTAAATGAACATACATCCTGACAAAAGGTTCCATTCCATCTCGGGGTGGACATTGGGGTTCATATACATGGTGGGGAAGTATGTGGGTTCAGACATACACCTCATAAGGTAAAGGACCCCTGGACGGTTAGGTCCAGTCAAAGGTGACTATGGGGTTGTGGCGCTCATCTTGCTTTCAGGCCGAGGGAGCCGGCATTTGTCCACAGACAGCTTTCTGTGTCATGTGGCCAGCATGACTAAACCATTTCTGGTGCAATGGAACACCATGATGGAAGCCAGAGTGCATGGAAATGCTGTTTACCTTCTCGCCGCAGCGGTACCTATTTATCTACTTGCACTGGTGTGCTTTTGAACTGCTAGGTTGACAGTAGCTGGGACAGAGCAACGGGAACTCACCACTGTTGCGCAAATTCGAACCACCAGCCTTCCAATTGGCAAGCCCAAGAGGCTCAGTGGTTTAGACCACAGTGCCACCCACATCCCAACAGGCAACAAGCACAGTCCTCACAGGATCTGAGTGATGTAACAATTCATGCCAACACCACCAGGGTTCCAGCTTCAGTTGTAGTCGGCCCTCTAAGACTCTGTGATCTTGCCTGATAATTTTGCCTGCTGGTGCCAGGCCTACCATACAAAGTAGCAATGAAAATTTGATTTTCGTGAATTATTACAATAGAAAGCCAACAGCACAGCAGTCAATTAGGTTTATCATCTATTTTCCAAGTTTCTGCTTGTCACACAATTAAACTTTTGATTAGAAAACACCTTAGTGGGGGTGATGGGAAAAGCCCAGCTGTGTAAAATATTTTCATAGCATTTTTGCCTATACATTCAGTTGTGGCGGTCTTGTGATAACAGTGTTAATGTGAATGCTAATGCTGTGCCTATTGGAACAGAAGTCACAACTTTGAAAATAATTGCCTCCCTGGAGCATATTGTGTCTCCCTCCAAACGGTTTGTTGCTGGCTTGTCAGAGCTGTTGCTCATTTTCATGAAAGTTTGAAAGCAGGGGAAGAAGCAGCAGCAAGCCCTTAGACTTTAGAAACGAGCTTTGGACTGGGCTCTGTCATTCCCCTCTCACAGTGGAAAGTGTCTCAAGAGGATTTACATTTTGAGTGACTCATCTTTGATTGAAGACTCTAGGAAGTAATTTGGAGCTCATCACTGAAGAAAAGAAGATTTACATTGTGCATCTGGTGGGAGGGGGGGAAGAAGCTGCTAGGTCTCATTCAGAGAAAAGAAAGAAAATCTGATTATTTTAATGCACCACACTTTACTGTATCACCTATGTTCTGACACCATTGGAGAAATAGCTCCAAAAAATATTATTATTATTTTGCCTACCACACAGCAGCTCTTAAAACATTACTGCACACCAAGTTGATAATGCATTTATGATGTCCATTTGAGAGGAAATGGTGGGAATGTGTCATTATTGTGGTACCAGCCACAAAGCTAAAAGCATTCAGATATGCTCCTGCTCAGTATGGGCATCATTTTCAAGCCAAAGCCTGAACATTACAAGAGTGTGCACAAGCTGTGGGGATATAAAACTGGCAAGCTTCAAAAAAGAAAACTAAAATCTGTGAACTTTAGAATGAGACCCTTGCTTTCTTTATGCCACCCTCTTTCAAAAAGCGCCAGGCTAATAGTTCAAGGTGCAACCAACAGCTATAGTAACATGAATTTTCACCAACAACAAAAAAGGCCTTTTAAAAGGAATAGTATCCTTTATTTAGCTTAAATTTTGCATTTCCTTTTAAAGTCCATATTATTCCCATGGGAGAGGGAGACTCCCAAGGGAAGTTGCTCTTTTAGGGTCTCTCCTTTGGAGTGTGAGGGGGCAAGGGAACTCCCTGTGATTATTGGCTGGCTCCTAAGAGAAAGATTGGAGAAGCTGCTTGGCCTGATCTAGTGTGCTCTTCTTATGTTCTGAGAATTGCCCTCTAAATTCCCACTTAGCTCCAGCAGTGAGTGACAGAGAAACCTCGCATTGCCTTCTTCCCATGGATGAGCAACCCCTCACATCCCAGTGCCAGAAGCCAGATTCCCATTGCTTTGTCTAGGAAAAAGGATAGGGGAAATGTGCTCTTGATGAATGCTGGGGAATCATTAATTCTTTATATTCACCGTTTTAAAAGCAGCCCACATTGCATGGATCACTCCACCAAACTTACACCACCAGAGAATTAAAACTCCAACACATACATCCTTTGTTCTGCAAGCAATGAAGAATTCTCTCGCTCTCTCCTCTAAGATGCATAGAAGCAGAAGAGATGCCATTTTAGTTTCCTGCCTAACTTTGGCCTCCCATGAGTTCCCCCCTCCATAGTTTTGCTCTCTTGCTCTGCTACACATTTTAAATGTTTCTTGCCTGTGAATTCATTTAAGTGATGCTCTGATCAGTTAAGTCTCCTTAGGAAGAAGGAGCGGCTGCAAACAGATGGATCACAAAAGCATATGAGGCTTTTAATGAAACCAATCTTTCTAATTTACTTTCCACCCGCAGAATGTCATCTGTGGTTTTCTCACTCCCATAGAGAGCATCTCTCCAAATCATCTGTTTGACCATGATCCCGTCGAGGCATGTGCCACTATCATAAAACACAAACATTAAAAGGATAACAATGCTTAGGCAAAGAAGAGGAAGAAATTCACAGGTGTTGTCAGAGTCTTTAATTTTTTAGTGTGCCAACATTCAGTGGCATCACAATTGTTACCTGGGATGAAGATTCATTCCTGCCTTAATGCTGGATGGACTTTCAATGGTTTCATGGCTCATGTTAAGCCTAGAGGAGCATTCGGAGTTTGACTTTTTCTGAACTATATCCCTCGCTTCAATCCTCAAAGCAACCTTGCCTTGCGATACCTGCAGCTAAGTTCATTTCAAAGGATGTTGGGATCTGGAAGGCACAATGAAGGCTAGTATGTTCTGATGATATTGGCACCATGAGAAACCCGGAGGGGGAAGCAATAGCTAATTTTTAGCCTGTATAGTTTTTGTTTGTTTATTAAATGTACATGGTATCCTTCCTCCCAAAGGAGCCCAGGACACCACTTCAAATTACCGTATTTTTTGCACCATAACACTCACTTTTTTCCTCCTAGAAAGTAAGGGGAAATGTCTGTGCGTGTTATGGAGGGAATGCCTACGGGTGGCGGGGGGGATCTGCTGCAGTCATGAGCAGAGGATCCATGGTTCCCCTTCCTTCCCTCCTCCGTGGCTCGCTTTGAAACACCAAAGCGGGAGAAGAGCCGCTGAGTGGGGAGGAGAGAGGGACAGAGAGCCTGCTTCTTTAAAGGAGCAAAGCGGGAGAGGAAAGGAGCCGCTTACATGAGTGTAAGCGGCTCCTGTCCGGTTGGTTCCTTTAAAGCAAGCAGGCTCTCTGTCCCTCTCTCCTCCCCACTCAGCTCGCTACATAGCAGCAAAGTTTTTCAGCTTGCTAAGCCGGGGATGAGCGGGGAGGAGGAAGAAAAGCAGAGCCTGCTTGCTTTAAAGGAGCAAAGTGGGAGAGGAGAGGAGCCTTCTCCCCTTATACCGCTCTTCATTATTAGCAGCATCCTTCTCCACCCACCCCACGCGTGCTCCTTGTCCCTTGAGTGCTTTTCCTTCCCTCCCCACTTAAAACGTGGTTACAAAGCATGGATCCACGTGGATCCTCAGGATTTTTGCATTGGGCTACTCCAAACTCACTGTCAGATCACATGTCTGTGGCCACAGCATGAACCACAAAAATCATACATCCACTGTTTCGTTTAGAATTTTTTTTCCCTTGTTTTCCTCCTCTAAAAACTATGTGTGTGTTATGGTCGGGTGCGTGTTATAGAGCGAAAAATACGGTACTTATTAAACAGAACAATGTTAGGAACTCGGGGGGGGGGGGGATGAGATTAAGAAGTCTGAAGACCAGCCAACTTATCTGTCCCAAATGCAGCAATGACTGCTTCGGGGGAAAGGAATATCAAAAGTTCTTCAGAATACAAAGGAAGGCTGCCACCCTCCCTGTCTCCTCATACACTCAGAGTAATCCACATTCAATGATACCAATAATATTTTCCTCTGAAATAATAAAAAAACTCCCCAAAATAATAATCATACTAGTTACATGAGGAAGTTGCAATCAAACATCTGTGCAAAAATTGATTAAAGATCTTATGGCTCATTTTAAAGGGGCAAATATTGTTTAATGGAGTGGTTCAAATGCATTGTCACTCTTTCAAGGGGCATGTGGAATCCTCTGAACAGATGTACCGAATTCTGTTGGTGTTTTGATGGCACAAAATTGAGCAGATTAACAGCTGTGTGGTGGTTTGTGAAATTATTTGTAGCAATATTTTGTAGCATCAATGTCTTAAGTGTTGTTTACTGATCTTTTCAGAATAGCATCGAAAAATGCTCCCCATGGTTTGCCATTAATTTTTCTGAATTTATTAATGCACAACATATGCTTATACTGTTTACTGTTGTGAATGGATATTATGGGTCTGTGTTTTGCAATGCAAATGTAGGTTTCATTTAGCTAGGCTTCATATTCACTACATTGTAATGTATTTGTGGTTGAAGGCTCCATTTCATCATAGTGAAATGGGAAACCCATTGCTTGAAAAGCATTTAAAATGTTGCAAGCTGCTGTGCTGCAGCATAGGGTCCAAGCATAAATCAGGGACCGCACAAATAATCAATGTCTAACAGGCAGAATGTCAACAGGTGAAGCTTTCCTCATAATTGTATTTCCATACTAGAGAAGGCTAACACTGCTTCATTTGTGCCAGTCATGCAACTGTTAACACTAGGCATCATTTGCTTTGTTGCTGAGGGCTGAAATGAAAACAAGGACAGAAATAAATATAAACTAAGGGCCACTTCATGAAACTTGCATATTTAATCTTCAGAGCGAAAGCTATCAGTGCAGGAGTTAACTACTATACCTCAGGCAATGCCTGAGGCTCTTTGACCAGTGAGCCCCTGCTGGAGCAAGGAGCAGCAATAATGCCTGCCCTTACCCCAGCCCCAACCAAGATGTGTAAATATCATGACCTCTCTGGGACCCTAAAACCAAGAGTGGATGAGGCAAGTTGGCTCCAAAGGAGGTCTGTAGGCTGCCCCTAGGCCAGGCATGTCCAAAGTCCATTTCGGAGGCCTAATCCAGCCCACCGGTCAGTTTAATCTGTGGCAGTTTATTTCCTAGGGTAAAATCCTTAAAAAATCCCTTTCAAAAACCTCAATCCTAAGAAGCTCAACTTCAGCCCTAAAAAAAACCTCAACAACTTCGGGGTAAAATCATAAAAAAAGCTCAACAGCGTTGGTTGGCCCTTTGGTCGGCCCCCACGGCCCTTCACTTCATCAAATCTGACCCTCTTTGAAAAAAGTTTGGACACCACTGCGCCCTTTAGCCCTGAGCTGTGAGCCTTAGAAGCTACCCACCACCTCCAAAGTTGCCTAAGGGGAATCACCAAGCCGTTTTCCTGTTTTCCCTTCTCAACCTTAGTGTGAGATGACCAAATTAATTGAACCAATTATTCTGTTTAACAAACCACTGTCCACAAAAAAACAGTGTGAAGTAGGCAAGAACCTGACCCACCCTGCCTTCCCTTCCCAAACCATGGCAAACTGGTGAAAATAACTGCACCAAAGTGACCACCAATAGCAGCGGCTATATCTTCCTGCAAGTTACTCATATTTGAAGAGAATAAAGTTTTTCAGCAAGGAAGATACAAGAATGTCTCACATGTCCTCAGCAATAGCAGCCTATCCATATGTGCCTAATAAGTCCTAGAAAACTGCCTCCATATTTTGCTTTCTAACTTTCTTTACTGATGTCAGATTTAGCTTCCATTTTTGTTTTTAAAGGTAAACCAGAGTCTGAGCCTCCTGCTGGGGGTCAGGGGAGAGGGAAGCAGAAATCATTCCAAGTTTTATCCTCAAATTAACTTAACTCACCTTTAGTTCACCCTGAAACTATGGGTAATATTTTCAGGGGTAGTTCAGAGACTTTGTTCAAATGAACTAGTTAATTCCACACATTGGGTAAACATTACCTGCAACTAGTCCACTTCAGATTGGACTACACTGAATTGGTGTTAATCTGGTCTTTGCTAGCTTTTTAGAAAAACAGCTGATGGAATAAACTGGATGACATTTAAAGCACTATGATACTACTTTAAACAATCACAGCTTCCTCCTAAAGAATTATAGGAGCTGCTGTTTGTCTGAATACTGCCCAAAATTTTGTTACAAGAAATTACAATGCAGAACTTACAGAATTTTCCTGGCTAAAAAAGCAAATAATATGCAAATGAGCACTAAATTTCTGCTAGATTCCACTAGTTTTCCAGACGTGGCTTTTACGCTGGTGAAAAAAAATCACATAAAACATGGAAATTATCTGGTAAGGAAACACGGGGAAAACAGAATCATGTGCTATCTGAATATAGCCTATATCTATGAGAGAATACAGAATGCTTGATTGATTCTTTGTGCCAGCCTATCACACCACTGTTTGTTTGGGGTCCCATTTCTCATTTAAGTCTTATATTAAGCTGTTTCAGAATGTTTTGCACTCTCTCTCTCTCTCTCTCTCTCTCTCTCTCTCTCTCTCTCTCTCTCTGCTATTGGCCTTTTAATAACAATGGCATTTATAGTTGTTGCCACTGTGTTATTTTGTTTTTGAAAGCCATTACATTTGTAGGAAAGGGAAGCAATGACATATCTCTATTTTAAAAAATCTTTAATCACTTTTTACCTCTGTTTATCCTTTCATGTTTCTGAAACGGGGATGCTACAAGGCATATGGCAATATAAGACTGTTGATTTATTATGCATTCTGAATTGTTCATGTAATACCATCTCATGTATATCTTCCATTTGATGGTAGATGCTTATTACATTTGACTCAACGTTTCCTTTATATATGCTATTCATTCACAGTGCCTCCGAGGAAGATTGCTATCAAAACATGTTGGGCAATTTACGTTTAAGAACAAATTACTGCTCTTTATCACTAGCTGGAGGCTCTGCTTCTCCTCTTTTCCTCCTTTTTTCTTACACCACTCTTCTTTTTCTCCTGCCAGCTCATCCAGAATCATATAGTGAGAGTAATGACTTCCTAGTGTCACACAGCCAATCAGATTTGGCTACGTGACATCACTACTGAGGGCAAGGACAGCCCTTTCATGGTCCTTGTTCTGGATGGGAGGAGTGAAGGAATGCATCCTCATTGCTGAGGCAATCGGGACAGTCCTTTCTGTCTTGTCACCCTTGTTCATCAGCACTACATTACAGGACTTTGCTGCCATCAAATTCTAGTGGACAGGTTGAAACAGCTTGCATATGAGTGTGTGCAAATCTCAAGGGCCAGCATGATGCGTTTCAGATGATTTTGGCCTACCGTTCCCATCATCCTTGGCCATTGGGCTTTCTGGCTGGGGCTAATAGAGGTTGAAGTCCAACAGAATGGGGAAGGTACCACGTTGGGTACCCTGGTCTAAATGCACATTCCATTGGAAGCATTACATTGTATTGACATACATCTCCAAGTGCATATGCCTATCAACATTTGGCCACGCTTTATATATGTGACACTGGACTAGGGTTTAAGAATACATCAGCCTGGTTGTCTCAGCAATTGGAGGGGGTAGGGTGGGGTCTGTGCTTTTTTGCAATTTGTGGAGTGTGTTGTACCAAGGGGATGTGAAAAATAACAACAAAAATAACCACTGCATTTTACAGGATGGTATATTTGCAAAAGGACGCGGGTGGCGCTGTGGGTAAAAGCCTCAGTGCCTAGGGCTTGCCGATCGAAAGGTTGGCGGTTCGAATCCCCGCGGCGGGGTGCGCTCCCGTTGCTCGGTCCCAGCGCCTGCCAACCTAGCAGTTCGAAAGCACTCCCGGGTGCAAGTAGATAAATAGGGACCGCTTACTGGCGGGAAGGTAAATGGCGTTTCCGTGTGCGGCTCTGGCTCGCCAGAGCAGCGATGTCACGCTGGCCACGTGACCCAGAAGTGTCTCCAGACAGCGCTGGCCCCCGGCCTCTTGAGTGAGATGGGCGCACAACCCTAGAGTCTGTCAAGACTGGCCCGTACGGGCAGGGGTACCTTTACCTTTATATTTGCAAAATCAACAGCCATGTTCTTGGACTATCACTAACTCTGTGTTGTTGTTGTTGTTTTTAAATTCATATAGCGCCCTTCATCAGAAGATCACAGGGCAGTTCACAACATAAAAAATACAAAATGAGAACATAAAATATATGATAAAACAAAAAACAATAACAATAACCCCCTGCCACAAGCACATTTAAAAGGCCACAGAATGTTTAATCAGCCAAAGGCCTGATTGTAGAGAAATATTTTCACCCTGGTGCCTAAAGATATGTAATGAAGGCGCTAGGCGAGCTTCCCTGGAAAGAACACTCCACAAGTGGGGAGCCACCACAGAGAAAGCCCATTCTTGTGTTGCCACCCTCTGGACCTCTCATGGAGGGGGCACACAAATAAGGGCCTCTGATGTTGATTGCAGGGTCCAGGTTGGTTCATATGTGGAGAGATGGCCCCTGAGGTATTGCAGTCCTGAGTCATTTAATTTCTGCAGTATACATACTAATAATACGTCAGTGCATGTGGTCAGATCATATTGGTAAGAATATTCATTCTTTGAGTTAACATTTCTGGAAAGATTTCATTGAATGAGGTTTATTGACTCTGATGTTATGCTTAGACTAATGGGGTAAAGATGAGCTTCGTATACTGGACTGACATTCATTTGCGGAGGATTTGCCATCAGAGATTGGCCCCATTATCTTTCTTGTATCATTCACTACCACCCTACCAACCAGGTAATTAGACTTCCAATGTGTTTTCATTCACATCTCAGTTGAAACTATAGTCTCATGGGGGGTTTCGTTGAAAAGCAATTCCACTTAGAGACGGGGAAATATATTTCGGCTTTGAACTCTATCATTGTTTAGCTGGCTTCATCACATTGATGAAGCAGGTAAACCAGCTGAGATTATCAGTAGAATATATTTGTTAGCATTTGGGTCTCTGTAACTCATCTCGTCAGGAAGAAATAGGTAGGATCTGAAATGAATATCCCGGGTGGGAGAAAGGTGGATGAAATCAAGGCAAAAATGTGTTTGTGTATCATGTGCAAGATGTCCGATGAATACTGTAAAGTAATAATTATTAGAAGTCTTAAGGATTGCAATTCTCTAATGTGAGTAACCATATCAATATAACAAAAAAGAAAACATATCTATCCCCCCAATAGTTTATTGAATTAAAAAGAATAAACATTGGGAGAAAATGAGTAAGAAAGTATTATAGAATCAGAGTTGGAAGGGTACCAATGGTCATCTAGTCCAAACCCCTGCAATGCAGGAATCTCAACTAAAGCATCCATGACAGATAGTCATCCAACCTCTGTTTAAAGGAAGGAGGCATGTAAGTAAGAAGTATATTGTGTGAGTCTCAGTGCATGCTATCAGAACCTATCCTAAAGATTTGGGTGAAAGAGTGAATCGCGTTCTTCTTATGATCCAATGAAATGCTCAAAGTTCATAATTCATTTTGGGGGGAGGGGAGAACATGAGGTACCTCCCACTTCTCAAGTGAGAAGCAGAGGGTCACAATTAAACAGAGAACTGTAAATTTGTCCTATTTGACCTTTTGATTTTTTTCTGTATCAAAATGAATATTTCAGAATATTGATCTCCTAGTCAGTGTGCCAGAATGAAAACCTTTTTGAACCTTCAGTTACATCAATGACCAATGCGCTACCATCCAGTTATTTCTGAACCCTTAATCCCATCAGACCTAGCCTGTATGGCCAATGATCATGGATGATGGGCGCTGGCGACAAATAACATCTGAAAGATGCCATGTTGACTACCCCATTCTGTTTTTAATCTTTAAAAATATCAAAGATGTCTTTTTTCAAAGAATTTAGAAGATGGTTTTGTTTTCATATTCTATTGGTAACATTTTTAAGATTGTAGCCTCATAATATAGTCACATTTTTTAAAGCTTAAAAGCCCAATATATCCAAAATGAACAGTATAAACGGACTTTTGAATCCTGCTGTTTTCATATTGACTCTTTTATGGTGATTGTGCTTTATTGGGTTTCAGTTGGATTGTAAAAACAATAAAATATGCAATCCATAAAACAGTCAATTTGAAAACAGTAGGATTCAGAACACACAACCCCCTTAAAAATCATCATGGGAAAAGCCCTTATTTACTTTAAATGCTTGACATTTTTTAAGAAATATGCCAAGCATTTGTACTTGATTATTTCAGAAATATGTAGTAAAAAGCTGATAATATGGTCATAATAAAGTGCAAGCGAAAGGCATTCTTCAGTCACATTCTTTTTAGAAAGGCCTATTTTTCACAGAAACGTGGCAGCACCATTTTCTGTTCTGAATTTCTCTCAGTTCCATCTTTCTATAAAATCACATCTGTTTGCATTTCTTTTTTATAACTGCCCATGAATGATTTACCTAACTTCTCTTCCTGGAAGATTGCTTTCCTTAAAATGTTAATTGCCTAAAAGCTTTAGCATGAAGCAATATTTTGCCCAGAAATGTTAGGCTATAGCAAGACTGAAGGTTGCCTTGATGTGAATGAAATTCCCAAAGTATGTCTCCCAATCATGTTGATCATGGATGTTTGAGAGCATCTCTTTTTTAGTGTGGGGGGGGGTGAGGAAGTATGGGTTCCTACTAGATCTGGGGACAGTGTTTTTATATGGAGACTCTACTTTGAATAAAGACAGGGCTGGGTCCAGGTTTCTGTACCACAGGATATAAGTGGGCCCTTTAGTCCTTCCCTTTCCTCAAACCATACTTATCTCTCTTGGCCATATCCCTTTAAACTAAAACATTTGTTGTCCAGTATGGCAACCTCCTATAGTTAACACCTGCCCCAAAATATTAGCTCAGTAACTGCTGACATGCAATGAGCATAAAGTTCAGGTGTGCCCTCTGCATGAGCTAGGAAGCCTGGTGCCTAAAGGTGTATAATGAAGGTGCCAGGTGAACTTCCCTGGGGAGACAATTCCACAGACGGGGAACCACTGCAGAGAAGACCCTTTCTCATGCTGCCACCCTCCAGAACTCTCGAGGAGAAGGCACATGTAGAAGGGCCTCAGAAGATGTTCTCAGGGGCTGGGTAGGTTCATATGGAAAGAGGCGGTCCTTGAGGTACTGCGGTCCCAAGCCATTTAAGTCTTAATGGGTCAAAACAAGCACTTTGAATTGGGGACAGAAACTAATTGGTAGCCAGTGCAGTTGGACCAGGATCGGTGTAATATGCTCAAACCGTCTTGTCCCAGTGAGCAACCTGGCCGCTGAATTCTGCACTAGCTGAAGTTTCCAAACCGTCGTCAGAGGCAGCTCTGCATATAACACATTGCAGTAATCTAAGCTTGAGGTTGTCTTTGTCCATGGAGTTTTCTTGGCAGGGATACTGGAGTGGCTTGCCGGTTTCTCCCCCAGGTGGATCACGTTTGGTCAAAACTCTCCACTATGACCTGTCCATCTTGGGTGGCCCTGCACGGCATAGCTCATAGCTTCTCTGAGTTATTCAAGCCCCTTCACCACGGCAAGGCATTAAAGAACCTTTTAATGAGGGTGAAAGAGGAGAGCGCAAAATATGGTTTGAAGCTCAACATCAAAAAAACGAAGATCATGGCCACTGGGCCCATCACCTCCTGGGAAATAGAAGGGGAAGAAATGGAGGCAGTGAGAGATTTTACTTTCTTGGGCTCTATGATCACTGCAGATGGTGACAGCAGCCACGAAATTAAAAGACGCCTGCTTCTTGGGAGAAAAGCAATGACAAACCTAGACAGCAACTTAAAAAGCAGAGACATCACCTTGCCAACAAAGGTCCATATAGTAAAAGCTATAGTTTTCCCAGTAGTGATGTATGGAAGTGAGAGCTGGACCATAAAGATGGCTGATCGCCGAAGAATTGATGCTTTTGAATTATGGTGCTGGAGGAGACACTTGAGAGTCCCATGGACTGCAAGAAGATCAAACCTATCCATTCTTAAGGAAATCAGCCCTGAATGCTCACTGGAAGGACAGATCGTGAAGCTGAGGTTCCAATACTTTGGCCACCTCATGAGAAGAGAAGACTCCCTGGAAAAGACCCTGATGTTGGGAAAGATGGAGGGCACAAAAATGGGGAAAATAATGATCCCTCTCTCATAATCGATTGGTTAAGGAAAACTTTGCAAACTGTCAATGAAAGATAAATGCAATACTTAATAATAAAGAAAAGAAATTCTTTGAGAGGTGGGCCTTGTTTTTACATTCCTTTCATGAGAAAATATATGTTGATCTTTTTCATTTTAATTTATTTATGGTATTATAGAGGTTTTGCTATGCTGTCCCTCTCCCTGTGTCATTTCATTGTTTGTTTGTTTGTTTCCTTTCCTTTTCATTTCTTTTTTATATCACTTCTTTTCTTTTTCTTTTTTTGCATTAGAAGCAAAAAAGAAAAGAAAAACGAAAAACAAATGAAGGATGGTTCCTTGAAAACTCTGCCAATATTCGGAGCACAGCTGTGTAGTAGGTACCTCTGTCTTTGAATACTCAAGCCAGCAATTGTTATATACCTTGACTGGCTTCAGCCATTTCACATTGTATTTACTCTATATTTAATGACTATCTCACAGGCAGAGGCCAAGGCTAGACTCTTTGCAAATGAGCTAATCTGCCGTGAGCTGACACCAGAGGAATGGTTGTGGAACTGTTCCTTGACAACAGAGCCAGTGTGGACTCCAAAATATAGCTGGCAACCTCCTTTTCTATTCTCAGGGTCACATTCCACTCTCATTTTATTGCTCACTAATCCCAATAGAGTAAACGGAGCAGAATGTGATCCTTAATATACACCACAAGTAATTTGAAAGACGAGTTGTCAACTCTGTTTTACAGACTGGAGTTAAAACAGCCCAGCTTGCAGACTTCCTGCTTCGACTCAGTTGGTTCAGGAGGTGAGTAAGTAGGATCTGACTACTAATGAAATAAAACTAATCAAAATTCAGGCAGAGAAATCTGGAAAAGGTAGAGGGATAAAGTGGCAATATTTGAATATAAAGTAAAGCAAATGCATATTCTCTGCTAAGAAAATAAAGACATGTGATTTTGCAGGCTTACCCAGGTCTTGGAGACAGGAGTGTCTACTGATATCTCAGCATCTGATATTGCTTGGTATTTTCTGGGTTTATAAATGTATCTTTTAACTGTTCTCATTTTATGGATTACATTGTTATGTTGGTCACTGTCCCAAGCTGCTATGGGAAGGAGGGCAGCATAGAAAAGGAATCAATGAATAATAATACTCCTTGTGTTCAGTGAAACTCAGGCTGCAATCTTCTGCTCACTTACTAGGCTATTCTAGGTACTAAATTATGCCAGTTTAAATTAAGATAAAATAAAGGCCACCATATCCAGAGCTAATTTAGGGAGGTCAGGAAGGAGGAAATGCTGGCAGAGCCAGACCAAGCCCAGGGAAGTGGAAATAAGCCACCAAAATACAGAGAGGCAAGGAAGAATGGTCAGGAACAATGGGAGAAATAATACAACAATGTTTAGCGAAAAGACTACTTCTTAGAGTACGACCTGAGACATTTATGACTGCAGTGAGCATGTAACACTTAGAAACTATTACAATGATCAGATCCAAAATATCTGCTAATATGAACTAATGAATTTTTGGAAACAATGGCCTTCATGGCATTTTCCGGACTGTCTACCTTCATGGCACCATAAACAGTAAAACCATGCATTGACATTTGTGCTTATTTCCTATGGTATGTATACAATAAGGATCTGAATAACCTGTCAAGTGCAAATTCAATTTACAAGGCCAGTCTGCTTTGTGTTGCGTTGATTACTTAAAAATACAAGTAGCGTAGAAGCAATTTATCATTGCAAAGAAGATTTTGATTGATTGGTTTACTGAAGGATTGATTTAAATTTTATTCCCTGTCCTCTTTGGTATGCAATGTGTCTCTTCCCTTATTAAAATATAAAGTAATACAACAAAGAAGCGCTGCTAAAATAACTCATTGCTACTGTTAGCCATTAAAAACATAAAGTTTTGTTTCAGGCTCTAGATTTAGTTAGCTTTCTGAAAAGGGAAATGTAATACTTCACGCCAAGCAGTCATTTGAACATAAGAGAAGCCCTGCTGGATCAGAGGAAAGGTGTATCTGATTCAGCATCCATTTACCACAGTGGCCAGCCAAATGTATACGGGAAGCCCAAAAACAGGCCATGAGGGCAATAGCTCACTCTTGCTATTCCCCTCAACTGCCCTCCTGCAGTTGACTAGATACCTGCTGAGGCCCTGCCCAATGACATCATAACTAGTGGACCTGCCACAACCAGTTGCTACAACCAGGCCATTGAATGCATGTTCAGGGTCCTGGAATCCTGTTTCTGCTGCTAGCACCACACGGAGCAGCATGTAACAGGGCTTGAATGTGCTTATGCCAGATTTTCAGATCACCCAACCAAGTGGAATGGGCTTAGGATCTAGCATTAGCCTTTCCTCTACTCCCACTCGCACCAATCCTCCAGAATGCCCCTTTCCAAAGCCTACACTGGCCTAAGAGCTAGCTGGCTGAGCTGGGAAGTGGTATTTCAGCTGGAGCATCTCCCATTGAGGTCCCTCCATGTAGCTCTCTCCACCCTATTCTTGGCCACTCAGCCTGGTGGATCTGGACTCAGGACTTGCACCCTTAGTTATAAGTCTTTAAAACATTCAGTAGTAAATGAGTGAAGGTGATCTTGGGAATTTGCACATTTTTGGGTCAGCATGTATAGTCGCTGAGAAACATCTCCTAATCTCTTGTTCAGAAGTGTGCAGTCTGTACCCCTGGGCAGCTTTGGACACACTGCCTAATCTTCCCCAGTGTACAACATACTCTCCCACTGTCCAGCCAAGCAGCAGGAAGAATGGGGCGCAGTCCAGCCTCCTCTTCCCCATGCTCAGCTGTTCCTGATCACCTGAGCAGCGCAGGAGAATCACAGGAAGAAGATTGCTGTTGTTCAGTCATGAGATCACCCCCTACAACTGGAAGTGGTGAACCAGGTCTGAACTCGGTTGTAAGTTCTTAAAATAGCATTCCATGTTTATTTTCTACATCTACATATTTTATTGAGGCATGGAATAAAACCATTAAAGGTTAAGCACCAGAATGACACTCAGGCTGCCATTCTCTGCACACTTACTTGTCCAAGGAGAAAAGTGGGACTTCATTCTGTGTAAACAGAGTATAACTGCAGTAATAAACACAATGGAGAAAGGTGGCTATTCCAAAACCACCAGTCAGATTTCCGTAGCCTTTCTGCTACATACACCAAACACTGTCAACAAGTACAGTACCATATCCTTAAAAAGTTCAGTCAAACAGAGAGTAGAGTCAAAGAGTCAGCAGAATTGAAATACAGATATAATGGATGTACTCAATCTTGATTAAATCAGGAAACATCATTTCTTCTTCTCCACTTCCAGGGAGTAGCTTAATTGCTTATTCCCGCTATTGCCCTTCTGATGCTCTAAAGGTCTAAGGTCACCAGTTGCATTATCCCTTGTTCTTTGTTAGCACATTAATATATTTATTTTTCCCTTGCCAAGCACAGTGCAACTTTTCAGAACTCGCAGTTCTGTTCTTGCTATTTCCCCCCCCATTCTTATGGCTTAGTATTCCACCCCAGCATTCATGCGCTTTAAAATTTTATTTTGCCTCATTAGAGTTGTCAGCACTATGCCACCATGTTTTTCAAGAACTCACATTACTAGCTAGCTAGAAATGCTAATCAGTTGATTTTGAAATCAACAAAGAAATACATGTCTTTGTGATATTAAAATAAAGTGGGAGGGGAGGTAACAGTTTCCAAATTCTCCCGTAAGTTATTTTGTATTCTTAATGTAGCCATAAATCTTTTGTGAACGACTTTTCTGGATAGTTAAAAACCTCTCTACCCCACACACTTGAGTTTTTTTTGTTTTCTTCTGTTTTTTAGGGGAGCTTCATATATTCCCCTCTTAAGGTTTCTAAATAACAATGTTTCTGAGGCAATAAAAGATACAATGAGCATAATTCTCTTGTTAGGTTCTAGACCAGTAGTGGCTGGTAACAGTGTTTGACTTAGGTGTTTGTTTGTTTTTTTTAAAAAAGTTTTATTAAAGATTTCTTAGATTTCAAAAATATGTGCATTGTCCCTTTTTTCAAGTTGCGTTTTCTACAGATCAGTTTAGTGTTTGACTTAGTTGGTCTGCAGTTTTTAATCTTGCTGTTTTCATCACAACACAACTTGTATAGCACTTATATTCCAACCAACAGACAATAAAGTATCCAGGAGGATACTATAGTCAAGAATGTGTTACTGTGAACAATTGTTTCCATGGCATGTTGTGATGACTGTTAATCAGCGGATCTGTGTCTCTGATGGGTATACTGTTGCCAACAAAGGCACAGTTCATTGGCCAGACTTTTGGTCATTCAGCAAACTACCTTCTCATTGCCTCATTCACTTTGCTTGATCCACTCAGTAGTGGATGAACGTAAAAAGAGCCAAGCCACACAGTATATTTTAGATGTACACGAAAGGGGAAGGAAGACCTGTACACAAACAGAAGGAGCAAACGTGGGCAGAGGAAGCAAATATCATGGGATGGACCTGTGATGCTGCCATCCTGATACAAGCTTCCCTCAAGCCTTTATCTCCAGCTAGCCCTCAGTCTCCCCTTGGGCAGTTATGCATACTTGTGACTGGCTCAAAGTCACCTGGTGGGCTTTGTGGCTGTCAAAAACATCAAAAACATCAGGAGGACACCAGGTTGGGGAAGCCTTGTTTAAAGCATCCAGCTGTTCAAATAAAATATGGAAGGATGGAGAAGTCAGGTGGTCACTTTCTGCTCCTTCAGGCTGCTGCTCAGCAGGTGAAACCGACTCCTGGCCCATGACACACACATCTAAACTGTAAAATGTTAATGTATCATACACAAGTGAGCCAGTGTTGTCTCTGATTTCTCTCTAAGTCTATGCTCTAGCCAACACAAGTTTATTGCTGTGAACTGATCCAGACAAGTTTTCTGGAAACTGAATTTGCCTGTTTGTTTCCTAGCAAAACACACTTTCAGATGTATCTACTTCTGCCCACTATTTTTCTTAAGAGAAAATGGTGGCATTGAAAAAGAGAGGAGGAGCAGCAACAAACATCTCTCTTTACAAAGATTCTGACTACTAGGAATATTTATCCCTTGGGTCAAGCTCGCATATAAGAAATGAAATGGAAGAAGACTTTGCTAACCGAGCAGATTATTGAATGTCTGAAATAATTTGCCTGACTGGGAGAGAATATTTTAATACTGAATATTTTAAAATGCAGTTCAAGAGCAAGAAGTCGTTTTCAAGGGAGAGGCCAAATAACAGGCATTCATGGCAACAAATGAGCTGGCACAATCTACTGCGGAGCGTCTGCTTGCAAACAAAAACAAAAACCCTCCAACTATACAATGTGTCATTATGAAAGATGATGAAAGCGATAAAGAATAAGATGGAAGTGCCAGCAGCCAAACACTGAAAGGATCCAATAATTTAGCAAAATTAAGCATCTTAGCTAGCTGCCTCTCTGCTTTGAATGCTACCCTGAAAATGAGCGCGTGTTCTGTGAAAATACAGGTTAGTTGCTGAATAAAGAAAAGGGTCCGCATTACATCCTCTTCCAATGCTGTCTACAAAACTAGTTTCATCATGAACAACGAAGGGACTTTTGCATAATTTTATGTGCCCTGTAAAAAGAGCTATTAAGAATAAGTGATATAGAATGCAAAAAAATTGAGGAGCGGATTAGTCAGTTTTGAGCATGTGCTCATCAATAATTCCATTCCATAATGTTTCTATAAAATGTGTTTTCTCTTAATTGCATTTATGCACAGAATGCAGTTTGTTGTTGGGTTTTGTTTTTTTTTGCACATCCTGGTACATTTTTTGAGCCAAGAAATTCAGAGAAGTGCAAGAAATCAGGAGAGAACTGATTTGCATACCGTAAGATTCCAATTGGCAGTAGTGGCTGACAGGGCTGCTCAGGTGGGGCTGCATTGCTCTTCTATCTTCCCAGTGCCACACATCACTGTCTCTTACTGAGAGGGAGAGGGCAATGGGAAGGCAGCGGGAGCTCAGTGTGGTATGGTCATTGTGTTGGATTGGCTCTGCTGCTACACCCGCACCACCAGCCAGTAGAAGAAGAAGAAGAGTTTGGATTTGATATCCTGCTTTATCACTACCCGAAGGAGTCTCAAAGCAGCTAACATTCTCCTTTCCCTTCCTCCCCCACAACAAACACTCT
This sequence comes from Podarcis muralis, assembly GCF_964188315.1. NCBI lineage: Eukaryota > Metazoa > Chordata > Lepidosauria > Squamata > Lacertidae > Podarcis > Podarcis muralis. The sequence continues at coordinate 41,377,853 of NC_135657.1, forward strand.
GTGAGGTAAGTGGGGCTGAGAGACTTCAAAGAAGTGTGACTAGCCCAAGGTCACCCAGCAGCTGCATGTGGAGGAGTGAAGACATAAACCCAGTTCACCAGATTACGAGTCCACCTCTCTTAACCACTACACCACACTGGCTCTCTCTCTCACTACTGCCCGTTGTAGTGGATCCAATAGCAAAAGTCTGTTCTTGTGGTTAGTGCTGGCAGTAGGCTAAGCCCATTTTCATGCTCTTGTGTAGGGTAAAGTGGCTATATGAGAGCAATCCCCACATACTTGCTCAAGTTTTAGGAGATGTACACCTATGCCCTCTGTAGTTTCTTGTCCGTATGAAGTGAGCAGCTTAGGCTGAGCTCAACAACTTCTCCAGCCACTCTGGGTTCCATTAGGAGGAAGGGTGGGATATAAATTCAATATATAAGTAATTTAATATAAATAGCCCTCACAGTCCACTAGCTGAACAGGAGGTCAAAAATCAAGCTGGGACAGAATTTCTCTTTCTCTTGTATTTGGGCAACCCTACCAGCCAATAGCAGCAAACACTATTTAAGTAGAATGAAATGTACCTTTCCAAATCAAATGCTTAAAATTAATTTCAAATTCAGAAACCCACTAGCAGGGCCTACAGCAAAACACTGCAACGTGGAGTGTTGCTGACAGGGTTCTAGTCATGGTTTCTTTCAGGATATCCCAATGATCCTGCCCCCACAGTTAGTTTGCATTCCATGGCTACTGAGCATGCTCAATCCTCATTGGTCCATTGGAGGGGTGGGTTCCTACGAATAATAGTGAAATACTATACATGACTTCTGAGAAGTACACACCACTGAATTTAACAGGACATTTTTCTTGATAAAGTTGACTAGCGTTGGAGCTTTAGTTTCCCCACTAAAGGCTTTTGTACTTTCCCCAAGACTGCAGAAACCTCTTGATTCACACTCAAGAGTATAAGTACACCATTAGCAGATAGGATTCCATCAAATGTTCTCACATACACACTGGGAGGAGCAGCTCACTGTGGAGGTCCTGCTAGCCAAACCTTGTAGAAAAACAATTAATTCATTCTCCCCTCCTGCTAAATGCATGAATAAATGAGGACTCAAGAGTGAATAATAAATATTAATTAACGAATAGCAAATATCAGGTACATGATTCTTTACATGGGTGTTTCTCCAGAGATTTTCATGGTAGTAATTAGTAAAGGCTCAATTTTTCTCATTATTTATGATAATTTAATTCTTTCAGGGTTCATAAAGCACTGGATATATTTTTGTACAGCTGGCAATAGAGGTTGGCTTGAGTGCTGATAAGAGAGGCAAAAAGTTGTATTTTTTCCCTATTAGTCAGGAGCCAAAATATTTTCCTAAATCAAATGACGTGTGATAAAAATTGAATTCTTGTTGCTATTTTCATAAACTTTTATGGAAAATAAGTTATTACTGCTATATAAACATTCATTTCACTTCAAGCAATGAAGAATAGATTCTTCCAGATTGGTTTACAAGACACTGCGCACAACTTAGCTTCATAGCCAAACATAAGGCTATCAGGCACTACCCTGCTGCTTGCGTGACACAAGTGCCCCCTCCCCACCAGGCCCGACTGCCAAATAAACACACAGGAAAATATTGCTTTGGGTCAAATCAGGCCACAACTTTATCAATTACAGATTTAGAGGTTTGGCAAAGCCATTGGGTATAACCATTGAACCTCCAGCTCACCTGCTGGAGAGCCAGTGTGGTGTAGTGGTTAAGAGCGGTGGACTCGTAATCTGGTAAACCAGGTTCACATCTCCGCTCCTCCACATGCAGCTGCTGGGTGACCTTGGGCCAGTCACACTTCTTTGAAGTCTCTCAGCCCCACTCACCTCACAGAGTGTTTGCTGTGGGGGAGAAAGGGAAAGGAGAATGTTAGGCGCTTTGGGACTCCTTCGGGTAGTGATAAAGCAGGATATCAAATCCAAACTCCTCCTCCTCCTCCTCCTCCTCCTCCTCCTCCTCCTCCTCCTCCTCCTCTTCTTCTTCTTCTTCTTCTTCTTCTGGGACATACCTGTCAGGGGTCAACCCGAGGCGGAGAGGTCCTGTGGCATACATCAGGTAGGAACCACTTGTGGGCTTGCCACCTTGAGGAGTTCTATGGCCCTAGCCCCTGCCTGGGCTTCTGGACAGAAGTAACTCTCACTGGATCCTATTAAGGGGGTACCCCTGAATACTGCAGGGCCAGGTGGAGGCTCCAACCTCCATCCACCAAGGACTAAGACTTACCCAATGCCTAAACCACATTGGGTTGTGACACTTGCTGTGAGGTGCAATATCTCTGCCAGCCAGTGGTGGAGAGCAGGCGGGGGTCTGTCCTGGCATGTGTCCTGGGGGGCATGGCACGCTGCCTGCAGGGGTGTGGCGCCCAGTGCGTGTGGAAGGGCAGCTGCGATGGCACCCCACTGGGATCGTGCTGCCGGGGGTGGTGCACTCCCCCCGCACTCCTCTTCCTCCGCCAGTGCTGCCAGCTCTGGGACTTGCCTCTCAGTTCCTCATCTGGGTGTCAGAGTCTGAGCTGGGTGGAGGTGCTCTGCTTCTAGATTCCTGGCTCCCTCTTATATAGTGTAGCACTATGTCAGGCATGTCCAATGTCCGTTTTGGGGGCCTAATTTGGTCCGCCGGCTGGTTTAATCTGGCCCCTGTGGTAGTCTATTTCTTTAAAAAAGCTGAACAACTTCAATCCTAAAAAGAAAGGTCGGCCCTCACGCATGTTCATTTCATCAAATCTGGCCCTCTATGTAAAAAAGTTGGGGCACCCCTGCACTACGCTGACAAGGCTGATTTGTGCATTACTCACATCCATCTGGCCTAGACGTCATTGGCTGTAATGTTGCTTCTGCATTCCTGGGACAAGAGGGCATCTAGTGTGGATATTCTCATGGATATTCTCAAGCAATACTACAAGCCAAACCTTTGGCTTATCTATGAAAGATAAGCCGTCAGCTAGTTTCAGCCTTTGATCCTCCGAGTTAGTATATTGTTTCTCATACTTCACCAGTGAAGTGACATTCTACTCTTTTTTAAAAATAGAAAAGAAAACATAACTAGTGAATATATAGATTCATATGCAATGCTCAGTCTAGGCTGTTTTGGGCTTTTTCCTGAAATATTGATGACATCACACTAGCTCCCAATGATGCAACACTCGCCTGCAATTTGCCCTTACAGTGCTCTTGTGCTACGGAAAGGCCTTTTGATCCAGAAGAGGTTCTGCTAACAGAAGAAATGGGGAGCACAGACCCTCCAAGTGTCCCTATTTTCCAGGGATAGTCTTGTCCCAGTTTCCTGATTTGATCTTGAATTTCCCACTTTTCCTTAGGACATCCCTATTATCATCAGAGGAATGTTGGAGGGTATGGAGTTATGTGATCCCCCGAACCAAGGATATAGGTAAGTTTGGAAGCCATCTGAATAGGGCTGCCATAAGGCTGGATTTTCCCAGACATTACTGGGATTTCAAAGGTGGAATTGACGTCCAGGGGAATTTCTGAGAGGCGGCGCTTTGTCCTGGATATTAGGGAAAAGTCAAACCGCATTTCTTCGGCGTTTTTGTCAAGAAAAGATCAACAATTGTGGGGTCTTCCTAAAAAACAACAACTTTTGGGGTGTTCTGGTTTTATTTTTTGAAATATGGCAACCCTATCTGAAGACAGCCCTGTATAGGGAAGTTTTAAAAATGTATAGTAGTAGTCTTCTGGGAAAACAACTTTGTCAGTGGCTAAATTCCTTTTCCTGGCACTCAAGTGTCGGAAACGTATAACTGAATGCTTTGATGTGGGTTATCTGTGAGAGGTCTAGTACTGTGGCCCTACCTTTTTATGTACCCCTATGATGTTTTAGTTTATAATTCTGTATTGTGTAATGTTTATTTCTGACCATCGGTCGAATAAAGGAAATTGTATTGTATTGTATTGTATAATTTTATTACTTATGCCCTGCCCATGTGGCTGGGTTTTATATATGTCAGAAGCCACCCAAAGTGGGTGGGGCAACCCAGTCAGATGGGTGGGATATAAATACCGTAACAATAATAATAAGTAGGATATCCCTATGTTCATCGGAGAAATTTTGGAGCCAACTCTCATCAATTTTCCCTTCTCCTTGCAGCCTTCCAACACCACCTTCTACCCTGCTCTGGAGGGGCCCCCAACTCTCTAGATATGATTTTCAGAAACTGCGGGAGCTCCTAGGGTATAAGCAATAAATTATGTCTTCTGTTAGTGGAGCTACTGGATCCAGATATGCAGGACACTGACTGGATTCCACTCAAAGGATACAGTGGCCTACCAACAGCAAGGCCTTTAATCTTGAGCAGATGGTACATGTGAGAAGGCCTAATTATTACAAGCAGAATGCATCTGCAAGTAAAATAACTGAGATTCCCAAATGGCACTGTGATTTAATCTCTGTGCCCAACTTTCAAGTTCTTTTCTAAATGCTGCTGATATACAGCCTATTTTCAGGAGAACTAATTGAGATTTCAGCACTATTTTGCTTCAAGATAGTCTTACATCAAGCTGTGAGACAATCATTGAACAGTCCTATTTCAAATGGTAAGGAAATTGTAGCAATCAATCCTCTGTGCAGCTAAATGATTTATTTTTTTTAATCTAAAAAAATGTGGATAGGAGTAATAATGATCATATTGCCTATTAGTCCGTAATCTAGTTAAGAAGAGATGCACAGGTATTCTGCTTTAGGTAATAGTGTAAGAAGGAGGAAAACACCATTTCTTTCTAGTCCCTTTTTCATAAATACAGCACAAATCCTGTAAAGGAAAGTAAAACAAGAGTTCAGGAAACATGTATTGCAATTTGAACTTGGACATACAAAGACATTTTATGTGTTTTTTGTGTGTATAAACATTTCACCTTTAATTTCACAGTGTTTGTCCTGGAACTGCTTTTTTGCCTTTTTGCAAATTCATTGTGAGAAAATATGTATGTGCTTGCTGACCATTCTTCAAATGTAAGACCCATAGAAATCAGTGCGATGGCTACAGAGATGAGCACAGTATAGCAAAATATATTTTGCTATCAATAACTTGATGTACTTAATTTCAGAAAGAATTATTCACAGTCTCTTCTTCTTTTACATTCATTTTCTGCTAATCTTCATACTTCCTCAAGCAGCAGCCACACCTCCAAACACCAGGGTGTGGCATCTGAATATAGACTGCATTTTTAATCAAGGTCTATATTGACTTATATTTTGATCAGGTTCATAAAGTCTAAAATGGGCTTAAATTCACAAATGTTTCATGCCAGGCAGAGAAAACCTTGGCCATTCTCCTAAGACAAGGGGCCCCCCTTGATTTATAGCAGAAAACAATTCTCAAAGTCGTAAAAGCTGGAATTACAGGCTGAAGACCAAGGTTACACAGACCCTACATAATTAAGAGTGGGTAAACAGTAAAATGATACCCTGGGCCTCTCTTAAACTTGAGCCACAGGACAAAAGGCCAAGAGCACACGGAAAACAAAACAACTGGCTGGAGAAGGAGGGGAGTGTAAACAGGGGAATAGACTTTTTCCTTCACTTTTATTTTGAGGCTGTAAACTGTTCCTTCCTTTTACTTTGAGGAGATTTATCCTTCTAAAAAGCTATATATGTTATGTATGAAATATGCTGGCTTAAATGTAATTATGCAAAGGATTTAAGAAATGCTAGATTCTTATTTCATATAGTTGTAAGAGTTGTATTTAAGTCAGCTCCCCTGCCAGACAAGAAGACGCTATCTGGGCGCTCCTGATATATAGTTGTCAGACATTTGTTTAGAAACCTTCAAAATGAAGGAGATCTTTCAATGTTGATGTGAAACTCAAGATCCTTGACATATGTTTAAGATAAAAATTTAAGATTAACCATTTGTTTTAGAAGGCAATAGGGCAAGGAGGGCAAGAGGTGAGCTGGTAATTAAGATTCCATGTAAGATATATTATTACTTATTTGTCATTTATATATAGCTCTTTGTCTCCCTTATAAGGATAGAAGGAAATGGGTGTATCTTTTTGTGATTAGTTATAGCAATCAGCCAATAGGAAATCCTACCAGGCTGGTTGGACAGATGCAGCCAGGAGGAGCAAAGGGGGCTGGATTAAGGAAATATAAGTGCTGGCCATAATGGCAGGAGGCCAGGCCAGAGCTTGGTAACCATATACCACTGTGCCTCTCATTTATTTGTCTGACAAATAAATTATTATTTTAATTTCTCTATTGCTGCGTTGAATATTTCATTCCAGCTAAGCGTTAACCACAAGCAGGGTGCTACAAGGGGACCTCACACTTTCACAAACACATCCCTCCTCCCAGATGCACATGCATGTGTACCTTGCGTCGCCTCAACCATGGAACTCCAGAGGAGGATCTGACCCAAGCTCTGAGTCAGTGGACAGTCAGTTAAGTGGCTGCAACAACTGTGAACCTCCAAACCAGAGGTGCCATCTTCTTAAGATGATTGAGGGGGCCTGATGCAATGTCCTGACGTCACACGATGTCCTGAAGTTGCATGCGCTACATCACAAGGATCTGAGCATCCTCTGAACATTGAGAGGGACCAGCCCCCTAAAAAAAAAAAAAATATGGGAGGGGAAGTACCTCAGCCCCCAGGCTATGCTCCAGCCTATGCTCCAAACTCTCTGGCCTCCCTTCCACTGAAACTGTGATTAGTTTGTAACATCTCAGACATACACTTTTCAATAGTTCTCTGAAGTTTGAGTTATTTATTAGCTGGCCTTTTTCAGTTGTAGTTTTAGGTTTAGTACAATGTTTGTCTTCCTCGCGCTCCCCCTCAAACACTGATATTAATGAAACCAAGTGTGGGTGTTGAAGTCTGTGCGGAAGAAAAGAAGGAAAGACAGCTTAAGAAAATGTGGCCTTTTGCTCACTGATTTGTCACACCCACTTCTACTTCTTGAGGAAATGAGCTATCCTGACATAAGAGGTAACAATTTAGAGTAATGTAAAGCTAGATAAAAGAATAGTGACATTGTTCTTACCTGCGTGAACAATAAAGAAGGGACCAAAAAACAATCCCAGAATTCCAGCTTTTGCCAGTAACTGTTGGCAGATATTGGAAACAGAGTCACCTCAGACATCCACCACAGATGACCACATTCCTGGTTGGTCAGCCACTTTTGCTTATGACAGCAACCATCTCCTGTTGCAGCTGGCCAGTCAGTAAGCATGGCCTTGCATGATGCTGAGTGAAGCTGGGCTACCAGCTGAAGATGATGGAAGGCACTCTGAGCCATTGAGGCTCCTTGAGCCTCAAGTGACAGCAATGGAAGCAGAAGTACCACCAAACTCCTTCAGAGGTACAGTAACCCCATCAAGAGCAGGCAGTCAACCATCCATCTGGGCTAGGAAACTATTTGCTGACAGTGCCTGAGTTTATCTGGATTGAGCTTTCATAGCTCTTTCAATGTTGAGGCCCCGTTCCCTTCTGAACCCTTCCTCGTCTGTAAGAAAGCTGTTTGCAAGAAACTGTTACCTAGTTTCCATGATACAAGAACTTGGAAAGTGATTAGCCATTTGAGAGCACTCTTTAACCAGTGTGAATGAGAATTGCCCAACAAAAGGCAAGTATTAAATGTTAAATTAACGCCATCATAAAGCTCAAGGCAAATGGAAAGTTGTAGACTGTGCTTGTTGGACCTCCAGTGAAGTGGAAAAGGCTGCAGGGTTAACTTTTAATGTGTGCATAAAAGCAAAATTGTTTTGTGGCCATTGTACTGCTTTTATTGCATCCACATGGTAATTCAAGTTATGCAAATGGCTTTACTCAATGAAGTCTAACCCCCCATAAAAAAATATTTCCTGTATGAATGGGGGATGAAACAGCACACAAAAAGCAAACTGAGATGTCTTGCTTGCACCTGCTTCGGCATGTGTCCACCTCCTTGTACTAAAAACCTGTAGCTGTACTCTCACCCCCTACTCTCCTTGACTTACTCCTCTCCTTGTTGCTGTCCTATGGCTTCAACCTGACAAAAGTGTGGTGAATGCTTATCTGAGAGATGTTGTTTGCAGATGATGTAGTCTTGACAGCACACTCCAAGGAAGCTCTGCACACACTATTCAGCCATTTTGCCCAAGCCTGCAGGGAGTCTGGACTTACTAATTAATAGCCTGTCAAAGACCAACATCCTGGGGCACTATGTCACCAGTACTCCATGCATCAGCAATGGTGACCACATGCCTGAGGTGGTAGACAATTTTGTCTATCTGGGTTCCACTATAACCAGCGATATTTCCATCAGTGCTGAGCAGGAAAAGCATATTAGCTACATCAGTGGCTTGGGAGTGGGTCATGGGCAAACTTACAACCATCATGAGCGATTCCTCAATGCCTTCCACATGTGCTGAATCAGGAGGATTTGGGGTATCCAATGGCAGGACAGAATTCCAAACAAAGATGTGCTCTCCCAAGCCCACATTCTTCTGCCTCAGCCATGTCTATGCTGGCTTGGTCTTGTCCACAGAATGGAAGGTGGCAGGATCCCCAAGGACATGTTCTATGCGCAGCCTGGTTTCTGACCAGGCCCATTGGCAGACCAGCTCTGAAAACGTGACAGGAAGGCTGGCAACATCAACCATGTGGGAATCCCTTGCAGACAACCACAGTGCCTGGAGACAGGCAGTCAAATTATGTATCTATAGCAGTGACCAGAGGAGGAATGACTGCTGGGAGGAGGAGCACAGGGAGGGAAAATGCCATGGTTCATCTGCAGCAGCAAAACTGCATGGCTTCACCTGCACCAAAACATGTCTCTCCCGCATCGGTCTCTACAGCAGTGTTTCCCAACCGGTGTTCCGCGGCACACTAGTGTGCCGCGAGATGTTGCCTGGTGTGCCGCTCCGGCGGCTCCTCTGCGGCGGCGGCTACAGCGGCAACCTCGGGCGGCTCCTGAGGCGGCGAAGGCGGCCCAGCGGCCGGAGGCGAAGATGGTTGCGGCTGCTCCCGACGCTCACCAGCGGCCTCCTCTTCCTCGCCGCTGCTGCTTTGCGGCTTCTCCTCCTCCGCCTCCTCCTTCTCCTCGCCGCCGCCTTTTTCGGGCTCCGGCTCCTTCTTCCCCTCAGGCTCCTCCGCGGAAGGCCCGTCCGGCAGCTCGGCCTCCGAGTCGCCGCTGCTGCTGCCGCCGCCGCCTCTTTCTCCTCCGCTACCGCCGCCGGGCTCTCCTCCTCCTCCTCCGGGCCCCTCGTCCTGGGCGGGCAGAGCGGCGGGGGTCTCGGCGGCCGCCGGGCTCTCCTGGGTCTCCTGCATGGGGGGGCTACGCGGCCTTCCCGCTCGCCTCACACACGCGGCGCACGAACAGGCAAGGCGGCGCGCTGGGCCGAAAAGGGGGAGGGAGGGGGCACAGAGCGCGCAGGCGCGCGCGCAGGGGAGGCGCCCTCTCGCCGGGCCATGTGCGCGAGAGCGGACCCGGCGGCGAGTGTCGCGAGAGGGGCAGGGACCAACTCGGCAGACGAGAGGGGGAAGGAACGGATTCCAAAACCGGTGTCTTGCCACGTTGTATATGTTAATTTCCTATGTTAATGGGCTAGGACAGGGTTTGCGATCGGTTAACGCCCAGTTATGCTTTCCCCCTAGGAATTAGGCGTTTCGGTCTTGAGGTACGCTCGCTTCACACCCCACCCCCCTCGAGGCCCCGCATTAAGCCCGCCCTTAGGTGGGGTAGGATGGACCGTCCCAGAGGGAGGGCGGAGGTGAAAGTAGTGTCGTGAATAGCGGTATCGTCATCGCGTCCTTTTACTTACGTTATTATTGTCGAAATATATATGTACCGCCCCCTATTTTAAATTCTAGCCTATATTAATCGTAAGCTGTCACTGTGGAGGAGATAGTAGCAAAGGGGAATCAAGCACCCCTTCAAAAATGACCGAAATGGGTCGAACTGGCGAGTCGTCATCCTGCCAGGCGCGTGAGCTGTACTAAGTCTCCCCACAAAAAGGGGAACGGTCTGAGCATGTCAAATAAAGTTTCGTGCGTCCCTCCCGGCGTGACGCTGCGCGCTGACGTCACGGGGCTGTAATGGTGGTGTGCCTCGAGATTTTTTTCATCAAACAAGTGTGCCTTTGCCCAAAAAAGGTTGGGAAACACTGCTCCACAGCCACAGCAGGTGCTGCAACCTCCAACAGCTTGACCTAATCCCTGAAGGCGCACTCTTCAATGGTCTCCCAAGACAGACAGGTGCCAGCCATGTTGAGAATTGTCACTAGAAGTTCTGCAGCAAGATGTGACCACTATGCTGATGATCCCCACCTCTATATCTCCATCACAGCTGAGTCAGGAGAGGCTCTGCAAGCCCTGCGTTATACGTATTTTTGTAAACATTGTTTGGTTAGAGAGCTGCATCACTAAATTTGGAAGAGTGAGCATTTTGAAGGATGGCTGTCTTTCAGTTCTTGTATTGTCTTGGAAAGTACAAGTTAGGTAGGTTCACCATTTTGTGGAAAGTGAATCTAATTTCTCCCCCATCCCATTCGTATTTCACACACTAGGAAATAACTACAGGATCAGAAACTGGGGAGTTAAGTTTTCAGGTAAATCGGCATTGAATTTCCCTTCAGTCATAGAACAAATTTTTGTTTCCATGTCCACTGTATGTATCTCCACCTTACATTTTCTTCAAAAAAGGAAAAGGAAAAGGAAAAAAAGACTAACCATGTATTAAAGCTGCTAACACATGGAGACAAAAAAAAAGCTTTCTTCCGTAGTCATTCAATGCTATTCACAATAGAATTTGATAAGAGCTCATCAATGACATCATGTAACCCTCTTTCCTTGAACTTTCCTGTTTTGCACAGGCAGCTGCTCTGAAAATACTGAGCTTTTTAATCAAAGCACAAACACTTCAGCAATTAATCTTAGTTTATTTGGAGGGGGGGAGGGAAAGGGAAAATGAAGCTAGCTATATCCAAGAAAGCACACTTAGCTCTGAACCATAAGGTTTTTTAAATTTTATTTTTGCTTGGTGTTGCTTTGTTTGGGCTTGTTTTGCTAGAACTGTAGAAAAGGTATTTTGCTGTGGATATGAAATATTTCTTTTTTGCTTCCACAGAACATCAGTCATCAGAGAAGAAAAATGTGTGGATTAAAATATGACAATGACTGCTTCACGGAGAGGATCTGGAAACCACATTGGTGGAAATGCGGCTTGAAAGGAGATTCAAAAACACTTGACCTGGCACTTTGGCAAACTCCATGCAAATTTTGATTTATAGGCCACCCAGAATGTTGCTCACTGAGGCTTTCAGTAGTAAAGAACTTGAAGAATTACTTTCACAGTCCATTTATATCCCTCAGGAAAAATCTGTATGCAGTGATTATAACTTTATAACGGCTTTCTTCTGCTTTATCTATGCTATGTTATTTTGTTATAAAAACTGTGGCCTTACTGCTCTTTTAGGAAGTACTTAGGTTTCCATTCATTATTTCCAAATTAACAAGTGTGGGGAAAACCCACAACTGAAGATTTGCAAAGTCACCCCCCCCCCCCGAACCAAAGATGGCTTTGCTAAAGCCATGAGGCTATTTGGGATCAGAGCCATCAGCACAGACATCTTTCCTGGTGAGTTACATGGTGGAAATGGGAAAGAGGAAAAAAAGAAACAAGAGAACTTGACTTCCTTCCTTCTAATGTGAGGGACTGTGGCCTGGCTAAGTCTAGGCAAAAAGCTTTCACTATGGTCTTGGTGCCTTAACTAGAGCTAAGCATGTGAGAATGAATTATCTCAAAAACTTGAGGCTCCCTTTGAGCTTTGGGCCCAGGCCAAATTACCATCTTGCCTCGCCCCCCATTGGCCCTGGATCCCCATAGATCATAGCTGTCAATTTTTCCTTTTTCTTGCGAGGAATCCTATTCAGAATAAGGGAATTTCCCTTAAAAAAAGGGAAAACATTGACAGCTATGCCTTAGATTTTTCCTGGTTTGGATTCAAGTTGCATCTGCAAACTGACATTTCTCTCAGCCACATATGAGAATGCTAAGATTGCAGGTTTGGTCTCCTTAAGGCAGTGTTTCCCAACCTTTTTTGGGCAAAGGCACACTTGTTTCATGAAAAAAATCTCGAGGCACACCACCATTACAGCCCCGTGACGTCAGCGCGCAGCGTCACGCCGGGAGGGACGCACGAAAGTGTAAGTTTCAATTTTTCCCCCTCCCCCTTGCCTTCCTTCTGTGCCAACCGCCAAAAAGCCAAGAAAAAAGCCAAGACTTTAGGGCAGCAGGTCGACACGGAAGAAGCTCCTACCTAAGGACAGGTGCGACGGCCGTGTCCTCTTCTGCCACACTTGGCAGCCCTGCCTCACGGTCGTGACTCCCACCCTGATTTCTCCCCGCAGGTCGAGCGGCACAGGCAGCCCAATGTGTCCAGCCCAGACACAAGCCCCGCTTCCCCACTCTAGATCCTGAATGCGACCAAGTGCTCTGGACTCCCGAGCAGGGTGGGAAAGAGGACTCGCATCTGGTAGCCTCCGGGCTCCTCGCCTGCTCGAGGGATGGCATTGCAGGCAAGCTGCCGGCCGTTGCCATCGCCGCCCCCTCATGCGAGTGGACCTGCCCGGAGTGGTGGGCCGGGGGAGGCTCGCTCTCTGTGGGGATGTGGCCCGCACGCGCGGCCCCGCTTCCTCCTGCCCAGGGCTGAGCTCCTTACCCGCGATCTCGGTCTCGTGCACGCGGATCCCACTTATTCCGAAGCTCGCGCCACTAGCCGGGGCTCTCACACCGTGCCAGGGCGAGGCGGCGCGGCCCACTGACGTCATCGCGGCTCGCCGCCGCCCTCGACTTCCCTGTTCCCTCCCCTCCCTCGGGTCGCCGTGGTTACCGAGGACTGCAAGCTGCTCGGGCGAGCGTGGGGCATTAAGTGGGAGAAGGAAAATTAAAATTAAAACTCGCCTGAAGGCCGCCTCTCTGGATATCTTTCGAATTTTTTAATTTTTCCCGCGGCACACCAGGCAACGTCTCGCAGAACACTAGTGTGCCGCGGAACACCGGTTGGGAAACACTGCCTTAAGGGACAGCTGCACATTCCTGCATTGTGGCGGCAGTGGCGGAGAGCTATATGACCCGCAGGGCCTCTTCCAACTCTATGATTCTGTTAAGTACTGAGCTGAATCCTAGAACATTGGGATCCAGAATGCAGCAGTCTGACTGGTCCGCAGGAGCCACCCAATCCAGCTCCAGGTGGAAGTGAATCAGCAACCTGATTGGCCTGCAGGAGCAGCCAATCAGGCTTCCGGAGGAAGTGAATCTGCAACCTGACTGGCCTACAGGAGTAGCCTGGAATTAGCCAATCATGCGGGGCCCATTGTGTAAATAATATATATATATAGCTAGACGTTTTGGGGCATGAAATCCACACTCGACTCCGAGTATATTTCAGATTCTACGACTACATCTTCATCTACCCCACACCCAATATCACAGATGGCATCAGGTGTGGAGGAGGTAAGTGCAGTTTGGGGAAAATAGCTACACAGGGCTAACTGGGACCCTTGCTGGGCCCAATTAGCCACATTGGAGATTCCTCACCACGGCCATTAATCTGTTAATTGCTGCTTGGTTTCAACCAGTTATTTCTATTGATTTAACAGTAACAGCGATGCACGCCTTATAGCAGTGGAGTGGGAATGGTTGCTAAAGTTAATAATGAAAAGCTTTTAAAGCTATAATTCCCCTATCACTTTCCTTTCTAACTACTCATCAGACTTTTCACCATTCACATATTCTGTCTGGCAGAAATACTAAGTGCTTGATTGCAGCATTTGGTGTGCCTTCTATTCCTGCCATTAGACAACTCTGCTAATTCTATTCCGAAACTAGAATTAATTTTTCATTTGGTTGGATGCATAGCTTGCCCTGTTTGCAAGGCTTTAAGGCAAATAATACATTACACATTGCACTGCTAAATGAAACTTGCCTTGTGTGTTGCAGCTGAAACAGTATCACCATGTCCAGAAGATGCTCAGGTTTACCTCTTGGAGAACCACAAGAAGAGAGATACACTACAAAGAATGCTGAGGTGCATAATCTTGATGTCCATACTTCGTGTACAGATACATTAGAGGGTATCTTTGATTAACTTTAAAGATCAGAAGAAAAAGATAAGCAATTTTAAAAATAAAGAATATGAGAAAGTGGACAAGCATCACTGAAAATAATAATAATAAATGTGCAAAATTCACCATGATCTCAAGAAGCTGTTTTATTATTTATTTATTATTTATTACATATTAAATTTGTATTCATTTGTAGATCTCAGGGCAATTCGCAGCATAAAAATCCAAGATTAAAACACAAAATACGTAATAAAAAAAACCCCTGTCTCCCTCCTCAATACCTATTTACATTACATTACACATAATGCTTTTATGTCAGACGACTTCTAATACCAAATTTTAAAGTTTTCTGGCAGGCATAAATTTTGCATAGGATTGTGCCCCAGGTTTTTTTTTTTATTGCTGTAATTATTAATTACGTTTCTTTTTTGCTTGCTATAAAACTGTCTCACAGTGATCTGCAATTATAACAGTATACATAATTCAAAATTTAAGATACATCAAACAATAAATAAAAGAACATTAATTGACTAAAAGTGCTAATCTTGCAATAACATAAAAATGGGGGGAAATCCTACTAAAAGACACCAATAGGCGTAAGTATATTCCAGCCCCATCACCTCCATGATGTCTTTGTCTGGAGCCTAAAATTTTAGGCATATTTTTCTGAGGAGAGCATCACACATTTGGAGAATCACCACTGAAAAGGCCCATTCCCACACAGCCACCCTCTACATTTTGTGTGGCGGGAGCACACAGAGAATGGCCTCAAGTGCAGCATACAAGTTCAAGGTAGGTTAATGTGTGGAGAAGCGGTCCCTAAGGTGTTGGGGTTCTCGGCCATATAAGGTTTTATAGGTCAGAGCCAGAGCTTTGAATTGAGCCCAGAAACAAATCAGCAGCCAATGCAATTGGGTCAAGATTAGCGTTGTACGATCAAACCTCCTACTCCTGGACAAACAAATTGGCCATTAAATTCTGCACTACCTGCAGTTTCCAGAATGCTTTCAAAGGTAGCCCCACATAAAACAAATTGCAGTAAACTAACCTAGAGGTTACCAGACTGTCGACAGCAGAAGCTAGTGAGCTATGCCACCAGCTGAAGCTGATGGAAGGCATGTCACACCCGCACCCTCCAACATTTCTCCAATGAAAATAGGGACATCACCACTGAGGCCACTTGCCCCTCCAGTGACGTTGGTAGGTCCAGAAGTATAAGTGAACAATGCACCTGCTCCTTTAGAGGGAGTTTCATTTTGTAACCTGTAATATGTTGTATTAATGGAATGAAGTTATACACTAGATGAAGTCAGGCAAATGTGGGGAAAGCTCAAATCTCCGTTATTTAATTCTATTATATCTTATGACTTTCAATCCCATTATCCTTCACTCTGCTTAGAATATAAATAATATCCCTCTGCCCTTTGTGGTGCAACAGCTTTCAAGCCAAAGCAATTATAACCATTTGCCAATAGATTTTTTCTCTCTAGCAAGATGGCAAATGGCAGGACCGCAGCAAGAGATAACATAGAAAAAGGCTTCCTTCTTCACAACAGGCTACAGAGAATATACAGAACAATCGGGGCTTCCCTGGTATTCAGGGCATGTTGGACTTGCTTAAAAGAGAGCAAAATAATTTAGAAATGGAATGGAATAGAAAGTCTGTGGCAGTCAAGTGCCTCTGTGTTCTCTTAACCTATGAATTACATTCAGAAATATTCAGAGAATAGGTTCCACCTTTGAGAGACTATCAGCAGTCAAGTAGGCAGCTGAAACCAACAAACAGATAAACAACTATGAAGAACAACTCAGGTAAGGTCCAGCCATAGAACTGTCACTTTTGATGTCATCTGCTAATTATATTTTTACTCAAATATGTGCATATATTATCTATGTAGCATTTTAATGGAAATTACAATCAAGTTGCAGGCCCACACATAGGCATTGGCCGGGTGGGTGGGTAAGAATTAAAGAGCCAGGAGTTGGTTCTGGGTTAGAATAAGGCCACAACTTTATGGTTTCTAAGAATAGGTTTGGTTGTAGGCATGGGGCAAGGATATGTTCATTGAATAGCCTCAATGTGGGTGTTAGCCCACAGGGAATGCCTAATGATAGGGTCTGCCATGATGTTAACCGCTTCTGGCAGGCCTTTTCACACAACCTGGCAGGGTGCTAAGGCCCATCAGCCCCCAAAATGGGCTTCCAGACAAGAAGAGCCACCCTCCAAGATCCCTTAAGGTTATACCTCATTGGGATGGGGGTTGGGTGTCTCTCCAACAATACCTTCTAAGGACCCAACAGCCCAAAGCTGCTCCTGCCATTACAAGTTGTGACATGATAGAATAAACAAATAGGCCAATTTGTGTGATTACTGTGAGGTAGGAGAAAACCACTCAGAAACACAGCCAGACTTCCAGACTGTCACTGGGATTTAGTCACATACCAGCAAATTCAGGTTGCACAATCATAGTTGACTGGGAGGGCTTGTGCAACAAGGTCAGATTTAGAGATGGGGGGAAACCTGTGCACCTCAGTTCCAAGGCTTTGTGAGAATTTTCAGGATTATAAACAAGCTGGGGAAGCTTCAGCTGGGAATGCTCCCAGAGTGGCTTAGAAGCCACAACAAAAAATGAAATGGAGATGCAAAGGATAGAGGGGAAAACCTGTGGCGTTGTCTGAATCACCCTAATAACAAACATTTCAAGGGTTCAGGGATATCGTTACAGTGACATTTAGTATAAGAATCCCATCAAAGTATGCTAGCATTGCTATCTCCATAGCAATGGGCAACTGGGCCAGGAGAGACTAGTTGCCTAGTGACTTATGGAAGAAGAGAGACTTGTAAAAAGGACTTGTAAAAAGGGTTTGCTCCCTCCCTGCACTTACAGTGAGAGTCTGAACTCAGCAGGCGTGCAGGGGAGGAGCCTGGAAGGGTGAAGTACTTTGAGTCAGGCATGATGGTTGCTGTTTGAACAGCAGCTGCCTGTTTTGATTTTCATACCTCCTTTGCTTTGAGTCAGAAGGCAAAAGAACAAAAGATCAGGCTGCTTGTGTACAGCACTGAGCTGCATTGTGGGAAAGCTCAGGATGGGCAGAAATGAGTTTGGCAGCGGTGTGTGTGTTGATATAAATGAAAGTCGAATTGGTTTGGGGAGAATCTGTAGTTAAATCTAAATCTTGGGGCAAATTAACTGAAGGGGAAATTGACTTGAGGGAGTTGATGTTTGAGGCTCAGACTCTTTCTTCTGCCTTGTTCTGTGTTTGGGACTTTGGGCAAGTCACTTTTCTCCGTGGTCACATCCACACCATTTGTTTAAAGTAATGGACTTCCTCCCCGCAAAAATCCCAGGAGTTGCAGTTTGTTAAGGGTGCTAAGATTTGTAACTCTGTGAGGGGTAAACTACAGTTCCCTTATTTCATTTGGGGGAAAGTCGTGCTCTTCAAATGCATAGTGACTCATCACACCCAGCAGCGGACGCTTACATTCCTGCTTCCAGCATTAGATATTCATTGGCACACAGCCCCTCAATATGGAGTTTCATGGCTGCCAGGGGAGGCTTTTGTGGGCAGAGCAAGAGTGCACAAGGGAGGGAGAGGGCTGAGTCAAGAGAAAGTGTAGCAGAAGTGGCTTGGGAACACTAACCACCCCTGCATCTGATCAACATGTGGCCTGCATCCGCAATTTTAAAATACAAGAGACTAATGGAATGATGTTGACAGTATTATTTCCTACAGCTTTTAGATGAGACTTCTTAAAAGAGTTTGGGTACTTAACAGAAAGAGCACCATCTGCTGGTGTCTAATATTTCACAGCGTCTATAAATTAGTATGTAAGGGATTGCCGATTCCACATGGCTTCTAGTGTGATGCTATTCATATGAAGCGTCAGCTTGCTGGAGAGAAGTCATGTTTTGCCATTTGTTTCTGGCATGGATGGGAAATCTTAATGAGGAATGGCCATATCATAACTTTTTGGCTTCCGGCTACCCTGATTAAATAGGAGAGAAAAAAGAACAAGGAAAAAATATTTTGCGTATTATATTGAGAAAGATTTTGTGTTCTACATGCATGCAAAAAGGGCTAGGCTGAATCACTGGCAAGCCCAGATCGTGAAAGGGAAGTCTCCTGTCTGAACCCCTGGAGAACGTCTACTAGACAGTGTGTAGACAAACACGAAAACAGATGGGGCAATAGGTCAGTTTCATGAATACATATATGTTGTGTGGTGACTGAAGCTAAAGGCCAAATATTACTTTCATATAATGGTTAGCAACTGGGTGGTGGATGTTTTAACTAGGAGTGGGGGTAATTTTTATCAGGACCACAGAACACAGATGGTGTCACCATCTTCCACACATGATAGGCTTAGGAGAAAAGCTCCCATTGGTGCCAGTGGGAGTTTCCCCCATCACCACCACCCAAAGCTAAGTGCAATTCTTGTGGGGGAGGTTATTTTCATCAGGATTGTGGCTTGGGAGGTAAGGGATAAACCCCATGCCCTGCATGCCATGACCACCAATTGAAATGGCCTCTCTACACTTCTTAGTTCTGAAGTCTCTTCTGAGATCAAACAGAAGATCTGAACACACCATGGACTCAAAAGAGCATTATTATACTGGGTGTTTTATATTCAATTTCTTTCTTAACTATTCTCAGCATGGAATTTGCCTGTTCGCAGATACTGCAGCACACTGAGTCAACATTTTCATTAAGCGATTCACTGTTTGCCTAGTACTTCAGAGACCCTCAGTTTATTTGTGATATTTTGGGTCTTTTGCCCCAAAGTACGCCATTTTACACTTATCTACATGGACCGAAGCTTATTCTGGTGTCCTTTTATCCAGTTTGGAGGGGTCTGGAGAGATGGCAAGAGAGAGAGAGGAGGGAGAACCTCTAGACGGAAAACAGAGGGGGAGCACGTGTGTTTATGATGAGGGTTTGGAGAAGGGAAATATTTTCCTAGGAGTTGCTAAGTTGTAGGGCAAGTTTCTGTGCAGTTAGAATTTACTAAGCATCATTATTGTCTGCAGACCTCTAGTTTAACTTTCTGTTTACGGTCTGTTTCTGGAACTTAAACTGAGATTTGAGGAGTATATGAGTCAGTGCTTTTAAAGGTGAATTTCGTCAATTGCAGTTATTGTTGTAATCATCATATTTGCTAGGTATACATTATAGGCCCCGGTTGTAAGCATTACAGAAGCTCTTAGAAGCTCTCAGACATGACACCAGGTCAGTATCTGTAATGATAAAAATAAAGAAGATTGCTATGATTTCTGCTATAGCCATGATTGTAATAGGCAAAGGACTGACACTGCATGGCCTGAGAAATAACTGAATATGGTCTTGTAATGTTACATTGCCAGTATTGGGCCCAATCCACCCTCTCAAGCAGGCAAGCCTTACATTTGAGACTCAGAGCAATACTGTAGCTCAGTGGTTCCCAAACTCCCCCCAGCCTACCTGCCCGCATGTACCTGCTGCAGTATTTGCATTGTGCTGACCTAGATGCTGTATAATTTATTGTGTTTTATTGCTTTTTTATTTCTTATATTGCATTACGATTTGTATTCCATTACAAAATACAGTGTAATAAATAAAAGAGATAAAATACAAATATACTTAATGTAGACATGCCTCAAACCTGCTGAATGAAGCTCATGGACTACAGTTTGGAAACCTCTACTGTAGCTAATTCTGCACTCAATGCCCACTTTCAGATATGATGGCTGCATTTAGTGTTATCCCTGCAGAATTATGAATGCAAATCCCAGTTTTAAAGTCCGGTAAACTGCAGCTGGAATCTCCACCATAAATACCTATCAGTGCTTGAACCATTCAGCATCAATCAGTAAGGATGCATCATTTTTCTGACGCTTGCTAGCCTGTGCTGATTAAAAAGTCAAACAAACTCAGAATTTCAAACCCTCAAAAAATAACGGCAACAAAAAAGCATTATTTTAGTGCCAATAATTTAGTTACATTAGAGATGCAAAAAAAACTAAAAATGGCATGAAAGGGGGAAATATAGTTTCTTATAGTTCCTTCTAGTTCTTAAAGAACACCTCACAACTGATTTATTAAGGCACTGGACCTGTTAGCATAATTTTGTATGCATTTGGCTTATCTAAAATTGAGCCAAAAATTCTTAGAGAAGAATTTTCTGTTTGGTTATTAAATTTCTTTTTCAAACTTTTTTTTTAGGGGGAGGGAAACAACTCTTGGAGAAGGTCTGTGGCTCAGTAGCAGAACACTTGCCTTGAATATAAAAGATTCCAGGTTTAATCACTGGCATCTCCACGTGGGTCTTGCAGTCACCCCTGGCTGACATCCTGAAGAAGGACTGCCAGGCATTGTAGACAATACTGAGCTAGATAGAACAATAGTCTGACTCAAGTGTGAGGCAAGTTCCTAGGTTCTTAAACTCCTCCTAAAGCGTTGGAGAAATTCCATCATCTCCTGCTTAATATTCAACAAAGTGCAAGCCCACCCCTCCAATTTCCCCATGAAATTTTGGGTGCACCTGTGAATCCAGTTTTAATGCTGTTTGATGTTATTTTCATGTTGCTGAAAGAAGTAAAGGGGTTTCTGTGACGGTAACATATGAGAGTGCTGGAGGTGAAATAGTTAAACAGGTTACCCAGGGGGGTAGAGTCAGAGGGACTATAAAACCAGCTCTGGGAGGGGCAAAGGGGGGAGTTTGTTGGGAGTTGGGTGGTTGGTTGGAGTGGGAGTGAATTGGGGTAGAGTCTGTGGGGAAGGTTGAGTTAGTGTAGCGAAATAAACTGACTCAGGAACAGTTAGGGGCTAGGAAGACAAGTACCTCTTTTTTTTGCTCTATAAGACTCACTTTTTCTCTCCTAAAAAGTAAGGGGAGATGTGTGTGCGTCTTATGGAGCGAATGCAGGCTGCGCAGCTATCCCAGAAGCCAGAACAGCAAGAGGGATCTCTGCTTTTGCTGTGCAGCAATCCCTCTTGCTGTTCTCGCTTCTGAGATTCAGAATTATTTTTTTCTTGTTTTCCTCCTCCAAAAACTAGGTGCGTCTTATGGTCTGGTGCGTCTTAAAGAGCGAAAAATACAATAAATATCTGAGAGGTGGTTTAGTGAGTGAGAGCAGGTAGCAGAAGTTATAGGCCTGGATAGGCACTCCATGATTGTAATTGACTGATACTGTTTCTGAAACCACACGCTTGTTAAACTGCAATAAATAAACAAAAGTTTATGTTCCAGTTTAACCCTGCCTGTACTCAGTATTGTACCAGATAGGGACTGGGTGGTGGCAGCGAGAAATAAAGTGGTGGCACAGGGATCAATATATGGTGAAACGTCCGGAGACCCTGTGTGATCGCCACACTTGCCCCCTCCATTTCCTAGCCATCCTGTCTTAGCCCAATGCCACCTTCATCCTCCAATATGAACTAATGACACAGTTCAACCCTCAGCGAACTGAAATTTCTCATTAAAAGAGAAATTTCTGATTCAAATGGTTGGAGAATTTCACACACACACACCCGAATAACATTTGTTAAAGTGTCTCTCCTCCAATTTCGCTGCTTTCAAATGGAGTGTTTGGGGATGCCATTTTCATTCAGCTCCCGCTGATGTTTTCAAATATGAAAGGAAATGGGGAAGACTTGGCCCACATGTGAATGAAGACACCTGGAGTGATCCACTGGAGTCACTGAATTCAAAACACCACAGAATGGAGTCCATACCCCGCTGAAGTGAATGGCAACTCCACTATTGATGTTGACACCTGTGCATTAAATGGCTTCAATTGTGAAATGCCCTGGCAGTTCTGCTACTTTTCTCCTTTCCCCAGCATATTTGCATGTTTGCTGCCCATTGAAAAGAACGATTTATTCAGGAGGTTCCAAAAGTAATTGGAAAGAAAAACCCCCAGCACATATCTAATACATGGATCGTTAATTCTGTGGCTGTGCTCCTATTTTGAAGTGAAAAACTTTTTGTCACCGCTATAGTCAACATTATTGTCCTTAATTAATCATTTGTAAAATCACATTGATACCTAAGACAGAATCTGAAAAGACTCAGCTTAAGAACTACCGTCCCATCTCACTCCTGAATGTGGATTACAAAATATTTGCAGACATTTTGGCAAGTAGACTTAAAAAGGTCTTAAATGAAGTAATTCACAAAGACCAAGCAGGCTTTCTCCCTGGTAGACATTTATATGAGAATACCAGAAACATCATTGACATTTTGGAACTTCTGCAAACCAATAGGAACACAAGGGCGGTGTTAATTTTTATTGATGCGGAGAAAGCATTTGACAACATATCTTGGATGTTTATGAAGAAAAATTTGGAAGGGATGGGAGTGGGACGGGGGTTTGAAAATGGAATACAAGCAATTTATTCAGAACAGAAAGCTAAACTAATAGTGAACAATGTGGTGACGGAGGAATTTAAAATTGAAAAAGGGACACGACAAGGGTGCCCTCTATCCCCTCTTTTATTCATTTCAGTCCTGGAGGTGCTACTGAACATGATAAGGGAGGACCGGTCGGTACAAGGGATAGAGGTCGGAGTGAAACAATATAAACTGAAAGCTTTTGCAGATGATCTAGTTTTGACACTGCAGGAGCCAGAATCCAGTACAAAAAGAGTTCTTGAACTTATATCTGAGTTTGGTCGGGTGGCGGGATTTAAGTTGAACAAACAAAAAACTAAGGTTCTGACCAAGAATTTGACACTTACAGAAACAGAGGGGTTTCAGAGAGAAACAGAATTAAGTGTGGTCAAAAAAGTGAAATACTTAGGGATCTATTTGTCTTCCAAAAATTTGAATCTATTTAAAGACAATTATGAGAAATGTTGGTTGGAAGTTAAAAAGGACTTAGAAATTTGGTCAAGATTGAAACTTTCCTTGTTGGGAAGAATCGCAGCCATAAAAATGAATGTATTGCCGAAAATGTTGTTTTTGTTTCAAACCTTACAGATCGTGGACAGAATGGAATGTTTTGGAAAATGGCAGAAGGATATATCCAGGTTTGTTTGGCAGGGCAAAAAGCCCCGAATAAAGTTTAAAATATTAACTGACTCGAAAGAAAGAGGGGGGTTTGCCCTGCCGGACTTGAGGTTGTACTATGAAGCTGCAGCCTTCTGCTGGCTGAAAGATTGGTTCTTGTTGGAAAACACTGATGTTCTAGATCTGGAAGGTTTTGACAATGCTTTTGGTTGGCATGCATACCTATGGTATGACAAGGTTAAAGTTCATAAATTGTTCAGAAACCATATTGTCAGAAAAGCAATTTTTGCAGTCTGGTTGAAATACAAAGACTTATTAGAGAGTAAAACACCGAGGTGGTTATCACCGGTGGAGGCCAAGGCTCGAAAAAGACCCAATATGGAGGCCTATTGGCCGAAATATTGGGAATTAATTGAAAAAATTGGAGATAACTGGAAGTTGCAGAGTCAGGATAAACTAAAAAATAAGGTGCGAGATTGGTTACACTATGCTCAAATCCAAGAGGTTTTTAAAATGGACAAAAAAGTGGGTTTCCAGGTGGAAAAATCGAAATTAGAGACGGAATTGTTAGAATCAAAAACTAAGACACTTTCGAAAATGTATAACTTGCTGCTTAAATGGAATACACAGGATGAGACAGTTAAATCTGCCATGATAAAATGGGCACAGGATGTTGGACACAACATTATGTTTGAAGACTGGGAAAGGTTATGGAACACCGGAATGAAATTCACGGCATGTAGTGCCCTGAAGGAAAACATTATGAAAATGATATACCGGTGGTACATGACCCCAGTCAAGTTAGCTAAGATACATCACCTGTCTGACAACAAATGTTGGAAGTGTAAGGAGGCAGAGGGGACCTTCTTCCATCTCTGGTGGACCTGCCCAAAAGTGAGGGCCTTCTGGGAAATGATTTATAATGAATTGAAAAAGGTATTTAGGTATACCTTTCCCAAGAAACCAGAGGCCTTCCTGCTGGGTATGGTGGACCAGAAAATGTCAAAGAAGGACAGAACTTTGTTTATGTACGCTAGCACAGCAGCAAGAATACTCATCGCAAAGAGTTGGAAGACACAAGATTTGCCCACGCTGGAGGAATGGCAGACGCAGTTGATGGACTACATGGAGATAGCTGAACTGACCGGCAGAATCCGAGATTTGGATCAAGAAACAATTGAGGGGGACTGGAAAAAATTTAAAGACTATTTGCAAAAATATTACAAACTGTATGAATCTTAAGATAGTGCACGATCAGGAAATGTTATGCTTTAGCAATTATGATTAAGTAAATGGTAAAACAAGTGATAAAAGAGAAAAGGAGACAAATTGAATCGAATATGTTATGTTTATTTTAAAGGCATTAAAACTGAGATATAATACATTGAATTTGGATACATAACAATTGAAAGTTACAGTGAGGTATGAAATAAGGTAACAAATTGCTGACATTGTCAATTTAAAGAACGCAGATCCGGAAGGGGTGGGGAAGTCCAAATAGGGATGTATTTTTTTTGTGTGTTGTTTTTTTTTTTTTTTTTGTTAAAAAAGAAAAAATTATTTCTTGTATCTATTGTATGTGCCTGGAATGTACAAAACTATGGAAAGAAACGCAATAAAAAATTTTATAAAAAAAAATAAAAAATTAATCATTTGTAAAAAGATCGTTGAACACCTTTCCACGGTTTAAAAATAAGTTTTATCATTTGTCCTGCTGCATGCAGTATAGCTCATTTCCTAGTCCACCTCCTTTCATAATTTAATGCATTTTGCCTTGCTTTCTTTCCATTGATCCCCCCCTCCCTCAAACAATTAGGCAAAGACGCTGATGAATGAGGGCATGTGCCTGGCTGAGGATGGAATCCCATTGTCTCCTGAATTAAAAGTGGTTATTTGACCTGAAACCACTTCCAGATTGGAAGTCTATAGCTGCGTGTTAACTAAACATTGGAGGGAAGAGTTAAATTGAAATCCGAGTGCTCAGGGAATCTTTAGTGAGGCATCTCTACAACAAGAAGGCTCTGAATAAGAAGCGAAGAACCAAAACTCTGCAGCCATTTTTGACTTTGTAGACATTCCACATAAGCTGTTGTGTCTAACAGTGCTTTTCTGAAAATGGAAGGAGTCCTTCAGGGTTGGTAAATAATTGCTGTGTTGTGTGTATGTGTGTGTTTACTATATTAGGAACAGAGATGCAGGTTTAAGGCATGGAATTGTGGCAGGAGGGGGGAAGAAATGGTAATTGTTTGCTTCACAACTGAAGGGGTTCAAATGGCCTCCTAAACCTCTCCCCATCACCACCACTCTCCTAAGTCCAGGGCGTAAAATGGCTTCACTGCAGCACTGTGTCCATTTGCTCTCATGGATTATTTATTTATTATTTATTTTATATCAACAATTTATATACCACTTAACACTGAATTTGCTAAGCGGGGTACAATAAAATTTAAAAAATATATATACAGTGGGTAAAATAAATTAAAACAAATAATAAAATTGGAAACTGATTGCCAGCTTTTCAACTGGCTCCTGTCCTTTAACCAGACTTAGTGCGTGAAGTTTTTCATGGCTCAGATATAGGGATGTACTAGTGTTAGACTCACTGATATTATTTTAGCTGCTGCTGTATTGTTATCATGCATTAATGATGTAAAGTATTGGTTTAATCTAACACTACTGTTATATTTCAGTTTTTATTATGTGCTGTGAACTGCCCTGGAGTTTTTTGAAAAGGAGCAGTCTATAAATGAATCAAATAATAGTAAGCTCCTAGATTTTGGGCAGACTTTCTCTGGAATTGCACAGCTCAATTGTTTGTAGGGATTAGGAATGAAATCCCTTGAGTTGTGCCTCATGCCAGGGTCAGTTCAGCTTCCTGGAGCCTTAAAAATCAGCCGTTGGGTGTTTTGCACAGCCCAGCTTCTTATGAGCTGTGATTAGCTCCCAGGAGTTGGATGAAAACTCAAATTTGTGCAAAATCTCATTTAAAATTATAAGATGGAGATGAACTTCTCAGGAAAATGACACTCAGTTTGTGACATATCTAAGCGTTATGAGCTGGATAAATTTCTATTTTGAACAACATCTTTAAGAACATTAGCAACACCATCCCTTGTCGCATGATGATGCTAGAAAATGACCACCATAGGGTCACTCTCACAGTTTCTGTTATTGGGTGTGTTTTTATGAAATCAAATCTACAGAACAGAAAAATGGATCATTCTTTTGAAAGGAACAATACTAAGCTGATTTACATAATTTGCCCAGCAATCCTGCACATGTCTATTTAGAGATCAGCCCCAGTGACTTACTCTCCGGTATAGGGCTGCAGCCTCAATGAACAAACCTTCTATCAAGCCATTGACAAGATGGCTTAGTAAATACAATCCAGTCAGTCAGTAAATTTGTAGTTGCCATAGTAACCAGTTCATTCCACTACTCTAGAATGAGATTGTTAGCATTTCTTAGATCACAATCTTCATCCATCTAAACGTGTGGGAAATCACAGAAATATATATATATATATATATATATATATATATATATATATATATATATATGCTTTCGTAGATTTTCACGGGTACAGGAATGCAGGTTTTGGTGTCCTCGGGTGTCTTCCCGTGTAAAAGATGGGGTGTCTAGGCGACGTTTCGACGAGGTCTCACTCGTCATCTGAAGATGACGAGTGAGACCTCGTCGAAACGTCGCCTAGACACCCCATCTTTTACACGGGAAGACACCCGAGGACACCAAAACCTGCATATATATATATATATATATATATATATATATATATATTGCAAAATTAGCTCCTTGAATATTCACAATTATTTTATAAACACAGGTCAGAGATGGGGAACTCATTCCCTTCAGATATTGCTGAATTATGACTCTCCTCACACCTGATGATGTTGGCTCAGTCTTATGGGAGTTTGGAGTTCAACAACAAGCTGAGGGCCACACCCTCTGACTCTGTGACTTAGGCCCTGTCTGCACTATACATTTAAAGCACTATAATAGCATTTTAATCAGTCATGGCTTCCCCCATAGAATTCTGGGGGCTATTACTATTAAGGGTGCTGAGAGAGGAGACCCCTGTTCCCCTCACAGGGTTGCAATTCTCAGAGCTCCCTGGGAAGAAGAATTGTTGAAAGGATTGTTGAGAACAGTAGCTTTGCGAGAGGACTAAGGGCTCTTGTTTACAGTGGTATGATACTGCTTTAAATGTATTGGAACATAAAAATAGATTGCTGGACCAGGTCAGTGGTCCATGTAATCCAGCATCCTGTTCTCACACTGGCCAACCAGATGCCAGTGGGAAAGCGGGGAGCAGAACACGAGCACAAGACCCTCTCCCCTCCCATGTTTCCAGCAACTGGTATTCAGGTGAATTACTGCCTCCAACTGTGGAGGTGGAGCATAGCCATCATGGGTGTTAGCCATCAATAGCCTTCTCCTCCATGAATTTGTCTAATCCTCTTTTCAAGCATCCAAGTTAGTGGTGATCACAGCCTCCTGCAGGAGCGAGTTCCATAGTTGAACTTTGCACTGCATAAAGAAGTACTTTCTTGTATTTTTGTTTTATTGCATATTTTGATGGTATAACTGAGCAGATGTGGGATTTCATCCTGGGATTTCTGTTGACAAAGGGTGATTTATAAAATATATCAGCTAAAATCTCAAGGTTAACTGGCTCGTTTCAAATATTCATTCCGTTTCTGACATACTTTTGTCGCTTAGGGAAGTGCTGGAATAAAAATGAAGGCAAATACAGAAGATAAAAATGAGTGGCTGTGTGCCTGATATTGCAAAAATGTTCATTTCTCAAAAGCTGCCAATCCATGCAGATCCTGATTAATCCAAGGCCCATACAAAAATGCATTATTTCAGCTAGTGTCTTTTCACCCACGCACATACCCGTTTTTCAAATTTGCCTGTTAAATATGCATTGGAATTTTCTGTTTTGGTCCGAAGACACCTGCCTAAGATGTTAAACTTATTTACCCAAGGCAAATAAGCCAAATACTCATCATGCAAAAGCCTTCACCTAATCTGACCACCACCATATCTCTTATTGACACTGATGGAATTTTGCTTTTCTTATATTATTCCTGGAAATGTGCACTAAAATGCCATAAGAGTTTTCGGTATCAGCACGTCTGCATGTCTCCAGAGTCTATATTGTGAAGTATTATCCTTTCCTAGCTGATTTTACTGCCATCATCAGAACTGGCAGCTTATTTCTAAAGCTCATAGTTTCAGAGATTGAATTTCTCCCCTTCTTTTGTAGTTGTCTCAGTGCTCTGACTTGTTGGTGATAATCTCTTTGTGCACATACAGAGACGTATGCATAAACCTCTGTCTCTTGACATGGAAATGAGTACAGAAAAGGCCACAGACTCTTGGCTGTGAGTACAACTTCACGGTCTTCAATGGAACCAGATGAGAGGGATTCTTTCAATCCTCGGTGACCTTATAAACAATTAACCTGTGAATGTCTAACCAGTTTCAACGCATCCTTATTGGAAAAATCCAGAGGCATGCATTTGGGAAAGGTCCTAGTACCACTATTTTAAAAACAGAGCAATCCTATGCATGCCCCCTTAGAAGTAAGTCTAACTGAGTTCAATGTACTTTGCTCGTAAGTAAGTGGCAATTGACTTGTAGTCTCTGGAATGCTGGATAACTTTTGTGGAAAGTGGAAACCAGACAGGTGAGAGAACAGCAGCATTCTCTTGCAGGTTCTCACTTTTAACTCCTTTAAATTCCTCTGCGATGACCTAGCAACGAAAGACCTTGTTTCAGCAGGCACTGAGAATATACATGTCTTGGAAAGAGAGATGTACTTGGGTTTCTTTTATCTGCTGATGTTCTGCCTCTGAGTTCTTGATATTTTGATAATATTGTTCTGTTATTTATTGTTGATATGTATGTTGTGAACCACCTTGAGCAGTTTTGAATAGGAAGACAGGGCTTAATAATAATAAGGCATCAATAAATGGATTCATGTGCCGACAAGAATGGTAAACCTTACAAGAAAGAAGCTTAATTCTGGTTTCATGGCTGCAGGAACTGGAAGAAACCATCTTCACTTGCTCAGCAGGAGGGTACGACCCCCACCCAGTCTTTCATTACTATTATCAAGGAAGGTGGTCTATTCTGCAATGTGCTAGAACTGTGGCTGCTGCTTTGGCCAGTCCTTCCTCCTCCTTTTCATATTTAATGTTTTGTTGCTTACAAATGCCAAGATGTTCATAGAATCATAGAATCATAGAGTTGGAAGAGACCACAAGGGCCATCGAGTCCAACCCCCTGCCAAGCAGGAAACACCATCAGAGCACTCCTGACATATGGTTGTCAAGCCTCTGCTTAAAGACCTCCAAAGACGGAGACTCCACCACACTCCTTGGCAGCAAATTCCACTGTCGAACAGCTCTTACTGTTTTCTGTATCTAGTGTGTATACCTGCCAAATTTGAACCAATTTGAAATGGAATAAATTCTATTTCCAGGTTTTAGACTTTAGGGAATGGCAGTGCTTTTTTTCTTAAAAAAAATGTTTAGAGGTGCTCTCATTTTCCTACTCATATTGAAATACGGCCCCTCAATGAGGCCAAACTTAGATTTGCAAAATGCTTAGGGGTATGCATACCCCTGTGTGCCCCCAGAAAAAAGTACTGGGGAAATGTATTTGTGTGCATTGGGGGTGTTGCTGTAGGCTGTTAGGCATGTTATAATGATTTAATTCACACGGAAATGAGAATGTCTAAATATGTATTGGTAAAAAGATTTAACATGGGGATCTTCCATGGGGCTATTTTAAAACCAAGAAGAGCACAAAGGTTTGCCAAAGAGTAGGGAAATGACTGGGATCTTTTATTAAAGTCCACATTACCTTTGGGGTTCATGTGCATAATATAAGGTTATCCCTTTGCCATTTTCTTTTCATGTCTCATTAAATATTTGAAGCACTGTGTTTGGGACTGAAGTGATTCCTATGCAATGGAAATCAGGAGATTATATCTATAGCCATATCTATCTATAGATACTACACACACGAAAAATCTGCAACTATTCCAAGAGAATGACGCCAAAGTTGGAAAAGTTTGTTTGACGTGGGGGTGGGAAGATCATTGTCTATATGCTTCCAGAAGTTTGATTTGAACAATGCCTTTAATGATATATTCTTCTGCTTTTTCACACATAAGATGAAATAACTCATCTTCTTATCTCATTATAGCTAAGAATTAGAAACCAATAGTAACCAAATAGTACAATGGAACATCTGGTGTATAATGTGTGTATGTATCCCCCAAAATATTCCTGAATATGTATTGTGTTTATTTGTACCTAAAACCAATAGACAGAATCCTCTTGTTTAGCCATTGTGCTTCTGGGACAAAGCCACTATTCTTAACGTTGTTGCTGTTGTTGTTTAGTCGTTTAGTCGTGTCCGACTCTTCATGACCCCATGGACCAGAGCACGCCAGGCACCTCTGTCCTCCACTACCTCCCGCAGTTTGGTCAAACTCATGCTGGTAACCTCGAAAACACTATCCAGCCATCTCGTCTTCTGTCTCCCCCTTCTCCTTGTGCCCTCCATCTTTCCCAGCATCAGTGTCTTCTCCAGGGAGTCTTCTCTTCTCATGAGGTGGCCAAAGTACTGGAGCCTCAGCTTCACGATCTGTCCTTCCAGTGACCACTCAGGGCTGATTTCCTTTAGAATGGATGCGTTTGATCTTCTTGCAGTCCATGGGACTCTCAAGAGTCTTCTCCAGCACCATAATTCAAAAGCATCAATTCTTCGGCGATCAGCCTTCTTTATGATCCAGCTCTCACTTCCATACATCACTACTGGGAAAACCATGGCTTTAACTATACGGACCTTTGTTGGCAAGGTGATGTCTCTATTTCTCAAGATGCTGTCTAGGCCTGTCATTGCCCTTCTCCCAAGAAGCAGGTGTTTTTTAATTCTTAACGTAGACATATATAATTCTCTTCATTTGAAGATTTCCCATAAATTATTAGAGCATCTTCCAGAAGCAATGTGAAACTAGTGGCAAGACATAGATTGGTGTGACTTTTTTTTTTAGCTGTTGTATTTTAAAAGTCTGATTTGTAACCATAAGTTAAACCATTTATCAATATCACCCAGCTCAACTCAAAGCATGTCTTCATATAGCACAGTACTGACTATGACTTGCAACAGCCCTCCAGGAATTCAGACAGAGGCTTTTCTCATCACCTGCTAATCTGAAACTTTCCTAACTGGAGAAAGGTGGGGAGTGAACCTGGAACCTTCCACTGGCTAACCATGTTCTTTACCACCGAGCTAGCCTCTCTCTAAGTCTGCTGAACTGTTTGCCCTGCATAGTATGAAACAGATGTTGCCAGGTCTCGCTAACCCCAGGCAAACTGGATTCCAGAGACTATGCTGCTGTGCAGTAACCAGCAACACTACTGTGATGTGATGGGAGTATCACAACATCTCCACCAAACATCCCCAAGCCCATGGCTCCTTCTTCCTGACTGGGTGTTGGATTTGTGGATTGTGTTAGCATGATTGTTGCATGGCAATCGGGTCTTGCGGTCTTCCACCCTTAGCAGTTACTGAATTCTGATGCTCTATAATGCCATCAGTGTACAGAGTGCATTTTCTTCCTTCCTTTTGACATAGGAACATAAGACACTGAGTCACACAACTAGTCCCTCTAACTCACTACTATTCTACACTGACTGGCAGTTGCTTTCCAGGGTTTCAGCAATGAGTCTCTCCAAGCTCTAACTGGCAATGGAAGGGATTCAACCTGGGACTTCTGCATCCAAAGTAGATGCTCTACTATGGTTTATATTGCATTTACCCCTCTTCAAAACCATGAGATCTGTTCAAAAACCATGAGATCATATACAGTACCTGGGTGCACATGCAGACATTTGCATGCGTGGCAGGGGAAGAGGAGAACTCTACTTAGAATATGGCAATAATTTGCTGCAGAAGACATTTGAAAGAAAATGTCAGGGTGTTTTTGTTTTTTTAATGCTTTATTTTGGAGGGAGGAAATAGCTTCTCTACATCCCATTCATTATGGAGTCTTGACAAGTTACAACTTCAAGTTGCACAGTCAGGAAAAGAGGAAATTAAACTTCTATAAAGATCAAAACCTGATGTAACCCTTCCAGGTTATCTGCAGCTGAGCTGATAAAGTACACCCCATTTATTTTTCTTTTTAAAAAGAAGCATGAATAACACAGCCCTAAGGTTTGCTGTGGTGGCATATCAGCCCTGAGAAGAGAATGAATGACACATACATCAGTTCAGTCTAGAATCATGGGGGTGGCAGTGCTCAGCATGATGGAGATAACCTCAGCTGAAATGAAATTTCCATAAAGCCTTAGGCCTTATTGGAAGGCTCAGAGCTCCATGAAAGGAAGGACTTCAGCATCAAGAAATATTCTATGTGCAGATCACTGCTGAGCATGTGGACCATCATGCAATGGCATTCGGAATAGGGGGAGTCCCACCTGCAGGCACCAATATAAAACACCTCTGTATATTCCAGAGTCTCTGGACAGGCAGATTTGCAGCTCTACATTCTGAAGATGCAAACATCTTCCGTACTTACCATATAAAGTGGTATAAATGCTGGTTTTCTCTCAGATTTTTCTAGCATGCTGCTATACAATGTCATGATTATTCAGCTGGTATTCTAGAACAATGTATTTAAAAACCATTCTTCCTTCTACTGCAAAAAAATCCATCATTTTGGAAAGATCCTGAATTGCTCCTCAATGTTTTCTTTCGTCTGACATGTGTACAAGCATCATCCTGGTTTCTGTTGGGAGGAGATGGTGGTTGGTGGGCATGGCTTGGTAAACATCTGTTTCCTGTTGCTTCCTTCTGAGTGGTACAAGTTGCGTGTCGAGGTCCCCAGGTCCACCCCAATAACTCACACATCACACAGAAATTTTTGTTTAAGATTTTGGCATAATTTTGGCCACAACTTTATTAAAATACAAATTTGTGAGTGGTTGCGTAGGCATTGGTTGCGACTATCTGCCCCCACCATGGGGGACAGACTGACATTCCGCACGATGCGAAAGTCAGAATGGGGGAATACACTTGGGGGTTACGCGGAGCAGGGAACCTGCCCTCACCCCAAATGCAACCAGGAGCTCATTGCTATGGCCCGAGCCCCCTTGACAGAGTGGACAAGCAATAGTTAGCCCCCAATTCCTTTAACGGAATCCCTTGCAGCAGCAGCATTAGAGGGGCAGACACTCAACCTACCAAGGGCAGGCACTCAACCACTGCCCCTCAACCAACCAAACCATAAACCAATGCCTAACCGCCAACCTTACAAGTTGTGACGATTTGCTACGCAGTAGGCAAAAACCAAATGGCCCCAGCCAATCAGCCAGATGGCAAAATTCCTACTAGGCCCCCGCTCCAAAGCAGACGACCCCATGACAGGCATAGCAAGGTCAAAGCGAACAACCCTATTCTGGGGAGGGAGGGACGGGCAATCCGATGCACGTGCGAAAAGAGGAAGCCCTAGCCTCGTGCAAGGAGTTTTACTATTTCTGGCTGTCAATCAATAAATGGCAACATTAACTTCTTCCCAACAACAAGGGAAGCCCCAATCGCATCAGTGGCCAACGATCAATTAGCCCGCCTCCCAACTTTGGAGTGTCCTGGCGGCCCCCACCGCAACACGTGCTCTCCATGAAGGAGAACACGCTTTGCGTGTCGAGGTCCCCAGGTCCACCCCAATAACTCACACATCACACAGAAATTTTTGTTTAAGATTTTGGCATAATTTTGGCCACAACTTTATTAAAATACAAATTTGTGAGTGGTTGCGTAGGCATTGGTTGCGACTATCTGCCCCCACCATGGGGGACAGACTGACATTCCGCACGATGCGAAAGTCAGAATGGGGGAATACACTTGGGGGTTACGCGGAGCAGGGAACCTGCCCTCACCCCAAATGCAACCAGGAGCTCATTGCTATGGCCCGAGCCCCCTTGACAGAGTGGACAAGCAATAGTTAGCCCCCAATTCCTTTAACGGAATCCCTTGCAGCAGCAGCATTAGAGGGGCAGACACTCAACCTACCAAGGGCAGGCACTCAACCACTGCCCCTCAACCAACCAAACCATAAACCAATGCCTAACCGCCACCGAGCACTCAAGCTCGCCGCCAACCACTCACAACTGCAACCCCACCTTCAAACCCAACACAACAGAATTTAACCATGTGTCATTTCCCAACGGGGAAAGATGCACACCATCGTCCCTGAAAAGGACGGCCTCCTTGAAGGTGATATTGGGGTGCGCAATCACAGAACCACCATGAGCAATGACTGTTTTCATTGCCACCTTATTAACGCGCTTTCTGGCTCCTTCAGTGGCAGCTGGACAGCGACTGCCACGCCAGGTGCGCCTCTGCAGCAACTGGGACCAAAAAACTTTCACACCTGGTAAAAACTCTGCCAATTCAACTAAGTCCCTTTGAATTGTAAAGCGTAAAGAACAACAGTCTGTGGCGGGCAGATCGTTTTCCCCCAACTGGAGCACGATAGCTGAAGGGGGCCCTTCCAACTTCACGTGCTTCCGAACAAGGGGAAGCAATTCGGCCCACAGCATTCCACGTCTGGTCAGCCAGGACACCTGCACGTGATGAGGCAGGCCAAGACTGGGTCCAAGTCCAGACTCCCTCGCTCTGATGCTGGCCCAGTGGACAATGCTGTGGCCCACCATCCAAATGCGAACAGCCGCCACACCTAAGAAAGACAAGCAAATGTAAGTACAAGCAATCAACGACGGCTATGCACATAGCCGCGAAACGCATTAGACTTCCAACGACCCATGTTCTTAATTCTTTCTACAGACAACCCCCAATGAGCTGCCGAAGTGGCAGCACCAATGCGGAAAGAATGAGGGGCGTAATCTGCTGCCGTCAAACCGCAAGCTGCAATCACTTTGCGCATTACCTTGGCAAATTGATGCCTGGCCAATGGGGCACCATTCTCGTGAATAAAGAAGGGACCCTCCCCCTTAGGCCTAAGGTTCAAATATTTGGAGGTATCCTTAACCGGGCAAGGGCCTTTACCCCCAGCGGCGGGGAGCCTAAGAGTAGCACCCCTGCCTAACTGGTCTGTCTTTGAATTCCGGATAGATAGGACCACCTCCGAAAGGGATAGAGTTACGTCCTGCAAAAGCAAACCCCTAGACTCTCTGCCCCGGATGACCTCCAGTACCACCTCACCTACCCTCAGGGCACCAAAAAAGGCCAAAGAAAAGGCGGCTGAAAAAAGCCGCGCTTCATATCTGGACCAGCAGACGCTCCTCAACTTCGAGCGCATGCTGGTAAGCAAATCAAATGTTATAGGCTTTCTTACCAAAAGGGGTCGCGCTCCAAGCCTCCCCCAACCTTCCAGAGCCCTGCGCACAACAAATTTGGCGCAAGGATCCTTATTAAAGAAAGCTTTACAGAAAAAGGAGATGGCCGCTGCTTGGATCCTGAGCGTCCTGGCCGCTCGACCCAATTGGAAAAGGTGCGCCAAATACTGCAGCACCTGTGAAGTAGAAGGAGATAACACAATCTCCATAGACAAAGACTGACGACAAAATTTTAAAAAGTCAGTCCAAGCTCGATTATATGAGCGCAGAGTGGAAGGTGAAATGGATGCAGCTACTCCCTGTAAGACTAATTGCTGCCAAGGTTCCAGAGATGATCCGGGAAATTTTCTGGCAGCAGATTCGCCTCTGGAGCAAGGGATCTGAACCGCTCCATCTGAAAACGGGACAGAGCATCAGCGATTTCGTTAGAAACGCCAGGGATGAATCGAGCTGAAAACACAATGTTAAAGCGCAGGCAATGCAAAACAAAAGCCCTGAGAAGGGCCGATACCCTGGCTGAACGGGACGACTGTTTTGCCAACACGTTCACAACGGCCTGGTTATCAGACCAGAAACAGACTCGATGGTCCTTGAATTCCTTGACCCACAGGTGCACTGCCACTGCAATGGGAAAGAACTCAAGAAAAGTTAAGTCCCGCGTAATAGGCTCCCCTCGCCACGATGGCGGCCAGGGCAATGCGCACCAACGACCTTTCCAGTATAGCCCAAAACCCAGAGAGCCTGCTGCATCAGAATGCACTTGGAAGTCATTATGGAGGTTCAAAGTGTCCTGCCATAATGACACCCCATTGAATTCATTCAAGAATTCAAGCCATAACTGCAAATCCGCCTTTACACCAGGTGACAGTCGCACCCGATGATGAGGGGCACGCAAGCCGGCCGTAAGCCTGGCCAGGCGCGCACAGAAAGGGCGACCGGGAGCCACCACCCTGCATGCAAAATTAAGGTGGCCTAATAAGGACTGCAACTGACGCAATGTCACCTTACGTAATGGGAGCATCTCTTCTATTATCCTTCGCAAATTAACCAATTTGTCCTCAGGTAAGCGAGATGTAGATGCAACTGTATCCAATTGGATACCTAAATAAGTCAATTGAGTGGAAGGTCCCTCGGTTTTATCCGATGCCAATGGGACACCCAACTTCTCCGTAAGAGATGCGAAAGCCTGAAGCAGGGCCAAGCAGTCACCCGTGTCCCTCGCTGAGGCCAGTAAAAAATCATCCAAAAAATGGGTCACCCCATCCAGGCCGGTTTTAAAACGCAAGGCCCAGTCGAGAAAAGTACTAAAGCACTCGAAAGCTGCGCATGAAATTGAGCAGCCCATGGGCATGGCTTTATCAAAATAAAATGCCCCTTCAAACTGGAACCCTAAAAGCCAGAAATCCTGAGGATTAATTGGCAACAAACGAAAAGCAGACTCAATGTCGCATTTCGCCAGCAGGGCACCTGTCCCAAATTTTCTGATCATCTTGATCGCATGATCAAGAGTAGCGTATTTTACTGAACAAAGCTCCGGGGGGATAGCGTCATTTACTGACGAACCCTTGGGGTGTGATAAGTTATGAATAAGGCGAAATTCCCCGGGGGCTTTCTTCGGAACAATTCCCAAGGGGGAGAGATGCAGATTAGCGAAAGGAAGAGCCAGGAAGGGGCCTGCCATACGACGTAAGGCAATTTCTTTCTCAATCTTTTTACGTGCCACTTCATGCCTTTCCCTAACTGACTGCTGATTAACCGGATTCCGTGCAACGGGGACCGTAGCTACCGGAATCCTAAAACCAGAAGAAAAGCCTTCCTGTAAATAAGCAGCTGCCTCACGGTTAGGGTAAAACTGCAACCAATGAACCAATTCTGGAAGCCGTACCGGCGTATAAGCTAAAACCATATCCGCCTCACTTAGAAGTGCCAGCTGCTGCTTGAGGGGGGGCCGCTTTTGCAGCTTGTGACCCCCCCTTTCCCCCACGAAAGGGCCGGCGGCCGCCAAAGCAAGTGGAGCCCGGGTGGTTGCCACCACATTTTTCGCAGACATGAGGAAACCTACATGATTGTCGCTGGCAAGAGCCTTTACTGTAATCCCAGCAATACAAGCGCTTTTTAAAACCTCCTGTTTTTGTCTTTTGAGGTTCAGGGGTCTTCTTTTCAAACTGAGGGGCCACATAAGTGGTCCATACATCCAAATCCCTCCGATCCCATCGGGCCGTGGGAATTTTTGCTGCCCTTCTTCTGAAATTCTCATCATAATCAAAGGCAGCATTCTGACCAGCCATTTCGAACGCCTTACGTACGATAGACTGGTAGACAATTAAATGAACCGCTCTCTTGGAATAACATGCTGAAACGATCCCGGCAAAAACCTGGAAACAATCCAACCAGTGCTCGAAGGTTCTATCCACTTTAGAATCAGCAGCCCGTTTCTTAGAGGATAGAACTGACTTCTCTTGGGCCTGCGAACTGTCTACTGGAGGGCTCAGTTTGAACATGTCGACATAGCGACCGTTCAATATCCTAGTTCTCAACTTCTTTGAAAGGTGACACCCTGGGATCACATCCCTAACCGAATTAGTCGACTTCTTAATATCAGGTAACAACACCCCATTTAAGTATTCCTGAGTGGCCCCATATTTTGCTCGATGGGAGTTGGCCCTCCGCTGCCAAATCCAATTGGGAAAACCAGAAGCCGATTCTCCCAGACCCCAATAAAATTCTGAGGAGGCCTCTGACTCAGACTCTGAAGTCTGTGATGTACCTGATGATGAAGAGGTGTCCCTCCGCCCTCTCTTCGCACGCTTTCCAGAAGACTTCTTGCGGCGGCGTGTGCCGCCCGAAGAGGACTTGGCTGGCACAGGTAGGCTGTCCTCCTCAGAAGACTCTGATGCTGGACCTTGAAGTGCAGTGCCTGGGACAGACTGAGAAGAGGTGGCAGGTGACTGATCAGAACCCACGGAAGTACTAGGTAAGGGTTGCAAAGCTGACCCTGGCCTAGAAGACCCCCCATGCCTAGAAGGGGCCTTTCCCCGTCGCCCCCTCCCGGTTGTGCGCCGAGAAGGGGTTCTGCCCTCCCGCGTGTGACTAGATGCAGGGGCTGAGCCTGCATTCCTAGAAAACTGAGAATCAGAAAACAAAACACCAGACATGGGCAGATCATTTTCATCGCTAGATGCGGAATCAGAAGGTGAAGAAACTGCAGCCGCAGTGGTCACCGCCGGTTGCTGGCTAGGCCCGGCGCTACAGCGTTGGATCAGGCCATCTACTTCAGAAGCAAAGCGAGCCAAAGCAGCTGGATCACCCGCCAGGCTCGAAACCAAAGATTGCAGACGCCCTGAGGCTTGACCAGTCGAGGGGGATCGAAGCGACTGAGAAGGTCCCCGAATGGTCCTTTTAGGCGGAACGGTCAAGGCAGGCTGCGCTGGGACTCTCTTAGGAGACATGATGGCTACCAAGAAAGAGAAATATCAACACGAGAAAAGAAGTTAATGCACCCCAGATACCTGGCGATCACAAAATGAACCAAATTAAAACAGTAAGCTACTTAATTAAGGAGCATCCAATTAACCAGAAGGTGCCTTTTCCTTTATTGGCTACTAGCTGGCAGCAAATTAGCTTCCCTGTACTAAAATAAAACAACAGGCTGCAATGCACAGAATGTCCACAAAGTGGACAGTTAACAGTCTAAAGTATTTCTTTATAATTAAATCAGGGAGGCAGCAATGCTCTGAATGGCCACCAGATGGCAGCAATTATGAGCCTGAATAAAGCAATAATAAAACAGGCTGCAGTGGCTCAGAACGGCCACTAGAGGGTGTGCGTGAGCAATTTAAATCAGGGAGGCTGCAATAAAGCAATAATATAACAGGCTGCAGTGCCTCAGAATGGCCACTAGATGGCCTGCGTGAGCAATTGAAGCCCGGAAAATGGCGTTCCCGCCAAAACGGAGCAGGGTAAGGCGGCTAAACACAACGGGCCTGCACCCAGGCCCAAGTTAGGCCGCGCCTGCCTCCCTGCAGCC
Organism: Podarcis muralis; assembly: GCF_964188315.1. NCBI lineage: Eukaryota > Metazoa > Chordata > Lepidosauria > Squamata > Lacertidae > Podarcis > Podarcis muralis. The sequence continues at coordinate 41,417,373 of NC_135657.1, forward strand.
CCGCCAGACACCAGGCCTCCCCGCTTCGCAGGGAGGGCCGCCGAGGACAAAGAAGGCCGAATCCGGCCTCAGAAATGGGGGGGGCGGGGGGGGGGCTCGGGAAAGCCTAAGAAGGCCCAGCAGGGCCGGCGGCACCCCCGCTTTGGCGCAGCACCAGGCGCTGCCGAAAAAGGCCCTTCGTCCAACCAGGCCTAGGCAGCTGCGCCCCTGCGTGAGGCCGGGCGAACGCCCCTGCGGCTGGGCGCACTTCGGAGAGGCCTAGTGCCTCTGAACGTTAAGGTAAGCTACAGTGGGGGGGGGGGGATAGGGGAAAATTAATAGACTAAGGGGGGTGGGAATGCAAGGGTAAAAATTTTAGAAGGAGAGGGGGAAAGTTAAAATAAAATTAATAATTAACACACAGAGAGGAAACTTAATCAAAGGACAAAATTAAGAATTAAATAGAGCTAATGCAATTAAAGCAGGTCAAAGACACAAGGATAAAGGGTAATTAGTAGAAAAATACAACCGTCTCCCTTCACTGTGATCAATCCGATGCACGTGCGAAAAGAGGAAGCCCTAGCCTCGTGCAAGGAGTTTTACTATTTCTGGCTGTCAATCAATAAATGGCAACATTAACTTCTTCCCAACAACAAGGGAAGCCCCAATCGCATCAGTGGCCAACGATCAATTAGCCCGCCTCCCAACTTTGGAGTGTCCTGGCGGCCCCCACCGCAACACGTGCTCTCCATGAAGGAGAACACGCTTTGTCAAATTGTAAGCTCAGTTCAGAGGAGAGATATGGAAGACAGAGACAATGGTACTGATTCAAAGCACTACCCGTGACAGCAGTCATCAGCTGCAGACAGAATTTCATCACAAGAGCCATGTTTGTCATAGCTCAGCCAGGCATGTGGTTTCTCTTCTAATTGTTGGCATCTGTTTGTCTTGAGAGACAATGGAGTGCAGTCAAACCAATGGAGAATCACAGCACCTGCCGCGGCTGCAGAGACTGGTAACTCGTAACTGCTGCTTCCTGCATTGTTTTTGCTGGTTGCAATGTTCCATTTGGGTGTGAATGGAGGTCCTGGGCTCCCTGGATGACAAGACCCTCCCCACTCTGCTTGCTGATATGGTCCAAAGGAAAGCAGAGCAATACATTTGGCACCAACCGGGCTGCAGGAGTTGCTGGAAGAAGGAGTACAAGACTCCATCCAACGGTCTTAGAGACTCCACTCTGGATTTTTGTAGGGTTTACTTCTTAGCATTTCCCCCCTCCAAAAGTGTCCCACAAGGCAGTGGGTATGCATAGTTCCTCGGGGTTTACTCCTGAAGTACTACGAATGAGTATAGCAAGACAGTGGAGCTTTAGGATTAGAGTTTTCTTTCCCCTAGACGGGCTACCTTCCCAGGTTGACAAGCTCCATCTGCCCCTCATTTCCCTTTACAGCACCTGTGGTAACCCACTTCTTGACCATTGGAAACACTATTGGTCCTGTCCACTCATTAAAAAAAAACAAGCAAACCTGAGTTTGTTGTCCTTGGAGTAACAAAATTCTGCAAGCATTTGGAAAAAAAAATGTTTCTGGCAATCAAGCTCTTTCTTGTTCATCCAAAATAAATTTGCTGGTCTATAAAAGGCATGGCCGGTTCCAAATATTGGAATTTTAAAAAGCTGGTATTGAATAACCCTGTGCTGCAAGACTGCTAAGTGGTGACACTCCTTTTTTTGTCCAGTCTATCTGAAAGAAAAAACAAAACTATGGGCATTTCAGTCTGCATCACTGAATCATTTCCCTTGGATAGTTGTTTATCCGAATACATTGGCTGGGGGCAGGGGGAACACACTTGTTCACTCTGTCATCCTATGTACCCTACTTAGACCAGTACCCTTTAAAAACAGCCATGCCCACCTGTTGGAGTATTTAGTGGATCTTCGGTGTCAGAGCTTCACCTGTATGTGATCCTGGCTTCCTCATCTTCAAAGCTCCCCCGGTAAGCCTGTGAGGCTCTTCTGATCTGACACATCTCTTGTTGTGTTTGTGATATGTGCTCTGTGCAGTCCTGAAGGATAAGTCAAGCAGCACTGTACCTGAAAACACACAAAGTGCACTTTTGAAGGTAAGCCCCCGAGGCTCGCACATCTGCTCAGTGTCAAGAACTGTATGAACTAACATCTGAGACTGTGCCGATTCAGGTCAGAAGAAGTTTTGATCACATTTGATGCTTGGGAAACTCTTTTGCCTATACCTCGCCTGCAACTAGTTAATTTCTCTCCCAGTTTCAACAGTCACACAGGCAAAAATCAAGATGTATTGTGTTCCCTCTCCTCCTTCCAATCTGTTGTGACATCTATCACAATGTCCTTTTTGTGTGTAAAAAAATAATAATACTTCTTTTATATACTGTGAACAAAAGGCTGATGATGCTACAAAAAATGTACCATTATTTAGATTAAAGCTTTTGTTATGGAAATTGGCACATTGCTGCATTTCAGAGTGAGAACTAATCAGGGACTATCAATAAAATGAAGGGGAGGGGAACAAAGAAAGCATGCAAACAGAAAAGAAAACTCCTAGACCAAAAAAAAAATGAGGCTACATTAACAAAAGACAGTCACAAAGATGTAACAAGTCTGACACTTTTACAGATCAACACACAAACTGAAGAAAAACAAGTGAAAATGTTTTTTTATCAAGGGGGAAAAAATAATGACATATGTCTTCTCTCTTCCTGGAATTCACCAATATACACTGCTGTTGTTTTTGTCTTTTTCTGTACCATTGCCTCTGGCACCTGGTTATTACATGTTCTTTTGCTTTTTAAAAAAATGGAATCTAAATCTTAATAAATAAGGCTTCCAAAGGCCCTTTACTTGTCATGAAGTGAATAAATGATTACTTTAAACTTTTCAAAAGAAATCGCTTTATGCCATTGACTTACCTTGCTTAGGAATTCATAGGCTTGAAAGTGGCTCCCATACGCCCAATGACAGTGTGCATGTGGGAAGGGGCTGTAGCTCAGAGGCAAGACATCTTCTCTGTATACGGAAGGTCCCAGGTTTAATCACTGGCATCTCCAGCTAGGGCTGGGACTGCCCCTTGTCTGGGATCCTAGAGAGCCACTGGCAGGCTGTGCAAATCAATCCTCAGCTAGATGGGCCAATGACCTGACTCAGTAGAAGGCAGCTTCCTTTGTGTAGTTGCTGCATTCTGAGAAATCTTGCAAAGAACGCGGCTTATTCTGTCCTTGGAAGGAAAATGATGCTTGGCATCTCCAGTCAAAAGGGTCAGGTAGCAGCAGGGAAAGACTTCTGCCTGAGATGCTGAAAAGCAGACAATTTGGACTAAATGGACAAACACTGTTTAGTCCATTCTTGCCATTAGAAACACATGAGTTCTAATAGCAGTGCATTTGTATAGGCAATTGCTCTGGCCCATAGTCCAGCTGTGCAAGAACTTTCTTTGCTGTGTCAACTAGCCATTACCTCCAGTAACAGGTAGGATGCTTCCGAATGCAAGTTGCTGGAGAACACAAGTGGACGTGTGCTGTAGCTTGTGGTATTTCCATTGGAATCTGTGGTCTTCCCATATACTTCCCATTGGCCATCATAAGAAAATACTGCTGGCCTAGATAAGCAGCAGGGGTGGTTCTATGCTCTTTCCTCAAAAAAGAAAAGAGAAAAGAGAAAGAAAAAATGCTAATTCTATATGACTGGTTATTTTGGTTGCAGGCTTGAAAAGCTACACCCTGAATTATAATAAATAATAATGATTTATTATTTATATCCCACCCATCTGGCTGGGTTTCCCCAGCCACTCCGGGCGGCTTCCAACCAAATTTTAAAAACAATACAACATCAAACATTAAAAACTTCCCTAAACAGGGGCACCTTCAGTTGTCTTTTAAAAGTAGAATAGTTGCTTATTGCCTTGACATCTGCTAGGAGGGCGTTCCACAGGGCAGGCACCACTACTGAGAAGGCCCTCTGCCTGGTTCCCTGTAACCTCACTTCTTGCAGCAAGGGAACTGCCAGAAGGCCCTCGATGCTGGACCTCAGTGTCCAGGCTGGATAATGGGGGTGGAGACGCTCCTTCAGGTATACAGGACCAAGGGCTTTAAAGGTCAGCACCAACACTTTGAATTAACTGATTATTCTCACATGGCAAGGCATAGTTAATAGTGCATGGAAACCACTGGACCAATGGCAAAGCCACTGGCTCCTGGTTCAAAATTTCTGAAGCGGTGTTGTTTTATGTTACTGCATCTCAACCTAGAGCTTTGTAATAAATGCATCAAAATATAAATATCTACACCATTTCTATGTACAATAGCATTCAGGAGGGGTGTGGTTTTTCTCAAGAGAAACCAGTTTTTCTTGAGATACACCATACAGTTCTCTACATGTTTTGCTTCTGTGTGTAAGAGATAATCTAAGAAATGGTTGCAGGTATCATGCACTAGGGATGTGAATGTATGAACATGCAGTTGGCACTAGTAATTTTCTGGGTATTTCCTTCATGCTTTTTCAAGACACTAGGAAGGATACGTAATGTAAGAAACAACCTCGACATCTTTTTACATCCCTGATAATTGTTCTTGTGTTTAAAATATGTTTTAATCTCCTGTGTTCAGATGCAAATTAAGGGGCTCACCTAATAAGTCCTGTCAACGGAAGCCGTGAACAATAACTTCCACTTGCACAAAGGGGATTTCCTTCCTGTCCTCCCTGTGGGGAATGGGGTGTCAGAACAATGCCAGAAAAGAACATGGGTAGGAGAGGGGAAATTGTTCTGTCTAGCAAGTTACAATGCTCTTCAGAACATGGAATGATTGGAAGAGCACAATGTTGAATTCCTCCCCAAGTGCTTTTCTTCACTACGTGTTTTTGCTGTTCAGTTTCTTGTTATTAATTCTCTGAACAAATTGGCCTTTTCCTCCATTCTTGAAGGGATAGATTTTAATGTAAAACCAGGCTCCCAGCTTAGGAAACTACATTCCACCTAGCTGTCATCTGTAGGGAAGAACATGATACATGCTCTCACACAGTGCCTTAAGTGAATAAAATCTTCATCGCTGCTCATTGAGAGCATTGGATTTAAAAGTGTCATGAAGCTTTTGCAGCACAGTGAATATCCCTGTCCAGCCAAAGCCAGAAACAAGTGTTATTCTCCTTTCTTTACTTCTCAGCATAGGTTGTTCTTACTTGCTATTCATTTATATTGAAACCTTCAATTGCACAGTCTAGATAAGGTAGCGAAAACATCATATTCACTTGCTTCCTTTTCTTTGAAAACATGCTTTGTTCTCATCGCATATAGAAAAATGCCAGCAGGCCCGATTTCTGCACTCAACATTTTGTTCAAGCCAAGGCTGATGAATACTCCGCAAACGTTCTGTGGCGTAACTCTTTCAGTCAAGTGGGAGTCAGACCGTTGAGTAATACAAGCTATAAATTTGGACTACCATATTTAAATCCGCAGGTGAGCTACCAAGATAAGGATGTACCACAGGCTCAACTGTGCTTTTGCCAAAATGAGGCAATGTGTTCTAGTTATACTTTAAGATAATAATTCCATACAACTTGAAGTCAACTTCCAAACCATGGTCTCCAATTTTGTGACATGTAGTAAAATGATAAACTATGTGAGATTTTGTTTTGTATAAATCCTTCATAGACCTTTGTGTTCATAACTGAATCACAAATGGCCCACTAGAATTACCTGTGTTGAAATAATTGATGAGTCCATAACTGCATTGCCTGTTCGTTGAATTACAGTCCGTATGCCAATCTTAAAATCACTTCTCAACATTTCTCCAGCAATTTACAGATTTTTTTGGCAATTTTAATAAAATTCTTCATAGAAATTCATCAGCATATTAGTGTGGATTTTTTTCTTCTAATTTTAGTATACATCTTAATAATGTGCATTTTTTTTGCAAGCAGTCTCCCCTAACATAATGCATTTTATAAGTTATTGTCACTAATATTTTGCACTCATTTTTAATATTGTGTTTCAACAGCTTATAACCCTCCCTGCAAGCTTGAGCTGAAGAACTGGTAAAAAATTAAAACAGTAACAAGAATTAATAATTATATATACATGTTTATGCATGCTGTCCCCTAATATGGTCATTTCCATGAATGTTGGATGGTGAAAATGTGGATAAATGCAGATTTTGAAGGATGGTTTTGTTTGGGCTGGAATATTGTTTTGGAAAGTACAAATTTGATAGGTTCACCTTTAAATGCAAAGTGAATAAAATTTCTCCCCATCTCTACTCACAAGTAAGTGTTTAGCATTGCAGCATTTCAGGTTTTGGAAAGTTGAAGCCCATGCACTCCTTCTCTGCTCTAGTAATAACTGAGAACAGCATGAGCCACTGTTGAGCAGGAGTTTTGTTTGTTCCAGATATATCACATACTAACATTCTGAGGATGTGTCAATTCAAAATAGCAATATGTTTTTTTAAAGAAAAAAAGAAGTTATTTCTAAAATATCTCCAGGTTGGTAGAGACTTTTAATCTCAGGGTTGGGCAAATTTCCTGCATTGCAAGGGGTTGAACTAGATGACCCTCATGACCTCTTCCAACTCTACAATTCTATGATTCATTTGGGGGGGGGGCTACTTTCTAAAATGCTACAAAGAGCTGTTATTTGAGCCAATAGCTAGCTACATTCTAAGTGAGTTAGGGAGTGAGATTTATTAGATAGACCATACATGGAAAGAAACTCACTTATTGCAGATTTCCCCATAAAGGAAAATAATAATATTTTAGTGAGCAGGAGCAAGTTCAGTTTCTGTAGCATCAGGTTTCAGTAAGTATACAAGTAACACACACACACACACAGACAGCATAATAGAGACTTTATGTCAATCAACCTGGGAGGTCAGCTGGAATATGAACTTTGAGCATAAATAAAAATCAGACATGATTTGAATTTTGTGAAGAGGAAAGAGCTTGCTATATTTTGCTCAGGTCCACAATTCTTGACCTGTGCTGAACCTGAATAGATTTCATTTATTGCTCTGTCTGGACAACTGTAAACTAGTTTTAGGTTTCTCCTAGGTCAAAGAGCCATATATTAACAAGTCTAAGCAAGCTACCAAGGCAGCTTGGGCTACTGGAAAAAATGAGGTGTATCACACACCAATATTTTCTTTCTATATATTTTGGAAATATCAGTGGTGTTCCATGATGAATAACGGAGACCAAATATAGGCATTCCCTAAAACAGTCTTGTCCAACCTGGTGCTCTCCAAGTGTTTTGGACTACAACTCTGTAGCAGCATAGCCAATGGTCAGGGATGGTGGGAATTGGAGTTCTAAAGGGCCAAAACTGAGGCAAGATGGACTAAGGGGTCCTAGATGCTTTAACCTCTCTTGCAAGGGGACATCCATGGCTTTATTATAGCAGGAGTCTTTAGGCCGAATGACATGATTGAGAGTCATTGAGAAAATAGAGGATTGCGATACATGGGCATCAGTGAGTCTATATGTGACAATCCATCACAAGTAATGGTATCTAATTATATTAAGGTGTTATGGAGAGGGATGGGGGTCCATAACTTAGAAGGGTTCATTCATTCTCTCCACTTTAGCATATTCTTTTTGTGAAGATTATGGCTGGAGGACAACTACCTGGCAAGTTGCAAGCCAGCTTGATGGACTTCATTCTGTTTCTTGTCCCGCTCAGATGCTTTCATATTCAAGACTGGGTAAGCTAGGTTAAAATCCCAAACAACCCTTCTTTGAAGATGGGCCTTGTGAATCCATATAAACTTTGTTCTAATGAAAGGACTTTGTAACCCTTCTACAATTTAAACTTGGCAGGAGTCACATAGCTGTAAGGCTAGAGAATTAGACATTGTGCCTTCAAACCAAGCAGAACTAAGGCCCATACTATTAATAACAAAACTGTATTTGCTCTTGCTCATTTCCAAGCCTTTATTTGTTTTTTGTTTTTTAAAGCCCTGCAATGGAGAGCAGAGGCCAAACATCTCCTTCTATTAACTCTATTTTAACAAGGGCTATTATATACTGTAGCATTATTCTCTCTACACATGCATGTCCCAGTTTTCTCTCCAGACTTCTTTTTATGTGTGAAAACTGCCTCTTCTCACTAATTAAATTTCATTACCTCCCACTGAAGGGAAGAAACTGAGGGATGTTGGCTGACGCCTTTTGATATAGTTAATTCCTCAAGACCAGATAATGGCACCTTGGGGGAGTTCTTATTTTCTTTCCTCCTCTGACACCCCCCCCCTTCCCTGCTCCATCGAATCTTTTGGGATCATAATAGGCAGTTGGGGAGACATTGGCAATGCTTTTCAACATATACTGGGTCCTGATTTTATAACGGAAATGCGACCACGGTGTATTTACCGGTAAATAAAATGTGAGCATCCTTGAGGGACAGAGGAAGCTGCCTTATGCTGAGTCAGCACTAGGTCCATGTTGCCTACACTGACTGATTTTCACACAGATGCCTCTCCCAGCCCTATATTGCTGGAGCTGAAGAGGTTTGTCTGCACAATGGCTTTTGAGAGACAGGAGAAACCACTTTAGTGTGACATTGCACTGTTTTATTTGGCGCAAGATAGTAGCTTGGTTACAGAACACAGGTTTTGCAAGCAAAAGGACCCAGGTTCAATTTCTTCACTACTATTTATTCTTACTATGTGTATATCCTGCCTTTTGTCTATCATGGCAGCATACATGGAGTCCCAGGCAGGCGTTGACCAGACCTAGAACCACACTATGTGCCCTCAGACCATCCAGTTCTACCATTATATCTTTAGCATCTACAGGAGGGGAAAGACTTCTGCCTGATCTGGCCTGCCAGGCCTCTTCATTCAGCCCTTGGTACTCCACTTAGGACATGTCCCTGCTCCCTTGCCAGAGATCAGAGAAACATGCTTCAAAAATCACCATATTAAAGACGAATTGGGAAGGGAGATAAATCTTATTGAGAGTGGGGCTGAAAAGGAGCTTATAGTCTGTTGATCCAAAGACTTCCTCCTCGCTAGAATGCGGACCTAAGTGGACAGGGATGGCAAAACATTTCCTCCATTCCCCCACATGAATCAAAGGAAGGAAGGGAGGAAAGAACAGGCCAGAAGGCTGAGGCTAATCCAAAGTTAGTTATTTAATTAGAGGATGGGTGGGAGCAGAATCAGGCAGATTAGATGCTGGAGGGGGCATAGTGGTTAGATTTTCCCTTCAGTGATTCCCTTGCTATGTGGAGAGGAAGAAAGGGGGAGGATGCTGAAGCAGCTGCTCCAACAGCTGTCCCTCCCTCCTTCCTTCCTTACTTCCTGGAAACAGGCAAAAAGAGTGAGGTGGCAAATAGCAAATAGGACCAGCTGTGGTTTTGTTGCTGCTGGGAGGTGGTGGCATCAGAGAGTGGCTGATGTACTGCAGCACCTGAAAAGCAGATGGAAGCGGATTGAGAGGAGAGAGACACGCAGATCCCTCCCACTGGGTCAGCCCGCCACCCTCCGTTCCTCCCAACTGACCTTCCATTCCACCCAACCTATCTTGTGACAAGGACCTTTGTTGCATTTCAAAGCCTATCTCTTCTCTTTGCTTGTTCACTTGCTTCATTCAGAGATGCAGGGATCTCTCCCTCCTTCCCTCCAGTCAGTTATCTTTCCCAACCTACTTGCACTACCCCATATATCTCCCTGTCCATCACACCCTGATAATCCAGCCCTTGAGCTGGAAAAATATCCCCATCCCCTGGTGTAAACAAGACTGATCTAAATACACCAGTACTCTGATTCCTGTAAGGCAACTTCCTCTATGTTTAGATAGGAAATGATAAAGCAGCTGGGAGTTGCAGTGTGTCTGGCAAAGGTTTGGCTTTTGCAGCAGGTTGGATGAAGGAGCATGAAGAGTCCCCAAGCAAATCTTGTGTGTTTTGTTTGCTTGCTTGTTTGCTTTAGAGAACTGGTGCTACTTTTCAAGCTAGAATCATCTGTGTGCTGCTTGCCTGATCTCTCCAACTCAACATATGCATTTGGTAAACACAAATCACAGACGTGCTGGTGTTCTCTGCTCACAAGAAATTAGACCTGGTAGCATCTGCCCTTTGGTCTTCCTTCTGCTCAGGGAAATGAAGCACTGCACGCCCAACACAATATTGTAAGTTGCAATGGCAGTCTCCTATTACTCATGGAAATATTCAGCAAAGGATAAATCCTACTTAATGCATCACATACCCATCCAGTCATAATTACATAGCTGCAGAGAGGCATTTGCATGAAAACTGGTAAGCCTTGTGTCTCTGTTCTCATTCCCGCTGCTCACCTCAAATCACTGGGACAAATTTGCTGCAGATTTAAGGAAAGGATATTGCCGTAAAGGGGGGAAGAAACAAAACAAAACAAGAAAACCAAGGGATGGCGTTTCCTGTTAATCAGAGGTAAGCCTCACCGCTCAGCCAGCCACACTTCCCAACCTTTGAAGGTTTCCTGAATCTTGATTGAGTTGCCAACGGAAGCAACAGGAGTGCAAAATTCATTTTCCAGCGCTTGATGGCACACCTTTAGCAACAGCGTAAGGACAGAACAAAGAATGCCAAAGCAAAACAGCCTTGGATTAGAACAGTGGGAAAGGGAAAGGAAATGTCAGGTTTAATGCAATCCAAGCAGGCAAGAAAAGAATCACTCTCCTGAGTTATTCTGGATTGGCAAAAGCGGGGAATGGCAATTCCCTCATTTTAACCAATTACCATGGCTGCATGTTGGAAAGTCTTAACACGATCCAGTCAAGATCAGGCACCTGCAGGGGTGAAACTATACATGCCAAGGAAACATGGGGATGTGAAATTCAATGTTTCCCTCATTTAGGGGCAGGGGATCTTAACCCTTGCTTTCCCACCAAGTATTCATTTATTTACAGGTGTGTGTGTTTAAAAAAATGATCTCCCAGAATAGTTTTGAGGCAGTGTACAAAAATGGAAGATCAATAAAAATGCAGGACCATCTAAAAGAAACGCAGTTGAAATCAGGTAGGGATAAAATAGGTCACACATAGGAACTAAACACCAGCAAAAGTCTGGGTACATATTAAGAGAAATTTGCCCTAAAATGCTCGTGAGAACTTAAAAGAAAATGTGGAGAATGGAATTTAAGATTGGAAAAATTAGAAACTGGGGAAAAACTAAATTGACAGATTTGCCTATCCCTAGATGTAAATTATGGAGGAAACTTCTGCCTTTTAAGATAAGGAGATTTATTCCCTTGGACTTGCACTTCCAGAAGCTTCTTTATACAAGTCACATTTCCCTCCTCTTAAATATATAAAGATTCCAACTTTGTAATTGCAGAAAATGCATTATTTTTTTTTTAGTTAGTACTGAAATCTTATGAATACTTTCTTCATTATATAGCTTACCTGCTGGCACTTGGAAATCTTTGTACATAGCCCTCCCTTTTATTTAGATGATGAATAGCCGACATCCACAGCTTTGTATATATATAATACATTTAGTATCCTTTCTTCTGGCTTTTTTTGTAAGGGACAACATTCATCCCTTATTTACAAAATATTTTTTTCATACATTTTCTGCTCCTTTTAAAGGTTTGAAATTGGGCTAGTATAATTGGTCAGATGAAGAGGTTGTATTTTTGCAGGAGGTCAGAAAATGGGGGAATGGAAATGTTGCACCATTCAAAAAGGGAGCATTTATGTTTGATGAGATATATGGAGAGAGCTATTCAATCTTTTACGATTCTGAAACATCTCACTAGGAGATGTGTAAAAAAAAGCTAAAATCACCACATCGCTGACACTGGTAGCGTGCCATCAGTGTAAGAGTACAGGTTGAATCCAATAAAGTCATATTCAGAGTAGATGCAGCGAAATAAATGGACATGACTAATTGAGGTCCATTGATTTCAAAGGACAGTCTCCAGCTATTGCATCCCATTAGCACAAGGATTTCCACTTGTGTAATGGAACTTCCCCCTCCTCCCCTGTGTTCTAAAGGTTCCCCCAAACTTCTGGTGATTTGGGGAGAGCACAGCCTGCACACAGGAAGAGGGGAGGGGAAACTTACATTGCATAAACGAAGACAGGACGTTTTAATTAGCTACCACCCACAGAGTCCACTCTTGAGTAGAAGTTAATTGGACAGAACCCTATTTATCTAGAATAAGTGCTTGAACAATTGCAAGTAGTGACATGCAATTGCAGATACAGTGGTACCTTGCAAGACGAATGCCTCGCAAGACAAAAAACTCGCTAGACGAAAGGGGTTTTTGTTTTTTGAGCTGCTTCGCAAGACAATTTTCCCTATGGGCTTGCTTCGCAAGACGGAAACGTCATGCAAGTTTGTTTCCTTTTTCTTAACACCGTTAATACAGTTGCGACTTGACTTCGAGGAGCAACTCATAGAACACGGTGTGGTAGCCTTTTTTGAGGTTTTTAAAGACTTTGGTGATTTTTGAAGCTTTTCCGAAACTTTCCCGACACCGTGCTTCGCAAGACGAAAAAAATCGCAAGACGACAAAACTCGCGGAACGAATTAATTTCGTCTTGTGAGGCACCACTGTATATGCTTGCATGCGCGCACACACAGACATTTCACAAGTCTGATGGTGGGGTTGGTTTCGCTAAAATTCCTCAGATTTTCTTAAATGAAGGAGAAACATATTTCAGATTTTTATTTAAGCAAAATCTGGCAACAACCTACACATGTGCAGAATATTTCCAACCAATTTTACTAATCTTGAAACCAGTGCTTTTTTATATATATAGAAAAATAGGTGCCGGTTCTCACCATGAATTTGTTACAGTAAGTGCAACACTTTTTAACAAAAACAAAAGAGGTGCCAGTACTGCGTACCCTGGGGGGAAAACCACTGCTTGAAACTCTGTTGGATCACCATTCAATTCTTCAAATGTTTCATCTGATGAGGATTCCCCAAATAATGTTGATATTTGTCGTAGGCAAAATATCAGTGGCAATTCCTAACAGAGCCTATGAGGGCCTGTAAAATATAATGTTTCTGCCCAAACTTGAGACTGATTGGTATGAATATTGAATCTGCACACCGTTTCCCCAAAATTAGGCTTTTTATTTTCAAGGGTCATGCTGATCCAAGTGTTTAAGGGCTCTTAAAACAGTTACTGAAGAGCAGATCTAATTGAACTCAGTGGGACTTAATTCTCACTTAGGATACCTACACATAGAATGTCAATGGTGTTTGACATTGGGCATATTATGCCCATTGATTTCCCCCTTATTTTATGCATGATTTTTGTGACCGTGGTGATAATATCTGTACATGAAATATTGTTTAATAAACAATCCTATATCCATGGAAACACTGAAAGGAGATTATCCATTGTTTTGTATGGTGTCAATAGAGTGCAATATTGCACATTTCAAATGTATTGTTTGGTTAAGTGCAAACAGAACCAAGGTTTTCAACAATCTTTCTGATAATCACATCTGCCAACAAGTTAAGACTATGAGACAAGTTTCAAGAACTACAGGGCTTGGTTATTTATTGATTTATTGATTTATCAAATCTCTATACCACCCTTCATCCATGGATCAAAGAGTACTGAAATTTCCTTGTATCATAAGGTTGCAGATTACATCCCCGGGAGTTATTTACTTTCGCTCTATTGCATAAGAATTCCTGTAGGGCTTAATTATACAAGGAAAGTCTCTTGTTGTTGTCATTGACACGGCAAAAAAATGTTTAAAAGGTCATCCACAAGACATGTCAAACCAAAATGTGGCAGGGGGAAGTAGTTTCATTCCTGAGAGTTAGTGGGGGAAATATCACTTTTATTGGCAGTGCCACCTGTTTCATTTAAGAGGTTGTACAGCTGAAGGCAAAGGTTGAACTGGAACATATTGTCAAGAAATATTGGAACCTTGTCTTTGGTCGTCATTATACAATAACTCAGGAGATATTTCTTCCTAACCTACTCAGTTAGCAATTGGCTTCTGACCTGCAGTATAAAGGTTTGTATTCCTTCACGAAGCTGAACAAATGGATTTTTATCTGATCTAGTACCACTTTAAACTCATTTATTTATTTCTAAACTTCGGCCATTCCTCTGACCTCTGATGTTGTACAATTAATTTGATTATTGTGCTGGATAAAATATATTTTTCCACGGCTTCCTTCCAGAAGATATAAACAACAGAGGAGAGAAAGCAAAAATTGCTACAGTTAATCATGTGTGGGTTTTTTTAAAAAAAAAAAATCATTAACAGTGTGGTTGGTCAGTGTTGATGTAGCAAAGTCCCTGACCACAGAGGCAATACAATTAATAGATGAGGCACAGAATATATAGAGCAGGGATAAAGAATATTTGGCTCTCCAGGTCCTGTTGGACTCCAGTTCCCATGATCCCTGATGTCTGATCATGCTGCCTGGGGCTGATGGGAGTTGGAGTCCAGCAGCATCTGGAGAGTCATAGGTTCCCATTGCTAGTGTAAGGAGATATGGATGGACAGATGGATGGATGGATCTATCTATTTTCTTCCATGTTCCCCAACCACCACTTCCTGCACAAAGGCCTTGGTGGGCAGCCAGGGAGACTAGATGGCTGTGTGTGAAATCCAGCTCTGCCCAAGAACCAAAGGGAGCAGCCATTGTTTTTAATTTTCCCCTATGATCTACCTAAGAGTGATGGTACATCAGTGTGTCCCAATTGCAGACATAGTTTCACTTTGTGTGGAAGAAGCTATTCCAGATGTCTAGTACAGAAGGAAGGAAGGAAGGAAGGAAGGAAGGAAGGAAGGAAGGAAGGAAGGAAGGAAGGTCAGCTCTTAGATCACCTTCCAAGTACATATCTAAGTTTGTGTGAATGTTTTGGGATTTCCCCTGAAAATTTACATGTCAATGGGATGGGATGGACTTACCAGTGAACACATAAAAGATATATGAACTGAACTAAGGACATTCTGTATATCCCTATGTGTCTGCCACCAATGGTCTTAAAATGGAAGTTTTGGAGACATAATGTGGAGAAAGAGGTTCAATCTTACATAGTGACTTTGCACACCCACAGCTAGGGGTGGAAGAGGAATTTGGTTCAGAATTGTTATAAATGCACACCTAATGAACTTGCATGTTCCAAAACTGTATGCACACCAAAATCCAGCTGTCCTTTTCTGAATATTGTGATGCACTTCTCCAACCAAATAGTGAACAAAATGCATATCCTAGTGAAAATTGTGCATATTTTGGTGAAACTAACATAAAATGCATTATAGTAGGAGAAGAGGTCTGCAAAAATATGCATATCAGGCAAAAAATATATATGAATGTGCATTTTATGAGAGCTTTGCACAAAAATGTTGATGAATCTTTATGGGGACTTTTAAAAAAAAATGCCAAAAGCTGCTGGAGTTTGGCATTTTTTTTCACATTTCAGAGTGAAAAAATGAGAAAATAAGAGAAGCTGAAATGGGCAGATTTGTGCATCCCTGCCCACAATTATTGTTTTTGTACATATTGCCTAATCATATATAACAAATATGTATGTTGATATAAAAATGTTTTTTGACTTCAGCTTTCTTTTAAAAATCCTATTAAAGATAAATTTTCTTATTAGAATTGCTTTTAATATGAACAAAGACACCTGAAATGTTGGAGACATTGAAACAAACAAACAAGTTTTGAAAAGCTGTTCGATCCTTTTGACAACCACAAAGTCACACAGGGTTACCTCAGATGACTCAGGATTTATCATGTCAAATTTGAGGTGAAGCAACTTTGTCACTGTGATTTAATAAGAGGTGACACATTTTCCTTAAACGTCCTTAAAGAGAAAAGCTTTTGTTATGTTATTCTCACTACAGCTGGGAGCCCACGGCCTTATCCACATGCAAAATCTGAGTAAGCAAAAGCGAAGTGGGGTAGGGGGAAGAAACACTTTAGGGCTATTATTCATAGCCATTGTTCTACGGCATGTGCTACTGAGTTCCTTCTCAGAAAGCAAATACACTGATAGAGATAAATCCTTACTTATATAATTTTCAAAAAAGTTAGTTGGGAGAGAGTCACAAGAAGAGCCTGCTGGATCAGGCCAATTGCCCATCATGTATCCCAGCATCCCATTCTCAAAGTGGCCAACCAGACACCTGTGGGAAACCTGCAAGCAGAACTGAAGCGCAAGAGGCCTCTCACCTCCTGTGCCTTCCAACAACTGGTATTCTGGAGGTTACCACCTCCAGAACTGTGTAGACAGGGCTTAGACATCATGGCTAGCAGCCTCTGATAGCTATTTACTCAATTTTTCGAATCCTCTTTTAAAGTGGGTGGCGCTGTGGGTTAAACCACAGAGCCTAGGGCTTGCCGATCAGAAGGTTGGCAGTTTGAATCCCCGTGATGGGGTGAGCTCCCGTTGCTCAGTCCCTGCTCCTGCCCACCTAGCAGTTCGAAAGCACGTCAAAGTGCAAGTAGATAAATAGGCACCGCTCCGGCGGGAAGGTAAACGGTGTTTCCGCGCACTGCTCTGGTTCTCCAGAAGCAGCTTAGTTATGCTGGCCACATGACCCAGAAGCTGTACGCCGGCTTCCTCAGCCAGTAAAGCAAGATGGGTGCCGCAACCCCACAGTCGTCCATGACTGGACCTAACAGTCAGGGCCCCCTTTACCTTTACCATTAAGTTGTTGACCATTATTGCCTTCTGTGGGAGTGATTCCATAGTTGAACGTTGTGCTGTGTAAGGAAGTACTTTCTTGTATCTGTCCCAAATCTTCCAACATTCAGCTTCTTTGGATGTCCATGAGTTCTCTCATGATATCCATGATGTTCTCTATCCACTTTCCCTATGCCATGCATAATAACTATCATGTCACCTCTTCCTCACCTTTTCTATAAACTAAAAAGTCCCAAATGCTGCTACCTTTATTCACGAGGGAGTTGCGACATCCCCTGGATCATTTTGGTTGTCCTGTTCTGAACCTTTTCCAACTCTACAATATCCCTTTTAATGTGAGGCAACCAGAACTGTATACAGTATTCTAAATACAGTTGCACCATCGATTTGTACAATGGCACTATGATGTCATGTCAGCAGTTTATTTTCCAATTCCTTTCCTAACAATCTTACCATGCAAATTGTGTTTTTCACAACCGATGCACACTGGGTTGACATATTCATTGAGCTATCTACTATGACCCCAAGGTCTCATTCCTGGTCAGTCACCACCAGTTCGGACCCCATGAACATATATGTGAAATTAAGATTTTTCGCACCAACATGCACCACTTTACACTTGCTTTTGTTGAATTCCATTTACCATTTTAGTACCCATTCACTCAGTTTGGGAGGGGTCCTTTTGTGGTCTCTTAGAAATGATGGTGAGCTATGACCAAGTTTTTCATATACTTTCCCGCAATTTGAGAGCCTCTTGCTTGCATATGTAATAATGTTTTAGATGTTATTTTCAAGGACAATTCTATAAAGGATAAAACATAGCATTTCCTATAAAGACCCAAAATCATTCCAGGTCATGGAATGAATAACACAGTAAAATGCTGTTCTAGCATGGCTAGAGAATAGAGAATAACTAGTAAAAAAAAATGTATGGCTTCTCCTGCAACATCAATATGAGTGTTTAACAAAAGAGCCTATAAAATGGGTGGTGAAGTGCTCTATAAAACATGCTGTACTAAAGCAATAATAGTTACAGTAAGATAAAATGGTGCAATGACCAAGGTGAAGATTTATACCAATTTTTCCACAGTACAACTGGATTCTTGGTCTCCCAAGTTAGAGACATCTGCCCCTGCCAATACATTATTTTGAAAGAATTCACCTTTCAGAGTTTCTACTTTTTGACATCTGATTGCTTTTAGTGTGGAACATACTACTTTGAGTGTTGAGAAACCAGAGGACAGAAACTGGGACAGAGCAACTTTTCCCAACCTTATGCCTTCCAGATATTTTTGACTGGAACTCCCATCAGTCCCAGCTAGTGCAGCTATGCTGTGCCTGGGCTGATGGGTGTTGCAGTCAAAAGCAACTGGAGATCATCAGATTGGGGAAGGCAGGACCAGAACATCATTTTTAGTATTGACCTGGTGAATACATTGGGGCTTCGTCCAGGCTTAGTCATGCTTAGAATAAACTCATTGAAATCAATGTGATTTAAGTTAGGCATGGCTATGTTTGGATCTCACCCATTCCTTGCTACAATGAACATCATGATCTCAATATTGTTCATGAACATCAAGAGCTCATTAGCAACATTCATTGTTGTTGCTTTTTAAATGCATATTATACTTTGCTAAAGAGCTATTATTGGCTACAGGAAGAGGCTTACTAGGCACTTTATTATATTTTATTCTCAAATGCATTTTACATGCTTTGTTTTTTTTAAATAGCATCGGAAGCATGCTCTATTTTAAAACATAGGAATCAAAGGGTGCATTTTTGTACCCATTGTGTGGCTGGAGAACTACATTGCAAAATCTGGAGAAGTGCGAATTTTGAAGGATGGTTGTGTTCCAGTTCACATATTTTGGGAAGTGCAAATCAAATGCACATCCCCCGGCCATCACACCACCCCTATGTCCCACCTGTAAGTCCATCCCATTTTATCTGTATCTCCAGCAACAGAAGGATTCCACCTATGACATCTTATGTTGGTGTATCTGATGTGTTCCACCAGCATATCTCTCTAGTAGAATATTGTGTCTGGCATCCCACCAGCAAAGCACAGCATCTACTGAATTCTGTTGTCCCTACCACTACCAGTAGCTTATCTCTACAATAGGACTTTGGCCTTTAATCAGAACTTTTTCGACTGTCTACACACTAGAGCCCATTTGTATAATGCCTCAGGCATAATATATATCCTGAACCAAGAAATATACTTTCAATCTATATCTTCCTATTAGTCAAGACCAGGTACATTTCATGCTTCTGTTAGAACACAATGGGAAATGTCCATTCTCAAGAGTGAAGAAAATAAAGCCGTAAATCATAGTGCTAACTACCAATACAGGAAAGGGTGTGTGTGTTGCAAACCCAACAGAAAATACTGATTTAGCAATAAAAGATGGAAGCATATATAAAAAAATATTTATATCCTATAATTATTTTAGAATTAAATTGCAGAGACAGATCTTATGACTATTAGGCTATATTGGAAAATTGGATAAAGCATAAATGCAGGAGATAATGAATGCAGGTGCAGAGAGAGGCAAATGGCTTATAACATTCAGGTAGCAGTAAAAACAATAATCTTACATTTACACCCTGCTGTGAAATGTTAACATGTTCTATGCAAAATGGCTTTCAGAGTCTTGCAGAGTGATGTCACTATAGATTCTCTTACTGGAGATACACAAGTTTAGATTCTCATTCCAAGTTTTGTTTTTTGTTTTCCCAGTGAGCATGCTGGGCCAATTTATCCACAGTAGAGCACAATCCACCTCAGTGAATAGATGTTGCTCAAGCTCATTGCTAGAGTTTGGGGTAAAGAGTTACCTTTTTATATCTCTTTTTCTGCTAGGCCCCAAAACAAATGTTGTAGATGTCTGTTTCTTGCAGATTAAGGTAGGTAGCTGTGTTGGTCTGACGCAGTCGAAATAAATTAAAAAATTGTCCAATAGCACCTTAGAGACCAACTAAGTTTGTCCTGGCTATAAGCTTCCGTGTGCATGCACACTTCTTCAGATACCTTCAGTGGGGATTATTCGCAGGTAAATGGGGTTAGGGGTTGCCACTGAAAACCCCTTCTATGTATTATTCACATGTAAAGCACACCCAAGATGCGCTTTTAGCCCCACACTCATTACCGGGTCTTCTTTTCACAACAATGATACCACTGGGTGAGCTTTTCCTCATGTGCAGGAGCTCTGTGCAATGAGGACATCCAGACAATTGGGGCCCCCAGTCATATGGAGCCCCTACACATGCAGTGTGGAGCTGGCAAATTGGCTTTTTGATATAGGTCACTGCAGACGTGGTTTTGTTTTTAAGACTTGGCAACATGGACAGGGCTAAAGGCATGGCCCTGCTCCGGACTGCATCCTTTAAACAAGAGCCACATGGGCTTATGCTACATGCTTTTTTAAAGCCATAGCTACAAACAGACAATATGTCAACTGACAGATTTTGCCTTGTCTAAGCTTTACAACTCAACACCTGTTCCTTATTCTAAAGATGTTGCTGTAAGAGATTAGAGCAACCATGCACCACTGAATTGGAACACAGCACTGGATAAATGACAGGTATTAGATAAGAAAGCTAAGAAACGGCCCAGGAAGACTACACCTTGAACCACTGGTTACAGAAACTCAAGGTTGGTCAAGGGAATAAATTAGACCTGATGGGAAAATGCTGCAATGAGTGGCAAGGATCGAATGTAACTAAATCTTTATTTAAGCTGCAATTCCTATTAGGGAGTAAGCTAAAAGAGACTTGCTTCTGAGTAAACAGGCACTGGATTGCACTGCTGATATGTATTTCTACTAATAGAAAAACCTGCAATTTTGCCCGGAGGGAGACTTCCATAAGAGGACAGGGGAGGGAAGCAATTTCCACTGATCTCCCCTCCCTCTTTCAGTGAGGATCTGGCAATACTTGCATAAAACCTTTCAAACTCTGGGTTGTTCTTTGTTGAAACAATAGTTCCCAGTAGGGATTTTGTTATCTTGGACAGTCCTGCTCTAGCATGAAAACAGGTCCTTAAATATTCTGTTTATCTTGCCCCAATGAGGTAGTGGTGATGATCAGAAAGGGACCAGGATCAGATAAAATAAAATAAATCTTTCCAATGTATTTGGATCAAAGCACAGAGATGATGAAAATAACTGAAATATAAGCATAGAAAGTACATGTGAAATTAATACAAGGGAGTAATTGAAAAACAATATTAGACTGGCAAATAAAAATAGCTACCAATAGCTATCAACAAAGCATGCTTGATTACTAAGCCCTAAAATACATCCTCCTAAAGCTTCCACCAGTCAAAACTGGTTAAAAGCTTAGGATTTTCTAGCAGTTTAACCTAAAGATTGAGAAGGAGTTCTAGTTACCAATCCAAGCAAGGATGTGAGGAACTGACTTCTCTGCTCCCTTCTGCATGTCATATACTTCTTTTGGTTTCTAGCTTCAAAATCTTCTGAGATTACAGATAGGGATACAAGCAGTTGAGAAACAAAGATCATTAACTCAACAAGAAAAAATGTTCATTCACATCCAAACCAAGCTAGCTGGTATATTGAAAATGGAACCATGAAACGGACAAGTTACTTTGAAGTACATAAACCTATTAGTCAAAAATAGCTTTAAGCAAATATTTTCCAACAGAGAAACTGCATTTTGGAAGCCAGTACCATGTATATGATCCTGAACATTTTGTACAGCTAGCTCTTTAATCTCAGTTTACTTTGCTTCTTTGTGGAACAAAGGTTGGCATCTTTTAACTCTTCTAGGGTTAATTTGGGCTTTATTAATTTGTCCCAATTTGGATCACACACACATGAATGTGGTTCATTTTATAAATATGGTAATTTGGCTATAGGGACGTGGGTGGTGCTGTGGGTTAAACCACAGAGCCTAGGACTTGCCGATCAGAAGGTCGGCAGTTCGAATCCCCGTGACTGGGTGAGCTACCGTTGCTTGGTCCCTGCTCCTGCCCACCTAGCAGTTCGAAAACATGTCAAAGTGCAAGTAGATAAATAGATACCGCTCTGGCGGGAAGGTAAACGGCGTTTCCATGCACTGCTCTGGTTCGCCAGAAGCGGCTTGGTCCTGCTGGCCACATGACCCGGAAGCTGTACGCCGGCTCCCTCGGCCAATAAAGCAATATGAGCGCCGCAACCCCAGAGTCGGCCACGACTGGACCTAATGGTCAGGGGTCCCTTTACCTTTACCTTTAATGTGGCTATGCATTACCTGCTGGTTGGCCTTCTCTAGTGAGATGTTGAAGAAAAGGAAACAGAACAATTGGGTTTGTAGCACCTCCAAGCAACAGGTAGCACTATATTATTTTCTGACTCTGTGCCTTGCTTTGTTCTTAAAATGATCTGGAAGTTCAGCCATGTATGTATACTTCAGGGGTGACTCTGTAGTTCAGTAAAGTTTACTTCAATATTAGAATTTGGCACATAGAAATCTCTAAACACTGGGAGGGGAAGGAAAGGAGCAAGAGAGAGAGAGAAGAGCATATAATCAGGCAGCTACAAGAAAAATAAGAAAACATTAGTCATTTTTTTGCAGAGCAAAATGCCACCACTCTCTTCAGACGCTCTGCTCTGCTTCAGATTGCTTCGTTCTGAAGCTAGAGAAAGGGGCACAGCTGAATGGCAAGTACATTGAAGAAATGACACGCTTATAGAAAATAAGGATGTTAAAGCAGTAATACAGAGACATAAGGGCAATTGGGTGTTAAAACAAAAATTTAGAACAGCAGTGCTTTTCTAGAATTGCAGAATTCTGTTAAAAAGATCTTTTGATAGATAGACTAGATAAAATAGAGTGGCTGTTAGGTTTTAATGAGGGCTTGAAGAGGCTGTTACAGAAAGTTGTGAGCTTGGAACAGCCATCCTGGCTTTGTGCTAAGTTTATATTGTTGTTTTTAAGTAATACTTTTGACATTTCTTGGTGTGAAGCAACTTCATTAAATCCCAGTGTGAAACAGAAATGAAACATTTAGAAATGGCCTTCTGATGTTCATAACAGTAGACATATGAAACAATCAGTTGCATATACACATTATGCTGCATTGCCTTTCCCTGGTTGCTCTGACACATTTCCCTTTTGAAAAAAGAGGAAAAGTTTATAATTGCTATCTGTGGGCTTAAATCAATAAAATAATCCTATTTTTGTATTGTTGTTGTCTATTTTCCTTATCATCACCCAGAGGACCATATCTATTGAATGTTTTTCCAGCATCTCTACCATAATGGTGCTGCATCTGGCATTCCACCCCCATCTTCCAGCCCAGACACTGAGGTCCAGCACCAAGGGCCTTCTGGCAGTTCCCTCACTGTGAGAAGTGAAGCTACAGGGGATCAGGCAGAAGGCCTTCTTGATAGTGGTGCCCACCTTGTGGAACACCCTCCTATCAGATGTCAAGGAGATGAGTAACTATATAATTTTTAGAAGACATCTGAAGGCAGCCTTGTATTGTTGTTGTTTAGTTGTTTAGTCATGTCCGACTCTTCATGACCCCATGGATGAGAGAAAACCAGGCACTCCTGTCTTCCACTGTCTCCTGCAGTTGGTCAAACTCATGCTGGTAGCTTCGAGAACACTGTCCAACCATCTTGTCCTCTGTCGTCCCCTTCTCCTTGTGCCCTCAATCTTCCCCAACATCAGGGTCTTTTCCAGGGAGTCTTCCCTTGTATATGGAAGCTTTTTAATGTGTAATGTTTTATTGTGTTTTTATATATGTTGGAAGCCACCCGGAATGGCTGGGGTAACCCAGTCAGATGGGTGGGGTACAATTGTTGTTGTTTTTAATTGATAATTGAGCTGCTGCTAAAACTTAGAGCTCTGCAACCATTGCAACTAAAGTATAAGATTTCACCTTTAATGTATGAACTAATGACACAGGTGGTACCTCCTGTTTTGTCACCTGAGGTGAAATAGGAAGGTGCTGCCGCTCTGCTACCAACACCTAGGTTGTGCGGCAGCACATGTGAAGCAGCAGTGGCAGACCTGAGGTCGTTTGACATTTCAGTGAGATCTTGAGATGTCAGTGAGATCTCACCAGAAGCTATGGCTGCCGCCACCACTTTTCTGCCAGCAACTGGGTGCCTGTGGGACGTTAACACTTGGCATTCTGCCTGCCCTCATTGGGCAGGCTGGCCCTGACTCACTACATCAAAGTCCCAACCTCTCTCACCAAGCGACGCTGACACAAAACCCCACACATACACTAAGTAGAATGAAGCATTGCCACCCAACCCCAACCCCACTCACCGTGCCCCCTCCACCTCTTTCCCCCTTTTCTTCCTAATGTAACACTAATGTCTCAACAAATGAAACTTATCTGTAGAAAATGTAACTTGAAAAAAGAGACATTGCACATACTTTTGTAAACCAAGAAATCTTTAATAAAAATGTTTTCTTAAAAAAGAGCACTGTGTTTGCATGCTGTTTTATGATGTGAGAAATCAGATCCTTGTGAATTCTGATCCTAACCTGACCCACAAGTGCAAGACTAATGGGGACTAGTAGCCATAGCAAAAGAAAGCTGCTTTAGAATCCATATGTTTCTAGGAAGTTGCCTTATACCTGGTTGGTGTATTGGCCCATATTGTCTACTCTAACAGAACCTTTCCAGCATCTCAGGCAGAGATCTTTCCCATCACCTCTTGCTCCCTGCCCATTTTAACTGGAGATGCTAAGTATTGCACATTATTCTTCCAACAGTAGAATAATAAGTGCTCTTTGCAATATCTATCAGAATCCAGCAATTGTAGATAGGAAGCTGCCTTCTATCAGGTCAGGCCATTGGCCCATCTAACTCAGTGTTGACTACACTGACTGCCAGTGGTTCTCAGGGGTTTGAGACAGGGTTTCCCCCTAGCCCTACCTGGTAGGGATTGAACCTGTGACCTTCTGCACAATTGCCAGGAAGAGTGGCCCATAAACTGCTCCTGGCTGGCTTCTGAAACTTGTAGCTCACCATGGAGCAGCCAAGAGTGTTGCAGCAGAGTTTAGAGACGTCCTCTAGCTTCTAAGCAGGACTAATATTGGCTTCCAATTCTTTATTAAGGTTGTAACACTACAGGGGGTAGCCAGAGCCTCTAAACTCGCAGTAACTCCAGCATTCAACAAGCCTTCAAGTTTCTTCTTCCCACACTACGTTATAGCACTCAGATAAGTATTTTCCTACATTTTAATGAGAAATTGTTTAATTTGCGCTTCTCAAATTAATGCTACACAATGTGTCGGTGGAGCATGTATAAGTCCTTGCCACCCCCACCCCGTTTTGCCCCTTTTGGTGATGTCTTTATGATGTTTGGGGGCTACTTCTGGGTTTCACATGTGGACAATTACATGTTATTTGGACACACCTAAATTGGCCGTTGTCTGTAAAGCAGTGCAGAGCTGGGGACCAGAGTGTCTTCCTCAGCCAAGCCTGTAGTCATGGTGACTGGGGTGGAAGAAGTTCTGGCAGAAAGGACCAGAGGGTCTTTGAATGGAGCTGAGAAGGGCCAGATCATTCATACACAGCACCCTTTAGCTTTCATTCCCATTCTTAGTGCATTTAATTCACAAGTTTGGCCTAGATGTGCCCGTTTTTGTGCATTACATTTCTGTGTACACACACAGTTACATAATTGAGTGCTACTATTAACACGATGCGACAGCACTAAATGTCTTCTTATGTTTATATTGTGTCTTGTTGTTTTTTTAAAAATGTGTTTAATCTGCATTAGGAACTCCTGTCAGGGTGAGTGCGTTTCTCTAGGTTTGGTGCAGCAATTAAATGGGCATTTAGCATCTCCACCGAGAAAGAGGTTGGGCAGAAGACAACTGCTAATCCCAGGAGAATGTTGGACTAATGAAGAGCATGACTAACAAGCCTCAGGTGTATCTGCTGTGAGCCAGGGCACTTGGCTTCAAAGGCAGAGACAGCAAATATGGCATTAGTACGCTTCAGAGCACCCTTCTGCGGCAGCTTCCGTACATGGATTAACAAATTAAGCAACTGAAATAATTAAGATCAGAAAAAAGAGTGAAAAGTCATTGATGCATTTTGTGGGTTGGAAAGAAGTGGAGTTCCTTAGCCCCAAACGCCTGCAATTTTGTGTGTGCATATCCAGAAATATGCTAAGCGTTGGACAACATTTAAATCAGGATTTTATTAATAATAATGAAGTTTGGGAATGGCTACACACACCAGACTATTACCATGATTTCCCTACAATTCTGCCCTAAAGAATGAATGCATTCACACAGCTAGTAATCATGAATATTTATTTACTAACACAATTTCCCTAGTATTGTGATGGTGTTTGTTGTTGTTGTTTTTGTTTAATGTTACCTGTCTTCTATTGATTTGATTCATTTTTCAGATAGCCTGTCTTCAGTTGCTGTTATATAGAACAATCACAGGGTTTGGTTTGGCAGTAGCCTAAATGAATTATTTTTAACTGCTTGAGATTTCATAATAATTGAAGTGTTTCAGCACCACATTCAGCCAGAAGGCCAGAGTACCCCAAGCAGCTGTTGTAGGACCTTTTAATTCCATTAGCCATCCATTCTTAGACAAATTTCCGTACAGTGGTACCCCGCAAGACGAATGCCTCGCAAGACGGAAAACCCGCAAGACGAAAGGGTTTTCTGTTTTGGAGGCGCTTCGCAAGACGAATTTCCCTATGGGCTTGCATCGCAAGACGAAAGCCCATAGGGAAATGCTGGCGGTCGGGAGCAAAGACTTTCGCCCACAGCCGGCCTTCAGAAGAGGACCTCTTCTGAAGGCCGACGGGGGGCAAAAGTCTTTGCTCCCCCCCGCCTGCCTTCCCCCCGCCTGCCCCGGGAGATCTTAAAATGCTGGCGGGCGGGAGCGAAGCGTTCGCTGCCGACCCCCAGCATTTTAAAATCTCCAAGGGACAGCAGAGAAGTCTCTGTCCCGAGGAGATTTTAAAATGCTGGGGGTCGGGAGGGAAGCGCTGCCGACCCCCAGCATTTTAAAATCTCCCCGTGTCCAGGGGAGGTTTTAAAATGCTGGGGGTCGGGAGCGAAGCGCTGCCGACCCCCAGCATTTTTAAATCTCCCCGGGACACGGGGAGATTTTAAAATGCTGGGGTCGGCAGCGAACGCTTCCCTCCTGACCCCCAGCATTTTAAAACCTTCCCGGGACACGGGGAGATTTTAAAATGCTGGGGTCGGCAGCGCTTCGCTCCCGACCCCCAGCATTTTAAAACGCTGTTCCGAAGGGGGGGGGCGGGATCACCTGCCCCAGCCGCCCCACTTCGGAACGCTGTTCCGAAGCGGGGAGGGGGGGCGGGATCACCTGCCCCAGCCGCCCCACTTTGGAACGCTGTTCCGAAGCGGGGAGGGGGGGCGGGGACACCTGCCCCAGCCGCCCCACTTCGGAACGCTGTTCCGAAGCGGGGAGGGGGGGCGGGAAGACCTGCCCCAGCCGCCCCACTTCGGAACGCTGTTCCGAAGCGGGGCGGGGGGCGGGAACACCTTCTGAAGGCGGGCAGGGGGCGAAAGTCTTTGTCCCCCCTGCCTGCCTTCCCAGGGGCTTTTAAATCGCCCCGGACAGCGGAGAAGTCCTCCGCTGTCCCAGGGTTTTTTAAAATGCTGGGGGTGGGAAGAAAAGCCCTTCTCCCCCCCCCCCCAGCCTTCAGAAGAGGTCCGGGGACAGACTGTCCCCGGACCTGGTCTGAAGGCGGTTTCCCTAGGAACGCATTAATTGATTTTCAATGCATTCCTATGGGAAACCGTGCATCGCAAGACGAAAAAACCGCAAGACGAAGAGACTTGCGGAACGAATTAATTTCGTCTTGCGAGGCACCACTGTATTCCATTTTAATGTATTGTCCTCCCTAGAAACATGCAGAGGGAAAAGAATGTTGAAACAATTTTCCTCTATATTTTCCTCCTATAACTTGCACAAAACAGCCACCCTTGTAGGATGGTTTATTGCGCACAAACAATTAGTGTGTGCAATATCCCCTTGGGCAGAAATGGAAGAGGGAAACCAAAAATGCCTGCAGCAACATGACGTTGTTGGACTCAGCCCCAGCTAGCAAGGCCAATGGTCAAGAATGATGGGAGCTGTAGACCACCAAATGTGGAGAGCCACCAAACACTTATTATTCACACACATCCAAGAATATCTGCATTCAGCTGCAGAGACTCTGTGCTAGCGAATAGTGAAATCTGGGACTCAGGTTCACCCTTCTGCCACTGACAACCATCCAGCTCCAAGGTAGTGGGGAAGCTTGAATTAACTACGATATAGGATACCTACCGTACACATAATAATTAACAGCAATTAATAACCACAATCTTCAAGCATCTTGGAACTTTAGTAAACATGGAAAGCCCTTATCACAAGCTGAAAGGCCTTTTTGACTGCTAATTGAACCATGATTAATATCTGTTCATGAATCTTTTCCTCTCCGTGTGTCTTTTTCGGTCAACCCAGTAAGTCACTCTGAGAAGCAGCTTTTTTAAAAACCCAAGTTTAATGCTTACTGGCAAAAAGTACTTTGCCTGCTGTCACCTACTGTGTTTTGCACCAGTCATTTGATTGTGTTCCTGTCTCAACTTAATTGTAGCAAATTTTCAGATCAAAAGTGAAAAGGGCTTTTTCTGTGTACCTCGGTAAGTGAATAAAAGGCAGTCCGTCATATTCCTGACAGACCTGAAATATGCATGGAGATGCGTTCAAAAAATTGGATGCCAGAAACGTGATGCGAATGCCAAATGATTAGCTGAGAATGGATTAGATGAAGTGACAGTTTAGAAAATGCATGGCGGAAGGAGAAGTACCTGAAGCACCATTCAATATGATCCATGTTCATTATGGGATAGTTTGTGTCACAAAATGACAAAAGATGCTAATGTGGGTCAGCAAGCCAGCTGAAAAGAATCTGAAATCTGTAAAGAAAAGAGATTACGTAAGTAGAAAATGAACTTTGGAAAACAGGAAGCAAGGGCCTGAAAAGCAATAGACTAAAAGCCAACAGAATGAGGAAAACCTGAAGATTTATGATTTAATAGCAAGTGTTAATGCTTGCGAAGCAACTTTCTGTGCAAAATCCCATCAAGGATAAAAACTGAACAAGAATAATTGATAAAATATCCCCACGGAAACAAATGGGAGAGCCCAACAACATTAGCGTTCTCATCTATATTGGTAATCTTCTTCAGGATCATGAAGACAGGAGATGGTCTCTGCAAATACTTGAATAGTGAAAAGGAAGACTATCAGGATTACTTTGTTCACTGCGACTTGAACAAGTGCATGTCATGATATCCTTTGTGATTTCATCAATGGACTTGCGTACCCAGTTGCAGCACCCCCTCCCCAGGGAGCAGGAGCCTTCTCACCGGTGCCGTCACTAATGATCAAACTGGAACAGGAGCCCTCTGGAAGGTAGTACCAGACAGGCTGCTCCCTCCCGCCTCTTCACACAGCCAATCCACCAAGACAAAGAACACCAGAGCAGGACTCCTCTAAAGGCGCCTGAGCTAACCAACACACCAAGGTGCTTGGGCGGCTAACAAGCCAAGAGCCTTCAGCTCTTCCGAGGTCTCGTTGCTGCCAGTGCGCCATCTTGGGGAGCCTGTGCCCTTCTCCTTGTCACTAGCGCACTTCCTCGAGAGCAGAGAATCCTGGTGATCCCTGTGGCTCTGCCCCCGGTGCTCCTGTATTGCATCGTAAACAATCTCATGAGGACCCTCTCTCTGGGTCTTCTTCCTTCTCTATGATGTTCTCTCATGACATTCCGGGCCAACTGCGCTGCTGAGAGCAGTGCCAGCCCATTTAAACGCCCTGGGGGCAGAGCAGAGTGACAACTTCAGCAGCCAGGTCCACTCCTTGGCCCCGCCTGCCCCAGCTGCTGCCACGGACTGACGCAAATTCAAATCTGGGTCTGGTGGACCTCACCTCAAAAGGGATATTGTAGAGTTGGAAAAGGTTCAGAAAAAGGAACCAAAATAATCAAGGGAGTGGGGCAACTCTCCTTTGTGGAAAGGCAGATCCAGTTTGGGCAGTGGGAGGATCCAAAATTGGATCTGCATGCAAAGCAGATGCTCTACTACTGAACTAAGCTCCCTCCCCAAAGCGTATTTCTCCTCTTTCTTTTCCACGCTGCTGACTCGAGCCAGACCAGGCAGTTGTTGAACGTCTTTGAATGTCACTCCCCAACTATTTAAGATTGCACTTTAAAGTAATAAGAAAACAATGTTTTAAACCATCACCTATAAATTAACTACCAGCTGTCCTGCCAGCAGCTTGTGCCAATTTCTGTCTAACAAAAGGTTTCAGTTTAATTCTTTCACATTTAAGCCACCTTTTCAGTTATTCCTATGAACGGATTGCCTCCCTGCTTTAAAGGTTTTCATAACTATAGGTCTGGGGAAAACATCAAGTAAGAACCAACTTATTCAAGTGATCTGAAAGATAAATTAGAATCCAAAGAAGATTTTAACGCTGAATTTAATCTCAAGTAAATAGGATTATGAAAGTTCAATAGCATCTTCAGCATTATTTTTTCTGTCTGAAGTATTCTAGATAACTTCTGGGCTTATTGATTTAATATGAGTGTTTGTGTGTTTCCAACCAGGAAAACTGTGCTCAGCATGAGATTTTATGCTTCGGCTCTAACAATCCTGTCTTCCCACAGAGATCTTCAAAAACCCACATTTCAAGCATTTTTCTTTGAATGTCATCTGAACAGAACAGCACTTCTATTTTTCCTGCTTGGTTCTGATTGGTATCTCTTTGTTTCAGCCGATGAAGATGTAACGAGATTTCAGAGAGGACTAGTAATTTCTTATTTGGTGAGAAGGGTTTTTCTTCAAAGCAGAACTCTCACTTCTACGCCATTCATATTGGTGCATCCCTCTTTTAAAAATGCTTTGGGTGTAAGTAAATTAAAGACCTAATCTGAGGTATGGAAACTTGAGATACTGGGTCCCTGCAAGATTTGGCTACCACAAAACAAATTTATGTTGGGATTATTTCCATGGGGACAAATTGTCCTGCCATTTCGAATTATGGACTGCATTATTAATGAGCTGCATAATAAAGGATGCCAAGGTTAGCTTTCTTCCATTTAGAGGAGTGAGTCATGCCTTTGGCTGATCCTCTGTAGCAACAATTGTTACTTGACAGAATGGAAGTGGGGGAAAGAGCTTGGAGCAGACTCCATTAAAGCTCTGTAGCAATCAAGGAGCAATTTTCATTTCTTCATCTGGAACATCCCGAGGATGATTTTCAACTGGCTTTGTATTTTGTATCCCTATTTATGCTTATGCAAAGCCCACATATCAGTTCCTAATGGTGAAATGAAAGTTATTTTCTTGCACTCAATTTGCGTGGGTATAGAGAAGATTTGCATTCGTTTAATATATTGCACATTGCACTGGGGATAGAGAATTCTTCAGGGCAAGGCTTCATGACTCTCTGGAAAACTTCATGGAGGTTTTGTAGACTTGATACCGTCTTCTCATAGGGACCATGCGGAACTGAAATAGAACATGCCCATTCACGCACATAAATTTATATAGATAATAAATCATTTGCTTATTTAGGGGAAATGAAGGGGAGCTCACTTGAGATTGCTGCAAAAAGAAAGAAATAATGAAATTTAGTAGTGCAGGCAGTATGCTACTTAGTCTGGTTTGTCAGAAAGAATTTCAGCTCTAGGATTCAATATTGATAATCCTTTCTGAATCTAAAAATCACCATCCTTCATTCCGGAGGTCTGTTCTTAATCTGAAACTGTTCTTAACCTGAAGCACCACTTAGCTAATGGGGCCTCCCGCTGCCGCCGCGCCGCTGGAGCACGATTTCTGTTCTCATCCTGAAGCAAAGTTCTTAGCCCGAGGTACTATTTCTGGGTTAGCGGAGTCTGTAACCTGAAGCATCTGTAACCTGAGGTACCACACTGTACTAGCAAAAACAAAACCCACCCTGTAGCAGGAGGGAAGGTGCAGCAAAAAAAAGGGGGGGGAGCAGAAGGTGCACTTCAGCATGGCTGTAAAGGTTATGCACAATGGTATCAATTCACCAGCACAGATTTATTATCCTTGGGTACTGTGTCACTCTGTCAGTGCAAAGCAATTTAACAGCAATCCTATTCTGGGTGTAAATTGAATATAGGACACCTCTGCCCCGTCTTATTATTCTAAAGACATTTTCCTCCTATGGTTTTCTTGTTCTATGGAT
This sequence comes from Podarcis muralis, assembly GCF_964188315.1. Taxonomy (NCBI): domain Eukaryota; kingdom Metazoa; phylum Chordata; class Lepidosauria; order Squamata; family Lacertidae; genus Podarcis; species Podarcis muralis. Next base: position 41,449,223 of record NC_135657.1, read on the forward strand.
ATGAAGACAAAGAGGTGCCAAATGCATGCTGCACATACCATTGACGGGGTGGTCTTTTGCATATAATAATGTTCTATATGACTGAATAGTTTTGCAAATTTATGAACTGGGGTCCAACCTATGAGCTCAGCATTCAAGTTGGAGATATTTTGCAGAGATTAAATGCATATTGGAGGTGCAGAATGCCTTCTGAGTCTGTTACATCAGTAATAACAGGTGTCCTGCAACCTGAATATGAGTATCTGATCATTTTCTGATCCCGTTAAAAAACAGCACAGCATTTTATTTACTTCTTCTTTTTTTACCCACAGTTATATGCTCAGCAGATGTCTTTTGTGAGCAGTCTCTGATGGGAGTGATTTTAATTCTGGTTCGTGCTCAACAAAAGCAGATGGCACCAAACAGTTAAACGCATTAGCTGCCATTTTGGAAAGTAAGAAGCAGCTCACTCACACACACACACACAGAGAGAGAGAGAGAGAGAGAGAGAGAGAGAGAGAGAGAGTCCTAGCCAGCAGATTTTTATAGGGACAAAAAACAATGTTCAGAATAAATACACCAGCCACTAAAAGCAAAAGGTTGAAATTAATGAAGCGTGTGTGCACACACAAAAAATCTCCAGCTGATTAAGATGAAAACTGTCTGCTTTTAAATAAGGCCAGGAATTAAGTACAAGACAACACAAAGAAACAACTTTGCATGAAAATAAACACACAAACGAATGAAACAAGACAATTAAGGGGGGGGAGTGGGATGCTAATGTCTGCAGCTGCAAATGTTTCTGCTGTCAGTCAACAAATGCATATGTAAGTTCCACAATGTCACAAATATGAACTGCAGAAGAGAAAACCTAGTTAAAGCACAAAAACAAAGGGCATCTTAAGCATTCATAAAACGACTTCCCCCTCCCCCTGATTAATTTAAAATATGCATAGGAGATAATTTGGTCCTGAATGCCATCACTGAAATGGCATTTGTGCAGATGAATAATCTGCATATTTTCATTAAAGTGCAAGAATAATTATTTTATGGGAAAGCAACTCCAAAGGCCTCTGAGCCAAGGTGCAAACATGTAATAACTGGATGGTTCTTTCCATAAAAAGCATCTACACCGACCACCCCCAACTTGCAAAAAATCTGTCTAGGGGTGAGGTGGGAGTGGTCAGCTATGTAAGCTCCCCTGCTCAAATTATTGCAAGGCACAGCTCAAGCTCACCTCAGCCAAGCACCTTGCTTCAATTCTGCTTGCATGCTTAAGTTGTCTACTGCTGACCACACTAGAAGAGCCCTGGTGGATCAGGCCAAAGGCCTATCTAATTCAGCCCCTGTTTCTCTCTGTGGCCCGTTAGATGCCTCTGGGATCTAGGTCAATAACTCTGTTTTACTATCGGCACCCAAAGTCTGGTATTTGGAGACATCAAGGGGAGCATCATGACTGGTAGCTACTGAGAGCTTTATCCATCAGGAATTTGTCTAATCTCATTCTGAAGCCATGTTGCTACATCTTGTTGTAGCAGATACCACATGTGTGAAGAAATGCTTCCTTTAGTCCACCCTGAATTTCCCAGCATTCAGCTTCATTGGCTGACCCTGGATTCTAGTATTATGAAAGATCAAGGAAAAACCCATGATGGTCAGAGGATGCAGTAGTAACCAGAACAGGGATATCAAGAAGATAGAACAGGTGGCAAAGTGGTACTAATGGGGGCAGAAGTTCAGAGCTCCACTCCGCAGAATAAGCAGGAAACCCCCCCCCACCCCCCGCAAAAAGTTGGCTTACAACATATCCCATCTAAACAACCCCTCTCAATAAGAATGTTAGGGGTGCTGTGCCAAAATATGTCCTAAAATTCATCCACTGTGAAAGAGGATTCCAGTTTTGTTCTTCATTCTCAGTGTACTTCAAATGAGGGTTTCCAACATGAGCATTCTGGAAGTGCTTATGCCACGTAGCCCTGATTGCTGGTGAATCACTCCCACAGGCACAACGGAGAGCAAACACACATTTGCTCCTGGGTATCGTGTGAAGCAACCTAAGAAAATATACTCAAAAAAGTTTTGAAAATGATATCTGCTAACAGAAACTCCAGTTTTGCTTTCCTTCTGAAAACTAGCAGCTGTTTTTTGCTCTTGCTGAAGAATTTAGGCAAAATCTTATTGGGCCGAGCAACTAGTGTTCATTAGACATTCTTGGGTAATATAAGCAGAAATATCAACCACTATTTGGTGCAGAGAGAACAAAGAAAGAAAGAAAAATGCACTCATAAGCCGCTGATAGCTATAGTAACTATATAATTTACATGAGCCTCATAAGAAAGGGCATAATCTTTAGAAGCTTCATGTTCTTTTTTTCCCTTTTTTCTTTTTTGCTGAAACAGCAACATATTTTGCTGCCAGCAGGCAGAAGTAGCAAGTAATAATAATACATTGAAGAGAAGGAGAAAGTGATTTGCATTTTATCAACCAAGTTTGCAAAATGTAAAATAGCCAGGCGTTTTACAAGGAGATAGAATTGAGACATCTGTAGTTTTTAAAAGAGAGACAAATAGAAATGTCTTCTGTGACAACTACAGTAATGTCAGTTAATTCTTGCCAGCACACCCTGAAAGAAGACTCAACACACCTTATTGGAGGGGAAAGGTTGTATTTATTTAAATATAACAGATCAGACGATCTGCAAATAAGCCAAATCAATAATTGGGGTAAGGTAAAGATAAAGGGGGGACGCGGGTGGGGCTGTGGGTAAAAGCCTCAGCACCTAGGGCTTGCCGATCGAAAGGTCGGCGGTTCAAATCCCCGCGGCGGGGTGCGCTCCCGTTGCTCGGTCCCAGCGCCTGCCAACCTAGCAGTTCAAAAGCACCCCCGGGTGCAAGTAGATAAATAGGGACCGCTTACTGGTGGGAAGGTAAACGGCGTTTCCGTGTGCTGCGCTGGCTCGCCAGATGCAGCTTGTCACGCTGGCCACGTGACCCGGAAGTGTCTCCGGACAGCGCTGGCCCCCGGCCTCTTGAGTGAGATGGGCGCACAACCCTAGAGTTTGTCAAGACTGGCCCGTACGGGCAGGGGTACCTTTACCTTTAAAGATAAAGGGACCCCTGACCATTAGGTCCAGTCGTGGTCGACTCTGGGGTTGCGGCGCTCATCTCACTTTATTGGCCAAGGGAGCCGGCGTGCAGCTTCCGGGTCATGTGGCCAGCATGACTAAGCCGCTTCTGGCGAACCAGAGCAGCGCACGGAAACGCCGTTTACCTTCCCGCCGGAGCAGTACCTATTTATCTACTTGCACTTTGATGTGCTTTCAAACTGCTAGGTTGACAGGAGCAGGGGCCAAGCAACGGGAGCTCACCCCATTGCAGGGATTTGAACCACTGACCTTATGATTGGCAAGTCCTAGGCTCTGTGGTTTAACCCACAGTGCCACCCGAGTCCCCAATAATTGGGGTAGGTGGAATTAAATCTATGTGTATGAAGGAAGCATTCTTCCACACCCCTGGCCTTGAAAGCTACCAGATTAAATGCTCCCAGCCAATGATTGGGAGAAGATTCTTCCTTCTTGCTAAGTGATACGTGCTAAGTGATACGTGCAATATGTGCACCTGGGTCCTGCTGTCGAACATTCAGCAAGGTGTCTACACCAGGTCCTAATGGTGGTCTCAAGTATCCCCAAGCCTTAGGCTCAAGAGTGCCCCCATTCCAAATAAATCCTTATGGTGCCACTGACTTACCTACCTACACAACAGTATAACAATACAGCAATACAACACAATGGTTTAATTTCCATTTTAAGATTTTGGTTTGCACCTCAGGTGCATTTTCTGAAACAATACAAAATCTGAAGTGCTCTCCTTCAAAATTCATACTTCTCCGAATTTTCGAATGGCGTTCTCCAACTGAAAAATGCACCTATTATGGAAATGTGGACATAAAATGCATCTATGAATGAAAATATTTCAATGCATTACTGGAAATTGTTTCAGAAATGTGCATCTCTCAACAAAAATGCAGGTAAAAGTGTGGATATTATGAGAAATCTGCACTGAGATGCTGGTGAATTTTCATGTGGACCTTGTAAACAAAAAGAAAGGAGAAAACTGATACAGATAGATGAAGTACTCGACTCAAGAATGGAAAAATGAGAAACCTAAGTTGACAGATTTGTCCATTGCTATTGGTGACCATTAAAAAAAATTTCATATATGCTTAAGAGTGTAATCTTGTAAGAAGTAAGGCCCAACAACTTCAGTGGGACTTATTCCTAGGTTGTTGTGTATCATATTGGAGTGTAAGAGAGTCCTCTTTACATGAATGCCATCTCTCCCCACCCCCGTGTGTGTGTGTGTGTGTGCCACAGTTGGGTAACATTGTAATCATTTTGGCCAACTATTTTCATGTCCACAAGAAAAACAAGTGATCCTGTCATGTCAAGGCTACCTCATGCTGTATTGCCATAAGAGAAAGAGTGAGCCAAACATACATATGCATTCAGGACTGTGAATTGGCAGGCAGAAGCAACCGAATGGCCAATGGGACTGGCCAAAATTCAAGACAGATTTCCTTTGAAATCCACTGTTGGGATTCAGGAAATGGAATTTGAAACAGTTTGCCCACAGGGTTGCACGTCTCACTGGTTCCCTTTTAGTTAACAGCTCATCTGTCCCAGACATTTAAGAAGTCTTTCCCCCACTTTGAGAAATGCCATGGCTTATTTATCTTTATTTTTTAGACACTGCTCTTTAGCTCGTAAGGGCTCCCAGAGCGGCTTAGAATAAAAGCAATACAAACCACACAAACCAATAACACAACTGCAAAACAGAGCAGATAAATGTTAACATTCAAAATGATCTAAAAAGCCTAGGGAAATGAGAAAAGGGTATTACCTGGTGTTCTCCGGTTCATTTGGACTACAACTTCCTTCTGCCTCATCCTGACAAGGCCTGATAGGGTTGCTGTCCAAAACAACTGGAAGGGACCAGGTTGAGGAAGGCATGGTATTATTTGAAAGGGGGCCAGTTCTGCTCAACAGCAATCACTGTACACCAACTACATGTACATAGAGACCATCTTAATAACCTAAGAGAAGCCAATGGACCATCTTATCCAGCATCCTCTTCTCACAGTGGCCAACCAGATGCCCCCAAGAAGGACATGAGTCCAGGAGTCATACTGCCTCCAACAGTGTAGGTAGAACATAGCTTTGGGTCATGAGTTGTCCTGAGATCTATGGGTGCAGGGTGATATACTACTACTACTACTACTGTTGTTTAGTTGTGTCCGACTCTTTGTGACCCCATGGATCAGAGCACACCAGGCACTTCCACTGCCTCCCACAGTTTGGTCAAACTCATGCTGGTAGCTACGAGAACACTGTCCAACCATCTCGTCCTCTGTCGTCCCCTTCTCCTTGTGCCCTCAATCTTTCCCAACATCAGGGTCTTTTCCAGGGAGTCTTCTCTTCTCATGAGGTGGCCAAAGTACTGGAACCTCAGCTTCATGATCTGTCCTTCCAGTGAGCACTCAGGGCTGATTTCCTTAAGAATGGATGCGTTTGATCTTCTTGCAGTCCATGGGACTACTACTACTAATAATAAAAATATTAATACAGTGGTACCTCGGTTGTTGAACGTCATCCATTCCGGAAGACCATTCAACTTCCAAAACGTTCGACAACTGAGGCGCAAAGGTGGCAAAGTCAATGGAGAAAACGGAAAAACACGCAGCGGAAGCTGTTCGACTTCCAAGGCACGTTAGAAAATGGAAACGTTTACTTCCACGTTTTCGGATTTTGAAAACCGAAATGTTCGGCTTTCAATACGCTTGAAAACCAAGGTACCACTGTAATAGCCATTTTTGCTAGATTACCATTTTTTGTTTGCAGTGAGGCTCCTCAGGCCAAGGAAACTAAGCTATTAAATGCAATTCTGCTGAATGACTCCTGTTAGCTGCATGACCAATGTTCCTTTAAGCACCTGTAGTTGTAAAAAATCATAAAGGGTGATAAAGATTGCAACCATTAAATAAGTAGTTGATTGAATGAGGCACACCACCTTTTCTTATAGCCATGCTAATCAAGATCACTTACCTGGAAAACAGACTATTTTCCTGCAGCAGTTTGGTCCTGGCTATTGCCGTTTCTGCCACAATTAATCATTTCTATAGCACTGTTAATAGACAAAGTGTTCCACACCCCTGGAGTGCAGTCCTGCCAATAGTGATACAAAGGTCAGTGAGACGGCCTTCAATGGGACATATGCATGAATAAACATGAACTGAATTGTGGCTCGACTATCCATATTTCTGAATGATCACCTTGGGAGTTAAATTCCATTATTGTGAAGAACTATCAGAGAAACGATTATGTGCCGAAAGCCACCCAATCTTCCACTGCAATTTGACCAAGGTTCAAACACCATCCGGGGCTAAGATGGTGCTGAGTGAACTTCTTCCCACCTGATTCCGCATGGGCTTATTTCAGGGTAGATTCAGATCTTGCAATTCATATATGCCTGATCCCAATGTAATTCTGAGGGTACAGTGGTACCTTGGGTTAAGAACTTAATTTGTTTGGGAAGTCCGTTCTTAACCTGAAACTGTTCTTAACCTGAAGCACCACTTTAGCTAATGGGCCTCCTGCTGCCGCCGTGCTGCCACTGTGCAATTTCTGTTCTCACCCTGAAGCAAAGTTCTTAACCCAAGGTACTATTTCTGGGTTAGCGGAATCTGTAACCTGAAGCGTCTGTAACATGAAGTGTCTGTAACCTGAGGTACCACTGTATCAGGAAATGAAACTCCCAATCCTTCTTGGCTTAATGGATCGAGCCAGGAACCATTGTACAAACCAGATCATTATGAATTCTGGTGATATCACTAATAGGTAGAGATGTAAGCCCAATAGTCCACCTGTTGTCTAACTGATGGGCCACATAGGCTGTGAGCTGAGGCTCAAAATTGTATTGTTTCTTGACAACCCCCCAAGACTATATAATCTTTGGGTTAAAAGTTATTTACAAAATTTCTGGTAGGTTTATTTTTTGCTTTCGTCTTTCCAAGACACACTCAAAGAAACAGTCCTGAAATGAGTTTCATATTTGGTCAGTGCAAGTGTATGAGGTTAGAACTTTCATACTTTCCCCCAAAGTGGTCCGTAGTAGATACACACTGACTAAACCCATTTTAAATGCACATTTTTGGTAAGCAATTTGCCCTAATATTGTGTATTTTTGTGTTATTTTCAGTGATATATGCATGTTATGCACTCCCCCCAATAGATATGCTTTTTTTTCCACATTCTTTCATTGGAGATGTGCATTGCTAAATTCAGAGTAATTGTCATGAGCCTCGTGGAGATGCTGTGGAGAGGATGGGGCAAATGAGGAGAAATGGGAGAGATGCAACTCAGGGCATTGTCCTAGTAGCCTAGGGAATAGGGATCAGGAACTCTGAGAATATACTGATGCTGAGGAGGATCACAGCCACTTTGAAGATGGAGACCTGCATCCAGCAGAAGGGCTGAGTGAGTTGTCAGACAAATGGTTTGCTTCCATGACATCAGATTTCCCAAGAGCCATGTCACTGCCAGTTGAGGCAGTTCAGGTGACTCCTACTCCCAATACTTTGTTTGCTCAGCCTTCACAGAGGTGTGCCTGCTTGCTTGCCAAGTCCTCAGCCCACCACACTCTTCAAAAGAAGAGCACAGGGCATGTGTCAACTGTTGGAACAATGTCTTAGCTTACGTCCAGTCATGAACTTGCATCCTGTAGTCCTATATTGGGACCCTCCACCAAATTCCTGAGTAAAGCTTTTAAACCTAACAACCCTGGTGAGGTTTCAAATACCGAGTCTGACAGCAGGAACCAGGACAGCAATGTGAATTTGAAGGGTAGCTGTGCTTTGATTTGTGTGTTATTCAAGAAGGACCAAACCAAATTTCTCTCCTCATCCCTGCTATGAGTTGCACCAGGAATGTAGTAGGATGTCTGCAGTGGAATTGCTATTGTTAGGAGCTTGAAAGGAAGGGAAAGGTCCTAAGTAATGGAGTCATTAATTAAAATATTATTATTAAGTCATTGTTATTTTAAAGCATATAAATATATGCTCTTTCTACTGGCTCTTTGGTTCCTATATCGCTCTTGGCTTGTGTGTTTGAACTTCATTATTTTGTGAGTCTTTCACTTGCAATAATTTTGAATTGCCTACACTGCTTATGTGTTCTTCATGGAATGGGAAAGTGCTGATCGTCTACCTCTTTGCATTTTCAGCCACAAACTGATACACGGCTTATGGGAATTGGACATCTTTTAAGGTATTTCACTTTCATCTCTGTTTGTCGGAAAGAACTTTACAGGTCCTGTAAAACAAAAGTTTTACAGAGGACAGAGTAACCCCTTAGGAGTACATGAGGCAAAATTCTTCATTTCAAGAAGAAGTGTCACCAGATGTTCATAAGCAATATGTACGTATTACACTTTCATCCTGTTGCCTGCAAGTCACTTAAAAAAAATAAAACCTGCACACTCAAAAATGAAATGCTTCTGCCTCTTACATGTGACAAGAGAAGATGGTGATGGGAGGGGAGTTTAAGGAACCCACATCTTCAACCATTTTCACCGTGCACAACCACCATGCTCTACAAACGTTGGGTTAATCAAAAGTTACCATGAATGGAACTCTTATTTGTTGAACACTCCTGCCAGCAGAAGAGAGGAGATGATTTTTAAGTCAGACCCAAAGCTCTGTCTAGCTCAGTGTTGCCTACTACACTGACTGGCAGGAGCTCTCTGGGTTGTTGTTGTTTTTTAATAACTTTTATTTTGCTTTTAACAGGTACATATAAATATAGACAACCAACATTACAAAGGAAAATTCCTTAATAGTAATGGGGGAAAAACAACTACAAAAACTACAAAAAATATCAAAGTACATGACACAGAACATAAGCAACTATGGGAAAGATAAAAGAAAAGAAAAAGAAAAAGGAAGATGAGCCAAAGCAGGAAAGCTCATCTATTGTACACTTCCGTCAAGCTCACAACAGATCATTATTTTTATCAATTAACTCTATCCGCATTCCAAAGGAATCCCTCATCTTGGTATCAGGGAACATTTCTCTATGCGTATCATTCTAAACATAGCCATGGGGTTTTACATGGAGTTCTTCCCAACCCTACCTGGAGATGCTTGGGATTGAACCTAGCACCTTCTGCATGCAAAACAGATGTTCTGCCACTGAGCTATGGCACTGCACCCTGAAGCCCTCTGTACCTCCCTAAAATCTGCTCTGGAGGCTGGAAAAGCCACTCGAAAAAAGAGAGGGGGCAAATGACTGTTAAAAGAACGGGGGGGGGGATACAATATCTAACATATTACAAAGCTGCAGAGATGTCACAGGTAAAAGAGAGACAATAGGAGGAGAGGAATGGTGGTGACCAGTATATAAGCAGTCAGAACAGCTAGCAGCTCTCCCCAGCATCCCCTCCCTCCCAAAATCCACACCAGAGATAAACATTTCATCCTATTGAAGACAACTCAGCTACACAATCTTGCTCTGCCACAATCTTGTTGGTGAGGAGTTATATCTGCATGCAGAGCCCAGCCTTTCTTCTAATTTTGGGCACTCTCTAAATCCTTTATTTCTGTTTCGCTAGGCTTTGGGGTATGTAGGAAGTCCCTTGCTAAGACCCCTTATCCCAGTGTGCATGCAAGAGGAATCTGAGCTTGAGCAACACGCCAGCAGGTATAACAAAGGGGATCTCAATTTCCGGTGATTTTTGTAGAAAAGCATAGCAGGGACAAAGGCAGCAGGAATCCGGATAATTGGATTTTAAAATGGCTGTTGTTGTTCCACAGCCATAAAACACAGCAGCTGGGTTCTAACACTGATAACCCAATATCCCTTTTGTTGGACTCGAGTGACATCTTAGTTTCCCTGAGACATTACAGGAATGAAGGGCTAAAGTTTCTGAAGGTTCAGTGGGTAGATGATTTGTATCTATCATTTACCCCAGCAGGGAGTTTCTGACATTTGCTCAGTAGGGGCCTAGGTAGGGAAAGAACACCATTTTCATGTCATCGAAGCCAGAAAATGGATATGAGACAAGCAAGACACTCCACAAGCAGCGACACCCTTGAAGTATTTCATCGGTAACATTTTTCTATTGTGTTTCTCATAAACCTTTTTGTGTGGATTTCACAGGTTAGGAGCCTTGTAGCTCTGCTGCAAATCTTGCAAAGGCTTATCAAAGGCTGTTAGTCAGAATCACCATTCATAGCTTTCATATACATAATTCTCAAACCCCTTTCCTCTCATGAACACACAGTAGGAAGGACTCAAATGGAAAGTTTAAGTTACAACTGTGCACTCTTGACTGATTTCAATCATACATATTGAAGCAACTAGATGCATGAAAACGGGATCATTTTGGAGGGGCGGAAACATTGTTTGGACCCATTAGATAGTATTCAAAAACTTTGCAGAACATTCTTCAAAGCAAAACAAAAACATAAATGACACATCCAAATAATTCCATAGGAGATATGCTTATCCAAACATAGGCTCAGCATCTTCTTAAAAATAAAATAACATAATCAGAGCTGACAAACATAACTCTCTCTCTTGCAGGCTGCATTAGCTTGCATTCCAGCCCCCAAGGCTGTTAAGCGCCTAGAGGCATCTTGTTCCCACAGAGCCTGGGAGGAAAGGCTTCAGCCACAACCCTTCCAAGATGGCAGATTTGCAATTCAGTAGCTCTCCTGTGTGATCTAAAGTTAAACTCCTCACTACTGGAGAACAATAATAGTTAATTATCAAGCCATCAAGGAGCTCTTGGTGCACTCCAGTGGAATTTCCCAATGTTAAATCTTTTCAGCAATATTCACACACACACATTTTCTATTTCAGTGTCAATTAAAGTTATTTTTAACAATGCCTTGGCTCTTTTATGAGTAGGCATAGGCTTGCTTCCCAACCTGCCTAATGAACCCAAGCAACTTTACAGCAAAATTTGGAATTGTTCTTAGTCCACTTGATCCAGTCCTCTGTCCATGTTCAACATTGCCTTGCCCTCATGAAGTAAGCAGCAGTTGAACCCACAACCTACTAATTGCTTAGAATTATAACCACAGGAACCTTTTATTTTAATTTATAAAGAATGTGATCATACTCCTTAACTTTACTACATTTCATACACAGCATGTCAATAACATAATTTTCCACCACTGATTCACATGTTTATGGTTTCATTACAGAACAACAGAGCCAATATTTCAAAAACAGTTCACAATTTTGCGTGTGTCATTTATTTTCAATCATATTCTCTGGCTCCTACCATTAGCAGAAAGTTCTTGCCTATGACATCAGCTTTCAGCGATAATTGTTCCACTGGCTAGAAAACCTTTCTAATCCTGATGTGAGTCAGTGCCTACAGATACCAGCAAGCAGCAATAGACTTTAAATTTCTTCTGATGCTGATATCTTTAGCAAAATATGACTGGAGGCAAAATTAATAAATAATACACTTCATCAGTCAACTCCTTATGGTGATTGCATGCAAACTTTTGCATGTCCCAGGGCAATTCTCAGGGAAGATTGAAGCCATATGATGAATTACCTTCGGTACAAATAGGATAACTAGATGCCAAAAGGACGCAGGTGTTTTTTTGCTTGAAGATGCAGTCTTTACTGTTCCCTATAACTCTGCAAAAGAAGAAGTTGAACCTGTGGAATGTCTCATTCTTTCAGATCTCATTTGGAAAAGACCTGCCCCTTTAGGGAAAGGGCAATGCTATCTAGACATCAAGCTTAGAGATAGTCATTTCAGATACAGTGGTACCTCGGGTCGCATACTCTTCAGGTTACAGACGCTTCAGGTTACAGATTCCGCTAACCCAGAAATAGTACCTTGGGTTAAGAACTTTGCTTCAGGATGAGAACAGAAATCATGCTCCAGCGGTGCAGCGGCAACAGGAGGCCCCATTAGCTAAAGTGGTGCTTCAGGTTAAGAACAGTTTCAGGTTAAGAACGGACCTCTGAAATGAATTAAGTTCTTAACCTGAGGTTCCACTGGATTAGGTACATGCCATTACCTTTATTCCAAATAATGAACATCAAAAGCTAATGAGACTGAGCTCTTTTGAAACTCCATTGTTTTCATAATGTGATGTTGCTAATGGAATCCATCTGCTAAATCCTGGAACTGTGCTTGGAAGGGTTGTTGATTTTCAGATCCCTGTTCACTCAAAAACTACTGGGTGGCGTTCAACAAGTTCTTTGATTGATTTATTTGTTTGTATTAACCTTCGTGCAGAATTCCAGGGTAAACCACTTACTCCAGGTGCACTTTTCATTATGCAAGTTGCATGTAAGTAAATGTACAGTGCAGTGCTTGTAGGACATTGTCACAACTTTCATCTGTGCAACATCCCCAAATTTCAACCAATTACCACATACTGTTTTCATTTGGAAAACAGAAAAAAAACACCATAAAATGTCCCTGAAATGCACTAGTTGCAGTATGCTTATTACCCTAACCACTGTTAACTGATTGAGAGTAGTAAAACACCACATTGTTTTTGCATAGGCAAAGAAGGTGTCAGGTGGTTGACACAAACCATATAATATTTTTCAGGGACAGTTTTCTAACCAAGAACAGTTTTCTTGCAGTTTTTTTTAATGGGGTTAGAACCCCCCACCCAAATGTTCATAATAATTTTCAGTTGGCTTATGATTTTTTCTGGACTGTTTACAATATTTTCAGAATATCTCTGCTTTAAAATATAGCTTTTCTTGTTTGTAACTGAAATAAAAACCAAAGCTTATCAAAGGAACAGAAACTGCACTGTGTACTCACTATGCAGAAGCAAATGTTTACAGTACAGACAAATTCTGTCTCATCTGAATAAATGTTTACCGGCTCTGGCTTTAGGTGCTATCAAGCACACTTCATCTGATACCACAGACACAAATATTATCTGGGATTTACATTCTGCAATAAGTTGGAAATCTGATTGGAATGTGGGAGGGGGGGGGACACTTTGAAAACCCTTAGTGTTACTACACACACGCACACACACACACACCTGTCAACTCTGGACAAAGGTTAAGAGATTCATAACCTACCTCTCCATCTCCAATCTGGGGTACGCAAGACAGATCCCATTAATAATATAATTATGGTTAACAACAAAAACACAGCAAGCAGATTGCTAATATAGTTTTAAAAACGACAGTGGATTTAAACCAAAGGAGAATTAGAGAACCAAACTGCTCCCTTTTGCAATTTCCACCTAATGTTTGTCCCCCGCTTGCAAGGAATCTATGCTTCTGTATAGCAGTCCGCACTCTCCAGAAATCCACTCCATTAACATGAGTCAGGTACCTTCCTGTACTGTTTTTGGCACCTGCTAAAAGCTTTTTCATTTCAGCAAGCCTGCCCAGACAGGTAATTTTAACTTGAAATTTTTAGCGTGTTATTACATATAATTCTTTTAGAACGGCTGGTTTTATTTATATTTTGATAAAATGTTGCATCAACTAGTTTTCAAGATTTGCTTTTCATGGATATTTCAGATGGTTTAATGTAAACTGCTTAGAGTCTGTTGTCACCAAGTAAGCAGCATATAAATGTAAATAAATAAAATAAAAAACATTGCTCAAACAACAGCTGAATTTCAAAGCCTGCAGGCAAAGCCTGATGGTATGCCACTGAAGAAGGAAGCAAATGAACCTCTCAGGAGAGAGGATTTCACATTCCAGGTGCCATGACAAAAAAGGCCCTGTAGCCAACCATTCCTCAGAGTGTAGTGCAGAAGGACTTCCTCAAGTTCCTTTAACCATAATGGATGAGGGTATTAATGGGGTGGAGCAGTCCTTCACATATCATGGTCATACATCATATATGCTGCAATGTGATGCCCACTTATCTGGAATAAGTCCCACTGAACTCAGTGGGGTTTACTTCTGATTAGACGTGCAGAGAAATAGTCATTGGAGAAAGGCTCTTCATCAACCTCTTAGATGGTGCCTCGTGGACAGATCAGACAGTGTCTTCTCATTGACTCCCTACCACTGGCATGGCTGGAGGGAAAGGGTCAGGAGGTTGCTGAAGGTGGTGTGGAGCAACCCACCAGTGGAGACAATTTGAAGCTCCTGCTGGTGCATTTCCACCACGCTGACCTTTGCCCCTCCCAGTAAGCTGAGGCAACACCAGCCATGGGAGGTCTGATAAGTGCTGCTGCTCTGCTCTGCCAACCACTAATGTGGGAACCAGGCCATGGTGAACAACAGAGGTAATGTGAATACTTAGAGTTTCACGAAGATTGTAGTAGGTAAAACCTGGTTTCATGGGGGAGGGAGAACAAAATCAATTTTGAAAAGGTATTAAAGCTACTTTAACACCCCCCCCCCCCCCCGTAATTTAAATTATTTCTACTCAGATAAACCAGAAACCGGAGTTCAGCATGTTGGAAGTTAATTAGTTCATCACTCCTGGCTGGAAAACACTATTGAAGCCTCAATTTTACATATACAAGAGTCTCATTAATGAAAGTACCTGCTTGGGTCATCACTTCAGAGACTGTGATCTAAAATTAACAGGCAGAGTTCGGCCGAACACTGTTAGGTTTCATTCCATATGTGATGAGGAATGATATTGCTTGACCCAATTAGTCGTGATTAATGAAATAGAATGTGATTGCTACATAAAGTGCAAATTATTGTCCAAACTCCCTTTGGTTTCTGGATTTCCAGTTATTCAGTAGAATCAGTCCTATTTGGCTGTTCACCCTCATGTGGTTACAATTGTTATTAATTTTCATTTAATTTCCTTACATTGATATCCTGCTTTTCTTCCATCATGGAAGATGCACCATAGCTCAGTGCTCTGTCATCAGCTTTGCATGCAGAAGGTCTCAGCTTCAATTTCCAGCATCTCCAAGGAGGACTAGAAGAGGCCCCAATCTAGAACCCTGGAGAGATGCTGTCAGTCACTATATATGACACTGAGCTAGATAAACCAATAGTCTGTATAAAGCATATTTCTATGTTCCTATGTTCCTATCCCAAAGGTCATGCACCCAGATGGTGTATCTAGGCCAATGCCAGAGCCAGAACTGATTAGCTTAGGCAAGATGGCAGCCTAATACGCCTTCATATGATCACACTTTATTTTTTTAATGTTTTAATGTACATTGTTCTCATTTGAATTATGGTATTTTGGTAACCTGTCCTGGGTGCATTTGGTGACAGATGGGCTATAAGTACTTACTATCTATCTATCATCTATCTATCTACAGCTAACACATCTACACTAAAGTACTTTTTTCTTTTGGTATGCCTGAGTTTTATATTTTCTGGAACAAATGTTACGGTTATATCTATTGCAGATATTGACATTACAAAGTTTGAAGTGACTTGGTTCATAAAAAACTGACTTCTTTTATCAAGGCCCATATGTTGTTCAAAACTTTACTGGTAGAACTTTCTTCAGAACTAAACAAAAACATCTAATGATACATCCAAACAGTTCCATAAGATATATGCCAGTGCACGGCATAAACTCAGCATATTACAAAATATGAAAGTCTTCCAACAGACCTAGAAGCAGAGGTCTGTTTTTCCCCCACAGCCTGCATCCTGCTTGAGGCTGTTTATCTGGAGAGCTTCATTTACATCCTTAATCTCACAGAACCTGGGAACAAAAAACTCCAGGCACCACTCTTCCAAAACGGCGAATTTGCAATTCAATACCTCTCATATGATCTAAAGTTAAACACTCATGTGTTAGCTAGCAGAAAACAACAATAGTTAATTATGAATTCAGTTAAAGTTCAGAGTCCCTTAGAATACTGCAATGGAATTTCCCCAACGTTAGCAATACATTAATACACATTTAGGCGTTTTTTTTTCAATTTCTGTGTCAATTAAACAATTATACCTAACAGTATCAATAATTCTTCTGGTATTCCAGAGTTTTTCTGACTCTTAAAATTGATGAATCCCTGTCAGATATTTTGTTAGCATCTTAGTCTTGATTCAGCCCAGGAACTGTGTGCATAAGCAAAAGATCTCAATTGACCAGATGTGGTCACTAGGCTCCATAGAGCTATACTTGCTGTACAGAACTAACTATAGACCCATTTGTTTCCTTTATTACCTCATGTTGTTGTGGGAACAGAATGCTGCCATGTTGACCTCTAAGCACAATGGTATATATTTCTCTGAGGGTTTTTCCCCTATCATTCTCTTAACTGTAGTCTTATTTAAGTTTCTCCCACTGAAGTTAGGATATTATTGAAAATAGCCTTAAGGGAATGGTATCTAGTCAAAATAGTTCCATTTGACTGCAATAAAAACTAAAACCCTGCTAGTGTATTGATTAAATTTCACACTGGGGGTGAGAGGAATTGAAGCAATGTTTGCAACATGAAGGCACAGTATAAACAACTCAAAATGTTTCTAGTTAAAGTATGTGTGTGTGTTTCTATATCCTGTGGGTTTTTCCGGGGGGTACGCAGGGGTACTCATACCCCTAAACATTTTGTGAATCTTTGTACTTTTGTCCATTTACTGTATTTGTTTTTCCCTATTTGAACTATAAAATGGTGATATCTTGAGTAAAAATGAGAGTACCCCTAAACATATTTTTTTAGAAAAAAGCACTGTCTATACCCATTCATATCTCTCTCTCTCTCTCTCTCTCTCTCTCTCTCTCTCTCTCTCTCTCTGTGTGTGTGTGTGTGTGTGTGTGTATCTGTATGCAATTATAGAACCTAAAAAAGATCTCCTGATCAAAAGAATTGAGTGGGGTGGGAAAGAAGAAGTGAGATTTGTCCAGGGTTAATTGTAGTGTTTATAAATTAGATCACAAAATTAGATTCTGATAATGCATTTCCTTCAAAGAATCCTTTGAAAGTACCACCTAATTAGTTAATCATCCAGAAATGCCCAGCCAGCTCCATATTTAGAAGACCTGATATAAACATATGAGATCAGACAAACATCTTGCAGAGTAGTGCAGAAAGCTAGAACAATGTGCACAGTTTGTATATTAGTGTGTGACAAAAAAGGCGTACCATGAGAGAGGTTGAAGAGGTTGCAGTTGTGACACTGACCTAACTCCAGTAATTAATGCCATGGGGTTTTCGTTATCCATCCCAGTCCAAGCTCAACCTTGTGCAGAGATAGGAGAGGCAGGCCCCATAATACCACACAACTGGTTCCCCATCGAGTTTCGTTTCCCCTTCTCGCCAGTGCTTCAACACTGTAGAGACAGGCTGACTACTCTAGCCTAAGCGCCTGAAAACAAAGAGGCAGGGCATACCACTTGACATATTACCTGGTTGTGCCCCCTGTTTTGCTCTCTGCAACTGTTAATGTCTGAGATGTAGGGCTATTGCCCCAAACATTTGCATAACTTGTCTTCTTGTCATCTTGGTTTTATGTTGTGAACCGTTCTGAGATCTACGGATGAAGGGTAGTGTAGAAATTTTATAAATAATAAGAATCATAATAATAGTTACTGCAACTGTTGACACCTAGGGTGTTGGGAAGGTTGGGAAACCAGTCCCTATTGGCTCTGTCCAGTTATTTGCATGGATCTAACAGGAGCCAACTTCTATGGGCAGAGGTCCCTTTAGTGCCCCCCTAAAACATTAGAGTGAGCCGGGGGGATTCAAATAGTGTGTGTCATGTGATCAATTATGTGGGGCGGAGGTTACCTGCCCCCCACAATATTTTATTCAAGTTGGCACCCCTGATTGTTCTACTATCGGCCCTGCCTGTTTCTTGACCATGTTCCAGTGAAAAGTGCTTCATTTGGGCACAATGTTCCAAAACCTACCTTCTGTTCATGAGAATGGGTAGATCTGCCTTCACAAAGAGTGTGTATTTATGAGCAGTTCGCACATATATCTTCTTTAAATATGTGGCTTTCCCTGGCTCCTGACTGACCATATTTTGGATGTTTTGCTAGCAAGAAGACAGGAAAGCTGCCTTATATCTGGTCAGACTTTGTGTCCATCTAGGATCTCAGGCAAAAGGTCTGTACATAACCTGTTATCCACTCCTTTCCCCTTTGCTCTGTCCCATCTTCTGCCAACCTAGCAGTTTGAAAGCACACCAGTGCAAGTAAATAAATAGGTACCGCTGCAGCGGGAAGGTAAATGGCGTTTCCATGCACTCTGGCACTCATCACAGTGTCCCTCTGTGCCAGAAGCGGTTTAGTCATGCTGGCCACATGACCCGGAAAGCTGTCTGAAGACAAACGCTGGCTCCCTTGGCCTGAAGCAAGATGAGCACCACACCCCACAGTTGCCTTTGACTTGACTTAACTGTCCAGGGGTCCTTTACCTTTCACCTTATCCACTTCTTTGGATATGCCAGGGATTGAACCCAGAGCTGCCACCATTCAAAGCGTGTGCTCTCCCACTAAGCTATGGCTCTGACCCTAAAGGATCCTGTTCCCCACATTTTAGAACTTTCCATTCTAAAGAATATGGAATTCCAGACACCTTTTCACAGTTCCATTTGCAGAATACCATGGATGCGGAACCTGTGGCCCTCCAGATATTGTTGGACTCAAACTCCCATAATCCATTGCCACCAGCCATGCTCACTGAGTTTAACAATATCTGGAGGGCCACAGGTTGCCCATTCCTGAAGTATTCCTTATTTTACTCACAGCCAGTGCACCTGGTCATGCTGCTTGCTTGCCCAAGAAACCCTTCAAGTAATCCACACACTATCATTTTCACAAACAACAATGGCTATTAAAGAAATCTCTCTCTCCTTGCGGTTGACTTTTAATCACCTGCAGACATTAATAACTGTATGCTATCATAAGGCCACCCAAACCATCAGTGGTAGAGAGGGCAATAATATCTTCACAGGAAAACCTATTAAAAGATTTCAATCAGTCCACCTACTTGTTGCTCCATTTCCATTCAAATAATGAATTAGATTGCACCTAGCACCTTTCTTGTTTTGATATACTGTCTTGGGGACTGTGTTCCCTTGTCAGTCATAATCAACATTCTCCTTGAAGCTGTGTCTTATGGATGACTGATTTGATTTTAGGTAAATTGGGCATTGGGGCTTCTGCTCAAACCTAGATATGGCATCTAATGTTCATGTTTTGATCACTGCTCCAGTAAACACAGATATTATATTATTTATGTCCCCAGTGCAAAATACAAAATTGGAACACTACACCCCACATGCAAAACAACACAATAAATCTTAGCAAAACCGTTAAGGCTGAATTAATTATACACTTCACATCATGCCACACAGAGACGTTTTCAATGAAGTATGTTCGAAAGACAAGGTGTTAAAATGGAAAATTAGATAGCGTTCCCCCCCCGTCCCCCGTTATCAATTATCTTTTTGTTCTACTTTCATTATCATGAAGTTCTCTTTTGGCTGGATTATAGAGTGCTCCTAATATATCTGAAATATAATAGAAGCAGCTTTATTTAACATGACAGTGCAGTCTCAGAAGGAAATCACAATTAATTTAATGGGACTACTTCTAAGTAGATGTGCACAGGAAGATTTTGAAAATAATAACAGTCATCACAGTCTCTTCTTCAAAATGTCAAATATCTAAATATTACATTATAGAACTGTTGAGATAATACAGGTCAAGCAATGCAACCAAGTTTTCTGGTTTGTACAAACAAGAGAATGCTGGTTTTTAATAGGGTTCATATGGAGTCCTTGAAGAAATTGGGTGGAGGAATGTTTGATCAAAGGACTGGAAATAACTTTTGTCATATCCACTTTGTCATCATCTTACCGTTTCCTTTCCAAAAACCCTTGGTTGAGAGAAATAGCCAAACTTCATTGTGATGAGAAATGTAAATGTTTACCAACCAAGCTGCTTTCCCCAGTATCTTGTTGTTAGCATCCATCTGTTTCAGGAGTCCATGGAAGAGTGCGCCTTTGGGGGTACAGTCAAACTGTTGGAGAGTTACAGCGCCTGCTGTGGCTGTAGATACTGATATGGGAGAGACATGTTTTACTGCAGATGGGGCAGATGAAGCATCTGGTATTACTGCTACAGGTGCACCATAACGTTTCTTCTCTCTGCGCTCCTCTCAGCAGTCATTCCCCCTCTGGCCACTGCTGTGGATACATGACCTGTCTCCAGATTCTGCAATTGTCTGCAAGGGATTCCCGTACAGCAAGCTTAATGTTGCCAGCCTTCATGTCACATTTGCAGACATCCTTGTAACACAGATTTGGTTTGCCAACAAGCCTAGTGTCCGAAGAGCAAACTCTTAGGGATCCTGCCATCTTTCATATTATTTAATTATTTTCTTAAATGTGTATATCACCTTTTGTCTGTAGATCTTCCATTTTGTATACATGACCAAGCCAGTTCAGAATATATTGTCCCCAATATATGCCAATATGTCATCTGTCCTACTCTCTTAATTAGATACATTATTGGCGGGGAACCTCTGGCATCCTGTGAGGCTGCTTTGAGCAAGCCATGATCATCTCATATGACATCAAGAATAGGACAGATAAAGCCCAATATACCTGAAGGAACGTCTCCACCCCCATCATTCTGCCCGGACACTGAGATCCACCTCTGAGGGCCTTCTGGCAGTTCCCTCACTGCAAGAAGTGAGGTTACAGGGAACCAGGCAGAGAGTCTTCTCTGTAGCGGCGCCTGCCCTGTGAAACACCCTCCCATCAGATGTCAAGGAAATAAACAACTATCTGACTTTTAGAAAACATCTGAAGGCAGCCCTGTTTAGGGAAGTTTTCAATGTTTGATGTTTTATTGTCTTTTTAATATTCTTTTGGGAGCCACCCAGAGTGGCTGCGGAAACCCAGCTAGATGGGCAGAGTATAAACAAATTATTATTATTATTATTATTATTATTATTATTATTATTATTAGCTGCAAGTCTTAGAGTGAACTCCTACCGGCTCCTTTGCAGCAATGGCTTGAATGTGACATGTTTGCATGTGACACCTTTTATTTTATGCTGCTTTAGGCAGGGATCAGATACATGACCTTGGCATCCTTTCCAACACAATAATGGCTATATTCCAATTTTTTAAAAAGGTATGCAATACTTTATAAGAAATTTGATGTAGATCTGATTTTGGACTGACATTGTAGGACAAGACTTGTACATCTTGTGATATATTAAACCAATGGTTTACAACCAGTGTTCTGTGGCACCCTGGGGTGCCTTGAATGTAGCTCGTCAAGGGAGCCGTGGACTCAAAAAGGTTGAAAACTTCTATATTAAACCGAAGGAAGGCCACCATTTAGTTATTTTGGTCTGCCAAGTACTGGACAGCCTTCCTGTTTTTCAACTCTAGGTGAGCAGCAAACATACATGGTTAAATTAACAAACCTGTGATGTTCAGGTTGTCAGTCACAAGATTTTGCAGTTTAGCACAATGCAAAACCCTTGTTCATGACAATCTGCATTGTTGGTTTAAATCTGGCAGGGAAATCTTACTTTCCTCCCTGTGTCTCCTCCCTGTGTTATAAACTGAAATTCATGCAGGTTTGTATGGGTTACTTCCAATTATACATAGTCACACACTTTGGTCCTTTTCATCCCACAGAATACATAGAACTAAGGACAGATTACTGACGTTGTCCTGCACTGACAATATCAGTTGTACAACATTTATGATAGGGTATTGCTTTGAAATGCCTTTTCAATTTCTGCAGGGTGAGTTTGTGAGCCAAGCATGCCGGAGGAAATGTTAAAAGGGAACCTTAAAGAAAGCAGAGATTGAGCTTGCACTGAAGATGCTTATCCAAGTCTTTGGCATTATGCTGAAAATGAGATTGTGCATTCCATTATTACAAGCCATCTTGTACCTTTTATTTAAAAAAACATTTCTTCATTTCTTTGGGGCTCGGATAGGAGTATGGAATTCACGAATCTTTTTAATAAAGACTATAATGATCAAATAATTATGTGAGAAGCTGCAAAGGCACACAGCTTTCTGAGCATAATTCAGTGAAGTTTTTTTAAAAAATCTACAAAGTCATTAATCTTGAACCTTAAATAATTAGAGCTTACTCTTCAAGAGCTCAGGCAAAGTTTGGCCAACCACCTGAGATCCTTTCAATCTGTGCACTGAACCTGAGACATATCCATGCTAAGCACAGGTATGTTTTACCTCTGAGCTGCAATCCTTTCAAATATGTACAGATTCTTCTAGATGGTGTCATAGTTCCACTTAAGGATCAGTGGAAGTTCTCCTGAACTTGGCCGTGCTTTTAGATGCTGAGGCTGCAGCTGTGACCTGGAGCTCAGTTGGCTGACAGGGCAGCTGAGTTTCCAAACAGGAACGCAGCCACAGTCGTTCACACTCTGGTAACCTCCAGATTAAATTACTACAATGTGTTTCACATAGGGCTGCTTTTGAAAAATGTCCAGAAACTATAATCAGCCCAGACTGCAACAGTTCTCGCACTCATTAAGAGTGGACAAAATTGTTTTAAAAAGCATTAATTACTTTATTTACGGTTTTAAATAACCTATTTGTTTTTATATTCATTTATGCAAATCACTTTTGGTTTTTTTAATGCATTAATACTAATAACATTTGTTTTGTTCCTCAAATTCTAGTTCTCTCTTTCCTTATTTAGCAAGCTGTTTTTGTTACTGCCTATGGCAGCAGCTGCAGCTTGGACCCACAATAGAGATGAGGGAGAAATCCAGTTGCACTTTGCATTTTAATGCAAACCTGCCCAGTTTGCATTCCCAAAACAAAATGGGAACTGAAACCCAAAAAGCCTTAGAAATCCACACTTCTCCAAATATTGTGATACAATTCTCCAGCCGAAAAAGGTGTATCTAAAATTCTGTGTTATGGGAAGGCGTGCATAAATCAGTGTTTCCCAACCTTTTTTGGGCAAAGGCACACTTGTTTGATGAAAAAAATCTTGAGGCACACCACCATTACAGCCCCGTGACGTCAGCGCGCAGCGTCATGCCGGGAGGGAAGGGCGCCGGGGCGCTGCTGCTGCTGCTGCCGCCGCCGCTCCCGGCAGGCATGGGCCCAGCTGAGGCGGCGGCGGCTGTTGTGGTGGTGGCGGCGATAGCGGGCGGAGGAGGGGGCGGCGGCGGGGCCGAGGTGGCCGGTGGCGGCGGGGAAGCCGGCGGCGGGTGGAGCAGGAGGGCCGCCGAGGCCGGTGAGGGAGTAGGGTTGCCCGGGGCTTGAGGAGCCGTCGCCAGGAGTTGCTGCTGCTGTTGTTGCTGCTGCTGCCCGGACATGCCGGCCTCCTCCTCGTCCGCTGTCTCGCGCTCCTCCCTTTTGCGCGCGCTGCCCCGCCGCCGCCCCATTGGCCGGGTCCTGTCAGCTGATCCTGTGTTATTTCCTGTGTGTGTGTGTGAGGGGAGAATGGAGAGAGAAACCTCGGCACCACCACCGCAGAGCCGCCCCCGGCTCGACGCGGATCCTCGCCGCCGCCGCCCCACCTCTCGCCGCCCGACTCGCCCGCCTCCCTCCCACGGCACACCAGGGAACGTCTCGCGGCACACTAGTGTGCCGCGGAACACCGGTTGGGAAACACTGGCATAAATGCATCTGAAAATAACATTCTAAAATTCATTATATTTTGAGGAATAGCTTCCAAAAAATATTTACCGTATATTAGGCAAACTGCATACATAAATGTGTATGTTAGGAGAAATGTGCCCAGAAATGCTGTTGCGGAAATGGAGTGAACTGAAATCAAGAATGGGAAAAAGAAAGAAAGATAAACAGTGGTACCTCGGGTTACAGATGCTTCAGGTTACAGACTCCGCTAACCCAGAAATAGTACCTCAGGTTAAGAACTTTGCTTCAGGATGAGAACAGAAATCGCGCAGCGGTGGCAGTAGGAGGCCCCATTAGCTAAAGTGGTACCTCAGGTTAAGAACAGTTTCAGGTTAAGAACAGACCTCCAGAACGAATTAAGTTCGTAACCTGAGGTACCACCGTAGGTGTAATTGACAGAGTTATCCATTCCTAAGACACAATGCCATTCTAGGACCTTGGGTGAAACCCAATGCTGCGCTAAATCTCTCATTCAAGCAAAATGAAAATGTTCCTCTCTTCCTCCTTTGGGCCCCCTAAATCTATTCTAAAATAGATTTCAAACCTCTGGAATAAAGCTGGGAAAACTGTGGGGCACACATGAGGGGTGCAGAGGGTAGAAAGTCCCATTGCACAAAGAGAAATCTTCATGGGACACAGTAATTGCATACTTCCTACTGGGGAGGAAATGGCAGCCCCGGCCACTGCTTCAGTCTGCCTTATGGATGAGCCGGCCCTAGCATTCCCATGCACCCATTTGTTTACATATTACATTTATTTACTATATATCCCTCGAGAAGGTCAAGTTTAGGGTTGCCATACCTCCGGGATTTCCTGGACATGTCCTCTTTGGGGGGGACACCACGCCCATCTGGGCAGATTTTTGCATTTTTCATGGATTGACCAGGTTTGTTTGTTTGTTTTTGTGGGGCATGCACATGCTCTGAAGGTGCTGTGCTCCAGAACAGAAAGTGTTGCATTGGGCAACCTTGGGCAGCCTTCCCGGACCGCACTAGGCCCCATGCCACTCCTGGCAATTGGCAGGCCATGCACAGCCTTCCCGTGGCAGCGCTAGGCCCCACAATGCTCCCAGCGGCCGGCAGGTCTTGCACAGCCTTCCTGGGGCTGGGCAGCGTCAGCTGAGAAGGAGGCCAAAGAAAGCAAAGGCAAAAGAGTGGAGAGAAGGAGGGGGGGGAGCAGGTTGGTGAGGAAGGGGTCAGTGGCAGAGAGGGGGCGAGCAATAAAGATATGGGATGGGGAGGGGTCCGGGTTTTTGCTGTTCAGAATATGGCAGCCCTACAGGGTTCCCGCCCTCCACTTTATCCTCACAACAAGCTGTGAGGTTGGTTAGACACTGAGCAAGTTTCATATCCCAGTGCCTAGTCCAATATTCCAACCATTAGCCTGTTCTGGCTTCTCTAGGAGCAAAGTGAACAAAGTGAACAAGGGACCAAATGGGCCCCATTCCGTTTATTTTCCCCTTCATTCTGAAAGAAGTGCAACTCTTAGCACTAATAAGCATTGTTTAAGCAACTCTTTCCTGTGTTTAAATAAATTCATTGGAAGGTGGGTTACAGCTGATGTTGCATAGTGTGGCATTCCCACTAAAAGATTCTAATATGTGGCTTGGGAGTGTTCTTGGAAGCTCAGCTCCATCAGTGACCAAAAGTACTTTTTTACCAACTTTGGCTGGTACACCAGTTGTGCTCCTATAGGGAAGAGGGCTGATTTTGCAACAGTAATCTATGCTCTAATCAAGCCTGGTCCAGAAGGTGTCATATTGGGGTGAGGCAGTCCACACCTGTAACACTCCTTGAATACTTTGGGAGAAGTAATGTGCTTTCTGTCAGCACTGGATGCACTTTCCTTGATATGACAACAGTAGCGTATGAGACAACTACAGTATTCAAATGAAACGTCTTTGGCTTGTTCCAATGTTTCTGCAAGGATTCTCAATCATAAAACTCGCCTAGTAAGATCTGTTCCCCCCCTTTTTTTACTAATTTATATATTGCCCCCAAACAATATAATTATGAGAGCATTTTAGTGGGACTGACAATTTATGACTTCTTTTGGAGTCTTAAATATTGCCAGTAGAGGAGAGACCTCATCTAATGGCACAATTCATTCATTTAAGAACAGTCATAATATAGTCAAATCTGTTTCAAAAATGCAGTGCCCTGAGGCTCCCCATTCATAACTCTGTTCTCTGTTTATAGATTGTGGAGTTTCTAAAGAATAATTAGATCACGGGTAGAATCCCAATACTACAGTGGGACAATGCACATGATTCATTGACAATTTACTATAGCATCCTTTGAAGGCATTGCTGTGTTTTATGAAAGAGAGTGCACTTTTCTGAAAATGGAAAGCATGTCCTTCATCTTTAAGGTGAGTACCTGTGGAAAGCCTATCGCACAGGGTGGGGGACACACTGGAATTCCAGCTGCAATTTGCAAGTACTAGAGAAATATGTTGTTTTCCGTGTGATATACGTCTGGTTTTTACAGTTACAGATAAGGTGCATGTGTCTGCATGTGGATCTCAAGTTTTAGGTGCAAAATGTTATCATATATTTAGCCAGATCCCCACAGCAGATCTTTCCAAA
Organism: Podarcis muralis; assembly: GCF_964188315.1. Classification (NCBI taxonomy): domain Eukaryota; kingdom Metazoa; phylum Chordata; class Lepidosauria; order Squamata; family Lacertidae; genus Podarcis; species Podarcis muralis. The sequence continues at coordinate 41,475,388 of NC_135657.1, forward strand.
TACAAAAGTGGGGGGGGGGGATCCTTTATATTTTATTCCATTCAGGGGGGAAATCTATAAAATATGATTTATTAAATGAAAACAGGGGGGAGTCCCTAAGGGCATGCTAAACATAATCTGTGTTTCACTGGTAGGAAAATAGGTGTAAAGAATATGTCACCAAACAAGAAATTAATGTTGTTTAGCTGAAGCAAGGTTCTTTCCCAGAAATATATATGTCATACTTCAACTGCCCCAAAGGTCCCATAGATTTGAGTGCACAGAAGTGAGAGGAAGCAATACCTGTGCTGTCCCATGTAGGCAGTGGATGGTCTAAAGGTAACGACTTCCACAAGGCTGGAAGGGTTCTCCACACCAGTATGGGGAATGAACTATTCACTCCCTTTGGTGCTAGAAAACTTGGCTCAGGACGCTATATGCATTTGGCTTCCTCAGGCCAAAAGGTTTTTGGCTTAACCATCCTTGAGATCATCTTGAAGGAAATAAAAAATTGCTTTCTGAAATTTCCAGGTTATTATGAAACAACTGCTTGCCAGAAAAGTAATTTGGAGTTGTTCTAATGTAGTTACATATGTATGCCATCCCTGTCAGGATGCTAGTTTTAATATTTTATTGGCAGCTTAGTTAAGTTTTATTTGGTTAATTGACCACTTTTTAAATTTTAATCATGATAGAAACTGGTGCTTTCAATAGTAAGAAGCGGAGTGCTTCTCTGAAAAGTCCCCAGAAATGTGTTCTAAGGAGCAAGTCTTCATGAGAGACATGTTTCTCTTATATACACTGAGGGGTCAATTCATCAACTGGAGCACCTGATCTCATGTTAAGCTCTGGGTAGGGTCAGCCCACCCATGAGGTGGGATGAAGCAGTTGCCTTGGGTAGCCAAAAACACTGCCAAAACAAGTCATTACTTATCGTGTGCTCTTTATTTTTTCATTTTGTCACATTGCTGTACTGGACTTCAGTCTAAATCAACCCCTTGACTCAGAATTACTGCTTGCAAGGCTTTTTTTTCAGCTGGAACTCAGTTCCAGCACCTCTCAGGTGCCATTGCCATTATAAGAGAACAAGGGAGGCATTCATGGTGAGTTCCAGCACCTCTTTTTTCTAGAAAAATAGCTGCTTGTCTATGGCTATCAGAAGTCACAAAACTTTTTCCCCCCAACTATGTGGATTTTTATAGGAGAGAATATTTGGTTCAGATTCTGCTTTTCCTGCAGGAGACACCCACTTCCACTAAGTTGACAAACTTGTATAAAATTTGCAGACTTAGTAGTGGTTTCTGAAAGGATGGACCCTACCAAATTTCAGAGAGATGCATGCAGGGTTTTAATTTTTAATTTTGAGTGTGGTTTTTGGTTTTTTTAAGAAAACTGCCAATACTTTTGGGGGGGCATAAATGGATGAAATTTGCGCTGCCGCTTCTGAGGTTATGAATCCTGCCAAATTCCATGCAGATAGGAGCAGGGAAATTGGTGTTTCTCAATGTATTTCAACTCATTCTCCCCATACGCTACTGGGTGAATAGAGTGTCAGAAGAATACTGGCCAAGAACCATTGGACTGAAAAGAAAGTGGGGTTGTCAGCAGTTTTACCCCGCTATGGGATAGGAAGGCCAGAAAGGAGGCTCACAAGAGTTTTTGTTACAAAAAGCTCCCCATGAAAAGGAATTTTGTTTTCAGCATTACAGTCAAGTTTTAAGGGCAGCAAAGAAAGCCTATGTTCTCTGTAAGGTGCGATTCTGCCCTTGGTGTTGGATTTGCTACGATCCAGAAAGTAAAGCAATTGCAGAAGTGACTCACTCTAAAGCAGCTTTGCACACCCTGGTGTCCTCCTGATATTTTGGGCTACAACTCATGCCAGTCCTAACTCAACATAGTCCGTGTTCAGGGATTATGGGAGAGAGGAACAAGATGCAGGTAGCGCTCAAACACTTGCATTGCCTACATGGGAACTTTCCTCTTTGGGCATTGTACTAGAAGTTTTTAAAAAAGGAAGATGTGCAAGTCACTTTTGGGTAGCTTATTTCTTCTTCTTTGGCGATCACTCGTAACCGAGTAAGATTGTCTTCCATAAACACGGTTTTAACAATGTGTCTGAAAGTGACTGTGGAGGCCAATTCTGGATCCACACATCCTTCCACAGTGGGGACATTGATTTCTGGACAGGAGTTGATCATGCTGTGGATTTGCCAAGCGTGCCTTCCTCTTAGCACCTCAACCAGGGACAGGGCCTTTGCAACACTGGCTCTGGCCTGGTGGAACGCTCTATCTCATGAGACCAGGGCCCTGTGGGATCTGATTTCTTTCCGCAGGGCCTGTAAGGCAGAGTTGTTCCGCCTGGCCTTTGGCTTGGAATCAGCCTGATCCCCTCCCCCTCTGTCCTTTTCCTTCTGTGATGGAACCCTGATTTGGGGACTTCCCTGGCTTTTTTCTGGCCCACGTAGGACCAGTCTGGATAGTTGGCCTTGGTGAAGATTTGACGTTTTCTCCCCACAAACAGTTTTTGATTTGGGCTTCCACTGAAATGAGGCTGCATTTTAAGTTGTACTTTAATCCTGTTTTTAAGTTGTATTTTAATCAATTGTTTTTTATACCTGATGTCAGCCGCCCTGAGCCCGGTCTTGGCCAGGGAGGGTGGGGTATAAATAAATTGTTGTTGTTGTTGTTGTTGTTGTTGTTATCACAGTCCTGAGTTCGAGCTCACAGGCAAGTGTTTCCCAGTTGTTGGTGTTTATACTACATTTTTTTAGATTTGCCTTGAGAGAGTCTTTAAACCTCTTTTGTTGACCACCAGCATTACACTTTCCATTTCTAAGTTCAGAATAGAGTAGTATCTTTGGAAGACGATCATCAGGCATCCGCACAACATGACCAGTCCAACAAAGTTGATGTTGAAGAATCATTGCTTCAACACTGATGATCACAGTTGAACTTGTTTGTCTGGGAAGATGCAGTGGTGTGCAATTCCCCATCTTTCCTCTTCCAATCCTCATCTCTCTTAACACTCCAATTTGAAAGTTTTAAACTCTAAGTGCAATATTAAGTAGACATCTCTGAGTGGGGGGAGGGGGGAGAGGGAACATTGCCCAGAGATCTGCAAATATCCTTTGAAGCATTTCCTATCTCTTGAGTAAACATTCTCAGTTATAATTACACAGTTTTGTAAAACATGCAATAAAGAACAAGAAAGCTGGCAAAGCTCCAATGCCGTTTCTCTTTATTGTGCAAATATGTAATTAGTGGATTTTTAAAAAATATTACTACTCATTAGAGTCCACCTCTCAACCCCAGTGAAGCAGAAGGGTAATTTTGATGCTATCATATGTTCCACAATCAAGACTATTCAACACCAGGCTCTAATTAGTTGTAGGCTTTCATTGTGGACTTGCTGGTGATGAAGCTGATTTTGCCAAGGAGAATTTGTGAGTAAATTTTACTTTCATAGTTGAGAGCTGGGAAGGAATTTCTTGACATGATAAAAGCCAGTCAGTGGTTTGTATCTAGAGCAACTTTAGCAGAGTGAGGTTAGCAAAAGGTGAATTTCCCCTCCCCCTCCCACAAGCCCCCTCAGGGACAGGGGACCCTTCTGAATGGAGTGAGTTGTGTCATCAGAAGGGAGGAGGAAGTGCTGAAAACTGGCAAAGACACATTCCACAAATAGCTTTTAGTTTTCAACGCAACCAAGTTTAGATCAGAGGTGCTAAACCTCAGGACTGCGGGACAAAACAAGGCATTTTCAGTCTTTCCTTGGGCCCCTCTTTTCTGCACCCTTCCCAATGATTTTTGCCTAGTCTGAATGCATCCCTGAACTGTTATTGATTTGTTTGTTATTATGTCAATTAGTTTTGTGTTTTTATACTGTAACCCTCGGCCTTTGCCGCTACGAGGTTGGACTGTGCAGCCATTTCGCAGGCTGCATCCTCAGGGAGGCAATATAAACTGAATGAATAAATAAAATAATCAATTATTTTTAGTGAGATTCACATCCAAGTCTCTCATGTGTAAACCACCTGCAGATGCCTCCTACCTCCTCTCAGAACCACTTAATGGTGCCTGCCCCAACTGTCTTCCCCCACCACAGGGTAGGCCAGGAGCTGTGCTGAACTACCACTGTTTCCCATTCACCAGATGGGCAGTGGAAGGGGAGCAACATGTACCTCCTAGTAGTGGCAAGGACCGAGTAAAATTTAAACATAAGAGCATAAGAAGAGCCTGTTGGATCAGGCCTTTGATGGCTTTATCCTCCACAAATCTGTCCAATCCCCTTTTAAGGCCATCCTAGTTGGTGGCCACCCCTGTGGGAGCAAGTTCTATAGTTTTAACTATGTGCCGTGTGGAGATGGGGGTCCTCTGCTCCAGAATCAGAAAATTCACTGAGAACAGATGAAATGTGGAGCAAAGCCTAATCTGAGTGCACAGATAGGTTCGTGAAGGACTGACACTTCTACAAGCACCACCTCATGTTCATTCCGCACATCCAAAGAATTAAGCCTTCAGTATGGCAGCAGCACCTTTCACTTTGAGATTAGGCCAGTGCTTTCAGTGTACTGTTTTCGGTGCCTGCTAAACACTTTTCTATTTAAGCAAACCTACCCGGACATGTACTTCGGCATGCATTTTCATATATAATGTTATAACACATCTTTTGAAAACTGCCAATTTTGTTTTTTAAAATAGAGGCTAACTTGTTCTTAACAGCTGATTTTATTGGTAATTTTAACATATACTGTATAAAAACTGCTTAAAGGTTCCAATGATTAAGCAGTACATAAATCCCATTAGATGATGTTAAAAGTAGCCATTCCTTAATATATGGTATTTCTTTTCCTTTTTCAAAACATTATGTGATATATATTTCTTTTTTAAAAAAATTATTAAGTTTTCAATTTTACGTTTCCAAAGAAACATTTTACAAACTTTAAAATATCCAATGACTTCCCTTCTTCTCTTTCCATGGTTCATTTTACATATCATACATCCCTGCATTTTTTACTATAAGCATTCAAATCAGTTTTCCACTTTTACATCCATCGAAAATTATTTAGTCTGTTGAATTTATCTTAGTGCTGCCAGCATTTTCAGCTGTATACAGTTATTTTCCATATATTCAATAAATGTTTTCCGCTCTTCTTTAAATGTAAGTTATGTGATATATATTTCTGGTGAAGCTCGAAAACTTGCAGTTTCACTTGTCAGCAAAATTTGGTATACAACAGGACGCGTAAAAGGTCTCAAGTCACCCAATTTATCTCTCCCTCAAAATGGTAGAGGTGCTCATTTTCAAGCTCAGCCATGTGTTCGAAGAGAAGGATTTCCTCAAATCCACTTTCAAATGAAACAAGGTATTTCTTTTCGGTACCTGGCTCTAAGTGTGGAAAGGTTTCCAGCTCATCTGAATACAGTTGTGTGAAGGAGAAGAAAGCAGAATGAAAGTCATTCATAGGTCTGTAGGGTTGGTCGGTCAAGCTTTTCAACTTTTCAGTGATTGGTTTTGAAGGAAGGATTGTGAAGGAAAGCTGTGCTAATTCATTCTGGTTTGGAGTTTATATGACACATCAAACAATTGTCATCCCACCCTTTCTGGTCCATTCCCCCTGCCACAGTTCTTTTTTATTTTATTTTAACTTCAAAAAGTCTGATTTTGTGGTGGAAGGAGGGTTTGTTGTGTAAGTGCGCCAAATCTATTTTTATTATGGAACCTAAATTTGCTGGCATTTGAATGAACCCCACACCTGCAGTTACTCTGTGAGAGTCTGTAAATGGCCTACATTATGTACCTAACTACTTGACTTAAAAAAAATAAAAATCTCCTGTTTACTGTCTTAGGAGCTTTAGACAATTAAGATTGTTGCATTTAACAGCTCACCTTAAAATAACAATATGAGGCTTCCTGAGAGAGGTGAAATCCCAAGCCTGATCTGTCAGAGCTAATAAAAGCAGAACTTTGTCAGTCAAACAGTGAGAAGAAACCTCAGGAGAAGATGAATTAATGGAAATTTACAAATGTGTGGCTGTTGATTGAACATGTGCACCAAACAGCTGCTCTGTACGGAATTAAACAGAGCCTCAGCACTTCCATAAAAGAATTGTTTCCATTTTGCCTACATTCTATTAAATTCCTGCCTTTGGAAGAGTGGAAATATAACTAATACTATAAATAAAACCTTTCGCTAAGGGCAGGTCCATACTCTGCACGGAAAAGTTGGGTTGTTAGGTTTTCACAGCTGTTCATAGTGGTGTTCCTGACAGCAAATATGTAAAGATGGGCAACACCGATGTTTTGAAACTCAGGGCTCTTCCATGCTTCCATTTCCCCTGCCACTTCCCCCTGGGGAAACCCACGGTTTAGTGCTGAATCAGAACAAACAGGAATCGGGTTTCCCGTGGATTGCTGATCCCCCTCCCCCGTTAGTGCTAGAGGGTGGGTTTTCCCGAGAGAAAGCAGTGGGGCAAAGGCAAAACCTATTGGATCTGGGCCTAGATAACATGGGCCAAGTGGGAAAGTGCTCAGACCCATACTTTCTAGCCATCGGACAAGCGGTCATGTGGACCAGCCGCCATATTTAAAGCAAAGGCAGCTGTGTGAAGGCATAAATGAGGAATTACTAGCTTTTCTTAGTCTGAAAAATTGGGAAATACATGCTCTTTCGCTTTAAAAAAATTGATAATCCTAGGTGCAGCTTACATCTCGATTTACACTTTGAGATGCTAATCTAGCTGTGTTTGCAAAACACCTGCAATGCCGCTCTAGATAGTTACTGTACAGTGGTACCTCGGGTTACATACGCTTCAGGTTACACACTCCACTAAGCCAGAAATAGTGCTTCAGGTGAAGAACTTTGCTTCAGGATAAGAACAGAAATCGTGCTTCGGCAGCACAGCGGAAGCAGGAGGCCCCATTAGCTAAAGTGGTGCTTCAGGTTAAGAACAGTTTCAGGTTAAGTACGGACCTCCGGAACGAATTAAGTACTTAACCCGAGGTATCACTGTATAAACCAGAGATGTGGGGCCTGGCAGACAACAGTGCTTCCAGATCCCTTTGCAGCCGCCTCCATCCTGCTTAATGCCCTGCCTGATGAAGAGTTCTAAAGGGCTTGGAAGTGTGGCACTTTAGTCATATCTAGTGAGCAGATTTACTATCTCAGCCCTTTAGATTCTCCTCCACTCCTTTGTAACGCAACACCTGTGTATTGGGAACTGGTTATGAAACAGGCAATGAGAGTTGGAGTGAAAAACCTTCACGCTTAAACTTCTGCCCAGTCTGGAACTCCAATCACACAGGCTTTTTCAGGCTTTTGTGGACAGCGACACCTACATGAGGAGAGCTCTATACAATTGGTTTCCCCTCTTCAGTGCCTCAGATATATGTAATGTCAGAAGCAGGGCAGAGCATCTCAGCCTTGTTTCCCATATATGATGCAGAAACCCTCTACACATGTGGAGGTTTATCAAGTCTCCTTGTGTTAATCCTTCCATCACCTGCTCCCTTCTGTTTGGGCAACAGCAGCAGGAGGAACACAGCAAGTGACAAGCAGTTTGGTATAGCTCAGGGACATGCTGGCTTTCTCATCACTGCTACTAGACCCCTCACAAAATTGGCAAGTGGTCTTGAGCTCAAGGTGTACATGGCTGTGTACTAGCAAGCATGGTGGTGCTCACAGCTGCAATCACGACCTGAACGGACAGCACACTGACCTGTTCATTATTGGCCTCTTTTATGATCTAAATACAACTCTGCAAACCATTTTTTAAAGAACATTTTTTCTTGAGAAATACAAAATAGCATCGTGCCTTCTGGCTAGAAAGGTCCATTGTAGTGTAAAATGATGTGCGCAGGAAAAAATTACACGCAACAACAATATTAAAATGCCTGAGATTTCATTCCCCTTAATGCAAACACTCTTCTCCCATAACCTCTGCTCCATTTCCTTTTATCCCTGCAAACAGAAGAAAAATGTTAACACTTGCAGTACTGAGGGAGGGATACTATAAGACTGTGTGACTCTCCTACAGACCCTCCTAAGAAGCAATTGCCCCCATACTTGCAAAGAAGCCTCAGGAGGTTAAACCTTGCTGGAATAACTGTATTTGTTAATATAACAACATTGGAAGAACTGCAAACCAAATTAAGCAGCTTAACCAAAGTCTGAAAGTATGGACAGGTGAAAAATTTATCTACACCTGGCTGTGAAGTATCCTTCCAGACCCCTGGGTATATTATGCAGCCACAGTCTGTGGTTCCCCACCAAAGGAGCATTTGAAATCTAAAGGACACCCTTCCCACCAGGCACAATGCACTGGTGGATCCCAAAGAGTGTCACTAACCCAATAATGTCTCAATATCTCTAAAATTTCTCTCCTCAACTTCTTCACCTACTCAGACTCAATGCCATAGGAGGTGATCTGCTCAGGGCCCATGGTAATCTTCTCTGTATCATTCCAATTTTAGTATATGTGCTGCTGAAGCACATCGAAACTGAGTGAAGATGGCAGCTGCCAGTAGCAAAAAGACCTTTGGATTGATTTGGCAGAAACACCAGCGTGTGAGGAGATGCTGCGAACTTATAGAGGGGAATCATAGACATAAAATCCACACAGAAACACATCATTGCTTGTTTAAACTCGCTTGTGGGAACAACTCAGAGGCTGTGAAAGAAGGAAGGTTAAGAACAGAAAGAATTAGAGGAACCATTGGAAGTGACTACGATCAGAACCCTCCGAACTTGACGCATGGGAAGTCCTATTAAAAAATTTATAATTTGGCAGAATATTCAGATTATTTGATAGGTATATGTATAATTTGAAATATTTAATGTGATTGAATTGGATTTTTAAAGTGGAAAATTTAATAAAATGGATTTTTAAAAAAGGCGGTGATCTGTTCCAGCTTGTTCGCTTTCCCCAGGAAAGAGGTTAAAAGGATTCTTTCTGCAGATCCTCCAAGAATATGTCACATCCCTGGACTGAACGATGCACCTCATCATCTCTAAACAAATGAGGACAATCATGTCATATCCTGCTTGAGCATCCTATTTCCCCAGTGCCTCGCCTTATCCTTATTGAGGTGAACTGCCCTGCCTCCATGTTCTACAGTCCAAGAGCTCAGGTGACAAGACAAGCAAATTGGGGAAATTACACTTAATCCAACAAAGATCATGTGTTAATCCTATGTAACAGATCCAGACCTGTCCACTGGATGAAGTCTGGCAGCTGGCTCTGATCCATTAAAAAGGAAAAGGGAAGCTGTTAATTGAGAAACTGAACTGCATGTTACAACCAAACATAGGCTTTGAACACAGCAGATCACCACCTGTCAGTTGCCTGTATGTGTGCTGATGAGGCCCATTAGTGCAGCAGCAGTAGATGCCCCAATCCAGAAAGTGTGTAAACCATAATAAACCACTGGCTCTAGTCCCAAAGGCTTTCCAGAGCACAACCCAGAACTGAAATTGTGTCAGGGATAAAGAAATAACCCGGCTTGCTAGCCTGCTAGCAAAAAACCCTCAGGGCTGCAAACAGGCATAAACATGGGAATGGGTAGCTATGGAATTGGACTTTTCATCCTGTGCCCCTCTGACCCCTTTTTATTTTTTACCTCAGCAATGTAATCTGAGCAGCAATCTTAGACAAAAGGCAGTGCCCAATCAACAAAGCCCATCTGGAAGCATCACTGTTGGAGTCGGGCAAGACTTCACTGGGTCAAAGCAGTGAATAATGTGAATAAATTCCTCAAAACCAGGAACACGTAAGCTGCTGAATTCTGATAATAGCTCCATTCAGTGTAACATCCAGTGGTTCTTGCCCTGCTTTCCAGCATCTTGCAGACTCTAAAATCAGGAGTACATTCCATGAAGCCACCAACATGAGACTTAAACACCAAGATGGATAGGTCTGATAGAATGCCATTGTACTGGCCATTCTCCTTTTAGCCCTTAAGAACACCAAAAACTTCATCAGGTGATCCACCAGGATGGATGTGTGAGAGCTCTTGGGAGGTCGGGATTCCTGAAACTACACAGGTAGACCTTATTCACACACACTTGTCCCCCCCCCCCCTCACAGTTTGAAGACATTTAAATGAGATATGTGGGTCTGCTGAATATGGCTATTCTGATCATCTTTATAACTATAATATTATCAGAATCCAATGCAGTCATACATAGGAATGAAGAATAGTTCATGCCCAAATGTAGGGGGGGGGGAGGGAACTCCTATTAAGATTTGTGTACACTTATCAAATGCTTTCCTGGGGGAAACATAGATTAAACTTATGCAAAATCAGTCCTCAGAGTTACCAAAAATATACGTTTCAAAGGCCTTTCTAGATAACCTTGGGGACATGTACTACTTCTTTTGTAGTTCATTTTCATTTTCATCAAATCCAGTTCAGTGGGGGGGAAATGTTACTCATAGACTAGTGGGCTGGTCCCCTAAGTTAAAAAAAAATTAACAATTTTGTCAAAACTAAAAAGAAATGGCTACAGACAACTTTGCACAATTCTAGAATGAAAATCAAAAGGTACATAAAATTAGAATGGCATATACTAAAAATCCTTCAGGGCTATTTTTTTGTTGCCTTTCCAATAAAAGTGCAATGTGGATAGGAATATAATGAGATCACTGAATATATGATACCCCAATGCCATTATCTTTCACTTATATTCCTTCAGCACACCCAGCATTTTCTAATTATCAACAGCTGTAGCTAATCAATTAATTAATGGATTGTTGGCAACATCTCTAAACTCGCTCTCAATTTTAGCTGCTCAGCTCATGAAACATCTTCCCCCATCACACTGTGGCGATGGAAAAGGAAAGCAATATGCAGACTTTGTGCCCCTAACATCCTCTATACTTATTATACTTGCTGCTCCTCACCTGAATAATGCACACACTCGTGCCGCTTTCTGCCTCACACTCCCTTTGCATCCTTGTCACTCACTGTTCCAGTCCAATGATCTTCCCATTTCTCTTTCCAGCTAGCACATTCAAAAGCTTCACACAGCTTCTGTCATAGCCTCCAGTTTTTCTCTTTCATTTCCATTCCCCGATTTGCCTTGCTGTTGTTATTATTCGGTTTGGAATGTGTGTCATCATCTTCAAATTTTCAGATCCTGCATATCCCACCACTCCTATCTATTTGCAGCCCAAAAATCAAAGCTGGGAAATATTGAGAGAAGCTCAAGTTACATGCACAGGGTAAAAATTACATTTTGTGTAGTTTGCAATTCTTTGTGAACTTCTGGATTTTAAAGCCCTTGGCAGAGGGAAGAGCAGAACCTAAAGAATGCAAGAAGAGCCTGCTGGATCAGGCCAATGGCCCATCTAGTCCAGCATCCTATTCTCACAGTGGCCAACCAGATGCCTGCAGGAAACTCACAAGCAGCATTTCAGCCCAAGAGCACTCTCCCCTCCTGAGTTCTCCAGCAACCGGTATTCAGAGCACATCTATCATGGTTGGTAGCCAACAAGGATACTCCTCTCATATAGAACCCCAGGCTACCAGATTTGTGGCATCAGCTGTTGTAACAACAACAACAACAACAACAACAATTTATTATTCATACCCTGCCCATCTGGCTGAGTTTCCCCAGCCACTCTGGGCAGCTCCCAATTGAGTGTTAAAACAATACAGCATTAAATATTAAAAACTTCCCTAAACAGGACAGCCTTCAGATGTCTTTTAAAGATAGGATAGCTGCTTATTTCCTTCACATCTGAAGGGAGGGCATTCCACAGGTCGGGCGCCACTACCGAGAAGGCCCTCTGTCTGTCTGTCCCCTGTAACCTCACTTCTCGCAGTGAGGGAACTGCCAGAAGGCCCTCGGCACTGGATCTCAGTGTCCGGGCTGAACGATGGAGGTGGAGAAGCTCCTTCAGGTATACAGGACCGAGGCCGTTTAGGGCTTTAAAGGTCAGCACCAACACTTTGAATTGTGCTCGGAAACGTACTAGGAGCCAATGCAGATCTCTCAGGACCGGTGTTATGTGGTCTCGGCGGCCGCTCCCAGTCACCAGTCTAGCTGCCGCATTCTGGATTAATTGCAGTTTCCGGGTCACCTTCAAAGGTAGCCCTACATAAAGCGCATTGCAGTAGTCCAAGTGGGAGATAACTAGAGCATAAAGGGCAAGTGTGCCTAAAGGTTACTTGAGATCTGGTATCATAAAGGCTGAAGCTTGGATCTTTCGACTAAGCCTATGTTGGTATTAAGAGGAACATTAAAGAAAAGCAACACCTTTAAGAATTATGTGGTGGTGTGCAAGTCAAACTAAAATAGTACTAGTGTTGATGATGGTGCCACAGGGTTCAAAATGAATAAAAGTAAAGGTAAAGGGACCCCTGACCATTAGGTCCAGTCGTGACCAACTCTGGGGTTGCGGCACTCATCTCACTTTACTGGCTAAGGGAGCCGGCGTACAGATTCCGAGTCATGTGGCCAGCATGACTAAGCCACTTCTGGTGAACCAGAGCAGCACACGGAAACGCAATTTACCTTCCCGCCATTATCTATTTGCACTTTGACGTGCTTTCGAACTGGCAGGAGCAGGGACCGAGCAACGGGAGCTCATCCCGTCGTGGGGATTTGAACCGCCGACCTTCTGATCGGCAAGTCCTAGGCTCTGTGGTTTAACCCACAGCGCCAAAACAACTCAGTCATTTGATCTTTGCCAGTGTGAATAAATATTTGTTTGCTTGGAGAATTAGACCAGTATAATATGTGTACAGCCGTAGCCAGCAGTGCTGTGCAGAGGGCTGTGTTGCTCTCCTGACTTATCATAACTAGGCATCACTGCTGGGTACCAAGAAGTGTGAGGGGCAAAGCAGCTCAGCAGAGATGCAGGCACAGCACTGGCCGTGTCAGATTGACTCCGCCCCAAGGTTACACTGTGCCAAGCTCCCTGCTGCCTTGCCCCATTCCTTCTCTCTCTTGTAACCAGCGGTGCTGCACAGTGTTGAGAAGTCAGGAGAGCAAGGCAGCCTCACCTGCACAGCTCGGCTGGCTGCTACTGTATGCATATTTAAAATAAACATTGCTATGCTGAGTACATTAATATTTGGTTCAAGCTTCAAATGAAAACAAGAAATTACACAGGAAAGACAGATGGTTTAAGGGTTTTTCCTTCTGATTAACATGCTACTTTGTCAACTACAATTGCACCCAGTGAACTGCCTTTGTGCCCTTGGAGTTCTTCTGCATCTCTCTTATTAATGCAGGTTTCCCCACCCCCAGAATTAAAGCCTTTCTTTGCCAGATACAGAACTAAAAGAAACATCATTTGGACAGCAAGTCTTTCCATTGCAGTGAATCTTAAAGCAGGGCACTAATGTAACCCATTATGATAATTTTGTTTGTAAAAACGGGCAAAATATGCATAGCAAGTAGGAAAATCTCTTCATTAAAAAGGAGGACATAAACATTGTGTCAAAGCTGATTACATGCTTTCTGTGCTGCAGTAGACATTTTGTGCATCAAAGAGCACCTTGGGTAGCAAGGAAAGCAAATAGCAGTAATTGAAATCTTAATTTATATTCCAACACAAAGTTTACCGAGGTCCATAAAAATGGACGTGGTGGGAGCATTAGAACTATACAGAAGTGTTAGCCTGATTATTCTGGGCATGACCTATAGCAAGACAATTCTGAAAGGCTGCCCAATCCAGGGAACCCTTACGCATGCAGAATAATGTTTTTCATCTGTTTATGTGGTCATATAAAAACAAAATAGCTTGCATTGTGGTTGATAGATAGAGATAGATAGATGATAGATAGATGATAGATAGATAGATAGATGATAGATAGATAGATAGATGATAGATAGATGATAGATGATAGATAGATAGATAGATAGATAGATAGATAGATAGATAGATGATAGATAGATAGATAGATAGATAGATAGATAGATAGATAGATAGATAGATAGATGATAGATAGATAGATGATAGATAGATAGATGATAGATAGATAGATAGATAGATAGATAGATGAGAGAGAGAGAGAGAGAGAGAGATATGGCAGAGTAAAAATAACTTGGAAGCTGGAGCTAACGCACCACCCATTGTCTGTTTCATTTACACATCACTAGCATTGCTTAAAGGGGCAAAATAAAGTACATAGGAGTCCCATTGGAAAAGGAATTGTGTACAATGACTTCATCTTCACATTGTGAGAGGTAGTTTCATGGCTGCCTCATGCAGCAGGAGAGGGAAGAGAGTGAGCGAGCAGGAGGAGTACTTTCCCTGACTATCTGTTAGTCTCAACCCTGCCCTTACACAAGGAATGCAAGATTACTTATAGCCAACAAACTTACACTTGGTGGGAGGCAAGGACAGTGTGTGTGTGGAATCATTTATTATCACATATTCTTAAATACATTTTTTTCCAGCCTTTGTTTACCTCCTAAGTACGGAACTCACTTTCCCAAGAGAAGTTCCTTCTTGAAGTCCACTTGCAAATTAACATTTTAATCTGTTACTAATGACTCAAATCAAATTAGAGCCATACTGGACCTCAGGTTAATCATGCCATTAGTCCTTGTGCAATATATATACATATAGACATACACACACACATACACCATGGCACAGGATTAGGGCCATACAATCAGGACACTTGCCATTTGCCCTGGTGCTATTGCTCATGCAATGAAGTGCTTATGCTGGAATTGAATCAGGGAGACCTGGCTTCATACCCCTACCATATACGAAGCTCATTGCACCAATCACTATGCAGGCATTCTGGAAATCTAGAAATATAACGGATGAGATGGATGGGAAAGTGACTGAAGTAGAGTACCTGCTTCTACACCATGCTGGAGGCTCCAGACAAAGGGGTTAGAGGGTCAAAGCCAGCACATTTGTTCTCCCCCCCCCATCATGTTTTGTACTTATGGATTTCCAGATTTATCTCTCAGCCCAGTGGTGGAGGAACCCTCTCCGTCACCGGGGCGGTACGCCAAGGCATGGGACGAATCCCCCAGCAACCTGACCAGACTGTGCAGCCTGTACGGATGCCTGTACAGACGCCATGCGCGAGTGGCAGCCCGTACAGATGCCGCAAGTGGCGTCCATACTGACGGCACATGCACCCTTCGCTCTTCCACAGCTGGGGGGAGGCAGCAGCCCATCTTGTCACCCCTCCCCCCCCCAGGGTGGCAGCCGGAGTGTCCCTCCCACCCCACCCCCTTTGTATGCCACTGTCTCAGCCTAAACTTCTTCATGGGGTGGTTGTACCAAAAAAAAAAAAAAAGAGAGATCCCTTTATGTGGCCCAGAGTTCCTTGGAGGCAGATATTTGTGCATAGTGCTATTTTCTACATTCAAACATTCAATGGGGCATGCAGTGATTCTCCTGGTTATATTAAGGATCTCATCAACAAATAATGAGCAGTGAAGCATGCTTACTGCAAGGAATCCATTGTGGAAGCTATCGTAAATTATTCACCGAGTTTCATTTTGGGCATATAAGGAAGCTGCACTCTAACCTTTGAAACGAACAATGAACTTCAGTGTCATTAAATGTGATAGCTCTCTCATATATAAGTCAGCAGGTGCTATATCATTCCATTCAGAGTGGAAATATGCTAAATCCAGAGCAGTATAAAAGGTAATTGGTGAACTCTACTATACATATATAATCTGCTCTATTTAATTTTTTAAAAAATGAGTTGAAAAAATGGCCAGGGCTACATTTAGTCATTCATGGCAACACACTCGGGCATAAAAAGCAAGTATCAATTTTACAAAATCAATACATTATTACATTATGCTAATAGGACCTGGATTCCATATATAATTTACTTGTAGTGTTTTATTTTAGGCAGAGGCACATCTGAGCAGTACTGGCTTCCCTCCAGCATGAGCTCAGCTATTCAAATACAATGTGTCGCCGGGATGAACATGGATATGGCCAGCATCA
The DNA here is from genome assembly GCF_964188315.1 of Podarcis muralis. Classification (NCBI taxonomy): domain Eukaryota; kingdom Metazoa; phylum Chordata; class Lepidosauria; order Squamata; family Lacertidae; genus Podarcis; species Podarcis muralis. The sequence goes on from NC_135657.1 coordinate 41,491,306, forward strand.
ACTTCTGTGATTGCTTCTGTGATATTTCGCAACAAATATAATAAGGAAAAAATGCTTCTAGCCATGCTTGCAATCTCCTGGATCCCCTGTTACCTTAACCTATGCAATCACTTCCCCAGATAGACTAGCATTCCACACACAGGGTGGATATATTTTATGAAACTGTCCTCAGATAGGCAGTTGTCCATTAATTTGTGGGACTGCAGACCCAATCTCAACAGGTCCAGTGGTGTCTGGGGCTCATTGGAACTGGTGGGGCAGAAGGCAGGGAGATCCACAATAGGCAGAGCCAGAGCCAATTTCAGGCAGAGGTAGAACCAGGGAGAAGCGGAACCAGCTAATTCCAGTTTTTTCCCCATTCTCCTCCTTCCAGAGTTCTACAAGGGAAACACTAAGGGGAAGCAAGCTGACAGGCCATGCTGGATGTAGGTAAAAAGGCAGGCAGGTGGGGCTGGCTGAGGGGAGACCGAGGTTGGTGGGGCAGGGCCCACTTGATCTAATGGATCAGCCTCCACTGAGCCATGGCTTCATCTGTCCCAGATATCAAAGTGTCCATGTGGTTTGGGGGGGGGGGCTATTGTAGGACCAGCAGTCAACTGTTCAGCCAACAGTTGGCTTTGTGGGAGGGGGGCGGTACTGGAAGATTTTTGTGGAAATTTCCCCCTGTGCTTCCAGCTGTGAGTGCTGCACCGTCCAAATGGAAGGTCTGGCAGTTTTGTGTTGACATATTTGTAAAATATCCAAAGAATATGAGTAACTGAGAGTTTCTAATCACTGAACATACATTTTATCGGACAGGCAATTCAGTGTCTAGAAGCAATGTTTATTTGGGAAACTATGGCTGAGCAATGTTTACTGATGCTTCATACAGATGAAGCCTTTTTCATTATTCATTACAGATAGTCACAGTCAACTCACAACACATCCCTATGCACGTTTACTCAGAACTAAATCCTACTGTGTTCAATGGGGTTTATCCCCAGATAAGTGTGTACCGAATTGCATCCTTAAAGTAATTAATTGCTTTTGTAACTCTGATATGTGTGTGTGTGTTTAAACTGAATGCCTTACAAATTGAAAAAGAGAAACGCCATCCCCCAGTGCCTTCAATTCAGAAGCATTTCCAGCTTTCCCTATTTTAATAATTTTCAATAAAATATTTGTCCACAAAAGCATGCCTACTTTATGCTTGATTCCATATTCATACAACATTTTCTGCCTTCTCCAGACTCCCTTGAGCAAATAAATAGATTTTCAATGAGGAGGAGCATTCAGATTTAGATGTTGCAGTAATGAGACAATAACATTCTATAAGGGAGAGGTGAAAGATATCCTATGAACTGCACTGAAGAATAATGTAAGCTTTGGCTCTCTTGTACTTAATCCCCTCCTTTTCTAAGATGCCATTGCTATAGCCAAAACATATTTTTTGCATTACTACTCTGTGGAGTAGAATGGAGGAAGTATGTGATGGTTACCAACTTGGATGGCTTTAAAAGAGGATTCAACAAATTCATGGAGGATAATTCTTATCATTGATACTGGCAATAATAAATACTCTGGCTCCATGGGTGCGGGTAGTAATGCTTCTGAATACTCGTTGCCAGAAACTGGAGGAGGAAGAGGAGGAGGAGGAGGAGGAGGAGGAGGAGAAGGAGAAGTTATTTATACCCCACCCACAACAGAATATTAAAAACACGATAAAACATCAAACATTGAAAACTTCCCTAAACAGGGCTGCCTTCAGATGTCTTCTAAAAGTCAGATCATTGTTTGTTTCCTTGACATTTGACGGGAGGGCATTCCACAGAGCAGGCGCCACTACTGAGAAGGCCCTCTGCCTGGTACCCTGTAACCTCACTTCTCGCAGTGAGGGAACCACCAGAAGGCTCTCAGAGCTGGACCTCAGTGTCCAGGCTGAATGATGGGGGTGTTGACACTGGGCCAAGGCTGTTTAGGTCTTTAAAGGTCATCATCAACACTTTGAATTGTGTTCGGAAACTGGGAGCCAGCGTAGGTCTTTCAAGACTGGTGTTATGTGGTCTTGGCGGCCACTCCCAGTCACCAGTCTAGCTGCCGCATTCAGGATTAGTTGTAGTTTCCGGGTCATCTTCAAAGGTAGCCCCACATACAGCGCATTGCAGTAATCTAAGTAAGAGATAACTAGAGTGTGCACCACTCTGGCGAGACGGTCCACAGGCAGATAGAGTCTCAGCCTGCATATCAGGTGGAGCTGGTAGAAAGCTGCCCTGGACACAGAATTGACCTGCACCTCCATGGGCAGCTGTGAGTCCAAAATGACTCCCAGGCTGCGCACCTGCTCCTTCAGGGGCCCCATTCAGCACAAGGGAGTCCTCCACACTCGCCTGTCCGCTGTCCCCGCAAAACAGTACTTCTGTTTTTTCAGGACCTGCAGGTCTTGCTTTCAGGTTTCCCACAGGTATCTGGTTGGCCACTAGGAGACCATGATGCTGGACTAAATGGGTCATTGGCTTGATTCAGCAGGCTCTTCTTATGTTCTTAAGAGGAGGACCCAGGGCCAATCCAGGAACCTCCAACAAAAGTCCAGCTCAGCTCAGTACGTGGGATGTTTTTAATGCATTTCTCTTTTCTCTTGGTCTTAATGTATCCATGCAGGGTTTATTGTCTATTTGTTTGCAAGTTCTTTCGGGTTGCCCTGAGCAAGATAAAGTGACTGACAAATTTAATAAATAATAAAAAGAAATTACTAGTTGAAGCCCATATGGACCACAAGGACAGGTGGATGGAATGCCACATTCACAGCAAAGAGGAGGGCAGCACTGCCTCTTAAAATGTAGCCACCACCTTCCCTCACTGGCCATGTGCCTCATCCATGTGATCTTCATTCCGGCTTCACAGAAGAGAGGCCAAATCTGCACCCTGAAAACCCTGGAGGAGCAGCATTGCACCACACTAGCATTTCAAAACGTTGATAAGAATGGATAATTAATCTCCATGGTGCTAGGAGTAATAAAAAGCTTCAGTTGAGCAGCAGCAGTACACCAGCTTACCTGGGAGTAAGTCCTATTGAATTCAATAGGAATAACCTCTGTGAAGACATGCATGGGATTTGCCCTATCAGACATATGCATTAATGTTCACTCCGGCAACAAATTCCTTGCTGCAAGTAAAAGGCAAATAGAGCTCCTAAGCTGTAAAACTGTGATAACTGAAGAACTCAAATGAGATTATTGTTCTTGTTCATCTTAAATTTCATAAGGGATTGCCCTTTTTCTTCAAAAGGGGGGAGAAACACCCTCTGCTATCTTAGTATGAAGTTGAGTAGATAGGAAAAACAATTACATTTTCTGAATTAAAATTCATGAGTTAATCACATTTTCAAAAAGGCACACTTTTGAAGCGATTTACATTTTTAACCTTATTTGTTTACAACGAAATATTGAGTGATTAATATAACATTATCAGCTAACACCCAAGCTGCTGCTTTTTTCCTGAATTTTTAGAAAGAGAAATCATGTTAAATAACATAGCAATTGCTTGGGTTACTTTTCCCACTTGAGGTAATTGCGTAAACTGTTCAAATGCACTTTAAATATATATATATCAGAGCTCACTCTAGATGCTATGCATTTTTTATTAAAATCAGACTTTAAAGAAAAAAATAATCTCCTGAATGAAAGTGTATAGTTCAATAAAATTGGACCCATAGCATATATCGCCAAAGAATTTCCCTGCACTAAAACATAATCCCCCAACAATGTAACTTTATTATCATATAATATCTTACTAAAAATGAACCACAGCTTTTCAGAGGGAAGAGCCACTGCATATTCTCTTTGCTCAACTTGTAGTCACATATCATTGTAGGAATGCTAATTTTTATATTTAAAAATCTTCATCTTCTTCTTTGGCGATCGCTCGTAGCCGAGTAAGATTGTCTTCCATAAACACGGTTTTAACAATGAGTCCGTAAGTGACTATGGAGGCCAATTCTGGATCCACACGTCCTTCTACAGTGGGGACATTGGTTTCCAGGCAGGAGTCGATCACGGTGTGGATTTGCCAAGCGTGCCTTCCTCTTAGCACGTTTCTCCCTTGCGTCCTGAGTTCGAGTGTCTTCAAAGTCCATGACACCTTTGGTAAAGGCTGTTCTCCAACTGGAGCGCTCGCAGACCAGTGTTTCCCAGTGTCAGTGTTTATACTACATTTTTTAAGATTTGCCTTGAGACAGTCTTTAAACCTCTTTTGTTGACCACCAGCATTACGCTTTCCATTTCTAAGTTCAGAATAGAGTAGTTGCTTTGGAAGACGATCATCAGGCATCCGCACGACATGACTAGTCCAACAAAGTTGAAAATGGTAGTATATTGGTTGTGGGGTTGTTGTTGTTTTGCAAATTTAGCACTTAAATATTTCATGCTTGAATGTGATCGTAAGATTTGCATGAGAAAGTGCCTTATAACTTGGGGAGTTCTCTTGGCTACATTCTGTAGTGGCACACATGGTGTGGAGGGTTCATGGAGCTACCCTCATGGCACCATCTTTGTTCTGTTAGCCAGGCTAGTGCCAGGCAGTGATGAGGTTGGGTGGGGCATCTGATTCGTGCTGATGGGAGAACTGCTATCAAACTGGAATTCCTATTGGTGCAGCCACACAGCCCCAACATGGCCACCGCCCTGCCCCAGTCCCATTCAGGTAAACAGCAGCAACGATGGTGTCAGGCTGGAAACTCTGTGGCTCTGCCTCCTCTCCCCCAATACTGCTTCTATTTAATTTATTATCCTTTATTTATTTTATTGCAGACCCAGTATCATCAGTAACAAAACTATGTGGAGAGACCTGGGCCCAGGAACAGAATGTGTTGGGACAGGAAGTCAGCGAAGAGGCCCACCAGTCCTCATCCTGCAACTTACAGAGATCAGACAGGTGTGTGAACCCACACAGGGCTCAGTAACAATCTTGCATCTAATCTAAAGTCTGACAGAGCTTTATCTTAATGAAACAGATCCCACCAGTTTATGCTTTTACATTTACAGTGCCATCATACACATGCCTACTCAGACAGGGTTCAATGGGACTTATTTATCAGGCAAATGTGATAATTGTACGATAAATTAAAGGCTCACAGTCTAATCAACACTGAGCCTATGGAAAAGGAGACAGGAGGGGAAGATAAACACCAATCCTTTCATAATGTTGTATAAGGGTTACATAAGGACAATGTATAATGGCTGTTGTAGAAGACTGCAAAGGAGCCAAATGGCAGTGGGGCAGCCTTGTTGCCCCACTTCTGGTTAACCATTGGCTTCCCTGTCCTGTCCCCCTAAAAAGCCTTATTCTGCCCTATTTGCATTAGATATTCACAGGATCAATAAGAGACTTTGCACCGTCTCATAGCAATATGCTGCCCTCCCTTTTTCACAATTGCCACTGAAAGCAGTATGAGGTTCCATATCACTCTGAGAGTCTGCAGTTAGCAGTTTAAGCAACTTGAAAATATGTAGCTGCTGCTGACTAGATTGCTCAATGTGTCACAGTCAATAATACCAAAGTGTTAACTATTTGACAATCAAAGACTCCAACAAGGTCAAGTGATACTATATTCAGCTAAAACAGATCTGAAGACAGATGATCCACGTGGCTTTTACCACGCAGTGCCTGCAAGCTCAGTGAAAGTTTGAGCATTGCCAGAACATTATCTTTATTCATTTAATATTTATCCAGTAATTCATGCTCTACCTTTCTGGCCTCTGCAAGGTAGTTTCCAAAAACAAACATAACAATTAATGTATAAGACACTTAAAAATGTTCCAAAGGCAACAGACAATAAAAGAACAGCAGCTACTAATATAACGCAAGCTTGAAATCAACAACATTGAGTAAAAAGTGAGGTGAAACAAGAATGTTTTAAAAGTATTTGTAGTAACTAGAGAAAGAGCCATATGTATTTGCTGACAGAGGTGTGAGGCCACCACCAAAAAGGCAATGTTACTGGTACCCATCTGTTTGTTCTTGATGTTAGGCCTTTGAGGTCAATCTCAGGACCTGGACGGGTTCATATGAATGGGGGGAAACTTGAGTGACAGTCTGTGTACATGTGATTATACCCAAATTGGGAAAGAGAAAGTAGCTGCTCCCTGGATGTGGAATGAACTGACATATTGCGTTATGGAAGGTGACATCACAGTATCCAGCTCATTCAATGTTTTATCTTCTTCCATTGTCATAGAAATGTGCATGGCTTAACTCTAATCTGTGATGGAAATAGATGTCAAGCCATTTAGATTTCCCTACTGAAGATTTTAAATGTTTCGTTCTTATTTCTATATTAAGTTTTGGAATGTCTTCATCATTTTCCAACTTAAAAAGGTCCCAAAGAAAATTAACAATCAAAGAATTAGCACCACTAAAGAGAATCAATGCAAAATAGAGCATTAAAAACAATTGACTACAGAATGAAAAACAATAAGCAAGAATGTAAAATCAGAGAAGTTTTAGCATTGGTGCAGAAATGGCAGAAGCTTCAGTCCACCTCCGAACTGTGGCATCCTGCTTAGGGTATGACTGCCTGAGTGGAGAGCTGCTCTTCAGGAATTATTTATTGAGGGCCATCTTGAATGTGGAAGTATTTAATATACACATGAGAAGCCTATATTATATGGATGTGCCTTAAAAGGGTGCTACCCATGTGGGATATTTTGAGGAAACAATGCCTTGTCTTTCTTTTCCTTCACCCCACCATAAATATTTCACCATTACAGAAGAGGCGAAATATTAACACACATTTGTACAAGTGCAAATATTTCATGTACAGCAGCAGTGGTGGCAACGATGACAGAGAGATGGGACAGCAGGGTGATGGTGGTTGTTACTTCAGCAACTAATATCCCACCTTTCTCCCAGAGCTGGGACTCACGGCAGCTCAAAACAGTACAGCACAGTATTAGGAGCCCTTTCCTTAAAAGCAGGTAGTTCCCCCAAAGCCTACCAGAATAGAATAGTCTTCCCCTGCCAGCAGAAGGATAAGGAAGGAGCCACTCTAGCTTCTCTAGAAAGTTCCACAGCCTGGGAGCAGCCCCCTAGAAGGCCCTCTCCCATGTTCTCACCAAATGTGCTTATGAGGCTGAAAGAACGCAGAGCCTGGGCAGGTTTGTATGGGAGAATACAGTCCTTCAGATAGCCTGGACCTAAGCTATATGGGACTTTATAGGTCATAACCAGCACTTTGAATTGTGCCTGGAAACAGAGCAGTAGCCCATGGAGCTGTAACAAAGGAGTCATGTGCTCTCTGAAACCAGCTCCGGTCAACAGTTAGGCTGCAACTATTCAGGCCCATTCAAAGGCAGCTCCATTCAGAGTGTGTTACAGTATTCCAAATGGGATAGAACTAAGGCATGAGACACTGTGATATTCCAGTGAGCTGCTTTATCCCAAGCTAGACCAGTGATTAATCTAGCTCAGCAGTACCTGTTTTGAGTGGAAGTGACTCTCCGGGATTTTAGAAAGGAGTTACTCCCAGTTTTACCTGAAGCTGCCAGATATTGAAACTTGGGCCTTCATCAGGCATCACAGATGTTCTACCAGTGAGCCACAGCACTCCTCTTCTGAATGGGCCTACCTCCAAGATGGCACCTCATAGAGGACCTTCTAGGGAGCAAATTGCATGGGCCTGTGAGAACTTCTTATTGCTAACATTATCTTACAATGTTAGTGCAGTGATTTTTTTTTAATATACCGATTCCTAAATCTTCCCATGTCCCCACAAGCAGGAAGTGACAGCAGGAAGAATGTTGCCAACCTACTGGGATAAAAAATTGTTTGTTTTCCTAGCCAAGCATGTGTTTTGCATGCAAAAGTTCCCATGTCCAATCTCTGGCGTATTCAAGTAGGGCTGGGACAGACTCTTTTCTTAAACCCTAGAGCCATTCCTTGTCAATGATACTGAGCTAGATGGACCAATGGTCAAACTTGATATAAGGCAGCGTCTTATGTTCCTAACTCCACCCTTTCCTTCCTTCTTCCTTCTCCCCTGTTCTCAATAGCTCCTGCTCCTTCAGGATCAATGCTGGAGAAAGTTCCGCCTCCTTGTGGAATCTGGGAAATAAGAAACAGGAACTTTTCCCCACTGTAGTTGAGAAATAGTGGTATGGTAAAAAGAAAAATAGAAGGAAACTTTTCCTATTATTAAGGGAAAGGAAAACGAAATCAAAAAGTACAAATAGCAAAAATTGATGGAATAGCAATTAGCATAAATCTGCCACAGAGAATTGGTTGCACTATCGCTGAATTTTCTGAATCTTCTTCTATGAAATTATTACTGATTCTTTCTATGCAGACTCTGTCAGCCACCTGGCTATTATATTTCCTTGCCTTTAGAAAACAATCAAGAAAGCAAATATTGGCAATGAACTCTCTTTTCTGTCTTGAGATGATTGCATTTTATCGTAGGATCATTGTGGTTAGTTCTGTTTGATGATCCTCATTGTCAGAGATGAGTAAATAGCATACTAAACTAAAGAGGATCAACTAGGTGCTCAGCACTGTTATTACATTTTATAGAAGGGCCTTTTCCATTTCCATTTTATTTTTTATCAAGTTATATTCTATATTCTAAATTTAAATTGGGGGTGGTAACAGGCAATTCACAGGGAGGATCAAGTCCTGACTGCGGGATCCAGATATGATAATCCTGCCATAGAACTGTCTATGGCAGGGATGGGGAACCTGTTCTCTCCAGAAACTGTAGGAATACAACTCCCATCATTCCTGAACATTGCCTATGATGGCTGGGGCTGAGTGTGAGTTATTATCAAAGAACATCTAAAGGTCCCACAGGTTTCCCAGTGCTAGGCTAGGGATTCACTCTTTTCTAAGGTCAAACAATACATGATGCTACAATATAGTTTCTTTATTCTTTAAAATTGCTTAATTCTTTAAAATTTGTAAGTAGCAGCCACTGGCGAGGTAGACAAGGGAATGAGGTCAATATCAGGACCATGGCCAGCATCTTCTTCTGCTATGGCCCCCACAGTGGTCCCATCCCAGGGACTGTTCTATTCAAGATGTGCCTTTTTCAGTGAGGGTGTAAAGGAGGTTGGAATTCATTACATCCCAAATACAAAAAGAGACAAATATATATCAGTATAGATTATTTACAGTGTTTTGAACATTACAAATGGCCACAAAAGTTTCATCAGCGTCTTGTAGAATGGGGTCTGAATTCTTCCACAGAGACATGCAGCTTCAGTTTTAACATACAACAGCTTTGATGTGACAGCAAGATGAAGCTTCTCTTTCTTTCAGGCTCATCTTCTGCTATGATTACATTCTTTCCTAATGCGAAAAGAACCCTCGTACAGCACAACCAATGCTTAAAAGGAGAAGATTCCTTCAAAAAGACATCAGAATGCATCCTTTATCTGTGAGGAAAACCTAGGCAAGGCTTTCAAAATCTTGGCAAGATCTCAGAGCAGGCAGTGGTTTTACATATCATCATTTCAGCATTTGCCTTTTCGGTATTTATAATCCAAGCGAGACAGTCAAAGCAAACAGTGATTATAGTTTTCGGAAATCTCTCCAGCTGTTGAAATAGATT